>NC_064617.1:190422271-191047271 GCF_023898315.1 Schistocerca nitens | reverse complement strand
CAAGGATTTCTATTAGCCCTCGTCTTTTTACCTACTTGATCCTCTGCTGCCTTCACTACTTCATCCCTCAGAGCTACCCATTCTTCTTCTTCTGTATTTCTTTCCCCCATTCCTGTCAATTGTTCCCTTATGCTCTCCCTGAAACTCTCTACAACCTCTGGTTCTTTCAGTTTATCCAGGTCCCATCTCCTTAAATTCCCACCTTTTTGCAGTTTCTTCAGTTTCAATCTGCAGTTCATAACCAATAGATTGTGGTCAGAATCCCCATCTGCCCCTGGAAAGGTCTTACAATTTAAAACCTGGTTCCTAAATCTCTGTCTTACCATTATATAATCCATCTGATACCTTTTAGTATCTCCAGGATTCTTCCAGGTATACAACCTTCTTTTATGATTCTTGAACCAAGTGTTAGCTATTATTAAGTTATGCTCTGTGCAAAATTCTACAAGTCGGCTTCCTCTTTCATTTCTTCCCCCCAATCCATATTCACCTACTATGTTTCCTTCTCTCCCTTTTCCTACTGACGAATTCCAGTCACCCATGACTATTAAATTTTCGTCTCCCTTCACTACCTGAATAATTTCTTTTATCTCGTCATACATTTCATCAATTTCTTCATCATCTGCAGAGCTAGTTGGCATATAAACTTGTACTACTGTAGTAGGCATGGGCTTTGTGTCTATCTTGGCCACAATAATGCGTTCAGTATGCTGTTTGTAGTAGCTAACCCGCACTCCTATTTTTTTATTCATTATTAAACCTACTCCTGCATTACCCCTATTTGATTTTGTATTTATAACCCTGTAATCACCTGACCAAAAGTCTTGTTCCTCCTGCCACCGAACTTCACTAATTCCCACTATATCTAACTTTAACCTATCCATTTCCCTTTTTAAATTTTCTAACCTACCTGCCCGATTAAGGGATCTGACATTCCACGCTCCGATCCGTAGAACGCCAGTTTTCTTTCTCCTGATAACGACGTCCTCTTGAGTAGTCCCCGCCCGGAGATCCGAATGGGGGACTACTGACGAATGTCAGTAAGTGGATAACGAATGGAAAAGACTCACCACAGTTTAATAACAAAATTTGGCGGGTGCTGAGGAAACAGAGGCTGTTGCACTCTCAGCTCAAAAGAGAATGCATAAGGCGTGACAGGTGGAGGTTAGTAGAGATTCATGCGTCTGTGTGAAGATCTATGCATGAAGAATACAGCAACTACCAATGTACAAATGTCAAACCTTAGCAAAAGATTTGACTGAGAACCTGAGGAAATTCTTATTGTATGTAAAACTGCTAAGCAGGAATAAGGCTTCCTTCCAGTCCCTTGTTGATCAGTATGGTGTGAGAGTTGAAGATAGCAAAACAAAAGCTGTACTTTTAAATTTCATGTTCTATAAATCGTTCACACAGGAGAATCAACAAACTTACAGTCATTTGACCATTGGACAGACTCCTGTGTGGATGACATAGTAATACGCATAATTGGCATTGAGAAACAACTTAAGGATTTGAAATCAAATAATTCACCATGTCTGACTGGAATCCCAGTTCGATTTTACAGAGAGTACTCTATGGTATTGGCCCCTTGCCTAGCTTGCATTTGTCATGAATCTCTCGGCCAGCACAAAGTCCCAAGTGACTGGAAAAAAGTGCAGGTGGCTGTAGTATATAAGAAAGGATCTGCAAAATTACAGACCAACACCCCTAACTTTGGTTAGATGCAGAATCCTTTAATGTATTTTCAGTTGGAACATAATAAACTTTCTTGAGACTGAGAAACGTATGCCCATGAATGAACAAGTTTTCAGAAAGCATCGCTCATGTTAAACTCAGCTTGCCTTTTCTCACATGATATACTGAGAACTATAGATGAAGGGCAGCAGGCAGATTGCATATTTGTACATTTTCAGAAAGCATTTGACACAGTGCCCCATTACAGGCTGTTAATGAAGGTACGGGCATATGGAATAAGTTCACAGATATATGAGTGGCTCGAAGACTTCTTAAATAATAGAACCCAGTACATTGTCCTCGACAGTGTGTTCATCAGAGACAAGGGTATCAACAAGAGTGGCCCAGGGAGATGTGATAGGACTACTGTTGTTCTCTATATACATGAATCGTTAGTCAGACAGGATGGGCAGCAATCTGTGATTGTTTGCTGATGATGCTGTGGTTTACAATGAGATGTCAAAGTTGAGTGACTGTGGGAAGATAAAAGACGGCTTAGACAAAATTTCCAGTTGGTGCGATGAATGGCAGATATCCCTAACTGTGGAAAGAAAGTACAGTAATGCGGATGAATAGGAAGAACAAACCTGTAATGTTTGGATACAGTGTTACTAGTGTCCTGCTTGACACAGTCAAGTTATTTAAATATCTGGGCGTAGCGTTGCAAAGTGATATGAGATGGAATGAGCATGTGAGAACTGTGGCTGGGACGGCAAATGGTCAACTTTGGTTTATCGGGACAATCTGAGGAAAGAGTGGTTCACCTGTATTGAGTGACGTTCAAGTGTCTGGGATCTGTACCAGGTCAGATTGGAGGAAGGCATTGAAGCAATTTAGAGGCAGGATGCTAGGTTTGTTACCAGTAGGTTCTAACAACATGTAAGTGTTACAGAGATGTTTTGGGAACTCAAATGAGAATTCCTGGCGTGAAAGCGACATTCTTTTGGAGAAATATTGCTGAGAAAATGTAGAGGACTGGCATTTGAAGCTGACTGCTGAACAATTCTACTGCTGCCAACATACATTGTGCATAAAGGCCACGAAGATAAGACATGAGAAGTTTGGCTCATATGGAGGCATACAGACAACCATTTTTCCCTCATTCTATTTGTGAGTGACAAGTAGTGGTAATGGGCGCCCTCCACCACCGTATGGTGGCTTGCTGAGTATCTGTGTAGATGTAGATGTACAAGGGGTAGTGGTTTTTAATGCCTTGACTTCATGTACTGTAAGTGGCAATTTTATAGCAAGGTCCATAAGATGATGGAAGCATATGACTATTGAAACTGGTCATCTGAGAGCAATAAATGTGTCTGCATTGCGATTGTGGTGTATTAAGTGTGTTCATTGTCAACAGAAAATTAATTTCTCTACATTGGGGTAATTTGAATACATGTCTTCTGCAACTTTGTATAACATGTGTGCAAGGCATGTGATGTAGACAAAATTGGGATAGAGAATCTGAAGCTCCTTAGTAGCTGCTTAAGCCATGTGTGAAGCAGTGTCTTTTACTAGCAGGAATAGTTGTCTCTGTTTACACCACCCAGCCATAGCAGCTTTGTAGAGTTGTCAAACAAAATGGCAATTGTCACATTCTGTGTTCTTCGAGACAATTCATCTACATCTACATCTACATTTATACTCCGCAAGCCACCCAACGGTGTGTGGCGGAGGGCACTTTACGTGCCACTGTCATTACCTCCCTTTCCTGTTCCAGTCGCGTATGGTTCGCGGGAAGAACGACTGTCTGAAAGCCTCCGTGCGCGCTCTAATCTCTCTAATTTTACATTCGTGATCTCCTCGGGAGGTATAAGTAGGGGGAAGCAATATATTCGATACCTCATCCAGAAACGCACCCTCTCGAAACCTGGCGAGCAAGCTACACTGCGATGCAGAGCGCCTCTCTTGCAGAGTCTGCCACTTGAGTTTATTAAACATCTCCGTAACGCTATCACGGTTACCAAATAACCCTGTGATGAAACGCGCCGCTCTTCTTTGGATCTTCTCTATCTCCTCCGTCAACCCGATCTGGTACGGATCCCACACTGATGAGCAATACTCAAGTATAGGTCGAACGAGTGTTTTGTAAGCCACCTCCTTTGTTGACGGACTACATTTTCTAAGCACTCTCCCGCCTTACCAACAATTAATTTTATATGATCATTCCACTTCAAATCGTTCCGCACGCATACTCCCAGATATTTTACAGAAGTAACTGCTACCAGTGTTTGTTCCGCTATCATATAATCATACAATAAAGGATCCTTCTTTCTATGTATTCGCAATACATTACATTTGTCTATGTTAAGGGACAGTTGCCACTCTCTGCACCAAGTGCCTATCCGCTGCAGATCTTCCTGCATTTCGCTACAATTTTCTAATGCTGCAACTTCTCTGTATACTACAGCATCATCCGCGAAAAGCCGCATGGAACTTCCGACACTATCTACTAGGTCATTTATATACACTCCTGGAAATGGAAAAAAGAACACATTGACACCGGTGTGTCAGACCCACCATACTTGCTCCGGACACTGCGAGAGGGCTGTACAAGCAATGATCACACGCACGGCACAGCGGACACACCAGGAACCGCGGTGTTGGCCGTCGAATGGCGCTAGCTGCGCAGCATTTGTGCACCGCCGCCGTCAGTGTCAGCCAGTTTCCCGTGGCATACGGAGCTCCATCGCAGTCTTTAACACTGGTAGCATGCCGCGACAGTGTGGACGTGAACCGTATGTGCAGTTGACGGACTTTGAGCGAGGGCGTATAGTGGGCATGCGGGAGGCCGGGTGGACGTACCGCCGAATTGCTCAACACGTGGGGCGTGAGGTCTCCACAGTACATCAATGTTGTCGCCAGTGGTCGGCGGAAAGTGCACGTGCCCGTCGACCTGGGACCGGACCGCAGCGACGCACGCATGCACGCCAAGACCGTAGGATCCTACGCAGTGCCGTAGGGGACCGCACCGCCACTTCCCAGCAAATTAGGGACACTGTTGCTCCTGGGGTATCGGCGAGGACCATTCGCAACCGTCTCCATGAAGCTGGGCTACGGTCCCGCACACCGTTAGGCCGTCTTCCGTTCACGCCCCAACATCGTGCAGCCCGCCTCCAGTGGTGTCGCGACAGGCGTGAATGGAGGGACGAATGGAGACGTGTCGTCTTCAGCGATGAGAGTCGCTTCTGCCTTGGTGCCAATGATGGTCGTATGCGTGTTTGGCGCCGTGCAGGTGAGCGCCACAATCAGGACTGCATACGACCGAGGCACACAGGGCCAACACCCGGCATCATGGTGTGGGGAGCGATCTCCTACACTGGCCGTACACCACTGGTGATCGTCGAGGGGACACTGAATAGTGCACGGTACATCCAAACCGTCATCGAACCCATCGTTCTACCATTCCTAGACCGGCAAGGGAACTTGCTGTTCCAACAGGACAATGCACGTCCGCATGTATCCCGTGCCGCCCAAAGTGCTCTAGAAGGTGTAAGTCAGCTACCATGGCCAGCAAGATCTCTGGATCTGTCCCCCATTGAGCATGTTTGGGACTGGATGAAGCGTCGTCTCACGCGGTCTGCACGTCCAGCACGAACGCTGGTCCAACTGAGGCGCCAGGTGGAAATGGCATGGCAAGCCGTTCCACAGGACTACATCCAGCATCTCTACGATCGTCTCCATGGGAGAATAGCAGCCTGCATTGCTGCGAAAGGTGGATATACACTGTACTAGTGCCGACATTGTGCATGCTCTGTTGCCTGTGTCTATGTGCCTGTGGTTCTGTCAGTGTGATCATGTGATGTATCTGACCCCAGGAATGTGTCAATAAAGTTTCCCCTTCCCGGGACAATGAATTCACGGTGTTCTTATTTCAATTTCCAGAAGTGTATATTGTGAAAAGCAATGGTCCCATAACACTCCCCTGTGGCACGCCAGAGGTTACTTTAACGTCTGTAGACGTCTCTCCATTGATAACAACATGCTTTGTTCTGTTTGCTAAAAACTCTTCTATCCAGCCACACAGCTGGTCTGATATTCCCTAGGCTCTTACTTTGTTTATCAGGCGACAGTGCGGAACTGTATCGAACGCCTTCCGGAAGTCAAGAAAAATAGCATCTACCTGGGATGCTGTATCTAATATTTTCTGGGTCTCATGAACAAATAACGTGAGTTGGGTCTCACACGGTCGCTGTTTCCGGAATCCATGTTGATTCCTACATAGCAGATTCTGGGTTTCCAAAAACGACATGATACTTGAACAAAAAACATGTTCTAAAATTCTACAACAGATTGACGTCAGAGATATAGGTCTATAGTTTTGCGCATCTGCTCGACGACCCTTCTTGAAGACTGGGACTACCTGTGCTCTTTTCCAATCATTTGGAACCCTCCGTTCCTCTAGAGACTTGCGGTACACGGCTGTTAGAAGGGGGGCAAGTTCTTTCGCGTACTCTGTGTAGAATCGAATTGGTATCCCGTCAGGTCCAGTGGACTTTCCTCTGTTGAGTGATTCTAGTTGCTTTTCTATTCCTTGGACACTTATTTCGATGTCAGCCATTTTTTTGTTTGTGCGAGGATTTAGAGAAGGAACTGCAGTGCGGTCTTCCTCTGTGAAACAGCTTTGGAAAAAGGTGTTTAGTATTTCAGCTTTACGCATGTCATCCTCTGTTTCAATGCCATCATCATCCCGGAGTGTCTGGATATGCTGTTTCGAGCCACTTACTGATTTAACGTAAGACCAGAACTTCCTAGGATTTTCTGTCAAGTCTGTACATAGAATTTTACTTTCGAATTCACTGAACGCTTCTCGCATAGCCCTCCTTACGCTAACTTTGACATCGCTTAGCTTCTGTTTGTCTGAGAGGGTTTGGCTGCGTTTAAACTTGGAGTGAAGCCCTCTTTGCTTTCGCAGTAGTTTCCTAACTTCGTTGTTGTACCACGATGGGTTTTTCCCGTCCCTCACAGTTTTACTCGGCACGTGCCTGTCTAAAAGGCGTTTTACGATTGCCTTGAACTTTTTCCATAAACACTCAACATTGTCAGTGTCGGAACAGAAATTTTCGTTTTGATCTGTTAGGTAGTCTGAAATCTGCCTTCTATTACTCTTGCTAAACAGATAAACCTTCCTCCCTTTATATTCCTATTAACTTCCATATTCAGGGATGCTGCAACGGCCTTATGATCACTGATTCCCTGTTCTGCACTTACAGAGTCGAAAAGTTCGGGTCTGTTTGTTATCAGTAGGTCCAAGATGTTATCTCCACGAGTCGGTTCTCTGTTTAATTGCTCGAGGTAATTTTCAGATAGTGCACTCAGTATAATGTCACTCGATGCTCTGTCCCTACCACCCGTCCTAAACATCTGAGTGTCCCAGTCTATATCTTGGTAAATTGAAATCTCCACCTAAGACTATAACACGCTGAGGAAATTTATGTGAAATGTATTCCAAATTTTCTCTCAGTTGTTCTGCCACTAACGCTGCTGAGTCGGGAGGTCGGTAAAAGGAGCTAATTATTAACCTAGCTCGGTTGTTGAGTGTAACCTCCACCCATAATAATTCACAGGAACTATCCACTTCTACTTCACTACAGGATAAACTACTACTAACAGCGACGAACACTCCACCACCGGTTGCATGCAATCTATCCTTCCTAAACACCGTCTGTACCTTTGTAAAAATTTCGGCAGAAGAGGGACAATTCTCCAAGCCCATCAACTTTTAAAGCATCGATAGCAACATTGGCAACATATGCCTAGCCGCATCAGAGGTTTCACCTTTGGACACCCAGACCTTTTGGTCAGCAACACTAATCTGTATTTTCTCTCACGAAAGGTCAGCTACACACTTCTGTTCACGTTAAACCTACTAACAAACAACAGTACTTTTTACAGTTACTTCCTTTCCATGTCAAATGTTCCCTCCCATACAGCGTTGGCATTGTAGGCAAACGTATTTGTTCAGATGCAGACTCTTTACAGCAGTACACCACCATTCTCCCCTCAGCCTTTACTGGATATAATTATCCACAGCCTAGTTGAAAGCAAATTTCCTGGGCCATCACATCCAATTCTGATACTGCCAAAGAAATGGCTTTGGAGTACACCACTTGTCACTCAGTTTACCTTACTCTTGACTGTATTATTCAGCTACTTCAACAAGGCTGTGACTTCCTAAACTCATCCCCTGAAATGAGGTCCATTCTGTCTGATATCCTGCTCACTGCACCTAGAATAGCTTTTTGTTACCCTTCCAATGTCCGAAATATGGTTGTTAGATACTGTGCGCCTTCTGCACCCATCTCCCTACCCTATGGTTCGTACCCCTGTGACCATCCGCGTCATCAGACTTGCCGTATGCACCCCCCTACCACCACTTATACCAGCCCTGTAACTGGCAAAACATTTACAGTACTATCAAAGGAAAAGCCACATGTGAAACGACATATTTCATATACCAGTTGTTATGTAAACACTGTTTAGCCTCTTACATTGGCATTACCATCACCAAGTTAGCAGTTAGAATGAATGAGCATCGGCAGAAGCTGTATGCTGGCAACACACAATACACTGTTGCAGAGCATGCTCTACAGTGTGACAGTCATGACCTCTATGCTGTTTTTCAACACGTGCCATCTGGATTATTCCCTCAGATGCTAGTTTCTCAGAACTCTGTAGGTGGGAACTGATGCTACAGCATGTCGTTGGTTCTCGCTGCCCACCAGGCCTTAATTTACATTAATTTCTTTGGTTTCAGCATTTCTTCACAGTAACTATTGCTTTCTTCACCCCCTTTTAGTTTTCTACAACCTTCATTATCTGACCGATCTGTTTTTTGCTGCCTCCCTCCCACTTCTATAATGTACAATGCACTTACCTTTTAACTTTTATTAACTCATGCACAATGTTTTGGCAATAATCTCTGTCTTTCATATTATACTACCTTCCAGCTTTAAGCTCGTAAAGTTTTCATAACCCCATCCAGTGCAGTCCCCAACAGTCTGTCTTTCCTTCTCCTCCCGTCCAGTAAGTCTCCTCAGACCCATGGTTCCATGTGACTTTTCCATACTCTGCCCCTTTTTCTAAATCTCATGAATCCTCCCCCTTCACCCCCCATCCTTCCCCCTTCAACCCTTCTGCTAGAAGAAGCCACTGACTCTGAAACCTCGAACTTTAAAACCTTTTATACACTCCTGAAATGGAAAAAAGAACACATTGACACCGGTGTGTCAGACCCACCATACTTGCTCCGGACACTGCGAGAGGGCTGTACAAGCAATGATCACACGCACGGCACAGCGGACACACCAGGAACCGCGGTGTTGGCCGTCGAATGGCGCTAGCTGCGCAGCATTTGTGCACCACCGCCGTCAGTGTCAGCCAGTTTGCCGTGGCATACAGAGCTCCATCGCAGTCTTTAACACTGGTAGCATGCCGCGACAGCATGGACGTGAACCGTATGTGCAGTTGACGGACTTTGAGCGAGGGCGTATAGTGGGCATGCGGGAGGCCGGGTGGACGTACCGCCGAATTGCTCAACACGTGGGGCGTGAGGTCTCCACAGTACATCAATGTTGTCGCCAGTGGTCGGCGGAAGGTGCATGTGCCCGTCGACCTGGGACCGGACCGCAGCGACGCACGGATGCGCGCCAAGACCGTAGGATCCTACGCAGTGCCGTAGGGGACCGCACCGCCACTTCCCAGCAAATTAGGGACACTGTTGCTCCTGGGTTATCGGCGAGGACCATTCGCAACCGTCTCCATGAAGCTGGGCTACGGTCCCGCACACCGTTAGGCCGTCTTCCGCTCACGCCCCAACATCGTGCAGCCCGCCTCCAGTGGTGTCGCGACAGGCGTGAATGGAGGGACGAATGGAGACGTGTCGTCTTCAGCGATGAGAGTCGCTTCTGCCTTGGTGCCAATGATGGTCGTATGCGTGTTTGGCACCGTGCAGGTGAGCGCCACAATCAGGACTGCATACGACCGAGGCACACAGGGCCAACACCCGGCATCATGGTGTGGGGAGCGATCTCCTACACTGGCCGTACACCACTGGTGATCGTCGAGGGGACACTGAATAGTGCACGGTACATCCAAACCGTCATCGAACCCATCGTTCTACCATTCCTAGACTGGCAAGGGAACTTGCTGTTCCAACAGGACAATGCACGTCCGCATGTATCCCGTGCCACCCAACGTGCTCTAGAAGGTGTAAGTCAACTACCCTGGCCAGCAAGATCTCCGGATCTGTCCCCCATTGAGCATGTTTGGGACTGGATGAAGCGTCGTCTTACGTGGTCTGCACGTCCAGCACGAACGCTGGTCCAACTGAGGCGCCGGGTGGAAATGGCATGGCAAGCCGTTCCACAGGACTACATCCAGCATCTCTACGATCGTCTCCATGGGAGAATAGCAGCCTGCTTTGCTGCGAAAGGTGGATATACACTGTACTAGTGCCGACATTGTGCATGCTCTGTTGCCTGTGTCTATGTGCCTGTGGTTCTGTCAGTGTGATCATGTGATGTATCTGACCCCAGGAATGTGTCAATAAAGTTTCCCCTTCCTGGGACAATGAATTCACGGTGTTCTTATTTCAATTTCCAGGAGTGTATGTGTGTTCTCCTGATACCATTTGGTGAGTAGATTTTTAATCCATCCACGTATGTTATATTTACAAAAACTGATTGTTTTTGGTAGGGAAATTTGCCATAAGTAATCCATTGCAGTTTAAGGAGAACAGTAATGTCCATACCTGCAACACTTGGGGTATACATGACCTTTATTACCCATTGTTAAAGCTGTCAGAGGCTCAGAAAGTACTTCAATATGCAGCAACAAAAATTTTTCAGCATTTGCTCAATAACATACAATGTCTGACAGGTAGCTTAGCAAGTTTTAAGTCTAATTTATCCTAGACAACTTCTATTCCAAGGGCAAATTTCTACTTAAAAACTGGTAGCCATTTGCATGGCTGGGACTAAAAATAATGTATTCATTAATGTTAAGACTAATCACATGTACATATCCTGTAAAGTGAATCATTCCACGTCATTTCAACAAAATAATCGTTCAAATGATGTATGGAGCATGTTACTAACTAATCACCTTTTCAGCATCTTCCTGAATTTGTTGTAGAACACCACCTATCGCATAACTTCTAATGCCAATGCGAAGTTCTGTCTCAGCACTTTTGTCATTCAGTGCTAGGACAGGGGAAGATGATAGCACCTCCTTAAGGCAAGGAAAAAATCTTTATCACACTTTGTTCCCATAAAAACTGGTGTCTCCTTGCAGCAGTTCTTGCAAGGGATGTGTCTTTGTACAGAAGCACTTTATGAACTGCCCAAATACAAGCACATTCCAAGAAAAAATTTTACATAACAAGTTGCCAAGTAATCACAAAATCTGTGAGTGCTCTTATTTTCTCTGTATTGGGAGGGACTCCATTGACATTCAATAGATGCTCCAAAATTTTCTTTTGTTGTGCAGTAATGGAGCACTTTTCCAGATTCAGGCCTGTGTTCTGAACACACTTCAACACAGTTGTTAGGTCTCTATTGATCCATTGTGGATATGGGATAGCAACTAGTCAAATATTTATCAAAAACTGCCAAGCAGCAGTATGTTTTCAGAAGTTATTTTATTTAGACGACCAGTTTTGGTATCTCATTAATACCATCATCAGGCCCCTATACACTCCACATATAGTCAATCAGATACATTGATACTTGCATAACTGGAGCCATCAGTATCTGGATTCTGTGAATTCAGTTTTGGAGTTTGTCTCAAAAACATCATCAACACAAATCAAATGAAAATTAAATCATTGTTATCATAAGTCCAAATATTATGTGAGTCCTTTTTTTTCATAATAACAGTATTATTTCCCATTCAATAAAAGATTCAAATTAGCTTGTGCAGACTTAAGAAGGGAAAGAAAAATATCATTTAATCATTTCACTGCCCACAGTATTGAGGCACGGGCACAAGAATGGTTATATTTCATTGCTGGGGAAGGGAAAAAAATTCACTAAATTAAAATTTTTGTTTGTCACAAAGATTTAGTGAGAGAGGCGGATGTTCTCCTTTATGACAAACATTATATTTTTCCATCTAAAGGTCAACTTAATACACATAATACAATTTCTTTCTCCCCCCTTCAGCAAGCCAGCAAGAAAACACTGAGAACAAAAAACACAGACATTCAGACTTTATCTTCGATTCATACAACAGATTAGTTTTGAGTTGAGAACAAGTCCTTTGTTGTGTTTTTTCTTAAATATATTCAGGGTGTCCCATTTGTCTTGACCACCCAAATAACTGTTTTTCCAAATGCAAATTACAAAATGTTTCAAGCAAATGTTCTTTAGCCATCAGGGGGACATCAATCAGCATGATTGCCTTTGTTGTAGCTTTGTCTTTTTTACAAAGGTATGAATAGCAGTATGTCTTTTCTAAATGGCACCCTGTATTTTTTATTTGGTAATTCATTTCCTCTCCTAAAGACCTATTCAAAAATGTATCACAGTGTACCATTCACTGAAACACAACATTATTAATTACATAACACAACATTGATATTGATGCTCCCAGCGCTTGGTGCAGGTACTCTGGGTAATGGAACACATCCACATTCTGACGTTGACAGAGGACAAATGTAAACATAAGTAGAATGCAAATCTGTCATTCTGTCAAACATCGTCACTTGAAGAGTTGTGTGAGCAGAATGTACACCAACGAAGAAAAGATAGAAATCCTACTCATCTGTGGGGAATGTAAGTTAGCAGAACAGTAATTGCAATTCTGTTTTCTTATATACAGGTACATTTATTACAGTAGTTTAGTCCATTTAAATACTGTTGTGTAGAGTAGGCGTACAGTAAAGACTGTCCTTCCTACAAACTACATCGACAAAACGTTTCTTTTATTGTTGTGTTGAAGGTAGGTGAAATGCTGAGCAGGGAGCGGAACTGAACAGAGAGAGATATCCTGACAAGAACCCACCTTCCAAATGGAAGTTTTCTCGTCTTGTTGTGATGCTTCAGGAAATGGGAAGTCTCAACACGTGACAACGCTATCATTGTAGCACTTGCACAGACAAAGCTGCCGAAGTTACTGTTCTTGCTTCCGTTGCTATGAATCCACATGTGAGCACATGGCAGCTTGAACATGAGACTAGCATTTCTAAAACAAGTGTACGTCATATTAGTACATGCATTGGTTCCATCCTTAGCGTGTACACTTACATCAAAAATTGCATGGGAATGACTTCCAGAATCGTGTACAGTTCTGTCAGCGGGCACAGCAGCAAATCCTCGCCAACCCGAACTTCTTCTCCAAAGTTCTATTTACCGATAAATGTTCCTTCTCAAACAAAGGACAGAAAAATACAAGGAACGTGCATTATTGGTCCAGCGATAAACCCCGATGGCTTAGACAGGTGGAACATCAGCATCAATGGAGAGTTTACGTCTGGTATGGGATGCTTGGTACTACAATTATTGGCCCGTATTTCATCAATGGTAGTGTAAACGGTACAGTGTATGCCAACTTCCTCAGAAGAATTCTTCCTCCTTTTCTGGATGAAGTGCCACTAAGAACCAGAATGCTTATGTGGTATCAACATGATGGATGTCCAACACATAATGCCTTGTGTGCATGCTGTGTTCTGAACTGAAGGTATTCTGCCAGATGGATTTGGTCCAGGAGGAACAGTTACTTGGCCTGCTAGGTCTCGTGATTTAAATCCTCTGTACTTTTTCCTTTGGGGATGCATTAAAGACCGTGTCTATAGTGACATTCCAACAACTCCAGAGGACATGCACGAACATATCATGCTTGCTTGTAATTCTCTTCAATAGGCAACACTGGAAGCAGTAAATAATTCTTTCATTCAAAGAGTGCACCAGTGTATCGGTGTCTAGGGTCACCAATTTGAGCACCTTCGAATGTTCTAATCCTGGGCAATGGTACTGGAGAGTCAAATTCAATTTTGTGTTATGTTTTTACTTGGTTTTCATTTGTTTTCTGATAACTCCAGTAAATGGACGAGTTTGTGACCCTGGGCTCAAAGTCAATGTTGTGTTATGTAATTAATAACATTGTATTTCAGTGAATGGTACGCTGTGATACATCTTTGAATTGGTCTTCAGGAGAGGAAATGAATTACTGAACAAGAAATACAGGGTGCCACTTGCATAAATATCAAGAACTCAGATGGAAACCCAGTTCTAAGCTAAGAAGGGAAAGCAGAAAAGTAGAAGGAGTATATAGAGGGTCTATACAGGGGTGATGTTCTTGAGGACAATATTATGTAGATGAAGATGAAATGGGAGATATGATACTGCGTGAAGAGTTTGACAGAGCACTGAAAGACCTAAGTTGAAACAAGGCCCCGGAAGTAGACAACATTCCATTAGAACTACTGACAGCCTTGGGAGAGACAGTCCTGACAAAACTACCATCTAGTGAGCAAGATGTTTGAGACAGGCGAAATTCCCTCAGACTTCAAGAAGAATATGATAATTCTAATCCCAAAGAAGGTAGGTGTTGACAGATGTTAAAATTAGCGAACTATCAGTTTAATAAGTCACAGCTGCAAAATACTAACGCGAATTCTTTACAGACAAATGGAAAAACTGGTAGAAGCAGACCTCGGGGAATATCAGTTTGGATTCCATAGAAATGTTGGAACACATGAGGCAATACTGACCGTACGACTTATCTTAGAAGAAAGATTAAGGAAAGGCAAACCTACATTTCTAGCATTTGTAGACTTAGAGAAAGCTTTTGACAATGTTGACTGGAATACTCTCTTTCAAATTCTGAAGGTGGCAGGGGTAAAATACAGGGAGCAAAAGGCTATTTACAATTTGTACAGAAACCAGATGGCAGTTATAAGAGTTGAGGTGCAGGAAAGGGAAGCAGTGGTTGGGAAAGGAGTGAGACAGGGTTGTAGCCTCTCCCCGATGCTATTCAATCTGTATATTGAGCAAGCAGTAAAGGAAACAAAAGAACAGTTCGGAGTAGGTATTAAAATCCATGGAGAAGAAATAAAAACTTTGATGTTCGCCGAAGACATTGTAATTCTGTCAGAGACAGCAAAGGACTTGGAAGAGCAGTTGAACGGAATGGGCAGTGTCTTGAGTGGAGGACATAAGATGAACATCAACAAAAGCAAAACGAGGATAATGGAATGTAGTCAAATTAAGTCGGGTGATGCTGAGGCAATTAGATTAGGAAATGAGACCCTTAAAGTAGTAAAGGAGTTTTGCTATTTGGGGGGCAAAATAACTGATGATGGTTGAAGTAGAAAAGATATAAAATGTAGACCGGCAATGGCAAGGAAAGCATTGCTGAAGAAGAGAATTTTGTTAACATAGAGTGTAGATTTAAGTGTCAGGAAGTTGTTTCTGAAAGTATTTGTAACCATGTATGGAAGTGAAACGTGGACGATAAATAGTTTAGACAAGAAGAGAATAGAAGCTTTCGAAATGTGGTGCTACAGAAGAATGCTGAAGATTAGATGGGTAGATCACATAACTAATGAGGAGGTATTGAATAGAATTGGGGAGAAGAGGAGTTTGTGGCACAACTAGACTAGAAGAAGGGATCGGTTGGTAGGACATGTTCTGAGGCATCAAGGGATCACCAATTTAGTACTGGAGGGCAGTGTGGAGGGTAAAAATCGTAGAGGGAGACCAAGAGATGAATACACTAAGCAGATTCAGAAGGATGTAGGCTGCAGTAGGTACTGGGAGATGATGAAGCTTGCACAGGATAGAGTAGCATGGAGAGCTGCATCAAATCAGTCTCAGGACTGAAGACCATAACCACAACAACAACAACAACAATATTTAAAAAAGTTAAACTACTGTTCATATCTTTGTAAAAAACAAAGCTACAATTAAAGCAATCATGCTGATTGATGTCCCCCTGATGGCTAAAGATCATTTGCTGGAAACATTTTGTAATTTGAATCTGGACAAACAGTTATTCAGGGTGGTCAAGATAAATGGGACACTCTGTATATTGCTTCTGTATGCATATACAGAAGCAAGGTTTTCATCATGCAAAGTTTTCAGCTGACACTACATATTCTTATTTGTACAAGATTTATGTTGGCTGTATCACCATTGTAAATATGGGGTCCTCTAATTGTACAGTTTTTGTGTTCACTTAACATGAGAGCATGAATTATTTAATTTCCATGGGAGGGGCCGCGGTGGTCTCGCGGTTCTAGGCGCGCAGTCCGGAGCCGCGCGACTGCTACGGTCGCAGGTTCGAATCCTGCCACGGGCATGGATGTGTGTGATGTCCTTAGGTTAGTTAGGTTTAACTAGTTCTAAGTTCTAGGGGACTGATGACCTAAGATGTTAAGTCCCATAGTGCTCAGAGCCATTTTCCATGGCAGGTTTTTCCTTAAAAGAGTGTTAGAAGTAAGTTCTATCATTTATTACACTTTCAATAAAAAAATTCTGATGTTTTCTTTGCCTTTGATGGACAGGTTGGGAAGGACTGCAGAGATGATTGGGTGATGACTCAGAAAAGGTTACTGGAACTGGAACTGTGGGCAGGATACCTTGAGGCCTCTCAGGGTAGGATACCAGGAGATTGTGAGGATCTCCTCATTTCATGGATTACATGAAAAGATACACATACTTGAGTTAGACTGGTTGCACACACAAAACACGAATGTGTGCAGGAAGCAAAGTTCACACTAGTATCCACCTGATTTTCTTCTTCAGTTGATGCTAATCAGTATTGTTTTACATTGATCTTCATTAGAAGTTCTTGTGAATTTAATACACACACCAAAAAAAGTTTTTTAATCACCCCGGTTCCCAGAACTCCTGAAGATAAACGTTAATATAGTATCACAGACAGTCTGTCTGAGTGTCCAGAGATGTCATTAAACCCGCCCAAAGATGTAAACAACCATGCATGAGCAGTGCCTATTAGACAGAGGCGACCAACAGCCGATCAGTTCCAGTCATTCCACCAGGAAGGAGGTATGCGGCTAGTGTTGTCTGTAGTACAACCACGATGGTCAATACCGCGGTTTGATCACATCCGCATTGTTACTTTGTGCCAGGAAGAGTTCTCCAGTCGTCTCGGAGTGAACCAAAGCAATGTTGTTTGGACATGGAGGAGATACTGAGAGACAGAAACTGTCGATGACGTGCTGTGCAAAGGCTACTATTGCAGTGGATGACCGCTATCTATGGATTATGGCTTGGAAGAATCCTGACAGCAATGCCACCATGTTGAACAATGCTTTTTGTGCAGCCACAGGATGTCATGTTATGACTCAAACTGTGTGCAATAGGCAGCATGATGTGCAACTTCACTCCCAATGTCCATGGTGAGGTCCATTTTTGCAACAATGACATCGCGCAGTGCGGTACAGATGGGTCCAACAACATGCCAAATGGATTGCTCAGGATTGGCATCACGTTCTCTTCACCAGTGAGTGTAGCATATGCCTTCAACCAGACAATCATCGGAGACGCGTTTGGAGGCAACCCGGACAGGCTGAATGCCTTAGGCACTCTGTCCAGTGAGTGCAATAAGGTGGAGGTTCCCTACTGTTTTGGGGTGGCATTATGTGGGGCCGACATATGCCACTGGTGGTCATGGAAGACGCCGTAACGGCTGCACGATACGTGAATGCTATCCTTCAACCGATAGTGCAACCATACTGGCAGCATATTGGTGAGGCATTCATCTTCATGGACGACAATTCGCGTCCCCATCATGCACGTCTTGTGAATGTCTTCCTTTAGGATAACGACATCGCTCAACTAGAGTGGCCAGCACCTTCTCCAGACATGCTGGGATAGATTGAAAAGAGCAGTTTATGGACGATGTGACCCACCAACCACTCTGAGGGATCTACGCCGAAACGTCATCGAGGAATGGGACAATGTGGACCAACAGAGCCTTGATGAACTTGTGGATAGTATGTCATGATGAATAGTGGCATGCATCAATGCAAGAGGACATGCTACAGGGTATTAGAGGTACCAGTGTGTACAGAAATCTGAACCACCACCTCTGAAGGTCTCGCTGTATGGTTGTACAACTTGCAATGTGTAGTTTTCATGAGCAATAAAAAGGGCGGAAATGATGTTTATGTTGATCTCTATTTCTATTTTCTGTACAGGTTCCAGAACTCTTGGATCCGAGGTGATGCAAAACTTTTTTGATGTGTGTATGAGGCCATAATTTTATTCCCACAACTATGATAACTTTAATCTTAATATAAATTGTTTCTTGGAAACTCATGAGCTATTTTTTAAAAATTGACTTTACTTACTTATGATCAATCTGAAAACAATCAGTCACAGGCACAGCATAGTGTCTCTGGGTGTCATTTGGCAGATGGTAAACACCTTTTATATGAGTGTGAAACATCAAGAATGCTGGCATTTGCACCACAATGCTGACAATAGTAAAGTCCAAAGCACAACATCGTGCCATTGCAGCCTTGGTTGTATCATGTTTTCATTCCAACCAGTACATAAGTATCCAGTGTTGATCTGCATAACATTCTGGATGTGTCTGTGTGTTCAGCGATCAGACTAGTTTGGGTGCAATCAACAGGAGGAAGTGAAGATCTTGTGTGGTGAACTCACTCAGTGTCCTTCTCCGCAACATTCCAGTATTGATAAGTGAAACATACCTTCATTGTCAGTTTTCAAAAGGCAACACATTTATTTCATATCACTTTCTAACACTGTTTCACACTATTTTCATTTTCACTAACAGTTTTCAGTGCACGCTACACAGCTAATTAATGAACTGCATCAATTAAGTTTATTTTTCTCCTTGCCTTTATAGTATTTTATACAGCATCTGGCCTCGCTGATGAGTGTTTTAATTACAAGCTAATCAGATCATGGTATTGCTGTATTTATATAGTATTTTATACAATGTTTAAATTACAAGCTAGTCAGAAATTCACCTAGTAAGTTTAGATTATGGCACAATTATTTACATATTTCTTTTTCTTGTTTGCTGAGAATGTACGATTATTTGGGAAGGAATACTTCATGTCAATGATTCGATATGGGAACACATGGTAACATACTTGGAATACTGATTAATCATATAGTGCAGGGTAATGTCACTCATTCATTTGCTGACGTTTAATTCAATAGCTTTCAATTACAAAAAAATAATATGACAGAAGCAGCAATTCATGCAGATATTAGTCTCACCCAATGGAGAAAGATCAAAGACTTTATCATGAAATTATCAGGGAACATCTGTGTATTTGAAACCCACATTTGTAATTCTGCTGTATCCCTTGTTTAAATATTCATCTATTGAACACAACTGTAAAACATTAATTGACATCATTTTAACTGGCTGCAACCAGCATACATTTCCAAGTCATAATACTTCCTCCTTTCCTTTTGTTTTTTTATACACTAGGATAACAAGTGATAAACTTGAACCATTACAATTCAGATGCTTTGTTATTCACCTTACTACTTATAAATGTACAGGGTGATTCAGCAGCCCCTACTGGTGTGTTTTATCCAGCCCATGGTGTTATATCTGGCCTTCACAAACCATACATGAGATTTCTGTATTCTTTTGCTTGCTACATGCAAACAATTAGTCCCACAGAAAAAATGAACAGGACTTTTTTGTAGGAAATTTAATGTTCCATAAACTGTGGTGGATGGGGAGACGAGGGTGAATAGGGACAAAAACTGAGAAAATTTAATTAAATGAAACCTCTTGTTTGTGTTTTCATTCAAAATATTGGGACCAGTGCAGTTAAGATGGCCATTCTGTTGTCTACAAGAATATTTGTCACCAAAATCATGTTTTTATTTTCATCATGTTAGTAGACATTTTAATCTGATGGTAATTGGCAGTTGCTCATGGAATGTTCATAAGGAAAGCAGAAAAAATATTTGAAATTTCTATGTTAGCCCTACAACATCATGTGAAGCAATCAAGAGACACCCCTGCTGGAAATATCGAGTTCAAGAAGAAAGGTGTTCAGACTTCTCTTCCTAATCATCTTGAACAAGAACTTATTGAATGCCTTATAACTAGTGCAGATTGGGGCTATCCTTTAAGTGCCTTTGACTTGTGTTGCTTCACAAAATATCACTTGGACAGAGAGGCAAGAATGTGCCTAATTCAAAGACAACATGTATGGGTTTGAATTGGCACTTGGCTTCCTGACTAGACACAAAACTAAACTCAATGCGTTTGTCAAAATATTAAAAGGAGTCGAGCACAAGTGATCCCTGCAATTATCATCACTGTCTCCAATGACCTGACAGCATCACTAGAGGATACTGGAGGCAGTGTACCACCACGTCTGATGATAAACTATGATGAGTGTGCACTCTCTGATGACCCAGACCAACATGAACTTATTTTTAAAAGAGGGTGTAAGAACCCTGAGAGGGTATTCCAGTGTATCTGTCATGTTTACAGCATCTGCTTCTGGGATGTTGCTGCCCCCTTATGTAATCTACAAATCAGCATATATGTATGACTTGTGGAGTGGAGTGAAGGTGGCTCTCCAAGGTGCCTTCTATAACTGCAGTAAGTCTGGCTGGATGGATGGAAATTGCTTTCTTGACTTTTTCTAGAGAGTTATATATAGTACCTTAATGTCATCGATTTGAGGGGAGGAAGATCATGATAGGTGACAGTTTAAGTTCTCCAACAGTTGTCTGGCTATGTGAGGAACATAATGCCTCATTTGTATTCGTTCCTGCATATTCAATGTATTTGACACAACCTTTAGGTGTTTCCCTATTCCAGTCACTGAAGATGAACTGGAGAAAAGTTCTTGAAAATCCAAAGCAATGTCAAAAGCAGAACATTCTATAAAAAGTATATCCTTCTCTTATGAAGAAAACATTAAATTTAGTGGAAGAAGCATTGAAAGACAACATCCAATCTGGTTTTCAAAAAGCAGGTATATATTCTCTTAACTGGGAAGAAAGAACTCGGCAACTTGCAATTGAACTTGAAGAAAATGAGGGAAATGCTGCCCTAGCCACTGCAATAGACAGTCAGATTGAATTCTTAAAGGTAATGCATTATGAGGTTGATGAAGCAAAGCAGACAATATGTTAGAGAAAGAAGAGAAAGGCACTGAATGTCCCAGCTGGTCACAGTGTTACTCTAGTGGACTTTCAGAAAACCAATGTAGATAATCCAGAACAGTTATGCTGAAGAAGAAACTATTCCAGATGACATAAACTCTTCTGCAGAAGATGCACAAAATGGTGACGCAGCCACTCCAGATGGTAAGATAAACAATTTAAAGGAAGGAGACTGGGTTAAGATCAAGTTTTCTTATGATAAGTGTATGAAGGTATTCACTGGAACAGTTCTTCAAGTTGATAAGCAAAAGGGACGATACAATTGAATGTGTCTTTGTCACTGTTTGTATGTGTTTATTTTTCCTAATGTGCCCAATGATTGTGTTTTCTCGAAAGCTGATGTTCTGTGCAAAAGGACATTACACCTTCAAGCCAAACCCATTTCTGTAATGACTGATTTTGTTAATCAATTTGCTAATTTTATGTTACCCCTGATTTGTATAATTGAAATCGTATTGTAGAAATTATAGTTGTATGTTTAAAATAATTAAAAGTTCATTTGTACCATCATATTTGTATAATAAATATCATTAAATCTTTTTTAAAATATAAATTATGTCCCTATAGACAAAACAGTCTGTATTCAATCCAGTTTATGGTACCATAGTTAAATTTTGTATTGCTGTATGTTTTCACTTAAGGTCACAGTTTTCGAGATAGTCAAGGAAAAGTATGGAAGTGACCTTGAAACACACCTCCATGTCCTCACTCAGCCCCCACCAGTCAGGATTTTATAGTATGTTGTTTGTGGCACTCCCTCCTAACACTGTACGAAAATTTCCAACTGCATAAAATATTTCTGATATTTGACCTTTCTTGGTCTCTATTGATTGGGCTATTACACCACAAGCATAGTAAGCTATTTTGTTTACATTATTAATTCCAACATGCCCATGAGGATAATGAAAGTAAAACAACTTTTGTAAATGTTATACTAAAAATATGTTCACAATTCAATCCAAATTTAACCCTTACAAGCATAGTAGTTTCATAGACAGAAAGTCTAATGAAAAAAAAATTACTACAATGTAATTGTATATTTTGTTCTGTTGAAATTGACAAAACTGTTAGCTAAAATTTATATAAATGTCAGTTTTCCAATTTGTGGTGTAATTACTTTAGTCAACAAAGACCAAAAAAGGTTGAATTTGAGAAGTAATTTGTTCAGTCATAAATTTTTGTACAGCTGTAGGAGGAAGTGACATAAACAACATTCTAGGAAAACTGACCAAAGGGGGTTGAGTGTGGGAGTGGGGTTGCGTTTGAAGATCACTTTTGTACATTTTTCTTGAACATGAATGAGAAATAAGACCTATAGTGAAAAGGTATCCCAGTACAAAATTTAACTGCATTAAATTTCCTACAAAAAGGTCCTGTTCATTTTTTCTGTAGGACTAAGAATTTGCACGTAGTGAGCCACAGAATGTGAAAATCTCGCACATAATCTCTGAAGGCCAGAATAACATTGCAGATCGCATAAAGCAACATTGGTAGGGGCATACTTATTGGCTATTTGCAACTTTACATGTTAAGTCAGTCATCCAGTAAACTAATTATTTTACCAGATTGGTACAAAATTATGATTTTCATTAATATATTTTCTTTTCTAGTTTCTATTTCTACCTCACAGTTCCACTCTACAAAATAGAGGATAATTTATTTTCATTGACAACAAAAATCAGATTCTACCACATTTTTATTATACTACTTCCTCTGTTAACACTTATATAACGCCATCATAGTTAGTTATGGCCTTACCAATTTAAGTTATAAGACAAATTACTAAATACTGCTCATTATACACCAATGAGCCAAAACTTTATGACCACTGCCCACTATGGGGTCGAATGCCATCAGGTAGCATTGTGGGCTTGTGACACAGCATGTAAGAGGAAGAGAGATGAGTGGGCAGTTATTATAGTGAAGATACAGGCCACAAATGTTGAAATCCACGTATATAATTGGTTTTGACATGGAGCACATTGGTGTGGCACTGTGGCCGGAAACGAGAATCCCTGAAATAGCAAAGCTGGTTGCCTGTGGGCATACTATTGTCGTGAGCATCTATGGATAGTGGAGTGGAGTGGAGTAGTGAGTGGGCCATATGGTATTGGATACACACCTCACCACAAAACATGGAGGTCCTTCACTGTGTAATCTGAGATAGGCAGTGAGCTGTCGCATATCTGATGACAGAGTAAAATGCTGGTGCAGGCACAAGTGTTTAAGAACACACAACTTGAAGGCCATTGTCGAACATGGAGCTCCAAATCACATGACCCCTACATGTTCTAGTGTTGACCCAATGACACTGTCAGCTATGAATGCAGCGGGCATTGTGTCACTGAGTTTTCACCGTGGATCAATAGAAATGTGTCACCTGCTCAATGAATTGCATTTCGTGGTACACCAGGTCCATTGTTGGGTCCTTACATGCTGTCATCCAGGCGAATGGCTGCATGAAACATGCACCGTGCCACGGATGTAAGCTGGTGATAGCAGAATTATGGTATGGGGTGCATTTAGTTGGGCTTCCATGGGATCTGTGATGGTAATTCAAGGCATCATGACAGCAGTGAACTACATGAAAATTATTGTGAACCACCTGCACTGCTTCATGCTTGAAGTCTCCCCCTGCTATGATGACATCTTCCAGCAGGATAAATGTCCATGTTGCAAGATCAGAATTGTGCTACAGTGGTTTGAGGGGCATTATAGGGTACTCACATTGATGTCTTGGCCAGCAAATGTGCCTGATCTGTACCAATTGAAACACATGTCAGGCATCAAGTGCATGGCCATAAACCACCATCCCGTAATTTGTGGTAATTCCGTGACCTATGCATAGACATCTGGTGCCACATACTTGTGGATCCTGTCAAAGATTGTACAATCCATGCCAAGCAGAATCTCTATCGTATGGTGTTTGAAAAGTGGAACAACATGCTATTACACAGGTGGTCATAATGTTTTGGCTCATCTGTGTAAGTACCTTCACGTCTTACATCTTCTTGTGTAAAGAGATCACCTCTACATTAAAAGGAAATTACCATGTGATTCATCAGGTTCTAGTTCACCAGTCAGATTACTTCCACTAGACATCGGTTATTACTTTGTTGTGATCACAAGGTTAAAAGGTTACATTGCTTCACATCATACTTGAGGAACACTTATTTTACTATGGTTGTAAATAGTCAATACTTACAGGTTTTTCATCCAAAGCTATTAGCAACAGCAGCTATTTTGTTTCAGTAGTCAGTAGTTATGCTTCCACTTCCTTGAGAGATCATCGTAACACTATTTATTAACCAGAATTCTGAGAATGCTATTATTTAGTTTTCAGCTAAGGTAGATAAATACATATTTAATTTTATGTGAGCCAGCATCTGTCTTATTAATTATGTACCTCGTAAAAATCTTAAAAAAATTGTTTACTTATCTTCACCAGAATATCATGCCTTACAGAAGCTCAATTTATTCATTCCTTCATATTCCCATAATCCTAACCAAACTGTACTTAATTATTTATTAGGGATGTTTCAGCTGACTCAAATCCTCATAAATAAGCTTGATGTAACAATACAGTCATACTATTACATTTCTTCACTTACCATAACAAGTGCATCTCTATAGATGAACAGCAGCTGGTCACTAATGTAGCGTAGTTAGATATAGAATAATAACATTAATACAGAAAGACTGGACTATAGCCCCTCAGGTGTAAGGTAGGATTTCACTTGTTCCATGAAAGCAGAGTAATTTTTGCTTCAGCTACTGTCTTAAAGTATCTAGAGGCACCCAGCCATGTGATTATCAGTATACTACATAAAGAATAATGTTTATTAAGCCTTGTGTTGTCCTTCCACACCCAATTATTTGTATATGCTAGTGAAAGTATTTGTGGGAATACAGTCCTGTGATCTTGTTTGTTGAGGGGCATTAAAAGACAACTTCCCTCGTGGGGAATTCATATTATTCAGAAAGGACCAGCATACATTTGTTGCCATTTCTTGTTTTTCTTTAATAGTAATGAGAGTTTATAATGAGTCTTAGATAATACTAATTCCCCAATGGAATAATCCTGTGTTCTCTGTAACTTTCTGTCTTAGTATGCTTTTCTTAAATTTGCAGGCTCAGTAACTGAGGTTAACATTTGTTTTTCTTTCCGGGTAGTAGCCATCTGTGTGTGTTATGTAGAAAAGAGGGGAAGATTATTTACTATTCGCTCGAATACTCCCAAGAATTCTACCAATTTGGTTTGTTTACTAGCTGCATACATGCTTATAAATCTGTTGCATTCACTATGGAATTTGCTTGAGGATTGAGTTTTGAGATTAATATTTGTTGAATTTGTTGACTTTGCAGAAATTTGATCTCTGTTTTTGAAAGTAAAATATGATGTGTTGCCTGTCAATACTGTGGTGGGCTTACCCACTGTGGAAATACAGACATTCACTATCTGTTTAATTACTGGTCTAGCAGCAATCGATTTCACTGTGTATAATTTAACATATATAGGAAACATATCATATGTGCCAACTATATGTGTGGCTCCCCTGTGAGCAGAGGGAAAAGCTCGTGCTAGGTCAACACAGACAATTTTTAAAGGTTTTGTGGGTATGATTGGGTGTAGTTTCTGTTTACAACTTTGATTTGATGGTTTAGCCTTTTGGCAAACTAAATAATAATAATAATAATAATAATAATAATAATAATAGCTTTATTCAACATCGAATGGTACACTGCACATGTACAAAGAAACAGTAATGATTACAGTTATTTGTACAATACACAAGACACATTCTTCTGAATACTAGACTATTTTTAGTATTTGGTAAGCAAACCATAACTTATTTGGAAAGCAATAGTACAGGTCGAGTTTCTTACAATATTTCTTCACCATATAGTATTCCCACGCATAGTTCATATGCCACATGAGAGCCTGAAAAACAACAGGTGTACGAACACATTACACATCAGTGAGAACATTTCTCTTATAAAATAACAACTCACCAAGAAGTTTATAGTGTTGGTGTACTTCAGTATTATTTCCTTGAGTGAGGAATAATATTACCCTTTACCACCAGAGGTTACTACCTTGCAAATTCTTTCACATTTTTGTGCATATCGAAACAGTATTGCCTGTTGTTAGTGTCCTTCATTAACATATTTTTAAATTCAGAGGTTTGTTTCACAAGGTCCTCAAATTCAGGCATACCTTGCGGAAGTTGTGACAGAGCATTGGCTATAACATTGTATTTTCCTTTTACATGCATTATTTCAAAATCATATGAACTGCAAGAACATGGCCCAGCATACCAGACAATTGTGCAACAATTTGCGGTACAACTAGAAACTTAACGTGTGGTGATCACAATAGCCCTTCGCATATTGCCGAATAGATAATAGTTAAACTTTTTAAATCTCCATATTACAGCCAAGGTTTCTAATTTCATAGCCAAATATCCACATTCAAATTCTGATAAAGTATAACTAGCAAAACTGATTAGCCTAATCTCACTTTTACCTTCCTCATCAGAAATTTGGAATAGGCATGCCCCCAGTACTGAAAATAACGCATCGAAGGCAATGCAAAAATGTTTTGTTATGTGTGGATGATGTAATATCCCAGACTGTGTTAAAGCATATTTTATAGCTTCAAAATCTTCTTGATAATTATTTGCCCAATACGACTTCTCATTTACCTTTCGCAAGCTCAACAAGGGAATACTGTTTCACAGTTGATGAGAAACAAAATACCTAAAGAATGAGCATAATCCCCTGAAAGCTTTTAACTGTCTCTTGGTTTCTGTAGCACTCATTTACCAGGCTCTTGGGTTATCCAAAAAATTTAATTTCACCCCTAACAAATTTAAATTTTGATAGGTTGGCAGCGACACCTGCAGACAAAAACTTCTGCAGTGTCTATTCTAACAGTTCTAGGTGTTCCTGGCAGCTGGACACGGCTGTGAGAATGTCATCAACATAAAGTGTAATTTTGTCTAATAAATCAGGTCCAAGTACAGTATCAAGCACTGTAATGAAAACTCTGGAACTGATATTTAGCCCGAAAGGTGACGTGCAATATTGATAAGATCTATCAGCAAACATAAAGGCTGTATTTTTTCTGGATCCCTTGGAAAGTGGTATCTGCCAGAATGACAGCCTGAGATCAATATTGGATGGAAAGTTGACTCCATGACATTTTTGCAGTTGCTGTTCCAGGTTTATGGGACACAGTCATATAGGTATAACAACTTAATTGACTACTCCAGCATCCAACACTAGGTGTACCTTCTTGTCTGGTTTAGCTACTGCTAGTAATGGGCTAAAATTTACAGCTGCATCTACACTCTGCAAACCACTATAAAGTGCATGGCAAAGGGTACATCAATTGTACCAGTTACAAGGGTTTCTTTCCACTCCATTCATGTACAGAGCACAGGAAGACTGATTGTTTGAATGCCTCTGAGTGTGCAGTAATTATTCTAATCTTATACTCATGTTCTTATGTGAGCAATATGCAGGGAGTTGTAGTATATTCCCAGAGTGATCATTTAAAGCTGGTTCTTGAAACTTTGGTAGTAGACTTTCCTGGTATAGTTTACATCTATCTTCAAGAGTCTACCAGTTCAGTTCCTTCAGTATCTCCATGACACTTTCCCATGGGTCAAGCAAACCTGTGGCCATTCATGCTGCCCTTCTCTGTGTAAGTTCCATATCCCCTACTAGTCCTGTTTGGCACAGATCGCACTCTCTTGACCAGTATTCTAGAACTGTTCACATGAGTGATCCATAAGCAATCTCATTTGTGGACTGATTGTACTTCCCAGTATTCTACCAAATTTAACCACCTACTTTACACATGACTGAGCCTACATTATCTTTCCATTTCATACCCCTCCAAAGTGTTACACCTAGACATTTGTATGAGTTGGCCATTTCCAACAGTGACTCATTCATATTAAAGTCATAGGATACTATGTTTTTACATTCTGTGAAATGCACAATTTTACATTTTTGAACATTTAAAGCAAGCTACCAATCTTTCAACCACTTTGAAATCTTATCAAGATCCAACTGAATATTTATGCAGCTTCTTTCAGATAGTACTTCACCATAGATAGCTGTATCATCTGCTAAAAGTCTGAGGTTACTGTTAGTATTGTCTGTAATGTCATTAATATACAACATGAACAGAACAGTCCCAACACACTTCCATGGGGTGCACCCGAAGTTACTCCTACATCCAAGATATCATGCTGCAGTCTTCCTACCAAAAAGTCCTCAATCCTGTCACAAATTTCACTTTATACCTCATATGATCATACTTCTGATAACAAGTGTAGGTGTGGTACTGAGTCAAATGCTTTTCGGAAATGAAGAAATACTGCATCTAGCTGATTACCTTGATACAAAGCTTTCAGTATGTCATCTGATAAACGTTTCACATGATCTATGTTTTTGAAATCCATGCTAGTTGGCATGGAGGAGGTCATTCAGTTCAAGATACCTCGTTACATTTGAGCTCAGAATCTGTTCTAATATTCTACAACAAATCAGTGTCAAGGACATTAGACAATAGTTTTGTGGATCACCTCTGCTACCCTTTTTGTAGATGGGTGTGACCTGTGCCTTTTTCCAGTAACTGGGCACTATTTGTGTTCGAGGGATCTATGGTAGATTTTAGTGAGAAGAGGAGCTAACTCAGCCACAAATTCAGTTTAGAATCTGACAGAGATTCCATCAAGCCCTATAGGTTTGTCCAATTTTATTCATTTCAATTGTTTCTCAACACATATGACACTAATACTTATTTTGCTCATCTTTCCAGTGGTACAAAGATTGAATTGGGGCAATTGTCCTGGGTTTTCCTTTGTAGAGGGAAATTTGAAAACCAAGTTAAGCATTTCAGCTTTTACTTTGCTGCCCTCAATTTCAATTCCTGTCTCATTCAACAATTTTCTGCTTTGGTAGTCATTGAAGGCATTACACATTGCTTTCCTGACAGTCAAATGCATTAAATTCAGTATGGCTCTGTCTATAGCTCTATGCTTTTCCTTGCACCTATTATACAGTTATCTCTGTTACTTTAAAAATTTCTTTACAGTGTCTGTATACCATGGGGATCCCTCCCATTATGAGCTGTTCTACTGGTACATACCTATACAGTGCAGGGTCAATTATACTTTCAAATTTGAGCCATAGATTCTCTTCACACTCCTGCCTGTGCTGAAAGTTTCAAGTTCCTCATTGAGATATGACACTACTGATTTTTCATCTAGTTTACTGAACATATATATCTTTCTACTAGGGTTAATTGTCTTATGTACCTTGGTAATCATTGTTGAAACAACTGTGTCATGGTCACTGATAACAGTTTCAAAGTGGACATCCTCAAAAAGGTTATGTCCGTTTCTTGCCATTAGATCCAATATATTTCCATCATGAGTGAGGTTCCAAACTATCTTTTGTATGTAGTTTTCAAAGATGGTTCATGTCATGACCATCACTAACAAAGCTGTAATTTTCCCTGTTGATTTTTGGATGATTGAAGTCTCCACCAGTGACTGCAGTGTGACTGGGGAACTTCTGTACAAGTGAACTGAGGTTTTCTCTAAAGTTTTTCATTACATCAGGAGGTGAGTCTGGTGCATGATAGGATATAGTAATCATTTTATGCCCCCCACCACTGATACTAGTCCTGTCCAAACAATTTCACATGCAGCATCAATTTCTATCTTGTTAGATTTGAGGTTCTTGTCTACTGTGACAAGTACACTACCTCCATTTCCCATTTGCCTATCCTTTCAATATACAATTAAACCTTCCCCAATAATTTCACTGCTATTTATTTCAGGTTTCAACAATCTTTCTGTACCTAGTATTAAGTGAGCTTCACTGCTTTTCAGGAATGCTTCAAACTCTGGCACTTTGTTGCAAATTCTTTGGTGTTTAACCATTAGAATTTTAATACTCGACCTGTGGGAAGTATTTCTTTTGATCTTACACTGATATTTCTGGGTTTCCTACAGATTTTGTCATCTGGATTGGATGGAGAATCACCTACTCTAAAACACCCTTGTGTGAACTCCACACACAGTCAGCTACCTGAGTAGCAGCCTCTGATATGTAGTGCATGTGATAGATCTTATTTTGGTTTAACCGTAATGAATATGTCACTTAATATGTATCAGAACACTGTGCGGGCAAAGATGTGATACAAACATTTCCACACCAAAAAGAGAAATGTACGAAAAGAAAGATTTCTTTCATTTCTAAATTGCTCATCCTGAAAATGATACCTGGATACAGCATAGCCCGCAATCTTCAGACATAATGGTGACAGTATTTATGATTGTATACTGTGTTCTTTATCATGGGGTTTCCCAGTGTATTAACTATCTTTTGTTTCCTTTGTTACATGAAACAAATAATATTAACACGAGAAAGAGAGGAAGGATCATGAAAGTAGGTATCTATAGATGGAGAATAAAATTTGTATGGAAACTAATAGAAGAAATTGTGAACCCCAGCAAGAAGGTAGAAAAACTCTAATTTATAGTTTGCATGGCTGCACTTGGTAGCACCTCACTTGTATCTAATAGTAGTAGTACCTCACCTCTCCCATCCTAAAAACATTGGAGCATTTTAAGTTGTAGTTTACTAATGTATCAAAAATCATTTTTTGCCGATAATTTTATTAAGTGTAAGTGCAACAACAATGAGTTGCTGTATATTTTCTCAACATGTCACAGGATAATTTTGAAAATTTTCTCAGAGTTATTAAGAAAGAGATATTCATTTTAAAATTTCGAAATTAGTAAATCACAAGGACAGAAATGGATACAGCAGATAAAACCACTGTTGACAATTCAGTAATTAATGAACAAGCACAAAATCTAGTCACAACAAATGTAACAACAAAAGATAGTGAGTGTGAACATGTCAGTGAGTCAGACGAGAACTCTGAGTATTATTGAAGCTCAACTATAATTGAGGATAGCAATGTTGTGATTAATAATATGACTTTACTTACAATAGATGAAATAAATTCACAAATATCACCAGGAATAATTTTTTCACTTGAAACTAGTGAAAGGTGCAGCATTGTAAATTTTAATAGATCTAAAATGTCTGCATTAATTAAAAATAATCAGATATGGCTCAGTAGGTGTTCAAAATGAGACCTTTACATTTATACAACTTATGCGAGGGATGATGAAAACTCTTAATGATTTTATGAATGAACAAACTCAAAACTTAAATGAGCAAACATAAAACTTTAATGATGAAACACCAAAATTTAATAATTTAACACAAGGTTGAAGGTTTTAGGAGTCATGTGACACAAAAATCTGAGGTACTTTCAAAAGAACAAATGCAAAAATTTTATGTCCTAAGTAAAAAGTTGTGCACTGATCTGCAAATGATTTAACATGTAAGTTGTCCAAAATGGAAAAAGAATTAAGAGTGTAGTTATTCACAGATCTGTCACAGGAAGAAGGTAAGCTAGGTAAAAAGGTATTAACTGTTGACAAGGCACAGGAGGAAATGGCAGGTAAGCTGAAAAATGTGAGCAACACACACATTAAAATGCAGGGGACTCAATCAGAAATTAATAAAAGTTAAAGGAGATGCAAGATACTATTACTGAGTTGCAAATTATAAGTAAATATTTGCCTGAGAAAGTACAGGAACTGCTATAGAATTGACTAATTTAAATCTCGACAGTAAGTTTGTAAAGAAGACTCAGAAAAGAATTAATAAAGATGTAAAGAACTTAATGGAGAAAACTGAATTAGGATTACAAGATAAGGGTACAACACTAGACAGTACACAGCCTTTATATAAAGAAGCTCTGATTGCTCCAGATCAGCTGCCTACAATTGGTACAAGTTAAGATGAATTTGTTATGTGGCTGAACACCAGTGGGCCCAAGGGCTCAGAGCATGCCACATCAATTCTGACTTCTGGCTAGGTGACAGGTACAAGCAAGTGCAGTTGCAGGGACAATGAGCACGTTGCTGGAAATGAGTAAACCTGAGAGCCGGGAATTTGGATGGCTGATGCTCACATTGTCTTTGTGCAGAATATGCTCCAGGAAATGGCAGAGTGCCAGACACTCTTAAAGATGGCCAAGTTACAACTCTTTGAATTTTCACAATAAATAAAATACCAAAGCAAATCCAAGTACATCAGTGATTTCAGATAAATTGGGCACGTCCAATGACATGCCTGCCCCTGGTAGCTGAGTGGTCAGAATGACAGAATGTCAATCCTAAGGGCCCGGGTTCAATTCCCAGCTGGGTTGGAGATTTCTCCACTCAGGGGCTGGGTGTTGAGTTGTCCTAATCATCATCATTTCATCCCCATCGACGCACAAGTTGCCAAAGTGGTGTCAAATCGAAAGACTTGCACCCAGCGAATGGTCTACCCGACAGGAGGCCCTAGTCACATGACATTTACATCCAATGACATAACAATATTTCAATATCTTCAAACTAATGAAGTTAATACTCCACAGTGAATAAACATTTACACAATGAACCTCTGAATTACAACTTTTAAATGCTTTGTGTGATTTCAACAGATGTTATCTCAGATGATAGCACTACACTGTAGCTATCATCCCTGAAAGCTACATATCTGCATGTATTTTATTTATTGATTTACAAGGTCTTTTACATATTTTTAATTATGCAAATGAATATCAGAAGCTACATATCTGTGTGTATTTTATTTATTGATTTATGATGGCTTTTACATCTTTTTCATTACGCAAATGTTTGTCAGAACATTGTATTCTCCACATTTACACAGCACATGAATGCAGTATGAATACCTCATGTTTTGTTATATTTGTGTGTTTATTTAATGAATAGTTTACCCCTCTGCCAATAACTTTATCTCGATGTTGGCTACAAGTGCTATTAAAAATTTGTGCTTATTTAAAAGTGGTTGATTGCATGTGTTAGTGGACACCACAACTGAAAGAGTGCCAGGAGACACTTCTGTCAAGCAGACATAAATTACAGTTTAAGCAGTTTTTAGTAACAATATGTTGTTACTTAACATAAGCACATTTTCACAAGAATGTTGTCTTACTTATTAATGAATGAACCTTTATTAATAAGTAATGTGGACAATCTGGGTCTAAATGAATGTTTATGATATTTCTTTATTTAAATGTTGTTTGTAATATATTACATTAGTCGAGGAAGTGGTCACACTTAGTCAAATCATGTCTTTATAGCTCAAGAATGATATATTTTTGGTAGGGTTGTCCTTCAGCCAATGAGAGCTGGACAGTGATGGAACACTGCTGGATGGAGATGGGGACTTTTCAAGTGACAAGCTGAAGGGAGCAATTCTGGACATTTTTCGATGAGTTCTGGAAGAAGGAAGACCTATCCAGAGTAACATACATGATTCAGTTGTACAGGTGATTGTTTCTGGCCAGTGAATGGCTGCTAACATATTTTATCTACTGAAGGAACTTAATGTTTGAGAGGTTTGAATGTACTCCAGAGTAGGACTCTAACTTTTGACACTTTATGGAACTGAGTAGAGATAGAGTAAGAGTTACTGTTCCTTGTACCATGCATGTCAAATTATTGAATTATCATAATGAACTCTGAACTGTTTTGAGTTGGTGAATAGTTTGTGTATTGTGATTAAGAAATAGATACAGTTTTGCATATTTTTGATGACTGTTTAGATTGGGGAGTTTGTTATCATTCTAGTAATGCAATAACTGTAACTTTACTACTTTTACTAAGCGTATTTTCTGTCTGTATTGTAATTACTTGAACACTGTAGGACTACTTCCCATTTATTTGAGACTTCCTTTGTTGAATAAACATTATTCAACATAATTCTCTGTCATCTAAATAAATTACAGATGTTAGAATATAATCCTTGTTATTAAATTATTCATGTAACTTTCTTTCATTTTGTATTTCTGTGTATTTTATTAGCTCAAAATTCTAGCCAATGCATAGACAACTTGACTGTAGGATCACAGTTACAGCAAATTAGCTGCAGGGCATGAAAGCGGACATGCAAGGCTCAGCCCTATGGCTACATTGAGCTCTCTTTATAAACAGAGTGGTGGATAGTCCAAATACCTGTTGTTGTTGTTGTTGTTGTTGTTGTTGTTGTGGTCTTCATTCCAGACACTAGTTAGATGCAGCTCTCCATGCTACTCTATCCTGTGCAAGCTTCTTCATCTCAAGTACCTACTGCAACCTACATCCTTCTGAATCTGCATAGTGTATTCATCTCTTGGTCTCTCTCTTCAATGTTTACCCTCCACGCTGACCTCCAATACTAAATTGGTGATCCCTTGGTGCCTCAGAACATGTCCCATCAACCAATCCCTTCTAGTCAAGTTGTGCCACAAATTCCTCTTCCCCTAATTCTATTCAGTACCTCCTTATTACTTCCGCGATCTTCATCATTCTTCTATAGCACCATATTTTGAAAGCTTCTATTCTCTTCTTGTCGAAACTATTTACCTTCCATGTTTTGCTTCCATACAGGGCTACACTCCATACAAATACTTTCAGAAAAGACTTCCTGACACTTAAATCTACACTTGATGTTAACAAATTTCTCTTCCTCAAAAATGCCTTCTTTGCCATTGCCAGTCTACATTTTATATCCTCTCTACTTTGACCATCATCAGTTATTTTTCTCCCCAAATAGCACTTTAAGTGTCTCATTTCTTAATCTAATTCCCACAGGGTCACCTGATTTAATTCGACTACTTTCCATACATACTGTTGGTGTTTGTTGTAACCTTGAGTGGAACACTATACACGGGCCAGGAGCGCACGCGCAGCCACATCTTACAGTGCGACGGCTGGAGAGACCTTTAGTGATAATCAAAGTCCAAAAGTCCATGCCTTCCAATGCAGACTCAAAACCTGCGGCGCTCAGTACCAGAGTGTTCATCTTATATCCTCCTTTCAAGACACTGTTCATTCTGCTCAACTGCTCTTCCAGGTCCTTTGCTGTCACTGAAAGATTTACAGTGTCATTGGTAAAACTCACAGTTTTTATTTCTTCTGCATGGATTTTAATTCCTACTCCAAATTTTTCTTTTTTTTCCCTTTACTGCTTGCTCAATATACAGATTGAATAACATAGAGGATAGGCTACAACACTGTTTCACTCCCTTCCCAACCACTGCTTCTCTTTCATTCCCCTTGACTCATAACTGCCATCTGGTTTCGGTACAAATTGTAAATAGCCTTTCGCTCCTCATATTTCACCCCAGCCAGCTTCAGAATTTGAAAAAGAGTATTCCAGTCGACTTTGTCAAAAACTTTCTCTAAGTGTACAAATGCTAGAAACATAGGTTTGCCTTTCCTTAATCTACCTTCTAAGATAAGTTGTAGGGTCAGTATTGCCTAGATTTCTCCAGAATCCAAACTGGTATTCCCCGAGGTCGGCTTCTACCAGATTTTCCATTTATCTGTAAAGAATTTGAGTTAGTATTTTGTAGCTCTGACTTTTTGAACTGATAGTTCGGAAATTTTCACACCTGTCAACACCTTCTTTCTTTGGGATTGGAAGTATTATATTTTTCTTGAAGTCTGAAGGTTGGTTGGTTGGTTTGGGGGATCAAAGGGACCAGACTGCTACGGTCATCGGTCCCTTAAGTCTGAAGGTATTTCATATGTCTCATACATCTTTCTTACCAGATGGAAGGGTTTTGTCAGGGCTGGCTCTACCAAGGCTATCAGTAGTTCTACTGGAATGTTGTATATTCCTGGGGCCTTGTTTTGTCTCAGGTCTTTCAGTGTTCTATCAAACTCTTCACACAAAATCATATCTCCCATTTCATCTTCATCTATGCCATCATCCATTTCCATAATATTGCCCTCAATTACATCGCCCTTTTGTAAACCCTGTACATACTCCTTCCAGTTTTCTGCTTTCCCTATTGCCCTCAATTACATCGCCCTTTTGTAAACCCTCTACATACTCCTTCCAGTTTTCTGCTTTCCCTTCTTTGCTTAGAACTGGTTTTACATATGAGCTCTTGATATTTCTACAAGTGGTTCTCTTGTCTCTAAAGGTCTCTTTAATGTTCCTGTAGGCAGTATCTAACTTAACCCTAGTATATATGCCTCGACATCCTTACATATGTCCTCTAGCCAACCCTGCTTAGCCATTTTGCACTTCCTGTCGATCTCATTTTTGAGACATTTGTACTCCTTTTTGCTTGTTTCATTTACTGCATTTTTATATTTTCTCCTTTCATCAATTAAATTCAATATTTCTTTTGTTACCCAAGGATTTCTACTAGCCCTCAATTTTTTACATACTTGATGCTCTGCTGGCTTCACTATTTCATCCCTCAAAGCTACCCATTCTTCTTCTACTGTATTTCTTTCCCCCATTCCTGTCAATTGTTCCCTTATGCTCTCCCTGAAACTCTGTACAACCTCTGGTTTAGTCAGTTTTTCCAGGTCCCATCTCCTCAAATTCCCACCTTTTTGCTGTTTCTTCAGTTTTAATGTACAGTTCATAATCAATAGATTGTGGTCAGAGTCCACATCTGCCCCTGGAAATTTCATACAATTTAAAACCTGGTTCTTAAATCTCTGTCTTACCATTATATAATCTGTCTGAAACATTCTAATGTCTCCAGGCCTCTTCCACCTATATAACCTTCTTTCATGATTCTTAAACCAACTGTTAGCTATGATTAAGTTATGCTCTGTTCAAAATTCTGTCAGGTGGCTTCCTCTTTCATTCCCTACCTCCATTCCATATTCACCTACTACTTTTCCTTCTCTTCCTTTTCCTGCTATCGAACTCCAGTCCTCCATGACTACTAAATTTTCATCTCCCTTCACTATCTGAATAATGTCTTTTATCTCATCATACATTTCTTCAGTCTCTTCTTCATCTCTGGAGTTACTTGACATATAAACTGTATTACTGTGGTAGGCATGGGCTTCATGTCTATCTTAGCTACAATAATGCATTCACTATGCTGTTCGTAGTAGCTTACCCATGCTCCTATTTTTTTTTATTCATTATTAAACCTACTTCTGCATTACTCCTATTTGATTTTGTATTTATAATCCTATATTCAACTGTCCAGAAGTCTTGTTCCTCCTGCCACTGAACTTCACTAATTCACACTATATATAACTTTAACCTGTCCATTTCCCTTTTTAAATTTTCTAACATACTTACTCGATTAAGGGATCTGACATTTCATGCTCCAACCTGCAGTACACCAGTTTTGTTTCTCCTGATAATGACGTCCTCCTGAGTAGTTCCCACCCGGAGATACAAATGGGAGACTATTTTACATCTGGAATATTTTCAAGAGGACGTCATCACCATTTAACCATACAGTAAAGTTGCATGTGCTCAGGAAAAATTATAGCTGTAGTTTCCCTGTGCTTTCAGCTGTTTGCAGTACCAGTGCAGAAAGGCCATTTTAGTTAATGTTACAAAGCCAGATCAATCAATCATCCAGACTGTTGCCCTTGCAACTACTGAAAAGAGTGGCACCCCTCTTCAGGATCCTCACATTTGTCTGGCCTCTCAACAGATACCACTCTGTTGTGGTTGCTCCTACGGTATGGCTATCTGTACCACTGAGGCCTGCAAGCCTCCTCATCAACACCAAGATCCATGGTTCATGGGGGAGGCCCAGACACCTAAAGTACAAATAACCACAGGTAAAGGTGCAACTGGTTTACTCGTTTGGACTGCCATTTTGAAGAGCAACTACGCTCAGCAGTAATGTTAGGTAACATCGCAACTCAAGTAAAGCAAAATTATTTGGACTTAATCCAGTGGTGCCCACAAAACCTATCTAATTAGTATTTTTGAATGCTGCCTGCCCTTATCCCTGCCCTTATCTTTAAATATGTCTGCTTGTGTCTGTATATGTGTGGATGGATATGTGTCAGCTCTCCATGCTACTCTATCCTGTGCAAGCTCCTTCATCTCCCAGTACCTACTGCAACCTACTTCCTTCTGAATCTGCTTACTGTATTCATCTCTTGGTCTCCCTCTACAATTTTTACCCTCCATGCTGCCCTCCAATGCTAAATTTGTCATCCCTTGATGCCTCAGGACATGTCCTACCAACCAGTCCCTTCTTCTGGTCAAGTTGTGCCACAAAGTCCTCTTCTCCCCAGTTCTATTCAATACCTCCTCATTAGTTATGTGATCTATCCATCTAATCTTCAGCATTCTTCTGTAGCACCACATTTCGAAAGCTTCTATTCTCTTCTTGTCTAAACTATTTACCATCCATGTTTCACTTCCATACATGGCTACACTCCATACAAATACTTTCAGAAACGTCTTCCTCACACTTAAATCTATACTCGATGTTAACAAATTTCTCTTCTTCAGAAACGATTTCCTTGCCATTGCCAGTCTACATTTTATACCCTCTCTACTTCGACCATCATCAGTAATTTTGCTCCCCAAATTGCAAAACTCCTTTACTACTTTAAGTGTCTCATTTCCTAATCTAATTCCCTCTGCATCACCCGAGTTAACTCAACTACATTCCATTATCCTCGTTTTGCTTTTGTTGATGTTCATCTTATATCCTCCTTTCAAGACACTATCCATTCCGTTCAACTGCTCTTCCAAGTCCTTTGCTGTCTCTGACAGAATTACAATGTCATTGGCGAACCTCAAAGTTTTTATTTCTTCTCCATGGATTTTAATAACTGCTCCAGATTTTTCTTTTGTTTCCTTTACTGCTTGCTCAATATACAGATTGAATAACATCAGGGAGAGGCTACAACCCTGTCTCACTCCCTTCCCAACCACTGCTTCCCATTCATGCCCCTCGACTCTTACAACTGCCATCTGGTTTTTTGTACAAATTGTAAATAGCCTTTCGCTCCCTGTATTTTACCCCTGCCAACTTTAGAATTTGAAAGAGAGTATTCCAGTCAACGTTGTCAAAAGCTTTCTCTAAGTCTACAAATGCTAGAAATGTAGGTTTGTCTTTCCTTAATCTTTCTTCTAAGATAAGTCGTAGGGTCAGTATTGTCTCACATGTTCCAACATTTCTACGGAATCCAAACTGCTTTTCCCTGAGGTCGGCTTCTACCAGTTTTTCCATTCTTCTGTAAAGAATTTGCGTTAGTATTTTGCAGCTGTGACTTATTAAACTGATAATGACCAAAGTTATCTGCCAATTTGGAGGACAAAGTTCGCAGAAGGATGGAAGAATGTAATCATAGTGCCAGTACAAAAGAAGGTGGCCAAGAGGTGCACAAACAACTACAGAGGGACATTGCTACTAAAGATTTGCTGATAGGTGCTGTTGAAACTCCTCCTCAAGAGATTAGAAAAACAGACAGAAAATACAGTTGGAGACTATCAGCCAGGATTTTGGAAGGAAAGAGGATGCACAGAACATGACTTTATATTGAAACCCCTGATAAAATGTAGGTCCTTAAAGAATGAAAAGACAATAGTAACCTTTGTGGGCTTCACCAAGCCATTTACTCCATTGACACATAGATTCTTAGAAGAATCCTGAAGAACAAAGGACTAGACAGCACTGCACGAGAGCTAATAATAAAAATTCTGAGACATGTAAAGGCAAAGGTTGTATTCAGAGGGGCAGTATGAGAAAAGTTTTAGATCAAGATCACTCTCAAACAGGGAGACAGATTGTCACCCATTTTGTTCAACATAGAGCTGGACAAAGTGATCAGACAGCTGAGAGAATAAACGAGAAAATGGGAATACCAAAGACACACATGTTGAACAAAAAGGACAATAGGGCTCAAAGTGGACTACCTAGCCTCCGCAGAAGATATAATGATAGTAAGTAATATGGAACAAAATGCAAAGACACAGTCTAAGAAAATAGTCTGATGGGGGGACTGAGAATTGCCTACAACAAGACAAAGGTATTGAACATCAATGGGGATTGGAAAATGCTAGAAGGCACTGTACAAAGGGCAGACAAATTTAAATACCTGGGTGAAAGCAACAGGAGCAGTGAGGGAATAATAGAGCAGATGGAGAAGGTGAGGTCAACCTTCTCTGTAACTAGAGATGTATACAACAAATGAAATATACTGTATCTACAGATGCAATGATCAGACACTACAAGGCAACAGTTAGGAATGTGATACTATATGTGGCTGACAGCACAACACTAGGAAAGAATTGTGCAGAACAACTAGAGAAAGAAGAGAGAAAATGACAGAGGAAAGTACTAGACCCTAAAAGAAGATGTGAGGGATGGGTATGAAGACCTACGGAAGGACCATGTAGTGACATGCAGCAGACAACAGCAACATCAGGTGGATAGCTAATTTGTTTGATGAGCTATCAACAGGGTTCATGCACTGGTCACCATGAGCACCATGATCAGTTTCTCCTTGCTGCAGTGTAAAGTTCTGTGACTACTGATTTCTGTGTATTGATTCTTACTTGGTTACCAAACAGACTTGACAGTACTCAGTTTATGTTAACTAATTACACAACTGTTTCTGTGTAAATTGATCTAATTGTTATGCTTTTGAAGTGTTTGATTGTTCTAAATAAAACACTGTCTCAAGATACTGCATTAGGTTTCATATTTGCCCTTGCTGTATTAGTACTCATCACACATAGTAAGTTTGCGAGTCTAGCAACAGACTGTGACAGTGGTGACCCTGACATAATACAGCAAGAGGAAATAAAGTCAATAATACAGAAGAATAGTGCCAAATTTTCAAGAAACAGGAAATTGCAAAATGGAAGGCATGCTCATGGTATCCAGACTTGCAACGTGGTTATCCCCAATTTGCTCACAAAATCCAATGTTATGGTTTGTGCAGGTTGAGGCAAGTTTTCTCTGCACTAGAGTGACTATGGACTCCTTCAAATTCACGCTGGTGGTCAGCCAATTATATTATCATTACATAGCACACATAATAACCTCACCTCCAGATATGAAGACAAACACAAAGCTCAAGGCTGAGTTAATTCATAGAGCGACAGCTTTACCAGAAAAACAGGTGAGACAGGTACTGACACAGGAGGAAGTTGTAGATAAAAAACCATCCCAGTACATTCACCATGTACAAAGCAAAGGCAACATGTACACGGTACCAGATACATTGGTATGCACATTATGGAGCAGTTACATGGTAGCACAGATAAAAGCCATTATAGCTTTCCACATGGAAATGTCATTAGACATTGTACTGGACCTGGCAGGAAGGATGTAGGATGCAATTGTGCTGACTTCCTGCACTGCAGCCCTAACATCAGTAATGATGCAGATAGATTATGACAGCCTCATAAACAACAAGGCTGATGTGCTGAGTAAACAGATCAGTGAACTACTTTCTGTCCAGCATGCTAGGGGAGCTTCCATAAATAGTTGAGAAGGCATTCCTACACAAACTTTGCAGAAGCAAACGACACCATCCTGTCAGTCACTTGCTGATACCACTGGAAGTTAGAAGATCAGGCACACCACTGCATTTTGCTGTGCTCTTTCCTCAGTCAAAAACAACAGTCTGAAGTAGACACAACCAATTGTCAGTCGCTGTCTCTGTGTTTCTTCATAACAGACTGTCAGACAAGATAAAAAATTTTAGTGGACACTGGTTCTGATCTGTATATTTTGGCACAAAACCTATTACACAATTATCGTTCACTGACCTTGTTACATCTTTCTGTGTCCAATAACTCAACCATCATGACTTATGAAATGCAACAAATGGAATTAGATCTAGGACTACATAATGAGTTTACATGGAAATTTACTGTAGCGGATGTGACAAAGCTGATGATTGGGGTTGACTTTTTAGCATATTTTTCCCTACTGCCAGATGTGGCCAATGCACACCTCATCAACAGCATCATCAGCCTTTCTGCTGACAGTTTGCAAGGCAGCACAACAGTTCATGGTGCCAAGCTGATTGGCTCAGCTAATGGAGCAGTTCCCAGGTATCACGTGTCCTCCAGGCACCCCAAAACAGGTATGTCACAGCACCATACATTACCACAAGCCCACCAATTTCATGCAGTCCAAAATGCCTAGCTCCAGACTGTTACGCTGTTGCAAAGGCTAACTTCAATTCCGTGTCAAAAGAAGGCATCATCTGTCCATTTAGCAGCTCATGCTCATTACCTCTACAGTTGATCCTAAAGAAGAGTGACATATGTGGGGATTAACATGCCCTTAATGCTAGGACAATACCAGATCATTACCCCATATTGCTGTTGAGAAACTATAAGTAAAATTATGTACTCAACAGCATTTAGCATGTTAGATTGAGCAAAAAGCCTGTACTCAGATGCCTATAGCTAAGAAAGATGTGCCAAATATGTTTATCATTACAACATTTGGCCTCTTCTAAAGCCAATTCATGATGTTTGGATCAAGAAATAGCGCCTAGACATAGCAAAGATTGGTAGATTCAGTGCTACGGGGGTTGTTGTATTGTTTTTCATATCTTGGCGAAATTCTCATTTTTTCAGCAATAGCAGAGGAACATGAATAGCACTTACTCAAGGTTCTTAGATGCCTAGAAAAATACGGTGTTGTGTTGAACACTGTGAAATGTATTTTTGAGCAGACAGAGGTCACCTTCTTGGGCCATCCTATATCACCAGTGAGATGGTTGCCATTACCAGAAGAAGTCTAAGCCAAATTAAGTATCCCATGGCCAGAGACCACTAAAGAACTGTGAAGATTCTTAGAATTCTCAATTTTTATTGGTGCCATCTACCTCATTCAGAAGAACTTCAGGAGCGTCTTGCTGGAGCAATGCCTAGTCCTACAGTTAAAGGCAGAATACCATTATACTGGACAGACACAATGAATGCTGATTTTGAATCAGTTAAACAAAATGTAGCAAATGCAGCACATCTAGCACATTTGGCATTAGAGGCACCTCTTGTACTTGCAGTGGGTGCCAGCCAAACCGAAATTGTCATTGCATTACAACAATCTGTAGATGGTGCCTGACAGCCCCCCATATACGACTCACATAAAATCACAAGAAAAATTGAACACATATGACTGTTAATTACTTGTTGCTTACGAGTCCATAAAATATTTTTGTACACAATTGGAGGCAAGGGATCTTGCAGTTTAAACAAACCATAAACCCCTCTCTCTATGCATGTCAACAAAATAATGAAAAATGGTTGCCAAGACAATATAATCAATTGTAGTTAATCACACAATTTAGCACTGATGTGCAATGTATATCAGTAATCAATAACATAGTGATGGACTGCCTTTCTTGTGTGAGCATTATCACGAAGGCAATAGACCTCATGCAGCTAGCAAAGGCACAAGAACCTGACCGGAAGCTACAGGGGTTTTTAACACATCTGGTTTTCAACTGAGACTTACTGACAATCCAGTCATGAATGACAAACTAATTGTGAGTTTCCGAATGCATTTTGTAAATGTGCTTATGAAAACTTCCACAACCTATGTCATCCCTGAGCTTGCCCATGTCCACAATGCCAACACAGCAAGATTCCTCACCTTACCTACAGCCTAGTGGGATATTTTCAAGATTCAACAACATGTTTTGCACATGTTCACATTGATGTGGTAGAACCATTACCTCTTCAGACAGACAACAGTATCTTTTGACAGCAGTTGACCATTGTACTCCACGGCCAGAGGCCATCCCACTGGACAAATTTCACTCGAGACACTGGCCACTGCCTTTGTGTCACACTGGGTATCCTGCTTTGGTTGCCCACTTCACTTTACAACAGACTGTGGGTGTCAGTTTGAGTATGAACTAGATGACCAGCTGAGCACATTTTGCAGCATGATGCACCACAAAATAACAAGCTAGTACCCTGCAAGTAATGGTATAGTTGACTGAAACTCTTTGTTGGGTGAATTATCATTTGGAGAAGCTCTTTGGCTACCCGGCGAATTCATCAACCCGTACGCAATCACAATAGATATCTCAAATGAATCAAATTTCATTACTCACTTAAGAGAACAAATGTCACAAATCTGGCCAAGTCAAGCATCATGTTGTGAAATTCCACAAACCTTTGTGCATCGAAAGTTGTAATCATGTACACATGTGATGATGTGCACGGATGTGGTGAAATCTGCGTTGATGTCTGCATATACTGGTCCACATTGTATCCTTTGCTCAGCTGGAAGAACATTAGACATTCTCATGAGTGGAAAGCCTAACACTGTCTCAATAGATAGAATGAATCAGCTTTCAATCTGCAAGAAATGTCACAACCAAATGCTCAATTCAACCAGTTGTAGCCTATACCTGAAGTTTCACAACCTCCACCAAAACCATTGCTAGCTCAATCACAATGCCATAAACATTCTGAGCAGTGGTACAGTTCCTGGATGAAGCTTCTGACAGAAATCAAGAAGACACTTCATTTTCCATGAGGGGCCTTGTGTAGCAACACACAACAGCCCACAGCGATGTCAGGTGGACAAGTAATTCACTCAATGAGCAGTCAACAGGATGCATGCACTGGCTGCCCGATGCACTGTGATCAGTTTCTCTCTGTCGCAGTGTGGAGTTCTGTGACTATTAATTTCTGTGCATTAATACCCACTTGGCTACTGAACAAACTTGACAGTACTTGCTTCATATTAACTAATTGTGCAACAGTTTCTTTGTGATTAATGTAATTGTTCTGCGTAAGAAGTGCACGATTGTTCTGAATGAAATGCTGTCTCAAGATACTGCATTAGGCTTCATTTTTTCTCTCACTGTATGAGAACTTAGCGTATGTATTAAGTTCACAAGTATAACAGCAGACTAAGGATAATATCAGGATAAATCAGACAAAATACACCAAGGTTTGCAGACATGTAATCTGTGTGAATATGGATAAAATGATGAAAACAGTATGGGAAATAACACAGAGGACAAGAGGAAAGACAAGAACCAAGTGATTGTTGAACTAGAGGAGGATTGGTCAGAATTGGGACTCAAGGTAGAAGGAAAGCAAAATCGAAAAAGTGGTACACACCAACCAGTAAGCAACAGATTAATGACAGAGGATTCAGGCAAAAGGCAGAGTGTGACCAGTGAAGCAAACAAGAGAAGAGGGTATTGAATATCTTGGAAGAAGAGTGGGAAAGAAAAAGAGGAAGGATGGAGAGGTTGTGGAAGAGAAGAAAATGCAATCAGTGAATGTGTTACCCTTAACCTACAGAGGCCACAACACAAGAAGAAGAAGAAGAAGAAGAAGAAGAAGAAAAACTTGCCTACTAGTCAATAAAGTGAGACACACTCATGTATGCAAAAAAAGAGGGCAGAATGAACTTGATGCCACCTCAGTTTGTTATTCATGTTCATTTGTTAGGAATTACTTAGTGTTAAGCTGTTCGTTGTCAACTAGTTCTAAGCCTGTTCCATTATTCTAGAATTGAAGTAGGGTGAGTAACGAATGCTTCAGGACACTATATTTAATATCCCTCCACTCTCAGTATAGTTTTATTTGTGTGGTACCATTTATTAATGAGGTTCTCAGTCTTTTGTCGTCAAGATCTGATTGTATTCATGGAAGGGAAATGCCTTTCACATCAAAATTTTTTAGCTACCCCAGAAGAGTTTCATGGATGCCTCACATCAGCCAGAGAAAATGCATGCAACAGGGTAATTTACTTCTATCAGAAGCGAGTTTGTCAGGGAGGTCTTTTTACACTGCCTGATAAAAAGAATAAGACACCTGTATGGAAAGGAGGAAATGAAAACAAGGCTTTATGGCTTGAGGGGCTATATGGTGTTTTTCCAGTAATTACAAAACTTAGTCAAATTTACAAAGAAGTAGGCAGTGTGAGCCCACTTATCAGCATGATGATGTGCCCCCTCTGGCCTTGATGCATGCAGTGATTCACTTGGGAAGACTGTAATAAGGCCATTGTATCCTCCACTGATACAAGTTGGCCCTCAACTATTAATACTAGTCCTCGATGTCCTGGATACTGGCACTGGGACAGTTTTGACATCTGAGCTGATCTCATACATGTTCTACTGGAGACATATCTGGTGATCTGGCTGGCCCTGGGAATACCTCAAGAACTAGCTGACAGTTCATGGAGACATGTGCCATGTTTGGACAAACATTGTCCTGTTTAAAAACAACACCATGATACTGTCACATGAAAGGTAGCACATAAGAGTGCAAAATTTCCATGATCTTATGGGAAGGAAAGTTGCTACTCACCATATAGCAGAGGTGCTGTCACAGATAGGCACAACAAAAAGATTTTCACATTTCCATTGTTCGATTGTCAAAATGTCCGTGACTTACATTGTACCATCCGAGTTCCCTCAACCATTACCAGCTGTAATTTGAAGTCATATCTGATGGCTTTCCACAGCATCATCACAGGAGTAAAACAGCTGTGCCTCTCCAAAACACTGGAAGAATAGGACCTCTCCCTACATCACCACCATACTCACTGATGATGGTCACAAAGGGTAGTGCAGAACAATGATTCATCACGGACCATAATGTGACACCATTCATGAGCAGTCCATGCTTCCTGGTCATGGGACCATTCCAAATGCAGCCATTTGTGTGTAATGATAGCCTAAACATCTGAGAGTAGTTCCTTAGTCAACCTGCTGCTAGTCCCTGACCAATAGTGTGGAATGAAACAAAATGTTACAAGGAGTCCATTACATGTTCTCAGATGGCAGGTGGAGAAGTGAAGGGGTTACAATGTGCCTGGCACATAATATGATGATCTTCCCTTGTAGTGGTCAGATGTGATCAACTGGAACCTTGGTAATGAGTAAATTTGCAGTCATGGTTGCAGTACCAGGTCACTGTCACATCCAAATGCACCTCAGATTTAAATATTGCATGATTCAACCAGCTGGCCAAATGGAGACCCACAACGAGCACCCTTTCAAACTATATCATGCTGATAATGCTATCTCACACAAGTAAGCATCATCTCCATGTCCTTCAAAGTCATCACTCAACATCTGACACTGTTCTCACCCATATATACCCTACCAGGCCTGGTAACAACATCAATGCACTCTGGTAGCTGTTCTACCTGTCACACAGAATTGCAACATTTATCATTCCCCCCCCTCGCCCCCATGAGCCATGGACCTTGCTGTTGGTGGGGAGGCTTGCGTGCCTCAGCAATACAGATGGCCGTACCATAGGTGCAACCACAACGGAGGGATATCTGTTAAGAGGCCAGACAAACGTGTCATTTCTGAAGAGGGGCAGCAGCCTTTTCAGTAGTTGCAGGGGCAACAGTCTGGATGATTGACTGATCTGGCCTTGTAACACTAACCAAAAGTGCCATGCTGTGCTGGTACCGCGAACGGCTGAAAGCAAGGGGAAACTACAGCCATAATTTTTCCCGAGGGCATGCAGCTTTACTGTATGATTAAATGAAGATGGCGTTCTCTTGGGTAAAATATACCATGGGTAAAATAGTCCCCCATTTGGATCTGCAGGCGGAGACTACTCAGGAGGACATCATTATCAGGAGAAAGAAAACTGGCGTTCTATGGATCAGAGCGTGGAATGTCAGACCCCTTAATCGGGCAGGTAGGTTAAAAAATTTAAAAAAGGGAAATGGATAGGTGAAAGTCAGATATAATGGATAGGTCAAAGTTAGATATAGTGGGAATTAGTAAAGTTCGGTGGCAGGAGGAACAAGACTTTTGGTCAAGCGAATACAGGGTTATAAATACAAAATCAAATAGGGGTAATGCAGGTGTAGGTTTAATAATGAATAAAAAAAATAGGAGTGTGGGTAAGCTACTACAAATAGCATAGTGAATGCATTATTGTGACCAAAATAGACACATAGCCCACACCTACTAAGTAGTACAAGTTTATATGCCAAAGAGCTCTGCAGATGATGAAGAAATTGATGAAATGTGTGATGAGATAAAAAATTATTCAGCTAGTGATAGGAGACGAAAATTTAATAGTCATGGGTGACTGGAATTCGATAGTAGGAAAAGGGAGAGAAGGAAACATAGTAAGTGAATATGGATTGGGGCTAAGAAATGAAAGATGAGGCCGCCTGGTAGAATTTTGCACAGAGTATAACTTAATCATAGCTAACACTTGGTTCAAGAATCATAAAAGAAGGTTGTGTACATCGAAGAATCCTGGAGATACTAGAAGGTATCAGATAGATTATGTAATTGTAAGACAGAGATTTAGGAATCAGGTTTAGATTGTAAGACATTTCCAGGGGCAAATGTGGACTCTGACCACAATCTATTGGTTATGAACTGTAGATTAAAACTGAAGAAACAGCAAAAAGGTGGGAATTTGAGGAGATCGGACCTGGAAAAACTGACTAAACCAGAGGTTGTACAGAGTTTCAGAGAGAGCATAAGGGAACAATTGACAGGAATGGGGGAAAGAAATACAGTAGAAGAAGAATGGGTAGCTTTGAGGGATGAAATAGTAAAGGCAGCAGAGCATCAAGTAGGTAAAAAATCGAGGGCTAGTAGAAATCCTTGGGTAACAGAAGAAATATTGAATTTAATTGATGAAAGGAGAAAATATAAAAATGCAGTAAATGAAGCAGGCAAAAAGGAATACAGACGTCTCAAAAATGAGATCAACAGGAAGTGCAAAATGGCTAAGCACGGATGGCTAGTGTTATAACCTTTAATCACCAATAATTGCGTGGATATTCAAACACACTCACTTAGAAACAATAGCTGGTTACATGATAACAACTCAGTATCTCTTATTTGACTGCCGTGCTGTGATGTGCGGCCGGCGCTGTTCGTAGCTAGGTGGCGCTCCCGCGCTCAGCGAGTTGCGGAGCGCCTCTATCGCCGTTTGCGCGTACTGTCGTGGCGGCACTGTAAATGTCGTGGCACTGTCACAACACTTTTCCCCCCTTGAAAAAAAAAACACTCACTTCCTTGGAGACATGGACAGTGTGGAAACATCCATGGCCTCTTGTGAGGCTCCGAGAAGATCCCGCAGAGAGACACGAGAGTATGGTAGAAAATGTCCAGGACGGAAACTCGTGCATGGAACGTGCCTCCTGGACGAGATGATGGGTGAAAACTCTGGAGCAGCATCCATAGGTGTCATGGACCTGGGGGTGTGCTCCAGTGAGATGGGTCCCGGAGAAGGCAGCGTCGCGACTGGGGCCGGTTCCTGCGTACTCGGAAGCGGTAGCGACATTGGCTGCAGCAACACCTACGGTAGATCGGCAGCAGCGACAGGACTGGTGTCTCAGGCTGGTGGAGGCGAAGGAAGGGACGGTGGCACCGGCGTGACCACCACTCGTGGGCGCATCTGGTCGTAATGGCGAACAACCATGCCATCGTCCGTACGTATTTCACAAAGCCGGCGACCGCGAAGAGCCTTGACTGCCCCTGGAATCCATTTAGGGCGAGATCCATACCCTCGTGCCCACACGTCGGCGCCCACCGAGTATTGTCCCGCACTAGGGGACACAGCACAAGGCCTGACAGGGTGAATCAGGTGCAGTAGAGTACGCGGTTGGCAGCCATGCAAGAGTTCAGCAGGGCTGCGATCACCCAGAGGCGTGAAGCGATAAGAACTCAGAAATTGCAGCAGAGCGTCATCTGTGGAAAAATCACTAAGGAATTTTTTCATCTGGCTTTTGAAAGTGTGGACAAGGCGCTCGACCTCCCCATTCGATTGCAGATGGAAGGGCGGTGCTGTAACATGATGAATCCCTTGTCCAGTACAAAAATCACGGAAGGCCTGCGAAGAGAACTGAGGGCCATTGTCTGTGACGATCGTGGATGGAAGACCTTCTAGCGCAAAGATTTTGGACAAAGCCAGCGTCGTCGCTGCAGTGGTTGGCGATGGACATCGAACAACAAACGGAAACTTCGAGAAGGTGTCAATCAACAGTAGCCAATAAGTACCGAGGAAGGGGCCAGCAAAGTCAGCATGCACCCGTTCCCATGGCTGCGCCACAGAAAGGGCATTGTACGAGGTGCAGCCAGTTGTGAAGCACACTGACCACACGCAGCAACCATGTGGGCGATGTCCGAATCAATACCGGGCCAATAAACGTGCCTGCGAGCCAGGGACTTAGTCCGAGAAATACCCCAATGGCCTTCATGCAACAGTTTGAGAACATCTTTGCGAAGAGAGGCTGGCACCACAACCCGTGGAGATGCGCCATCCGTGGCCAGAAGAACTACACCACCTCGAACAGACAGACGAAGGTGCAAGGCATGGTAGTTGCGAAGGGGATCCGATACCCGGCCCTTGGTCCTGTCCGGCCAACCCCATTGAACAAAACCGATCACCTGACGCAGGACCAGGTCCCGCGCAGTAGCCGACGCGACCTGCGAACCTGTAAGTGGAAAACCCTCGACCGCACGATGTTCTTCCTCATCAATGTGGAAACAGAGTTGTTCATCACGATCGAAAACCGGGTCGGGGCCCATCGGCAATCGCGACAATGCGTCAGCGTTGGCGTGTTGGGCTGTGGGGCGATAGTGAATCTCATAGTGAAAACGAGACAAGTATAAGGCCCAAAGTTGCAGGCGGTGAGCTGCCTTATCCGGAAGCGACGCCGATGGGCTGAACAGAGAGACCAGCGGCTTGTGGTCGGTGATGAGGTGAAACTTAGAACCACACAAAAAAACGCTGAACTTTTTTAGAGCATAAATGATAGCGAGTGCCTCCTTTTCGATTTGAGAGTAATGCCGTTGCGCATCGTTGAGGGTCTTGGAAGCATAGGCGATGGGTCGTTCCGACCCATCCTCATATCGATGGGCGAGAACAGCCCTTAGGCCATACTGTGATGCGTCAGTCGCCAGAACCAAATGCTGACCTGGACAGAACACGGCAAGACAAGGCACTGACTGCAAATGAGCCTTCAGGTGGACAAAAGCCTGCTCACACTCATCGGACCAACAGAAAGGGACGTTTTTGCGTAACAGCTGACGCAGAGGATGAGCTACCGCAGATGGAATGAATTTGTGATAATAAGCAATCTTGCCTAGAAACGCCTGAAGTTCTTTGACCATAAACGGCCGGGGTAGAGCGGTAATGGCTGCAACGTGCTGTCATAGAGGACGTATACCCTCACGGGACAAGTGGAAACCAAGACACACACTGGAGGGTTGGAAGAACTGTGACTTGTCCAGATTGCACCTCAACCCAGCCGAATGCAAAACCCGAAACAGGGAACGCAAATTGCGAAGGGGCTCCTCAGTGGAGGCCCCCATGACAACAATGTCATCCAGATAGTTTATGCAGCCAGGAATGGAAGCCGTGAGCTGTTCCAAAAACCGCTGAAAAATGGCCGGCACGCTAGCAACGCCAAATTGTAACCGCTGGTACTGATACAACCCACAAGCAGTGTTGATGACGAGAAATTCCTTGGAAGAAGCGTCCAATGGCAACTGATGGTACGCCTCCGATAAGTCAAGTTTGGAAAAGAACTGGCCCCCAGCGAGCTTGGTAAATAACTCCTCAGGATGGGGAAGAGGATAAGTGTCAATGAGGCTCTGAGCGTTGACAGTGGCTTTAAAATCACCACACAATCGCAGACTCCCATTTGGTTTAGAAACCACCACGATGGGTGATGCCCATTCGCTGGAGGTAACAGGGAGGAGAATCCCTGAAGCTGTTAACCTGTCTATCTCAGCCTTGACAGGTGCACGCAACGCCACCGGAATAGGGCGTTCCCGGAAAAACTTAGGGTGAGCTGTAGGTTTAAGAGTAATGTGGGCTTCAAAATCCTTGGCACAACCCAGACCAGCAGAGAACACGGACGAAAATTCAGAACACAATCCATCCAGCTGTTGATACGGAATATCCTCAGATATGAGGTGCACATCATCATCAATGGAGAACCCGAACAACTGGAAATCATCATAACCGAATAGGTTTTCAGTGCCCGCATGATCCACCACATAAAACGTGAGGGGCCTAACAACAAACTTGTAGGCAGTGGAAGCATCAAACTGGCCAATGATAGGAATTTTCTGTTTATTATAAGTTCTCAGATTTTGCGTAACTGGAGACAAGGGAGGGGAGCCCAACTCCAAATACGTGCGAGAATTAATGAGAGTTACTGCAGAGCCAGTGTCCACTTGCATGCGAATGTCTTTATCCAGAACATGAACAGTAACAAACAACTTATTTGTTTGAGAAAGCACACAGTTAACATCCATTTCCGATGCCTCATCCTCGTCTACAGGAATTTTAGGGGACTGACACACAGAAGCAATGTGGCCTTTTTTCCTACGGGTATTACACGTGGCCCAATGTTTTGGACATGCGGCCCTGTCATGCTGTACGAAACAATGTGGACAAGAAGGAAGTGCGGAACGAACCTGCTTCTGTGGTTGCTGTTTTCACTGCGAGCGTTGCGGCCCAACGCGACGTTGTTCACGCGAGTGAACCGCCACCACATCTTTGTTCTCCCGTGAAACAGGCAAATTGTCCGTGTCGAAAGTTGACTGTACAGCGCCTACATCACACCACGCGTGTATTTGCGCACCAGCAGCGTGAGACACTTCAAAGGATTGAGCGATGCTTAGAACTTCTGACAATGACGGGTTTGGCAGTTGTAGGGCACGTCGCCAAACTTCTTTATCAGGAGCAAGCCATAGAATAGCATCCCTAACCATTGAATCATGATGAGTGCCGTGACAAACTGACATTTCCTACTCAGACCGTGTAGTTCCGCCGCCCAAGCCCGGTAAGATTGATGGGGCTGTTTACGACACCGGTAGAACGCCACACGGGTGGCAATGATGTGGGTGTTTTTTTGGTAATAGTTAGATAATAAGTCACACATTTCTTGGAAGGACAGAGAGGCAGGTTCCCGCAGAGGGGCTAACTGAGATAGCAGCTGATAGATCCATGGGGAAATCCAAGATAGAAATAACGACTTACACATAGGAGCATCGACAATGCCGAAAGCCAAGAAGTGTTGCCACAAACGCTTCTCATAATCCTCCCAGTCTTCAGCAGCCTCGTCGTAAAGGGGGAATGGCGGCGGAGAAGAGGAAGACAGACGATGAGTAAGCGACGTCGACAACGCCTGAATAGCAGCTGTCAGCTGTGTTTGTTGTGCCTGAATAGCAGCCGTCAGCTGTATTTGTTGTTCAATGAGCGCTTGCATAAGCTGTTCCATGTCTGCCCCGTCACGAACACACAAATCCACAACGCAGTGAAAATATCCGACCTCGTCGCCAAAAAGTGTTATAACCCTTAATCACCAATAATTGCCTGGATATTCAAACACACTCACTTAGAAACAATAGCTGGTTACATGATAACAACTCAGTATCTCTTATTCGACTGCCGTGCCGTGACGTGCGGCCGGTGCCGTTCGTACCTAGGTGGCGCTCCCGCGCTCAGCCAAGTTGCGGAGCACCTCTATCGCCGTTTGCGTGTACTGTTGTGGCGGCACTGTAAATGTCGTGGCACTGTCACAAAAGCTAGAGGACAAATGTAAGGATGTAGAGGCTTATCTCACTAGGGGTAAGGTAGATACTGCCTACACGAAAATTAAAGAGACCTTAGGAGAAAAGAAAACCACTTGTATGAATATCAAGAGCTCATATGGAAACCCAGTTCTAAGCAAAGACGGGAAAGTAGAAAGGTGGAAGGAGTATATAGAGGATCTATACAAGGGCGATATACTTGAGGACAGTATAATGGAAATGGAAGAGGTTGTAGATGAAGATGAAATGGGAGATGTGATACTGTGTGAAGAGTTTGACAGAGCACTGAAAGATATGAATCGAAACAAGGCTCCGGGAGTAAACAACATTCCATTAGAACTACTGACAGCCTCGGGAGAGCCAGTCCTGACAAAACTGTACAACATTGTGAGCAAGATGTGTGAGACAGGTGAAATACCCTCAGACTTCAAGAAGAATATAATAATTCCAATCCCAAAGAAAGCAGGTGTTGACAGATGTGAAAACTACTGAACTATCACAGCTGCAAAATATTAACACAAATTCTTTACAGACGAATGGAAAAACTGGTAGAAGCTGACCTCGGGGAAGATTAGTTTGAATTCCGTAGAAATATTGGAACTCGTGAGGCAATACTGACCCTATGACTTATCTTAGAAGAAAGAGTAAGGAAAGGCAAACCTACATTCCTAGCATTTGTAGACTTAGAGAAAGCTTTTGACAATGTTGACTGGAATACTCTCTTTCAAATTCTAAATTTGGCAGGGCTAAAATACAGGGAGCGAAAGGCTATTTACAATTTGTACAAAAAACCAGATGGCAGTTGTAAGAGTTGAGGGGCATGAATGGGAAGCAGTGGTTGGGAAGGGAGTGAGACAGGGTTGTAGCTTCTCCCTGATGATATTCAATCTGTATATTGAGCAAGCAGTGAAGGAAACAAAAGAAAAATCCGGAGCAGGTATTAAAATCCATGGAGAAGAAATAAAAACTTTGAGGTTCGCCAATGACATTGTAATTCTGTCAGAGACAGCAAAGGACTTGGAAGAGCAGTTGAACGGAATGGATTGTGTCTTGAAAGGAGGATATAAGATGAACATCTACAAAAGCAAAACGAGGATAATGGAATGTAGTTGAGTTAACTCGGGTGATGCAGAGGGAATTAGATTAGGAAATGAGACACTTAAAGTAGTAAAAGAGTTTTGCAATTTGTGGAGCAAAATTACTGATGATGGTCGAAGTAGAGAGGGTATAAAATGTAGACTGGCAATGGCAAGGAAATCGTTTCTGAAGAAGAGAAATTTGTTAACATTGAGTATAGATTTAAGTGTGAGGAAGACATTTCTGAAAGTATTTGTATGGAGTGTAGCCATGTATGGAAGTGAAACATGGATGATAAATAGTTTAGACAAGAAGAGAATAGAAGCTTTCAAAATGTGGTGCTACAGAAGAATGCTGAAGATTAGATGGGTAGATCATATAACTAATGAGGAGGTATTGAATAGAATTGGGGAGAAGAGGAGTTTGTGGCACAACTTGACTAGAACAAGGGATCGGTTGGTAGGACATGTTGTGAGACATCAAGGGATCACCAATTTAGTATTGGAGGGCAGCGTGGAGGGTAAAAATCGTAGAGGGAGACCAAGAGATGAATACACTAAGCAGATTCAGAAGGATGTAGGTTGCAGTAGTTACTCAGAGATGAAGGAGCTTGCACAGGATAGAGTAGCATGGAGAGCTGCATCAAACCAGTCTCAGGACTGAAGACCACAACAACAACATCATCATTTACATATCCACTAATGTTGTGTAAGTATATGAAATTACACTGATATCTGACCACGTCTTCTGGGTGCTTCACATTTTTGGTCAGGCAGTATGGAAACTAATCTGAGCAATTGTTAATTGTCAATAATCAGGAAGGAAGGAAATGGCTCTATAACTAGATGTCACTTTTATAAATAGATGTTATTGTGGTATTGATCACTGTTGGTCAACTGTACTTTGAAATACATGTAATGCTAGTTACTGTCACACTCCCAACAAGTGCCACTGTGGTCAAGGGGTGATGCCTCAATGCTGTTGTGCTGCCAGTTATAATTAGTGAAGTCCAGTGATGAATATATTTAAGTTGTGCAAATGAGTCTCTAGGGCTCACGTGTTACTTGTTCTTGTACTTGCTATTCAGTATTCTCATCTATTTGTTGGCCAGGCCTTATGGACTTTGTAATTATCATTCATACATGAAGCCCGACTCGATAATTCAGAAATTATGTATTTGTCTGAAGAAGGAACTTGTACAGTCAGCTGCTACAAGAAAGATATGTATTCATTTTTTCTTAATGTTATCAGTATTTGGAATAAAATACAATTTTCTATGTTTAGGTTAACAGTGCATTGTGCTCCATGTTCATGTCAACCAACTAAGATCCCAAATCTGCATAAAATGAGATATAACATCTGCTGAGGAAGGCATGATGATTGGAAGCTGGATTCGGGAGTAGAAGAATTGAACAAGAGACATATTTAATATCTTTGAATTTTCTGATTCTATTTATTGAATTTTGTGCATGTGCAGTATTTAACCCTTGAGTGGGTGTATCATTTTTTATAACATTAGCGGGTACACAGTGTACTTTGTGCACAGGGAAGGAATAACTGTCTTTATGTTACCTAGGTATGAGCCAAATCACAGTTTAACCTTAGTTTAATTAGACAATGATAAAATAAACTTACATTATATGAACTAAATCACAGTGTAACTAAACAGTAACAAAATAAATAAAACAATGGAAGATCCAGGATGCAATGTAACAATATTATGAAAAGGAAGGTTGCTACTCACCATCTAGCAGAGATGTGGAGTCGCAGATAGACACAACTAAAAGACTGTCACAAATAAAACTTTCAGCCATTAAGGCCTTCAGCAACAACACACACACACACACACACACACACACACACACACACACACACACACAACTCACACGCATGACTGCAGTCTCAGGCAACTAAAACCACAATATCAATGTGGCCAAAAGCTTTATTTGTGACAGTCTTTTTGTTGTGCCTATCTACGACTCAGCATCTCCACTATATGGTGAGTAGCAACTTTCCTTTTCACAATAATAATAAAATGAATTTTCATTATATGACTTCATTTCCACAAACATGTTAACCCACACTAATAATCCACTCAAAGCATTAAACAGCACAGTTGCATCATATCCCGGCCAACTGTTTATTTAATTCTAATTATCTCATAGAAAACTGACTCATTGTGGAATGGTGTTGCTAACTCAGAATCTTGGTCATTTGCTTGAATGGATCGTAACTTTTTTCTCACCTAGCATGTTTATTTTATATTACTACTGCTCATTTGGATGTATGACAGCCGTACTTATCACTATATTAGCTCAAGCAACAATTAAGAAATGGCTGTTGGCCCACATTTGTAAAACAACAATGCAACAGTGTAAGACAATGTTATTTGTGTGATACAATATTGCAGTGCCTTTGCATCAAACCAGTCGCAGGACTGAAGACCACAACAACAACATGTTATTCTGAATTATAATGTAATGTTCCTTCGGGCAACAGTCATCATGAAATACATGAAATGTATTCACAGTTGGGAATATGGACTACCATCAGCTCTATAATGGAATGACGACAATGAAAATTTGTGCCAGACAAGGACAAGTGGAATTTTGTGTCTGTCCATGAGTTGTGCTTGGATAGCCAAATGATAAGGCAGCCAAATCCTGGTCCGAGTCTTGGTCCACCACAAATTTTCATTGTTGTCATTCCATCATACAGCTGAAGATAGTCCATATTCGCAACAGTGAAAACATTTCATGAATGATTTTTGTGGTTGGTGCACTTTATACAAAGACATGCCTGTGCTATAGTTAAGTAAGAATGTTGACAGCCCAGCAGCAAAAGGCAATAGAAACACAGCTGCTGCATCCACCCTCCCAATAGTTTGATGAGCAACATGAGACTTTGGAGGAATACATAACACAGCTACATCAACACTTCAAAACCCAATAACATGTGAATCATGTTGTGAATTTTTCTTTTCATGTGTAGGAGTGTTAATTTTCCAGGTGCTAGTGAAATTGTTTTCCCTCAGTAAGCCCCAAACACTGTACTATGAGGTAATAAGAGCAAAGCTAGCTGAATTTTTTGTTAGATACATGTTGCTGCTGTGTGGCATAATTTTTTTTTGCTTACATCATCATAATGATCTGTCTTATAAAGAATGAATAGCAGAATTGCAGGGAAATGACTAGGAATTGTAAATTCCTGGCTGTGCTGTGTGGTATAATTTCTTTTCTTTTTGCATCCAACATCATAATGATCTGTCTTATAAAGAATGGATAGCAGAATTACAGGGGAATGACTAGAAACTATAAATTCAGTTGCATCTGTGACAAATCTTACCAGCACGAAATGCATTGTGAGTGCTTTCAGATCAGAGACTGAGGGCTGAAATTTTGAAGCATCACAACCCCAGCCTCAGTGACATGCTTAAAGTTATTGATTCACATGAAGCACAAAACTTATCAGAGCAGGATTTCAATTTTTGGGCTATTGCTTCACTTGAGACAAACAGCCCACACCCTGGGCCTACTCCCCACAACTCTGCATGGTGTAGTCATTCCTGTAAACACAGACAGCATTTGCCATGCTGACGCAATACTAATTCATCTGCTTCAGCTGATTACAAAGTGAAGTCATGTATGAAATGCTATGTCACCTATGATCAGAAGCATTGCTTCTTCAGACAAGTTGAATGCAACTTTTGTCATTGCAAGGGACATACAAAGCCAGTCTGCCTACAAAAGAGAGGAAAGCCTCCCCCCCCCCCGGTTTCATGCAGGAATGATTAAAATCTGGAACATATGGAAATCAATAAAATTTCATGTATGGATTCTTCTCCTCCTCCAGCTCATAGTTTAGAAAAATGGAGACAGAAAATGTACACAAGTGAATATGAAGTGAATTTTGCAAAATTCAAATATGCCCTCCCAACCTCAAAGAGCATACAATTGCTCTTGTGCGCACACAACAGCAGAAAATAGTTTTCCATAACATGACATCAATAACTGTAGGATACATTGCAACTTTGCAACCAGTCAATGCTTTTCCAATTGAATGCCAGAGCTTCTGTCATATTGCACAGCCTGGGTATGTATGAACAAATAGATACCATAATCACCTTTGCAAAAATCAAGTCTGCATCTCACTGCCTACAATTGCAACAGCATTTTAGTTCTTGGAACATGCCACTTAACTGATACATACAAACACATGAGTACAGAAATGCCTTTTACAATAATTCACTCAGGCCTAAGTCCAAATATTTTCAGCATGGATGCTTGATTCCTTCATATTAGACATTCATGATGATGTGCATGCCACTGATGCAAAATTTTTCTATTCCAATATCCAAAAGTTGTGTGCCAAATATAAACATTTGATTGATGGTACTTTAGAATCTGCCAAAGATTTTCAGGCTCAGATTACACTGAAATCTAACGTACAACCCAAATTCTGTCATATGCATCTGATGCCGCACATTACACAAAGACATTGCAGCAGATATACACAGACTAGAAATTATTGGAGTTTTGAAATCTGTTTCGGTGAGTCAGAGGGCATCAACCTTAGTCACTGTTCAAGATTCATCTTTGTGCTGACTTCAGATGCATGGTTAATTTGCAGACAATGTTTGATTCCTTCCAGGTGATGCTAGTTGAGGAAATTTTGAATTGCCTCACAGGACAATTCTTTTCACAAATTGGTCTTGCAGAGGCCTATCTTTAGTTACCATTGGATGAAGAAACAAAGGAAATACGTGTTATGAATATTCATGTTGGATTGTTTCAGTTTTTACACCTGTGTTTCAGAAGTGCTTCCATGCCTGTGTTGTTTCAAAGATTTCTCATACAAGTGACATCAAAGGTGCTTTCTTACTTTAATTATGTTAATGACATTATCATCTATGGACAGACACTATAACAACACCTTCAAAATTAGGGCTGTCTTTTTCAATTTTTAACTGAGGAAGGTCTCAAATTTAATTTGCAGAAATGTTCTTTTTTCAACACCATAATTGAGTGCTTAGGACATACTGTCTCATCAATACCAATGGCATTTGTCCTTTGACTAAACATTTCTGAGCAATTCAGAGAGTGCCGTCTCATAAGAATGTACAAGAACTGCAAGCTGTCCTCAGAAAATTGACTTATGATATAAAGTTATTCCTAATGTGTCAGAAATCACCATGCCTCTGCACTGCCTCAGGCATAAAAATGTTTCATTTCAGTGAAAAGGAGAATGTGGTCAACTCTTTCAAAGTCGGAAAAACACATAGCTTCATCAACCTTGCTTCATGCAGTACAATATGCTTAAATCACATGTGCTGGTGGTAGATTCCTCATGACATGCCATCAGGACAGTTTTATCCACAGAATTGGTAAAGCAGAACATCTCATCACATTTTCTTCCAAAACTTTGAACGGTGCTCATAGTAATTATAGTCAGCTGATGGAGGAAGCCCTGGAAATAGCATATGGTGTCACAAAATTCAGTCATTACCTATATGGCAGAAAGTTTTTTCTGACCATGGGCCATAAGCTATTGACTGTACTGTTTCATCTGACAAAACCAGTTTCAGACCATACAGTGCAAAAGTTCCAATGTTGGTCACTATTTTTGTCAAATTATTGGTATGAAATTCTGTATCACCTGACAGTGCAACACACAAACACCGACAAGTTGTCTCATTTACTCATAAGCACAGATTTGGCCTTTGATGCATCACAAGCTTTCTGCTTATATGTTAATTCTTCTGATTTGTAGGCACTGGATTCTTTTCCATTTGATTCATGGTGGGTTGCATGAGCAATGGAGCATGGTCAATTGCTGATCAGTCACTACAATTGTTAAAATGTTACATCTGGAAGGGTTGACTGTACTCTCAGAATTATATTTCCAGCACCTTAGTGTGAAGACATTTTGCCCAACACAACAGTTTCTCTCTTCCAAATGATGTGATCTTGCTTCACTCACCCAATGAGTATTAAACCCCATCTCATTGCAACTACAAGTGTTAAGTCTTTTACATAGAGGTCATTAGGGGCAGTTCACACTAAGCAATTAGTGCACCAAAATTGTACGTGGCTTGATATAAATAGTCAGATTGAACATGTGATGACACATTGCCATGCATGAGCAGACAATAAGTCTACTACATGCCGAAAATTCTTCCCTGGCTGCAATCTGACAGTCCATGGGAATGCCTCCACACAGACTTTGCTGGTCCCGTTTGGCAAACACATTGGCTGATCATAATCAATGCCTACTGTTAATACCCTTTCATTATTCCAATGTATTCAGCAGCTGCTGCCAGCACTATCAAGGTGCTCACTTCTATATTTTCTCTTGGAGGTTTGCCAAAAACTTCTCTTCAAAGGAGTTCTCCCGATTTTGCCAACAAAGTTGAATACACCATGTCAGGACTGCAATGTTCTTACTGCAGTCAAAAGGTGAGGCTTAACATTCTGTTTGGACTTTCAAGATGCAAATGTCAAATTTTCATGCATCACAATCTTGTGAAAATGGTTTGCTGATGTTCTTGAATTCCTATTGCAACTTGCCTGCTCTTGACATTTCAATGGCAGAATATTTGCATGGGTAATGCCACCAGGCCTTGTTGTATTTGCTTCATCCTCATATCTCTGATACAGCCTTGAAATTTGCAATGAAGTTTCACCCTAATGATAGAGCCTATTATCATGTGTACAACAAGCTGCAGTTATGGGAATCTGGCATTGTTGTTCTCCAATCAGCTGGCAGAGTGCAATATTCTATTTGTGGCAGCACAGACATGCATCAGTGCCATCAAAACTAGCTATGGTTCAGTGATTTCAATGATCCTGCTGTAGATTTAACTGTTTCAGATTTCCTCACTGCAAACCCAACCTCTGCCCACTGTGACCCATCCTCTTACACAGCCTGCTGTGCAGGTTCTCCCACTCGTGGCCGCTATACTAATGGAAAACAATGTCTGCCCACCTTTTCCGCCATATACATCAACATTGCAGGTCCCCTCCACATGGACATCAACACTGTCACCACCAGCTAGTCACAGGCACCCACTGCAGAACCCCCAGTCCTCATACCTGTGCTGTTGGTTTTCTGGGGCACTTTCCCAGGCACTTGCAAGGTGTAATATCAGGACGTGGTCAGTATGCTTTTCCCCCAGCTGTGCAACCAACCTCTTCTCTATCCATGGCATAGGCCTCACCAAGTAATCTTCATTGCCCACCAGACCTTCATAGTTAAGGGGAAGGAGGGGGTGTGGTATCAACCATACCGACTGACCGCACTTTGAAACACACACGGTGCTACTCACTGCCGCACTTCGCTCAACCTCCAACATGGCCAAGGGGTCCTCCTTCAGCATTGTAAAACCACCACCAGTAATAACATGTGAGGAAACCCCCAGTCCAAGGTACAGTTGCAGATGCATTTAAATTATGAAAATTGCTTCTCTCTGGCTCCCTTATTGCTTGTTCTTGTATTGGCTGTTCAGTGTTCTCATGTATTTGTTGGGTAGGGCTTATGGACTTCATAATTATCATTCATAACAGAACAGAAGTATTCGTGTTAACAAGGAACTTGTACAGCCAACTGCTACCAGAGAGATATGTATTCATTCTTTTCTTAATCTTATCAGTATTCGCATAAAAGATAATTGTCTGCAGTTGTGTTAATAGTGCATTGTACTCCATGCTCCCATCGACCAATTCAGATCCCCCAGGTGCATAAGATGGGATATAATAGTTGCTATTGCCTATTTCAGTCTTTCAGGAGCTACACCTTGACTTAGTGGGGGGTACTACCAAGTAAGCAAAAAATTTCACTGTTTTTTTTATTTGTAAAAGAGAAACACAGAAATGTTGATGTTTTGCAGTATCACAGTACTGCAAAACATCCAAATTCTTGTGGTTTTCTTTTACAAATACAAAATTTTTCTACCAATCAGAGACAGATGAATAAATTAACATTCACTAGTTTCATTGAAATACCATCACAGCCAGAATAGTTACAATAATGCACTCAGTGATCTGTCTTCACAGTTGAGTGGATACAATGGATGCCTGCTGGTGAAGTAGCCAAAGCTTGTCTAACTAAACCTGATGGATCTGCTTTCAATGTTCCTTTTTTTAGCTACTGCTAGGGAGAGTTAACTGAATTGAGAATCTGGTGATTTGAATCTATTATCATATATCTCATAGCTACTGCTTTTTGAGAGAGGGATATCATTTGCGTGACTAAGTTCATTCTGTCATTCCTAATAATGCTCCAAACTGTCTTTTCTCTGTTGTTGGAATTTTTAATTTTTTTCTTGGTTGTACTTACCTTTTGGTTTTTGAAAGTATGGTGAAGAATTTTGAGAGGGAAATGATACAACACTGCCTTATTTCTCCTATTTTCACTAATGTCTTATCGATCGATGTCATGTGACTAGGGCCTCCCATCAGGTAGACAGTTTACGAGGTGCAAGTCTTTTGATTTGACACCACTTCGGTGACTTGTACATCGATGGGGATGAAATGATGATGATTAGGACAACACAACACCCAGTCCCTGAGTGGAGAAAATCTCTGACCCAGACAGGAATCGAACCCGGGCCCTTACAATTGACATACTGTCGTGCTGACTACTCAGCTACTGGGGGCGGACCACTAATGTCTTATAGCATCATATGATGGGACAGTTCATAATGCCAATGACCTGGTTTTGTGCCTCGTAAGTCTCCCTGGTGTTCACATTCAACAACCTTCTTCAGCGAATTTACCAGTAAAACCAACCAGCTGAAAAATGCCCCTGTCAGGGCACAAAAAAACTGAGTATGCTTTAAAAGACTGTGACAGACAAATGGGGAACCAGCTGCCTCAATTCTCAGTCCGCCTTCGTCACCAAAGTTTTGGCATGTGAACATGTTCACGCTCTTTTAACACAGAACATTCTAAATCCTTTCACCCATTCTCTTTCTGTAGTGAAGCTTTCATACTCAGCATCACCTTCTCACTGTCATTGCCTGTATATGTCTTCCTCCCACTGTCTCCTTTTTTCCTTGTTGGCACTAGCTCCTGTTTACCTCTGCTTCTGTCATTGCCTGCACCCCTTTCTCTCATTCTTCCTTACAACTGTCTCCTTTTCTGGCACTTTCACTGGCTTTCTGTCCCACTGTCATTGGCTTTCATGGGTACATATGGGTACAGGGGATGGGGGAAAGTGGGAAAATTTTTTCATGTTAAAGTTCACCACTCTGGACGGTTTCAGACCCCCAGCCTATGCATGGTATCCACTCATCTTTCTTTTTCATTTCCACTGTCTCCTCTCTTTTGTTCCCACTGTTACTACCTCCATTCATCTCTCTTTCTCTTTTACTGCTACTGTCTTTCACTGACCATCACTATCTCTTCTCTCTTTGGCCCCCACTGCTATTGTCTTCATCCATCTCGCTTTCTCTTTCACTGCCACAATCACTGTCTCCTCTCCTCTCTCATCTACTACCACTGCCTCTCTGCTTCTCTCCATCAGCACAAAAAGTACAAATATTTTTGCATGTCAAAATTGTTGGTGAGGAAGGTGGAATAAGGTTTGAGGCAGCTGGTTCCCCACTTTTCCGTCACAGACTTTTAAAGACGAGCATATTCTTCTTTTTTGTGCTCCAAAACTAGCATTTTTCAGCTGGTTTGCTTCTTTTGCCTGTTACAGCAAGGTGTGCTGCTTATACCAAAGAATTATGTAGGCTAGTAAAGTTTTGTGGTTTATTTATATATTTCAACACACTTGCATACTTTAACATATACCCGCTAGTTATAATTAAAATGCAGCTATTCACAGAGGTCTAGTGTAGGCTGTAATTACTGTGTGGCAGGAAAATTTGGTGGATATACTAATGCAGTAATGTAGAACCAATTTACATTTGAAAACAGTTACATATCTGGCATTGTGAATGCAAGAAAAATGTATAGGAATGTTCCCATATGTGATGGATTAGGAATGGGCCACATGCAGAAAAGGTCAAACAAGTGAGTAAAGCATAATGCTGATTATATTATTAACCACCCCTTACACAATTTGTTCAGTATGAGCACTGCAGACATCAACAAGTTGCTGCGTCTGTAAAACAATATGATCAACTGTTGCTCATGGCACTTCTGGTGGAATTTGAGCAACATGTTCCTGCATACTGGCCTTCAGATCAGGTGTAGAGACCAAACATATCCCAGGTAAATGCATTCTTTTAGATATCACCAGAGCCAAAAGTCACATGGATTCAGATTACATGATGGAACACTGAATTTAGCAGATCTTTCACTGGGTGAGTAACAAGAGGCGGTACTCCATCTTGCAAGAAAACATTAGTTTTCACACAGCTGTGCTCTTCAAAAACAAGGATCACATGCTTCATGTGGAGGTCTCAATATTGTGCAGATGTCACAGTACACCTGACAGGCTCTCTGGGTGTATTCTCTCCAAAGAAGAATGGACCAAGAATAAAGCTGCTTGTGAATCCACACCACACAGTTACATACAGTGAGTGTTATGTTCCTTCAGGCACAATACGCAGTTTAACAGTACTCAAACTTTAGCAGTGCTGTGTATTCACTGTAGCTTTTAGTGTAAAATGTGCGGCCACATGTCATCAAATTCAATCCGTGCCAGAAAAACGAAGGAAAAATTCAGAATGCTGCTGTGGAACATGAGGTTTCAGTTGCTGCGTTGTCTGGTTCTGTACTGTCTGTATGGGTACAAGTCTAAAACAGATTGCAATACTTTCTGTACTGTTAACTATGTGATAGACAATTCTCATGACAGCAAACTCATCAATAACTTCCACCAGCATAGAACACCTCCCTATTCAGGTGCCACACCAAGCTCATCTCAGTTTTCAAATTTCATTTTCAACTTTAAACCATTTAATGACACCAGGCCTCTCACCTTTCTGTTGGTGATACTCTCTTAATGCAGCACTATAATTGCTGCCATTCACATAAAACAGTTTCATTAACAGTGCACAGTCTCTCTTCTCAATATCCATACTGTCGAGTCACATTTCACCTTGTTAAATGACAGCATGCATACTGTATCATGCCTTCACACAAATTGTGTACAGTGCTAGATTTACACCTGGTGGCCAAAACTGGAATAAGATTTTTTCCAGAGTAAATCAGTAAATCAGTTCCACATTAATTCATTAGCTCATCGACCAAGTTTCACTGCCATACAATAATTACAGCCCATACTGGACCTCTGTGAGTAACTGAACTTTAATTATAACTATCCACTATAAACAACAAATAAGTATATATAATATAAAGATAATAGAGGGAAACATTCCACGTGGGAAAAATATATCTAAAAACAAAGATGATGTGACTTACCATACGAAAGCGCTGGCAGGTCGATAGACACACAAACAAACACAAACACACACACAAAATTCAAGCTTTCGCAACAAACTGTTGCCTCATCAGGAAAGAGGGAAGGAGAGGGAAAGATGAAAGGATGTGGGTTTTAAGGGAGAGGGTAAGGAGTCATTCCAATCCCGGGAGCGGAAAGACTTACCTTAGGGGGAAAAAAGGACAGGTATACACTCGCACACACACACATATCCATCCACACATATACAGACACAAGCAGACATATTTAAAGACAAAGAGTTTGGGCAGAGATGTCAGTCGAGGCGGAAGTGAAGAGGCAACCAAACTCTTTGTCTTTAAATATGTCTGCTTGTGTCTGTATATGTGTGGATGGATATGTGTGTGTGTGTGTGTGTGTGAGTGTATACCTGTCCTTTTTTCCCCCTAAGGTAAGTCTTTCCGCTCCCGGGATTGGAATGACTCCTTACCCTCTCCCTTAAAACCCACATCCTTTCGTCTTTCCCTCTCCTTCCCTCTTTCCTGATGAGGCAACAGTTTGTTGCGAAAGCTTGAATTTTGTGTGTGTGTTTGTGTTTGTTTGTGTGTCTATCGACCTGCCAGCGCTTTCGTTCGGTAAGTCACATCATCTTTGTTTTTAGATATATATATAATATAAGGTTAACATAAAACTCTCTCCCATCCAATACAAGTTCACTTTACACTAATTTACATAGAAATGTACAATATTTTTGGGCTACACCTACAGTATACCAAAAAATGTTGCACTGTTTGATTTGTAGGTACAAAGAATTTTGTACAAGAAAATAATTTTTTGGTAAGTTGCTCATACTGCAGGTGGCACCATCAAACAATTTCTAGGTCAAGACAGCCTGTATATATGTGAAGTGCCCATTTTTTAAAGACATTATGTTGTGAAGTTTTATTGGTGAAAAAATGGCAACTAAAAATAATACTGTAGTTCAGTGACAGAGCCAGTTTGGTATTGTCTTGAGTGCAACTGATCAACTGCGGTCATCTCTGTGCATTATTGCATGCCAACATGCATTGCAGTGCCTGCCTACATGGCATGGCATGGCATGGCATGGCATGGCATGGCATGGCTGTTTGTCAGCATATACTTTTAAATCAAATTTCTACAAGATACGCAGTGATGATTTTGATTTGAGTCACCACAAGCCTATCAGATGTAGTGGTAAAGTTAAGCAGACTGCTACCTTCAGAGGGTTAATCTGTTCTAACTACAATACATATACATGTATCCAGCATCATTTGGTGATTTATGTAATATGACTGAGGTCTAGTGGAGCAAAACAAGTTCTGGTCAGCATACAGTGGACTCAGCTCTGTATGAAGCTCTTTGATGCCATTTACAATCTGCAGCATTTTCGCCTTGATAATTGGGACAGGTTTTGGAACTAATTTAAGCATGTTGTAGAAGTCAATCAGATGAACTCATAAAGATGAGCAATGCATGTGTTTAATGCATTGGCATATTACCAGTACAACTAAAGGTGAATTCTTTAGCTGAGCCAGATTCTGCAAGGTACAATTGTTTTCAGTTTTTTAATTTTTTTAAATCATCAGTCACATACCATGATTTCTCTTGCAAGTGGTTATAAGGAATTACAGTTTTATGTAAACAGTACAATGCACAGTTTCTAGTCTATATGCTACCTGTTTCACTCTGTATTGTGCCAAAGAAAGAAGAAAATATTTATAAAACACTTCTGTAGACTAAACTATATGCATTAGATGATCAGTTAAAGTTTTACTACCCATATTATAAATGCATTTAACATTTCTGCAACAGAACTAGAATGGTTTTAATACTTTAATGTTTTAAGCTATTGACTTAAGCTGTAAGGTTAGTCATTCACTGATTAGAGGAGATACATTAAAGCAAAATCACTTTTCTGCTTCGGGAATCACAGTGATTAATTTATCAACTGATTAATTTAGTATCAATATTGCTTTTGCTCCATGTTCGCTTGCATTAACAAGTTGTATCTTGTGTCTATTTTACAGTGTACACTTTTCTCCATTCTCGTTGCATTATCAAACTGTATTCAACCATTTGAACAGTTGTGTCCACGAGCAGAGGCAGGAACTGAACTGGGTTATGAACTGCTACAATTAAAGTCTTTCATAATTATTACATTTAATATTGTGCAAGAATTCAAATTAACATCTTCCCTGTTATGCTTATTAATTTCAAGTTTTCAAGACAGCTTGGTCAAGTTGGTTCAACTTTCATAAATAATCTTTGCTATTACTTGTAGTATTTGCTAAATTAAAATTTAAAATAAAGGTTTATGATTTTTTTAATTAAATTTTTCTGTGGCCTGGTACCCTCCACCCACCTAAACCCTCACTAGCAGTTTCAGATGATAGATGTAGAGCATGATTGTGTGAATTAAGCAGCAGTTGTTAGACCAGAAAAGATGTTAACAATAAGTTGTGTTGCACACAGAACGGACAATCTTTCATTGCACTTGTGTAGTGCTTACGTTTATGGTTTCAGACTCAATTTTAGCAGAACTACAGCACTTCATACATGTGTCAGAACACCATAAAAAAGCTTTTATTAACAAAAGATCCTAATCTCAATTCTTTCAAGTGCTTCCAAATTTTTATCAAATTCAAATGAGAAACACTCCATGGTCTTCATGGAGCTTCAGTGGCCTCACATCACTTGATATTCAACCTACTGAGCAAGAATAGATGCCGTCACATGAAATGTATACATCTTGGAGTCAGCTCTGAAGCATGCTCATGAGATGAGTGTGGTAGCTGATCACTTGTAGTCAAGGATGACTCTCCAGTAGTTTTGGAGTCTCAGGGAATCCATGCCTTGAACTATTTCCTACTTGCTATTTCGTATGTGTCTCCAATTCAGCTACTCATGAGTGAAAAAAGAATATTTGCAGCTGTCTCAAAGAATCTCTTCATCCTTTGAAGACACACACTAACAAATATTCTCTCCTATTAATGCATGTACCTGTGGAACTTAATACTGGTGTCTGTTTTAATAAGCCACTGACTTTCACCCATAGACATATGTTAAAAGAGGCATAACTTGTTTACTTCAACAAAACAAGATTCATTCTCTTCTAGCCTTGCTGCCAGTGAATTATGAGTTTATCAGAAAAGTTACAGAAAGCTAAATTATTAAACATTTATCTTGCAACTGTGCCCAAAGCCTGTATTAGATATATTTGGAAACTGAAGGTTTATATTAAAATTTAAACAAACTAGGCGATCATAGCTATATCAAACAAGTATTTTAATAAATTAGTCATTTTTATCATTCTGGTATTTATTCATCATCAAAAATGAATAACAAACTGTCAAAATATTAGATAACAGTTGCATTGGCATAAGTAAGAAATATATAAGCTTCACATTTCAATCTCAAATACATCTGTTATAACATAAGATGTGCTCTTTACTAATGAAAGAACAAACTCATAAAATGAAATATGAGTTGTGTGTGGTTGACCTACAATTTGATAAAATAAGGAAAAAAGTGTGTGGTATGATACTTTAGCTAGATGTAGCTTCCTTTTCCTTCTCGTTTTTCATTCAGTGGCAAGACTATGTCTCCAGCCAGCATGGAGCTGTGCACTCAACATGTGCACTAGATCATGGAGCTGCGGTCTGTCGGCCAAGTTTAGGTCTTCCAGTGGGTCTATTGTGTGATCATACAGTTCTCTTGCAACAACTTTTGTCCAGTCAGGTTGGAAAATTTGCTTCTGAAAATACACCCATTCAGTGTAGCGATGTGTGTGTGTCCTGAGAGAATAACCCATATATTCAATTTGAGAAAGATGGGGTTTGTCACTGTTTGGTTTTAGTGTTGGATACATTCCTGGACGAGGATACTGACTAAATGCTGCTTTCCTCCTTGTTGTGAACTGCCCCTGGAACACAGTTCAAATTAAACTTAGACATTGCCCAACATCAAAATCCAATCAGAAAATGTAAATATGAAATCACTTTCATTTGTATGACATGTAGCAAAGTAGTTCCAATGATCATTATTGAAGTGTAACAACAAATCACATTAAAACAGAATTTTACCATTCAGTTTTTTCAGATTCTTGATTATGATATTTTTTGTTTTAAATAATACGTCTGCAGTTTGAAAACAGTTCTTTTTGTAATCAATGATTTTCTGTATAATTAGTTTTGTTTTTTCCCTAGGGAATGCATTCATCACTCCAGTCGACTATATATACAACTGGATTGGAGCTATGGTGTCTGTTCATTAACAATTCATTCATCATTTTTCATTTTAACACTTCATTGTTATCAGGCAAGCTGTTACATATGGCTAATGGTGCAACATGACCAGATTCCATCCACAGCTAGGCAAACATTTCTATCATTAACATGGTATTAGTGTTGTGCTGTCTTGTGCACTACTGGTAGGAAAATCAACAACACAACCTAGATTAAAAGTGTTTAATCCATACTGTTTCTATTTGAGAGTCTAGTATTCTTATAGAACACTTTATTACCAAGATCAGATTTTCAGTTCAGTCCACTTCAGATCCATAATAACAGAACTTGAAAAATATTAGACAAAACAGAGTTTTGCCTATTTTCATTAGTGGGACAGCTTCAACTGGTCACCATGTCATTCGGAGTGGTGTGTTATATTCCTTATGCTCATTATCTCAAAGAAAGGGTAAGATTATAAAACACATGGGATTTTGCAGCTTTTTTGTTGCAAGTTCTGGGATTATGGATCTTAAGATGCCCATAAAGTGTTCTAGAAGGACACTAGAGTCTCAAATATAGAAGATCACCCCATGTTTCCACTGACGATGTCACGTAATCATTGTTTTTATCAGAATTTTGCGGGAATTAGTATGAAAATCTTCTCAGACCCACCATTTGCTTCATTTTGTTTGCCAGGTGTGTCATGTCATACACTATCAACACCACACCATGTAGTCAATGTCAAGAGGTTGGCAGTAACTCATGTGACTGCCCTGCCAATCTGCAGCTGGCACAAAGATACATCCTCTACAGCAGGCAAGGCAAGTGCCAGCCTGTTGGATAGAAAGGTTCATTAAATGCATTCGAAGCCTACTAGTTAGCCCCACCTCTCTGTGTTATTATCTGTGATGAACTTGCTTGTGTCAAGGAACTGTTAGAATACAACTGGACTTGTTGAACTGAAGTTAAGTAAACCAGAGTTAAGAACGTATTACATGTGCTTCCCATGTATCTGTGTATGTGTGGTTGGATATGGGTGTGTGTGCAAGTGTATACCTGTCCTTTTTTTCCCCCTAAGGTACGTCTTTCCGCTCCCGGGATTGGAATGACTCCTTACCCTCTCCCTTAAAACCCACATCCTTTCGTCTTTCCCTATCCTTCCCTCTTTCCTTATGAAGCAACCATTGGTTGTGAAAGCTAGAATTTTGTGTGTATGATTGGGTTTGTTTGTATGTCTATTGACCTGCCAGCGCTTTCGTATGGTAAGTCACATCATCTTGGTTTTTTTATATATATATCTAAAAACAAAGATGATGTGACTTACCAAACGAAAGCGCTGGCAGGTCGACAGACACATAAAACAAACACAAACATACACACAAAATTCAAGCTTTCACAACAAACTGTTGCCTCATCAGGAAAGAGGGAAGGAGAGGGAAAGACGAAAGGATGTGGGTTTTAAGGGAGAGGGTAAGGAGTCATTCCAATCCCGGGAGCGGAAAGACTTACCTTAGGGGGAAAAAAGGACGGGTATACACTCGCACCCACACACATATCCATCCACACATATACAGACACAAGCAGACATATTTAAAGACAAAGAGTTTGGGCAGAGATGCCAGTTGAGGCAGAAGTGCAGAGGCAAAGATGTTGTTGAATGACAGGTGAGGTATGAGTGGCGGCAACTTGAAATTAGCGGAGATTGAGGCCTGGTGGATAACGGGAAGAGAGGATATATTGAAGAGCAAGTTCCCATCTCCGGAGTTCGGATAGGTTGGTGTTAGTGGGAAGTATCCAGATAACCCGGACGGTGTAACACTGTGCCAAGATGTGCTGGCCGTGCACCAAGGCATGTTTAGCCACAGGGTGATCCTCATTACCAACAAACACTGTCTGCCTGTGTCCATTCATGCGAATGGACAGTTTGTTGCTGGTCATTCCCACATAGAATGCATCACAGTGTAGGCAGGTCAGTTGGTAGATCACGTGGGTGCTTTCACACGTGGCTCTGCCTTTGATCGTGTACACCTTCCGGGTTACAGGACTGGAGTAGGTGGTGGTGGGAGGGTGCATGGGACAGGTTTTACACCGGGGGCGGTTACAAGGGTAGGAACCAGAGGGTAGGGAAGGTGGTTTGGGGATTTCATAGGGATGAACTAAGAGGTTACGAAGGTTAGGTGGACGGCGGAAAGACACTCTTGGTGGAGTGGGGAGGATTTCATGAAGGATGGATCTCATTTCAGGGCAGAATTTGAGGAAGTCGTATCCCTGCTGGAGAGCCACATTCAGAATCTGATCCAGTCCCGGAAAGTATCCTGTCACAAGTGGGGCACTTTTGTGGTTCTTCTGTGGGAGGTTCTGGGTTTGAGAGGATGAGGAAGTGGCTCTGATTATTTGCTTCTGTGCCAGGTTGGGAGGGTAGTTGCGGGATGCGAAAGCTGTTGTCAGGTTGTTGGTGTAATGGTTCAGGGATTCCGGACTGGAGCAGATTCGTTTGCCACGAAGACCTAGGCTGTAGGGAAGGGACCGTTTGATGTGGAATGGGTGGCAGCTGTCGTAATGGAGGTACTGTTGCTTGTTGGTGGGTTTGATGTGGACGGACGTGTGAAGCTGACCATTGGACAGGTGGAGGTCAACATCAAGGAAAGTGGCATGGGATTTGGAGTAGGACCAGGTGAATCTGATGGAACCAAAGGAACCTTTGACTGACAAAAATTGTATTTTCTTGATTGGAAACTTCTTTCATAACACTGAATTTAAGCACCAGAGATTGCTATGGAACCCCTCGTGTAATTGAGTAAATGTAAATCTGCACTTTCAGTGTAGTTTGCTAAAGCACACTGTGTATTGAATCATGAATGGAACAGTGCAATTTGCGTATACTGTCCACCATCATTTAAGGCTTGGACTGAGAATGCATTGTCATTTGTTGCAATGTTCATGTCAGCTAGCAAAGTTGCCCATGTAGGGTGTACACCACAGTGACATTGTTCAATTTTTTATTGCTGTCATAAGATAGAAAACAATGAAGATCTCCTTTATAAATGCTCACCTGTAGAAACACCAGCTGATGACTGGCACCTACAACAAATTATGACTTGGATGTGTCCAAGGAGAATGCAACACAACTGTGCACCACCATTTTGAAGGCAACTGAGAGTTCTGTCGACTCAGACAGTACATAACCACCCCCATACAATCAATTTGACAATCAGGCATGTATTATGAAATACAATACAAAACTCTCACCACTGCATCATGGGATGGAGATGTGCAAGGGAACAGCTGTGAATAGATATTTGATCAATGGCATCAGGTTCTCTTCATTGGTGAGTGCATTGTTTGATACCTGGTGATCAATGTAGAAGATGGGAAGATGGCCTGTTACCAATTCATATCTCAGGCATGCAGCAGGCAGGTTGACCAGTCATGTTTTTGGCCAGTATTGTATAAGAATGTCAGATATCTGTTATCACTATTTAAGGTGATTTGAAGGCTGTTCAGTTTTGGTTCAGGATCTTACAGTCAATTGTCTAGCTCTCAAATCAACATGGAATCTTTGAAGATTATAATGAATGAGCAAACTGTGTCCATCTCATGACAACCTTATTCCATGTGGCAGGAACCAACCAAAGTGAATGGCCTATTGTATCTGCTGATATGAACACAACTGAGCATGCTTGAGACCATTTTAAACATGAGCTGTATAATTGCAGGAAGCTTCCTGACACATTGGACGGCCTCAGGAGGGCTGCCTTCAAAAAATAGTATACCTTGATCATCTTGTGGGCAGCATCACAGAGGAGCCAAGCATGTTACAATACACGGGGTGTAGCAACAGGGTATCAAATGTTAGCCAATAGCAGATTTTAATTTCACAGATGTACAAAGCTATGCACTTTTGAACAGACTGCTATTGTTTTGGTTAATGTTTTATTTTTACTTCCCAGTAATTTTACTTTTTAGTTTCAGAAAGCTTGCTCCCCTTTAATCTAAACCCATATGCATTTGAAGACATGACAGAGGTCTAAAACCCTCCTCCAAGTTGTTTGTATAATATAATAATTGTAAATGACTTTTTTTTTTTTTTTTTTTTTAAAAAAAAAGTACGGTACCAGTTAATATGCATTTTCTTCAGGATCTTGAGTTAAGCAGAAATTACTGCTTTTAGTAGAAGTGAACCAAAATTATTTTAGTATGCATCAAAATCTCCTACAAAAATATGTTGCTAATATTGTCTTTGGTTAACATTTTGTTAAACATTGAATCTAAGCCCACATGCATCTGCAGACATCAAAGAGGTCCAAAACATTTTTCTAAGTCATTAATATAATGTAACAATTATAATTTTTTGGATCAATTAATATGCATTTCCTTCCAGTTCTTGAGTTAAGCAGAAATTACTGCATTTAGCAGATGTTAACTAAATTTTTTTTAGTATCATGACAATCCCCTACAAAAATATATTGCTAATATTGTCTGTGGTTAACATTTTGTTAAACATTACGGCAGACACAATATAACACTTTTGTTTTGACTTCTTAGTTGTGTAAGCAAATGAAACATTATGTTTGTTTTTAAGTCTTCTAACATTTTGATGCACCATGGTAGGCTTATTAAAAGGAGGTTTTTCTTGTATAACACCATATTTATCTTAACTTGTTTTAAAATAGTCTATCTAAAGGAGGAAGAATTAGGCTACAAAAATTGTACTATTGATTTGTATCTTGTCAAAATATCAGCCTATTATAAAGACTGGCAGCTATTCTTTACACTACTCTCATTGTAAAGAAATGTAAAGTTGTGCACATCACAAAATGTAGTAATGTTTGACTGCACAATTGATTAATCAGAACCAGAATCATTAACACCATACAAATTCTTGGGAAGAACAATGTGCATGAAGAGATTAAATGGAATAATTACATAAACTAACTTGTAAGTTAAGCAAATGGCAGACTTCAGTACATTGATAGGATAATGTGAATCTGCAGTTTGTCCACATAACAGAGGGCTTATAAAACACTTACACAGCTAATACTGGAATATCACTTATTTTCACTCCACTATGTGCTATGGCATCATATTTAGGGCTAATATGCAGATTCATAAACAGGAAAGGTCAGTTCATAAACTTTATGGCATTCTAACTCTGCCATCTATGTACATTTGCCCTTGCAGGAATTGTTCAAAAGGAACTGCAGCATCCACTAATTAAACACTAGGTGGAAAACTATTAGCACTGTCTAAACCGTTTTACAGAAAGGTGTGCGTTACTCTCTAGCCACCATCAAAAGGCTTCTGGCAGGACTGAAACATGCAAGTGATTGACTTCAGATATTCAAATTTAAGCTGCAAAGAAGCCTTCTGTCCCGCTCCTTTTAGTTTTTACTTCTGTCTGTTATGACCTAATTTCAACAGGTTGTTATCTCTGGCGGCCGCTGAGGCCGAGCGGTTCTAGGCGCTTCAGTCTGGAACTGCACGACTGCTACGGTCGCAGGTTCGAATCCTGCCTCGGGCATGGATGTGTGTGATGTCCTTAGGTTAGTTAGGTTTAAGTAGTTCTAAGTTCTATGGGACTGATGACCTCAGATGTTAAGTCCCATAGAGCTCAGAGCCGTTTTGTTATCTCTGATCTTCCTTTTATTTTGTATAGGTGCTCCAGATAGAAGTTTAGGTAACAACTGGCACCACATGAATTAATGGTTTATAGCACAGGTGCAAGGATGTAATGAAACCATCTGAGAAATGTCAATTAGAAAGTGCATTACGATCTTACAGAGACTACAAAGATAAGAATGGACAAATAACAGCTTGCACTAAGACACACGACCAACCATTCCTTCACACTCCATCGTCAGCTGGAAAAAGGAAGAATCCTCAATATATGGTACTACAGAAATTTCCTTCTGTCACTCTCTTTCTAGTGATTCATGAAGTATAAACATAAACATATATGACGCTGTAACCAAAAATCATTGTGATTCCAGTAGTTGACTTGACTTTATCAACAGTATTCATTGAGTGTTTCATTTTTGGTGCCTCTCAAATAGAGTTTCTCAGCACTGTTTCCACTTACACTGATAGCATTTATTGTACTGCTCATAATGGAAAGATTTAAGGTAACCAAGTTGAGGCTCAGAGTGAGTGATCAGAAGCCAAGTGCTGAAGCACAGAAGTCAACTGAGGTGAGGAACTGTGTCAATTGGAGTTGGTTAGATCAACAAGAACAGAGAGGCAAGCTAGGGATGGAGGAAAGGTAGACTGATGGCTGGGAGGGAGAGGCCACAGGAGAATGGGATAGGAAAGAGAGAGAGAGAGAGAGAGAGAGAGAGAGAGAAAGAGAGAGAGAGGGGGGGAGGGGGGAGGGGAGGGGCAGATAGAACAGAGTAAGAGGAGGAGGGAGATCATAAAGAGAAAAATACTGTAGTACATGTTAAATGAGTAAAGTGGGAGACTTGGGACAGGGGTGGAGATGGTTGTGAGACAGTGGTTAACCAGTACTGAGGGCAGTAGGGTTAGGACAGTGCCCATTTACATAATTTGGAGAAGCTGGTGTTTGAGGAAGGATTCATGTGGCACAGGGTGTTTGAAATTGAGATTGCTGTGCTCGTACATTCCTCCACTGGGTGGTCAACTTTGTTCTAAGCCAGGGTTTGGCAGTGGCTGTGAAGAAATTACAGGGCATTAGGAGTAGGTGTTGCAAAAGGAGGAATCAAGATATTTCACGGACTGTGCGGATATTAAAATATAACTTTGTGGGAGATAGGAAGGATGTTCTAAATTTTAAGGCAGGGCAAAAGGAAGGCAGACCTTGTTGAGGACATGTTCAATTTGTTAAAGTCTGTGATGATATTGGATGATGAAGGGAAAGAGTCAAGTGCAATACATGTCCTTGCACCCACCCAACACAAACTATTCCAATTTCTTTATACAACTACTGTGATGTAACTTTTGTTCAGCCTTCCATGTGAGAAAGGCCAGCAGAAACATTTAGCTCATGGCTGAAACTGCTGCAAGGATAGCTCTGCTGACGTTTAGCACTGGTCACATTTCTTGAAAAACTCTTCAAGTTCTAGCAGAATAGTATACTATGGGTAGATTTGTTAGAGACCCTACTGCCATATGCAAGTTGCTGGGCATCAGCATTCTGGACTGTATGAAAGAATATTGGGATTAGTGGATTGCCATAGCTCAGGCAATGGAATCAGGTGATGGGACTTTCCCAGTTACTTCTGAGCCCATGTCACTCTAAAAGTTCAACTAAATAGCAAATACAATCATTTCTACATAGGCACAATAAATTTTATTTATTTATTTATTTATATACTTGTTCCATAGACCTGTACATGTGAGCAAGTCACTCAGATGTGGAACGTGTGAATGTACATAATAAAATACATAGAATAAATACATTGTTAAAGTATTAATAACAGTGCACAAAAGTCATACTTATTAGCTTAAAAACTAGTCAACATAAATGTGAAGATAGCAGTTTCATATCTAGGGCATTATTGCATCTACACTCCTGGAAACTGAAATAAGAACACCGTGAATTCATTGTCCCAGGAAGGGGAAACTTTATTGACACATTCCTGGGGTCAGATACATCACATGATCACACTGACAGAACCACAGGCACATAGACACAGGCAACAGAGCATGCACAATGTCGGCACTAGTACAGTGTATATCCACCTTTCGCAGCAATGCAGGCTGCTATTCTCCCATGGAGACGATCATAGAGATGCTGGATGTAGTCCTGTGGAACGGCTTGCCATGCCATTTCCACCTGGCGCCTCAGTTGGACCAGTGTTCATGCCGGACTTGCAGACCGCGTGAGACGACGCTTCATCCAGTCCCAAACATGCTTAATGGGGGACAGATCCGGAGATCTTGCTGGCCAGGGTAGTTGACTTACACCTTCTAGAGCACGTTGGGTGGCACGGGATACATGCGGACGTGCATTGTCCTGTTGGAACAGCAAGTTCCCTTGCCGGTCTAGGAATGGTAGAACGATGGGTTCGATGACGGTTTGGATGTACCGTGCACTATTCAGTGTCCCCTCGACGATCACCAGTGGTGTACGGCCAGAGTAGGAGATCGCTCCCCACACCATGATGCCGGGTGTTGGCCCTGTGTGCCTCGGTCGTATGCAGTCCTGATTGTGGCGCTCACCTGCACGGCGCCAAACACGCATACGACCATCATTGGCACCAAGGCAGAAGCGACTCTCATCGCTGAAGACGACACGTCTCCATTCGTCCCTCCATTCACGCCTGTCGCGACACCACTGGAGGCGGGCTGCACGATGTTGGGGCGTGAGCGGAAGACGGCCTAACGGTGTGCGGGACCGTAGCCCAGCTTCATGGAGACGGTTGCGAATGGTCCTCGCCGATACCCCAGGAGCAACAGTGTCCCTAATTTGCTGGGAAGTGGCGGTGTGGTCCCCTACGGCACTGCGTAGGATCCTACAGTCATGGCGTGCATCCGTGCGTCGCTGCGGTCCGGTCCCAGGTCGACGGGCACGTGCACCTTCCGCCGACCACTGGTGACAACATCGATGTACTGTGGAGACCTCACGCCCCACGTGTTGAGCAATTCGGCGGTACGTCCACCCGGCCTCCCGCATGCCCACTATACGCCCTCGCTCAAAGTCCGTCAACTGCACATACGGTTCACGTCCACGCTGTCGCGGCATGCTACCAGTGTTAAAGACTGCGATGGAGCTCCGTATGCCACGGCAAACTGGCTGACACTGATGGCGGCGGTGCACAAATGCTGCGCAGCTAGCGCCATTCGACGGCCAACACCGCGGTTCCTGGTGTGTCCGCTGTGCCGTGTGTGTGATCATTGCTTGTACAGCCCTCTCGCAGTGTCCGGAGCAAGTATGGTGGGTCTGACACACCGGTGTCAATGTGTTCTTTTTTCCATTTCCAGGAGTGTATTTTAACCTTGAACAGTAATCAAAACTTCCCATGTTGTATTTAAAAGTGACCTAAAAATGGAAATGAGAAAAACAGGAATTTTTACATTAGGGCATTATTACATTAGTTTAACAGTAAACAGTGTCAAAAAATTTAAAAACATCTTTCCAATCTGGGTTTTACTTATTTCTCTGAAAGAATTCCTCTAGTGAATAAAGTGAGGTCTCAAGTAAATAATTTTTCAAGCTATGTTTAAATACTGATGTACTACTCCATATACATTTGATGCTGTTGGGTAGGGAATTGAAAATTTTCGTTCCAGCGTACTTTACCCCTTTCTGAATAAGTGTCAAGTTCTTTAACTGACAGTGGAAATCCTCTTTTCTTCTGGTGTTATGTTCATGATGTAGGCAATTCGTTTCATACAGAGTGGGGTCATTTATTATGAAGCACATCAGTGAATATATGTACTGAGATGTTGCTGTCAGTATTTCAAGTCGTTTATAAAGATTTCGACTTGAGGTTCGTGGGGGTACACCACAAATGATTCTTATTGCTCTTTTTTGTGTTGTGAGGATTTTCTTTGCGGCAGGTGTATTGCCCCAGAAGATGATGCCATAACACATGACTGAATGAAAATAGCCAAAGTAAGCTGACTTTGAGATGGTAATGTCATTGAAGCATGACAAAATTCGTAAAGCAAATGTTGCCGACGTCAGCCGTTTTAGTGTTTGTAGAACGTGATGTTCCCAGTTCAGCTTACTGTCCATGTATACACCTAGGAATTTTGATAAGTACACTTGCTTTATCATCTGATCAGTCTGTGTGATAACTATTTCTTTTGGGTTTTTGTGGGTTGTCTGGAACTGGATAAAATTGGTTTTTTTCAGGTTTATTGAAAGGGAGTTAATACTAAACCAACCCAGAACTTCTTTAAGGATATCATTGACCTCGGATTCTAAGTCAGTAGTTGACACATTATCCACCACAATGCTCGTATCATCAGCGAACATTGTAAATGTACACTGCTTATTGATGGATAAAGGCAGGTCATTAACATATATGAGGAACAGCAAGGGCCCAAGCACTGATCCCTGTGGCACTCCATGCTGCACAATTCCCCACTCAGAGTCCACTATATATTGTGATACACTATCTGAAACATCTACACTCCTGGAAATTGAAATAAGAACACCGTGAATTCATTGTCCCAGGAAGGGGAAACTTTATTGACACATTCCTGGGGTCAGATACATCACATGATCACACTGACAGAACCACAGGCACATAGACACAGGCAACAGAGCATGCACAATGTCGGCACTAGTACAGTGTATATCCACCTTTCGCAGCAATGCAGGCTGCTATTCTCCCATGGAGACGATCGTAGAGATGCTGGATGTAGTCCTGTGGAACGGCTTGCCATGCCATTTCCACCTGGCGCCTCAGTTGGACCAGCGTTCGTGCTGGACGTGCAGACCGCGTGAGACGACGCTTCATCCAGTCCCAAACATGCTCAATGGGGGACAGATCCGGAGATCTTGCTGGCCAGGGTAGTTGACTTACACCTTCTAGAGCACGTTCGGTGGCACGGGATACATGCGGACGTGCATTGTCCTGTTGGAACAGCAAGTTCCCTTGCCGGTCTAGGAGTGGTAGAACGATGGGTTCGATGACGGTTTGGATGTACCGTGCACTATTCAGTGTCCCCTCGACGATCACCAGTGGTGTACGGCCAGTGTAGGAGATCGCTCCCCACACCATGATGCCGGGTGTTGGCCCTGTGTGCCTCGGTCGTATGCAGTCCTGATTGTGGCGCTCACCTGCACGGCGCCAAACACGCATACGACCATCATTGGCACCAAGGTAGAAGCGACTCTCATCGCTGAAGACGACACGTCTCCATTCGTCCCTCCATTCACGCCTGTCGCGACACCACTGGAGGCGGGCTGCACGATGTTGGGGCGCGAGCGGAAGACGGCCTAACGGTGTGCGGGACCGTAGCCCAGCTTCATGGAGACGGTTGCGAATGGTCCTCGCCGATACCCCAGGAGCAACAGTGTCCCTAATTTGCTGGGAAGTGGCGGTGCGGTCCCCTACGGCACTGCGTAAGATCCTACGGTCTTGGCGTGCATCTGTGCGTCGCTGCGGTCCGGTCCCAGGTCGACGGGCACGTGCACCTTCCGCCGACCACTGGCGACAACATCGATGTACTGTGGAGACCTCACGCCCCACGTGTTGAGCAATTTGGCGGTACGTCCACCCGGCCTCCCGCATGCCCACTATACGCCCCCGCTCAAAGTCCGTCAACTGCACATACGGTTCACGTCCACGCTGTCGCGGCATGCTACCAGTGTTAAAGACTGCGATGGAGCTCCGTATGCCACGGCAAACTGGCTGACACTGACGGCGGCGGTGCACAAATGCTGCGCAGCTAGCGCCATTCGACGGCCAACACCGCGGTTCCTGGTGTGTCCGCTGTGCCGTGTGTGTGATCATTGCTTGTACAGCCCTCTCGCAGTGTTCGGAGCAAGTATGGTGGGTCTGACACACCGGTGTCAATGTGTTCTTTTTTCCATTTCCAGGAGTGTAGAATAATCTTCTGCTTCCTATTTTCGAGGTACGATTTTAACCAGTTCCCTACAGGTCCTGTAATTCCATAATGACAGGCCTTCTTGAAGAGTATCTGGTGATCTACACAGTGGAACGCCTTTGATAGGTCACATAAGACACCAATTGGCAGCCTCTTGCTGTTTATAGACTCTAGAACATCATTTGTGAATGAGAAAATTGCGTTATCTATTGAAACTCCCTTTTGAAAACCAAACTGCTGACTGTTAATGATGTTCAGGTCACCAAGGTGTGCCACAATCCTGTTGTACAGAGCTTTTTCTAGGACTTTTGAAAATGTTGTTAATAGAGAGATAGGGCGATAGTTTGACACATTTGTAGCATCCCCTGCTTTGTACAGGGGCCTGACAACAGAGTATTTCATTCTGTCTGGAAACACTCCTTGTTGCATGGATGTGTTGCAGATGTGAGACAAAACTTCGGTCACTTCACTACAGCAAGCCTTCAACAGCTTGCTTGAAATATCGTCGATACCAGCAGAATGTTTATTTTTCAAAGACTGTATGATTTTTTTGATTTCATTGGCTGTAATGGGAAGCACACTTATTTGACTGAAAGGTTCTGGAAAATTATTTTTCATTATACAGGCAGCTTTATCTACAGAACCATGGCAACCTATCTGTGTTGGGACAGTTAAAAAATGTTGGTTAAAGATTTCAGCAATTTCCTCACTATTAGTTATCTCTGAGTTGTCAACAGTTAAAACAATATTTTTGTCTTTGGTGTAGTTTACAGTCCCTGTTTCTCTCTTTATCACATTCCAGATTGTTTTAATTTTATTTTCAGAATTAGTAATTTCAGATGCTATACACATACTTTTAGAGTTTTTAATTACTTTGGCAAGAATTTTACAGTAGAGTTTATAATGTTTTAGCTGAGCAGGGTTGTTAGAAGTTTTTGATGCTATGTAGAGTTGTCTTTTTCTCTGACAGGAAGCTATGATGCCCTTAGTGAGCCATGGTTTTTTTGCAGACCTAGCAGGTTGGACTCTGTATGACGTTTTTGGAAATACTTTAGTACACAAAGAAGGTTAATTAAAGCCAAATGGGATACACTTAAACTATCACATGTGTGCTGAAGAAAGAAAGAAAGAAAGAAACACAAAATGGAAATAAAACTGAATCGTATTTTCTTACAAAGGAACAGAGCAGGATGAAAAATGAGGAGTAGGTTTTACTGTAAAAAAGGCTATTGAAAACAGTTTTACAGACATCAAAGAGAACTAAGACAGAATGGCAAGAACTTGAAGAACAAACAAAAATTATTCCTGGGAAATCTTTCAAGTATATATACACAGGTGGAAGGCCCATATGAAGTGTTATGGAAATTGCTAAATGCAAAGCACAAGAGGGAACCTTGAAATCTACTACTGTCCTGTCATTAGAATATGAAATGCACTCCACTAAAAATAACGTACCAAAATGTGTACATCTCAGATGCTACAAACAGACAGATCCTCCCTCTGGAATGAAAAGCCATATGTAAGAGGCCTACATCCTATACAGATATGGTGAGTGGGAATTCATTTTGCCTGTGTGACCAGAATGAGGAACACCGCAGATGAATAGCTGTTTTCACAGCTCGCAGTTGTTGTCTTTTGCCTCAAGCCACTCTGCATAACCTTCTAGCATAACAGTGAATTCACTGCCTGTAAGGGGATGGCATGTTGTTTAAATCTGTCTCCCCTGTAGGTGTCTCTGGGTCCTCTGTCAGCTTATCCATTTCCCTTTATTCTTGTGTGTCTAGGCACTGTGTAGAATGACACCAACTCTCTGTGCTGTCAAAGCAAGAGAAGAATAATATCAGATATGTTCTGTGTAATTTTCTTCTGCTGGATGCACTTGTTGCAGAACATGTAGAGCATTAAGGGAATCAGAGCTAATGAGAAACATCTTCCCTTGGCTGTATGTCATGTGTTTCAGCGCCTTCAGAACCATATGCAACTCAGCATGACACACTACTGTAAATACAATTGGAAGACAGATCCTAAAGGCACTAGCAAGGAAAATACTGAGCAACCAAGAGACTCCTCCTGTTTTGGTCCATCTGAATGCCCAGTCTTAAAATTGTGGTGCTCATCTAAAATATTATTACATAAATTTCTAAAAACTAGATCTGAAGTGCAGTCTTTTCTTAAATTAGTCAATTGTAAAATAATTTTGGACCTCTGCATAATCAAGGGGGTGATTTACTACATCCTTAGTGTAAAATGGTAATATTTGCCACACTCACATCTAAAAGATGGCTCTTTGCTCAGTTCCCAAATGATCTCATTGCTCGTGGATGACTATTGAAAATGTGCACCAAGAGTGGGCAAGCAGTAGCAAAGTATGCAGATGCTTTTAGTATTGAATATATTTTGTATACTTTCCACACAACTAGGAGTTGAAATTTTATATGAAGTGGTTTTGAGCAGATTTGGTAAAGAGAATTGGCTTGCGTCTTGTTCTAAACAATCCTGTGAGCAACCTAATTACCTCATGATGGACTGCATCCATCACCTTCAGGTATCATTGTCTCATTGACACATGCACTGAGAATCCATAACCAGACTAGGCCAAAACAAAAGTTCTATAAAACCTGAGCAAGCAAACTTCCTTGGCTTCCCATATCCTGTGTGCAGTTCATTTCATCATACCAAGAGCTTTGAGTGATTAATTTCCTAAGCCCCCAAATGTGGTAGCCATTAAGTTTCTAATCAAAAGTGAGGCTCAGAGACCTCATTGGCTGTTTAAAATTTAAAATTGTGTTCCTCAAGTTTAGTTCAGGTAGGTAAAGGCACAAAGTCCTAAAACTGTATTCTAGTGACCCTTCCTCCACCCTGTTAATAGTTGTCGGCAGTTGGTGATTACTTACTGCAAGACTAAAGGAGTTGTTAAAACCTGATAACGTCTCCACAAATAAAGAGCACTGAATTAGGCTTTTTATTGCATATTGTAATGTAATAGACAAAGATTCACCAACTATACTACATGATATTTCTGATTATGAAACGTCATGATACACACAACTAACATAGAACATGATACACTTGCATGTTTCATTTTTGATAGTTAATCTTTCAGTTCTTTTACTGCCTCACAGTATTGCATTGGTACTATTCAATTATGCTCATTTTCCTGTAATTTTTCTTTTATTTATACTCATTATTCTATAAACAAAATAGTTGACTAATATGGATTATGTAATATGGGAATAGGTAAAACATTGTATTGTTAATGTTACATAATTCATGTAAATTTCATATAAAGATGTCAAATTTACAGAAAAGGTGGTTATACTAATTAGTATTCCAGTTCTTGTGGGAAAATGTTGAAGCCCAAAATAAATAAGACAAAATGTTGAATTAAGGGGAGTGAAAGGTAAATGTAGAATGTTGTGTAATTTTGTCAAAAAAGGCAAATGATGATAAAAGGTCATCATTTTAATTACATTACCCTAAATTTTCAAGTAAATTTTAACATGAAACAACTTACAGTAAAATTTTAACTGTGATGTAAGTTCTAACAAGAAATAAACACAATTCTGACTGTCGAGATGCTGCATAAGTGACCACACCTTCAGTGTCACTCAGTCTTGTTCACTATTTAGTTCATTCTTGGCTCAAAGTTGTCAGTATTGGGGCAATATTTTGTTTGGCACAGTTTTTTATGAATAAATGAGGAAAATTGAAAACTACTGTGTGCTGAAGTTTTGTTTCAAAAAGTAAAAATATGAGCAAAAATATAGTGGAATCCAAAAATAAACAACTCTAGCATTTCTGCAGCAAATAAAAATGATGTGTCAATCTGATCAACAACCACAAACACCTGCACTTGACAAGTTAAATGTTAATGTGTTCCAAAAAGTACTACTTATTACCTGGAATAACTTGTTTCCAATATTAAGTATAATGTAAGAAATAAATCAAATTTTAAGATTAATTACATCATATATGTGAGCAGAAACATTTCAGGATGTAATGCTGTCAATAGCTATTAAAAACAGTGTCACATTCAAAGTGCTACCATGATGGACACCTGCCTCTTGTATAAAATAATCTGATATGGTATCTCTGACTCAATATCTAAAATAGTGTAAGGAGAGGAATGACCATACAACATTTGGGAGATGTTGCTGGAAGCTCCATTTATGGAGATGGGCAACGATGTTGTGACTCTAAATGCTCCATCACCAAGAAAGATACATTCAAGAGTTGCTTATGTAGAGAAGCTTGCTGTGAAATAATCTCCAGCAGATTAAGGTTATCAATGGAAGAGTGGTACCTCCTGAACCCACTCTGAAAGCAACTAATGAGCTGTCTGTATTCTACAGTCCTTTAAGGTCTTTCACACACCGCTGGTGCGAGCAACACTATAATAGCTACTAGGACACATCCAGTCTTTTCCTGCATTAAGGAATGGGACTGAAATACCAATTGGTTATAATTAAAGGGCAGCAACTCACAGAGATCTAGTGTGGGCTGTAATTGTCTTATGGCAATGAAATGTGTTTGGTATTCTAGCGCATTAATGTGGAACCAATTTATGCTGGAAAAAAATTAGTTCCTATTTTGGCCACCAGGTGCAAATCTGGAACTGTGAATGCACAGAAGACATATAGAAATGTTTTCATATGTAATGGATTAGGAACAGTACATGGGCAGGAAAGGTCAAACAAGTGAGAAAGGCATAATGTTGAATTTATTACTAACCCCCACTGATACAGTTTGTTCATTATGAGCACTGTAGACATCAGTGAGATACTGTACAGCATTGTATTTTCACCTGTTGGCCAAATTTGTACCTAATTTTTCTCCAATGTAAATCAGTTCTGCATTAATGCATTAGCATAGCTACCAAGTTTCACTGCCATATGGTAATACAGCCCACACTGGACCTCTACAAGTAACTGCACTTCAATTATAACCATCCATTAGCTTGCTTCGATGAGCTGGGGAACTGGCCTCTTCCCATACTTTTATTTTTATTTTAAGACAAAGAAAGAAAAGAGAGGAGTATTTCCTTAGAATTACTGGTAATGTGACAGAATGGGCTGTAATAGATTTTGTTTGGATCTAGAACTTGGTCATTTGCTACAGACAATGCTGAACCCAGCTCCCACATAGAGACAATATAGTTATAAACTTCATCATTAATAGAACCTGAGTCCTAATTGTCACTCTCAACTGTTACTCAGTAGCACTGGAAAGTGGGATGGGAACCGGCCTGGTGTTGCCAGTGATATGAGTGAAATCCTTTGATGTGTTTCCCACAATGTCCCTCCTGCTGATCATGAGGATCCCATTCTTCATTATGGTATTAATAAGGCACCTAGCTAAAAAAATCCTCATAATGACTTCTGTTGGATAAGGAGAATGGTTAACAGAGTTCCAGAAATGATGCCAGAATTTAGTTTTGCTCTTTTACCCTCCTCACACAAAAGGTTACAAGGCTCTCACTAGAGGGCCTGCACTTGGACTTCTAAAGAGCTACTTGCCTGTCCCTGATTGCAGATAGTCTTTGCAGCCATCCTGAAGACTGAATGCTATCTCAACGTTCTAACCCAGCCAGTTGGCTGCAGAGAATCCAGTTTGATTTGCTGAGCACTCATGTTGGCAGCTTTCTATCAGGCACTGCTCTGTGCAGCAGTTTATCCAGATGCCTAAGTGGTCATTCATGTGCTGATCTTGACCATTCTCCACTGAGCAATGTGTGCACAAGTTGGAGAACATAATTATGAACTGATGACAGAGAATTACCCTGTAGCAGTGCTGATATAGGTGCTTTGCCCAAAATGCAGAAGACCAAGATCTATCAACAAAAGGCATTTCATATCTCAGCTTAGGGCAGGTAATAGAGGAGCCATATAGCATATGCCATCCCACAAAGAAGGAATGGGTGGGGAAGCTATATCATAAGGCTGTGGAGAGGTGCATTACCTATAGCATCATTAAGGACAGGAAAAGACTATGTCTCCTCCTTTGATTCTGCATATGAATGATGGCAATAATTGCTTGCAAGTTGGTGTTAAAGTGGTGAAATGAGTTGTGGTAATTGCTACTTATAATGATGGCAACACCAACTCTCTCCACTGAGGTCATTCTTTCTGTGAATCTTATAACTTCTTAAAGTATGGAGTGACAGTTTCTTTTAAAAGGGTGTCTTAAAGACAAGGACACAAGGGGTCTTCCCTGTTGTAGGTGTGTTAATTCCTCTATATTGCCAAATTGTAACCAGAATTAAGTCCAAATCTGAAAGCAAAGCAATCAATGCAGTACAACAGTTAGTACTTAAATTATGTTTAGTAGTTTTAGTTTTGGTTATGTCATGTTCCATAGATCATTTTCCCAATTATTTTATCGATATGATGTGGAACAAGTCACATTGCAAGATATATATACACACACATGAATACTGCTAATATTAATATTACTGAAATTTTTAGTTCTACACATGCAACTACATTTAGAGGTACCTTCTTCTTTTTGTTTACCATTTCTGAAACAGAAACTCATCCATGGAGTAGAAGGAATTGTCCAAAAGAAATGATTTTAAGCTAGATTTAAAACTTGATCTGCTATCTGCCAGGCACTTTATGTTGTTGGGCAAATGATTAAAGATTTTTGTTGCTGAATAATGTACACCTTTTTGAGCAACTGACAGCTTCAATAATGGATAGGAAAGGTCATTTTTCCCCTCTAGTGTTGTACGTATGAACATCACTGTTCTTCGTGAATTGAGATGGATTATTTGTAATGAATTTCATTAGCGAATATATGTACTCTGATGGTGCAGTTAAAATACCTAACTCCTTGAAAAGGTGCCTACATGACGTCCTTGGGTGAACACCACTAATTATTCTCACTGCTCTCTTTTGTACAATCAATACTTTATGTCTAAGTGGTGAGTTACCCCACAAAACTAATCCATAAGATATTACTGAGTGGAAATAAGCAAAGTACATTAGGAGGCTGATCTGTTTATTACCAAGACTAGTGATTATACAAAGAGCGAAAGAAGCTGAACTTAGTTGTTTGAGAAGCTCAGTAATATGCTTCTTCCAGTTCAAGTTGTCATCAATGTGAACACCCAAAAATTTGGAGAAATCTACCCTCTTAACTGAGCCCTGTTCATATGCTACATCAATTGGTGGTATGACTCTATTTGGTGTACAGTGAGTTTTTTCAAAATTAAGGGAGAGTCCATTTTCTGAGAACCACTTCATAATTCTTTTAAAGATATCCTTAACAATATCTTCAGCTGCTTTTTCTGGAATGGGATTTATTATAACACTTGTGTCATCTTCAAAAAGTACTAGGTCAGCCAGCTGAACACTAAGTGGGAGGTCATTCACATGAATAAGGAACAGCAGAGGACCTAAAATTGAATCCCGTGGGACTCCCTTTGTGATAACTCCCCATTAACTAGAATTTATCACCCTCCCAACATTATTTGTGCAAAACAGCACAACTTTTTGCTTTCTCTTCATTAAGTATGATTCAAACCAGTTGTGTGTATAGCCTTCAATTCCATAAAACCTGAGTTTTTCTATGAGTGTGACATGATCCACAGAGTCAAATGCCTTGGAGAGATCACAAAAAATACCAACTGGCAGTAATTTGTTATTTATGGCTTGTACTATTTGATGGGTAAATGTGTAGATAGCATTCTCAGTCAAGTAACCCTTCCAGAATCCGAACTGTGATATTCTGAGTAAATTATTTTCACTTAAATGTGAGACTACTCTCGAATACAGAACTTTTTCAAATATTTTAGAAAATGAAGTCAGCAATTGCGATTGGTCTGTAATTATTTAAGTCAATCTTGTCCCCTTCATTATGAAGAGGTTGACAATTGTGTATTTCAATCTGTCTGGAAAAATTCCCTGTGCCAGAGAAGCATTACATATATCGCTAAGGACTCCACTTATTAAATTAGATCAACACTTAAAAATTCTGTTAGAGACTCCATCAACACCACATAAGCTCTTGTTTTTCAGTATATTTATAATTCCCTTAATTTCAGTGGGGGATGTTGGTGCCATTTCTGAAGGCCTAAAGTCCTGGGAAATGACATTTTTAACATATTTTTTTGCTTCTTCAGCTGAACCCTTTAACCCAATGTTTGCTGCTACATTCAGAAAGTGAGTGTTAAAAATACTGGCAACTTGTAAATTATCACTCACAACATCATCATTTAGCTTTATTGCTATCGTATGCTGTGCACTGTCAGCCTGCCCGTCTCCCGTTTGACAATATTCCACATATTTTTAATCTTATTATCCGCATTATTAATTTCTGTCAGAACACATAAGCTTCTCGACTTCTTAATGACTTTCCTTAAAACATTACAGTATCTTTTGTAGTAAGGAAGTAACATCGGATCCTGACTTATTCTGGCCTGTCCATATATTTCCCTCTTCCTCTTACAAGATATCTTAATTCCCTTAGTAATTCATTGCTTACTTGACTTTGTAATGGCTTTTTTGGATAACATTTCAGGAAAGCAACTCTCAAATATTGAGACAAAATTATGGTGGAATAAATTGAATTTGACATCTGCATCATTTTCTGTGTATACTTCATCCCATCGTACCTCTTCTAGGCTGCACTTAAAGCTCTGTATCCTGTTCACATTAATAAGCCTCCCTCCCTTGTATGAACCTGCCTGACTCCTGTAAGGTGCTATATGTGTTATTTCCATTAACTGTGCATCATGATCAGATAGCCCATTAACAACTGGGTACACATTAATTGTTTCTGCCTGAGCACTATCTATGAAAATGTTATCGATAAGTGACCCACTATCCTGCTGCACACGAGTTGGAAAATTTACGACAGATACTAGATTGAAACAATCAAACAAAGATTCTAGCTCCATTTTTCCTACCTGTATCTTTTAAGAAATCTACATTAAAATCACCACAAACCACTATCTGCTTCTTTTTGTCTGACAGGTAGCTCAATAATGACTCAAGATTTTTCATGAATATCTGAAAGTTACTTGAGGGGATCTGTAGATTGTTACAATTAGTATAGAAGTATATTGCAGTAGCATCTCACAAGCACATACTTCAAGGATCTGATCTACACAAAAACTATTTGTTTCAATATTTTTGACTTTGCATCCAGTTTTTATATAAGTAGCAACTCCTCCTTTTTCCATGTTGACTCTATATGAATAAGATGCTAATCTGTAATACCTTAAATTTAACTTCTCCATCCCTGCAGTTACATGGTGTTCAGAGAGACACAAAACAATCTATACTTTCAGAATTTACCCCATTTTCTAAGCACACAAGAAGCTCATCTATTTGCTTTTTCAGTCCTCTAATGTTCTGATGAAACACACAAATTTTATTTCTTTGGATACTGCTACAGACATTATGGCACTGTTCTATTTTAATCTCTTTCAATACTATCTGTCTGTAACCTGGCTCTAACCTAAAAAATGTGTCCCTCTGACTCCAGTAATCACAGGTATTTTGTCTTGTGTGCATGTGGCCCCCCTTACATTTTCTGCAAGAAGATCAACTAATCTATCCTCCCCCCTCCTATTCAGGTGCAGGCCATGACTAGTGTAACCCCACCGCCCAATTGCATCAACAGGCTCAGCACAGATAAGGGATTTAGTTTCTGTCAATAGTACCCGCCCCCCCCCCCCCACAGCTCTCTGTTAACATGGTTGGCAGCCGTATTAACCCAGGGCTGATCATGGCGCTGCAAAACATCCACAAATCCCACACGAGTGTGAGCTGTTGCTGCACCTATTACATCCAGGTCACACATAATACTATAGTCCGAATTGCTAACCTGGCTCTTTCCTGCTCCTCCTACTATAATAGCAGGGTCCTTGCCATAAAAATCTTTGCACAAGGCCCCTAGGTTTTCTGTAACCTGGCTAAACTTAGCACTAGATTTCACAATAACACCGTTATACCTCCAGAGTAGAACTGAACTACTGGATAGAGAGTGCTGCTATTCATACAATCATAAAATATTCTAGGACATACAGACATTGCCAACATAAGAAATTACAAGAACCTTCCAGAAATAATAGATACTAAATAAAAATAGTTGCTGGTAATTGGGTTTGAACTGCCAACCCACAGTATGCCAGCCAGTGATGCAAACTGCAATGCTACACTGCATGCAACACAATTCATTTCTCCCTGTTCTGGAGAAAATGTTACCCGCTGTTTTAGAAGTTATCATTGGAATTGATTACTGCATCCTGGATCTAGAACTTGTCAACTGCTCACTGTATGGCAGCACTGGAGGACTTTCACATTCTGGTTGTGTTGACACATCATTTCACTATGGCATTATCATTGAGTGGGTCTTCAGTTTCTTTGATCAGGAAGCTTTTCTCATCAATCTGTGCCTAAGTACTGAAGTAGGACTTTATACTACAGAGGACATGGACAGCCTCTCTGTGCTTTTCTCTTCTAGATGAAGAGTTATGAACCTCGACTTGATGTCCAATAAGTGACAAATGATGTACCACCACCCAGAGTAGAGCTTTATTAACAGTTCCAATAGCTCCACTTTCTGAACAGGCATAAAAATCCATACCTAGTCCCCCAGGCTATATACCACTGGCCTGTGCATGGTGTTGCAACACTCTCACTCTTTCTCCTGGGTGGCCAGGGTCTGTCTGTGAAACAACTGCTTTGCTTCTTTGGTTCTGGCGACAAGGTGTTTCAATGTAGACATCTTGAGTATTGCCTGGTTCAAACAGAAACAGTGTACCTATTGTCATTTCAGCCTCATGAACGTGATCAGAAAGAAACGTGTGAAAGCTGTAACGTCTTGCTTTGCCACATTGATGTGAATGTCATGACAGATAGTAAAGTATTCCAGTCTTTCTGTTTGACATCAACATATGTCAAAAGCATATGTGCCAGAATCTTATAAAAGTGTTCTGTGAGGCCATTCATCTGTGGCTGGTAGGCAATTGTCATCCTATGGGTGGTATCCCAATATGAAATTACCTCTGATACTAGTCCTGACTGGAAAAATTTTCGACAGTCTGAGATAATCACAAAGGGTGCTCTGTGCTTCAAATCGATGTCTTCTACTAGGCATCTTGCAAATTACTGGAGCTTCTGCAGTCAGCACCGCTAAGTGGCAGTGTCATGGGTGAAGTAATAAGTGCAGACTATCCATCAATTGCTGCTTGTTAACTTCATGAAATATCCCAAGAACTCGATTACAATTCAGTGGAATGGCACTGTTGGTGGTGGAATTGGTACCACATACCCTGGAGGTAAATGTGGCATATGCTCCCGTTATTGGCATTCCTTACAGTGACTCATGTATTCTCTCATGGAAAGATAGAGACTTGGCAGTGATACCTGCATCCGATTCTGATTAGAGTCTTCACGAATCCCAGGTGACCAGATGTTGGAGTGTCATGGAAAAACTTCATGTTAACTGGCCACAGACGATCTTGGATAACAATCAAAATTTCTACCCCCACTAGATCATGGTTACTCGTACACAATATTCTGTTTATTAATTGGAATTCACGTTTGGTTGGTTCCTCATTCTTCAAGGATTTATGGTTTTCAGTGATGCTGGATCTTCCCTCCGATTAGCATTAATGTCATATAATGCAACAATGACTCATATTTTTATCCATGCAGTTGTGTACCACCACAGGATTCCTTGAAAGGCAATAGGCATCATTATTATTTGCATCCATTTTTGTATATCACTATTACATAATACTCCTGAAGGCTCAGTGTCCATCTCACCACTCAACCTGACAGATCCTTCAGGTTAGTCAGCCAGCATAAAGAATGATGATCTGTCAGAATGATGAATGGTTTGCCAAATAAATACAGCAAGAATTTGTTGATGGTCCAAGCAACTGCAAGGCACTCTTTCTCAGTTACAGTATAATTCCTCTCAGATTAGAAGAGTACTTTGGAAACATAAGCATCACATTTTCAGCATGTTCTTGATTTTGTACTAGAATTGCACCTATCCATTTATCACTAACATCAGTGTCAAGTTCTGTCTCAGCAATCTTGTCATACAAGAAGATGTTATAGTTTCTTTAAGGATAAAGAAAGATCTTCCTTGCACCTTATTTCAGGAAAGTATGGAGTCTCCCTGCAGTAGTTCTTCCAAGGGAAGTGATTTGATATAAAAGTCATTTATGAAACACCAGTAGTCAAACACATTCAGAGAAAACTTCTCACATCACAAATGTGACAAGGAGTCAAAAATTACTCTTATTTTCTCTGTATCTGGACGGATTGCAACTCCATTTATTAGATGCCCCAAGAGTCTTATTACTTGGACAGTGAAGAGGCACTTTTTGAGATTCTGATGGAGGCTTATGGTTTGAACACACTTCAACACATTGTCAGGTAGCTTAAATGTACCTCAAGTGTCTTTGAAAAATAACATCATCATCCAAACAATGAAGTCCATTTTTATGTCAAAGCAGGTTGCACATCATATGTTCAGAGTGCTTGGAGCTGTTCATAGTCTAAACACCAGAACTATGAACTCATAGAGGCCATCAGAAGCTGTGAAGCTCTTTTGCGAGTCATTCTTGCCAGTAGCCTATATTTTGGAAATATTTTACTCCTTTCAATCAGTTTATGTTGCATAGACATTCCTTTTTGTGAAGTTCAATCATTGTTATCAATGCTGTAGTGCCATGTGCCATCCTTCTTATTCACAAGCACCACAGGAGGTGACCAAGAACTCTCTGTAAGTTCAATGATGACATCTTGCAGCATCTCATCCACTTCTTCCTGGATTATCAGTCACTGAGCTGGTGGAACCCTACATAAGTGCTGGCTAATTGGTGGATGATCACCATGTTTGTATGGTGTTTTACCCAGGACTGCTTGGTCAGTCTTTTCTCCACTCTGGATTTGAAAGCATCTAAAAACTGACACAGAGCAGCTAACACTCAGCAACTTTGTTCCTCAGCCAGGTCAGAGCCTGTTGGCAGTTCATTAGTAGCATCCTCCCCTGTGTCTGTAGTGATAATGGAGCATGATTTTTCATCAACAGCACAAATTTGAATTAATTTCTTGAGCTTCTATCATTCTCATAGACAAAAATTAGACTCAAATGTCTCAAGGAAAATTTAATTATATCAGATATATAGACCACTTGTTACGTCCAATGCCGGGGTGCTATTCCAATACCAGAAAGCCTTGGCAATAGCAACAATCTGAGGAAGGGAACGTAATACATGAATTTAAGTGTGTTGATGGGAAGGTATTGGACTAGGGTGCCCATGCAGCTGTATTAGCTATCTGCTGTGGTGGCTAATACACCTGACTAGTAAGCACGGAGACCTGGGTTCATGCCCCAGCTGTGGCACACATTTTAATTCATTTCTCGAGCTTCTATTATTACCATAGAAAAAGAATACACTGAATCAGCCAGTGCCTGGACAGGTTGGCTGTCAATATGACATCAATGAGATTTCCTTGCATCTTGGTAATTGTCATCCATGGAGGATTTTCATCTGTTGTAGCATCACCCCCATAAATGGTTGCCTCACTTTGTTTCCCTGCCTTCAGTGGTTAGGTGAGTGGCTGATATCTTTGTACGGTGATGGGGAATATTTATGGCATGGTGGAGAGAGACTTCATCCATGGTACAGCAGTGGGCTTCATCCCAAAGGTCAACTATAATCATTTGCAGTTGACTGGCATGAATAGAACTGTTGTGATGGCTGACATCTTGTGACATAGTACTTGTTGAAAACTTGTCTCCTTTCTATGGAGTTGGGTACAGTGCGTGAAAGGCATCCACAGTGAAATCATATTGACTTGTTGTGCTCTGTCCTCCAAATGTCTGGTCTTCTGTGCAGCACTATGCTTGACAAAGGAGTAAAGGAGTTGTTGTACCTGCTTTGGTTGGATGCTGCAATGTCATTTTACTGCTGCACTGTATCATCTGAGCTGTTTGACTGGATTTGTGATTTTCTGTCAGAAAGGTAGTAATTGAGGCAAAGTCGTCAAATAAAAAAGAAATGATATTTGGAGTTCCCCAAGGAAGTTTTATACGCTGTCTGCTATTTCTAATCTATATAAATTATTTAGGTGACAATATGAACAATCCTCTTAGATTGTTTGCTGATGATGCTGTCATTTATCATCTAATAAAGCCATCAGAAGATCAAAACCAACTGCAAAATGATTTAGACAAGCTATCTGCAAGGTTCAAAAAGTAGCAATTGACTCTAAATAATACAAAGTGTGAGCTTATCCTCATGAGTACTAAAAGGAAACCATTAAATGTCAGTTACACAATAAATCACATAAATCTAAAGGCTCTCAGTTCAGCTAAATGCCTAGGGATAGCAATTATGAACAACTCTGATTGGAATGATCACACAGGCAATGTTGCAGGGAAGGCAGACCAAAGACTGTGTTTTATTGGCATGACACTTCAAGGATGCAACAAATCCACTAAAGAGGCTGCTTAAACTATGCTTGCTTGTCCTCTGTTAGAGGGTTCCTGTACAATATGAGATCCTTACCAGATGGGAGTTATAGAGGACACTGAAGAAGTTCAAATAAGGGCAACTCATTTTGTACTCTTGTGATATAAGAGAGGCAGCACCATGGATATGATACATGAATTGGGGTGGCAATGATAAAAACAGAGGTGGTTTTTGATGCAGTAAGATGTTATCATGAAATTTTAGCCTACAACTTTGTCCTCTAAAAGTGAAAATACTTCGTTGACACCAACTTATATAGAGTGAAAGAACCATCATAATAAAATAAGAGAAAGCAGGGCTTGCATGGAAAGATTTAAGTGTTTGATTTTCCTATGCACTGTTTGAGAATGCAATGGTAGAGAAATAATGTGAAAGTAGTTTTATGAACCCTCTGCCAGGCTCTTAAGTGTGAACTGCAGATTAATCATGACCTATATATGAAATCCGAGCTAGCCAAGTCCATTCCTTCTGGTGCAGTCAACTGGCAGCGGAGGTCGGTGCTAAGAACCAATACTTCTTGATTTCTGTCATATTAGAATTCACAGTGTGACATAGGGCCAAAACATTTTGCATTTAGGACTGCGTTGTTTCTGCATGATGTTGGGTCTTCTGCTTGCTGCTGATTGTCAACAAATGTTTTCTTTAGTTTGGCTTGGAGTTCCTCAAAACTACTAAGCTTCTCTTCTTTTACCTCAAACCACTGCTGGGTAAATATATCACGTCATCTCAACTGTTGTACTTGGTAACTTGGCTGAACTGTTTCAGAATCTTGTCGGATCCTGACCAGCATCTCCAGGCAACAATGGTGGATGCCTGATGTCCAAATGACTTGTGCTATTTTGGAACCCATTGGTTTCCTGAATGTACAGAACTAGGGAATGATGTACATCTTGTATTCCAGTTTCTGTCCATGTAGGCAACAGTTTTTACAGTGTCTCGATGTCTAATTGGAGCCATGGTGATGTAGTTGTTTTCCTGTGGCCAGTGTTTCCACTGCCACAACATAACAAGAATTGAGTCCAAATCTGAAAAGTGGGTCTTCATTGATGTATAACACTTAGCACTTGAAAACACATATTTTACCAATATCAACATACTGCCATAACAGAACTAAACTCCTGGATGGAGAGTGCTGCCATTTAGACAAACACAGAATATTTTAGAATATACAAATATCACAAACATAAGAAATTTTGAGACCCTTCTAGAAATGACAGAGTCTAAATAAAAAATAATTGCTGCTGTTCAAGCTTGAACTGGCAACTCACAGCACACCAGCCAGAAAATCTAATCACTACATCACACTGCATACAGAAGAGTTTGTGATAATATTAATCCAACTGTAGAGTGGGAGCCATTTTGGTGGTGAGGTTTTTCTTTGTCTTTTGACTACATTACACTACAGTGATTGGACATTAGGATGAAAGTTTTTTTATTTTCTTTTATTTCTTTTTATACTTTTCATTCCCACTCCTGAGGGGTAATGGGCGGGCCATTGGAGAGCTTCTCGCTCTATTTGGCCTTAGTTTAACAATTTTTGCTTGATGTTTTCTCTTTATTGACACAGTCCTTATAACTATTACTTACATCTACTTATGTCTATTATACAATTTGTGTAATTATAATTCTAGGTGTCCTCATTTGGACTTATTAGGCATACTACAATAATGTGAAGTGGTAGACTTTATGTTTTAAGAGCTAGACTTAAGTTAACAGAGAAGTTATGAATAGAGCTGCATTTTGATATATTTGGGAAATTCATGATATACGTGGTACACTATTGCTCAGGCGATCAGTACTTCGATGATTGACAAAGTGAAGCAGAAATATTTTGGTTATTATGATTTTAGCTAAATGGGTGACCAGTTTCCTCTGCTACCTGGCCTATGGCGGTGCAATGTTTGGGTTGTTCCGGTGTGTGGGAGGTCATATTGGATCAGGATCCGAGTGTAGTGCCAGTAGGTGTGGTGGTGTTGGTGGTTCGTTTGCTATTAGTGTTATTTGTGCAGAGTGTTCGTGGTCGTGTATGGTGTCAGGGTGTGTAGCTAGTATGTTGTGTATAATTGTTCGTGGTGGAAAAGTGTATTTGAATTTTGGTTTGTTTTTGTGTCTAGGTATGTTTGTGAATATCTGTGTGAGGTCGGGGCAAGTTGTGAGTATGCGTCGGCCGTACCGTGCGCGTAGGACCGCTAGTCTCGTCTGAAGGAGAGTGACCTTCGCTTCTTCGTATGCTTCTTGTCTGGGGGTGGTGGGTGGCAATCTCAGAATACTGCGTAGAATGCGTCTTTCGGTCTGATATAGTATTTCTGTTTTAGTTCGCGTCATGCAGGCTAGGGGGGCAGCAGCATACTCGAAGAGGGGCCGGACGAATGTTTTGAAAGTATTGATGGCTGTTTTGTCATTGCAGCCATGGAATTTTCCCTGGACTCGTCTAATTAAGGATTGTCTTTGTCTGACTTTGTTGAGTGTGTCTTTGACGTGGTGGTCTAGGTTTAGGTACTTGTCTAGAGTCACTCCCAGGTACTTGGCTTTGTCAGTCATGTTCAGTCTGGTACCCCACAGCGTTAGCGTGATGTTGTCAGGATTTTGTTTCGTCTTTTTGGGTATGTTGTGGTGTTTAAACAGGATTAACTGGGTTTTGTTAGGGTTAGGCTTTATGCACCATTTCTGCATCCACTGTTGTAATTTCGTCAGGTAGGTCGTCGTTTCACGGTTGATTGTACTTGTCGATGGTCCTGAATTCCAATACGCCGTGTCGTCTGCATAAAGTTGGACTTGTTCGTTTGGTCTGGTGGTAGTGGGTACGTCCGTGGTGTATAGTGAGTATAGCAGGGGGGAGATTATTCCGCCCTGCGCTACTCCTGCTTGTGGGGAGAAGGGTGATGATGTTTCGTCATTTACATGTACTTGGGATTGTCTGTCTAGTAGAAGCGATTGGATGAGTCTTACTGTCTTGGGGGGCAGTCCTAGTTTCAGTAATTTGTAGAGTAGTCCGTCATGCCAGATCTTGTCAAATGCACGCTCGATGTCTAGATTCTGGTGTCTTGTTATGTCTGTGGTAAGTCTTAGTAGGGGGTCATTTGTCGAGTGTCTTTTTCTGAAACCTGATTGGAGGTGGGGGATTATTTGTAGTTTTTCTGTATAGTTGGTCAGTCTGTCAGTTATTATCCTTTCAAAGGTTTTCCTAAGCACGTCTATTAGGGATATGGGTCGATAGGATTTCGGGTCTGTTTTCAGTTTGCCTTACTTGTGAATCATTATGGTTTTAGTCTTTTTCCACGCTGTGGGGGTAGTTTCATGCGTCATGCAGTAGTTAAACAGTAAAGTCAGTAGGGGGGTTAGTGACGTGAGGGGGCATTTCCTGAGGTGAGTTCTTTGGATGCCATTTTCGCCTGGGGCGGAGTTTTTGCCCGACATGATGGCGTCTGCTACTTCGCTTTCCGTTATTTCTTTAAGTAAGTTGTGGTCGTTTTTGGAGGGTACGGTGGGCATGTGGAGGAGGCAGGGAAGTTCGTCCATGACTGTGTGTCTGAATTGTTCATCGAAGAGGTTGTCTTGAGGGAAACTGTGGGCATTGACCAGTACCTCCTTGAATGCCTCCGCAATTTCTTTGTCGTTGGTGGTGGGAGTGTTGTCGATTGTCAGTTTGTATTTCCTGTCCATGTTTTGTCCTGTGAGTGTTTTAAATTTCGTCCAGAACTTGCGTCCTTGTCTGTGATCAAGTTGTTTACATGTATCGTCCCACTGGTTTTGTCGATGTTCCGAGACAAGTCTCTTTATTTTCGCGTTTAGTTATTCCATTGTGGTTTGAGCTCTGGATTGTTTGTCCTTGCTATTTCAGTGTGTAATTGTCTTTTGCATCTGATGAGAAGTAGTACGTCAGGGGGGAGATGAGGTTTCCAGTGCTCGATGGTCTTGGTGGGGATGGCTGTCTCGATGGCTGTTTTTATTGAGTCCACGATTCTGTCATTAATTAGGTCTAACTCGGTGTCATTAGTAATCGTCAGTGGTGCCTGAAGGTCGTTATTTATCATCTCTTGGTATTTCTTCCAGTCTGCTTTCGAGTACAGTCATATGGTTCTGGAGGTTTGTGGGGGTGGAGGAGGATTAATTGCAGTTGTGCTAAAGAGAATGGGGAGGTGGTCGCTCATAATGCTGTCTCCTATTGTTGCTGCGGTAATGGTGTCTGTCAAACTAGGACTGTGCAGGATGTGGTCGGCAAGGCAGTTGCCACCGTGTCCTACGAAGGTGTAAGTCGTCATTGGGATTCTAGTAGCGTTTTCCGTAGTTAGGAAGTCCAGGAGAGCTTCGCCATTTCTGTTGTTGCCAGTGTCGCCAAGGAGTTCGTGTCTGGCATTAAGGTCACACATTAAGATGTATTCTGTGAAGGTGGCCACGTATCGGAGGAAGGCCCTCGGAATTTCCATGCCTGGGGTGACGTATAGACAGACTATCAGCAATCGGCGGCCTCTTGGTCTAGGAATGGTGACCATAACTGCTTCTAGTTGATTGAATTGGATAGGGAGCAGGGTTTCCTGAGTTGCGAGGGATTTTTTTGCAAGTATTGCAACTCCTCCCCTGCCGTCTGGTCGATGTTTCAAGTAGGTGTCGTAGTCACTGTTAACATTGATGTTGTGTGATTCTTTGGTCCATGTCTCGGCAATGCCCGCGATGTCGATGTCCTGTCTTGTCAGAATGTCATTTAGTAGGGGTTTTTTGTTCCTGATGCCGCCTGCATTAACAAACATCAGGTTGGCGGAGTATCTGTTGGGGCGGTAGTCCATGGTGAGTCTGCGGCAGGGAGGGGGGGGGGGGGGGTGTCAGTGAGGTCTTTAAGTCCTGAGTGTCTGCGCGTAAGAGCGGCAGGTAATGGTGGTTGTCACTTGTTGTCCTGTTTGGTTGTATATGATGTCCTTGTCGAAGAAGCGCTGGGCCACTTGTCGAATTGTGTGTATTACTTCCTCTTTGCAGCCTTGGAAGAGGTTGGTGAGGGAGAAAGTCATGACTTTCAGGAAGTCATCGATATTTAGGACTTCTCCTTGTGAGGAGGTGTCGGCCAGCTGAAGAGGGGCCTGAAGTCTTTCATTTATGGCTGCTGGGTGCCTTTCCTTGCACTTGAAGGACCTTGCGGAGTGTGATCCTCCGCAGTTTGCGCAGGAAGGGGTGGAGCGGTCATTGCTGGCGCATTCGGTAAGATGGTGGCCGCTGCCGCAGCGACTGCATTTTGGGGTGGCTGTGCAGTCTTTGGTGTGGTGATTAAATTGTTGGCACCTCTGGCACTGTATGGGTTGGGGTTTTGGTGGGTTTGAGGGCTCGACCTTGTGGTGCGATAAGAAAATGTGCACGCCGTTTTCGAGCATAAAGTCTATATGCTTTTGGTTGAGGCAGATGACCCTGAACATTGGACCAAATCTCCCTGTTTTGCGCGACTTGATGCGCCATGCTGCACTGATTTCTAGGCCCTGAAGTTTCAGCTCAGAAACCACATCGTCTTTGTCAACATCGAAGTACACGTCCTTTATGACTGCACTAAACGATGGGGGTTTGGGCTTCGGCAAGGGGTCTGCAATCGGCCTGCTCACTTTTTTCTCCACAATGACGTTGGTTGGAAGAAACTGCCGAAGAGTTCTCTGCAGATAGTTAACATCGTACTGTTTGTCTGCCGTGAGTTTAGCGGTCCTTCCGTCCCTGAAGACGTTAAGGGAGCCGCTGTAATCCCTGATGTGTTCCCTGATCTGCAGGGACAGAGTTTTGTTGGTCATTTTTTTGGGCAAGTTTTTGAGAAAGTAAGTCGTAGTGGCGGGAGCTTTTGTTCCAGCGGGCCTTTTCGGTTCAATGCCCACCCTAGGACTCCTATCCGGTGTAATCCTTCTTGGATCTCTGCGATGGTGAGGAGAGAGGGTGTCGCTGTCAGATTTACGTCTTCTTCTGGAGCGCTGCACTGTCCAGCCCTTGTTGTCCTCGTCTGCTGTGACCTCATTGTGAGGGTGGTGGCCGACCACGACAAGGGGGTGATGGTTGATGGCAGGGGTGTCTGGTGGAGAGTCAGGCGACTCCTGGGTCGCTGGGTCGAGCCTTCCAAACTTCGCCATGTTGGTCGGATGCGGCGTAGTGTGCGGGCAGGTTTGCTGCCTAGTGAGGGTAGATTACACCTCTCCTCGCGGGTATCCAGCCTTGACTGGGCCCTGAAGGAGTACTTGCCCTAACAGACTAGGTGGGGGGGGGGGGAAGGTGGGGGGGGGGGGAAGGTGGGGGGGGGGAGAGGCTCTGCGGCAGCGTGAGGGGTGAATGTTACCAACTGCTCACTGATGGTGGTCCTCTTGTTCGGTGATCTCCAGCTGTCAACGCGGTGTGAGATGCGGTCGGGTGTTGTAGTAGGATGGTGCCTCCCGATCGCAGTGCAGGGACTCTTGCGACAGTTTTACTTTTTAAGATTCATGACAATTTGCCATTCCCTGTGCTCTGCAATCGACAGTGGGGCACCCTTCAGCTTTTTCTTGGTGTGGGAGAATCCCGCGGTGGTTGCTGTTTAGCGACTGCCGGCGTCGGGCCACTCCGTCGTTGGTGGTGAGAAGGGGGAGGGGAGGCTGCCTGCTCTTCCCCGCTGCTTCGCTGCGCTGCTCTGCTACATGACCCCTACGCGACGGCGTCCTAGTCTCGTCTTGTTGGTTCCTTTATAAATGTAAACGCCACTCAAATATTAGGTCTGTTCTGACTGGCTGACTGCTGTCTACAGCGCAGTACAAGGACCAATCTATGATTTTGGGACACATGATCAGCATGTCATCAGTCCTTACAGCCATTATTGCCATTAGATGAATCCTGATAAGGATGCTACCTCTTTATTCAAACAGCTCGTCATTTGTTATCAGGAGACTGTGTGGGCCCCATTCCAAACCTCCCTACCTCAGAACAATCCGAGGAGGTTTTGGGAATCAAAACTGGGACCTCCTGCACAGCAGGCAGTGATTCTAACCATCTGGCTACAGATGAGATCTTGATTCCATTGCACTGCTGAAAGAACAACATCTGACATGTAAGCATAGTGTGATGGTTTCAGGTGAGTTCTTCTGGTTCTGTGACACTTTTCAGGTTTTTGTTTCAGCTTTGAAATAGGCAGTTCACCTGTTTGAGATGCTGTGGCTTGGTTTTCCATTTTATCTGTGTGGAAGATGTAGTGGTCTTTAATTTATTGCTGTCTTGTGCTTTTGCAGATAATTTGATATACAGGTACATGGCCTTGTTTACCATAGATGTTTCTTGGCAGGAGCATTAATGTTGTTCCAGTAGAGAGCTTCCTTGTCTCTAAATTATTAGTCACAGCAACAAATGGTACTACAAATACCGCCCTGAAAGGTTGTTTCACTTCAGCATATGGGATTAAATTTGTGATATCCTGACACCAGACAGCAAGATACCCATTGTAGTTCATGCAGATAAGTGATGATGAACATGGGGTAACAGGTTTGTAAGTTGTGTGACCTTAACAGTTTACAGTGGTGTGCTCCTAGTGTCGCCTTATGCAATAACTCATAGGATTTGGCATACAAGGTCTCACCTTAAGAAGAGTAAAAGTAGCTTTGAAATAGTCTGGTAAGACCGGTATTTTGAATGTGAATATAAACCTAGCTGTTTTCTCATGCTTACAATTCACCTACTTCATTATGTTTCATATTTTAACAACACATTTTTCTTCTCATTCATCTTCAACTCTTGGATCTCCAATCCCATTAAGTCTCTGCATGACATAATTCCCTTGCTGAAGTTCAATTTGTTGAGAAGCTCTGTAGATACTGTGTTTGTAATAGAGTGTCTTGTAGGGCAGTAGATAGTTCTAAGAGAAGTGCTACATATCTAAACTGCTTCACAGGTTTAAAAGCTCCTGCAGTACACTTAAATACATGTGAGTCTCACACAAAAATTAAAAAAAAAAATACTCACTAAAATAACAAATCACTGTGTATATTAATACTATGAAAGAGTATTTATTAGTAACATCTGTAGTGTCGGCTGACTTGCCAACACTACGCACACTAATTGAAAGAGGCGGCCAAGATGCACGCGCTAACTCACGAAGGATGGAGTGAGGTCTGAAACAGGATACGTAATGAAGGCTATAAAGAAAAGTATGTAGCTTCTGGACTACTTAACTTTAATCCATCCTGTATACAGCATTCTTGATGATACATCTGGAGATTGTGGCGATACAAGTGAGACTCTTTAGATACATGCAATGTTACAAATGGCGCCTTGCTAGGTCGTAGCCATGGACTTAGCTGAAGGCTATTCTAACTGTCTCTCGGCAAATGAGAGAAAGGCTTCGTCAGTGTAGTCGCTAGCAAAGTCGTCGTACAACTGGGCGAGTACCAGTCCGTCTCTTGAGACCTGCCGTGTGGTGGCGCTTGGTCTGCGATCACTGCCAGTGGCGACACGCGGGTCCGACATGTACTAATGGACTGCGGCCGATTTAAGCTACCACCTAGCAAGTGTGGTGTCTGGCGGTGACACCACAACATCAGAGTGTAATACCATTTCAAATTGATATAAAATAAAGAAACAGTATCAGATTTTCTTACCTTCCAACCTGCTTTGTAGATAAGGGGAGCAAGGCTCACACCTTCAGTACAGAGTGTAGGTTGTCTTTCTGTGTCAGGACATTGCTGCAGAAGGTCACCAGCTTCTGACAATTCCACAAGTGTTGGAAATATGTCCACTAGTTCCACAATGGCATTACTGATGCTTGGGTGTACACTGCTGCTTGGTACTTCATTTGTTTTCACATAATCAGGAACATCAGTGATACCAGGAACATGAATAATTAATGGAACTCGTACTGATACTTCAAAGTTACTGTATTTTGACCATTCCCCATGTTCTCCAAGAGACCATCCTAAATACCAATTAGAAGCACACTATAAATATATAAAATAATTTAAAGAAATTTAAAGAAATCACTTGCTAATTTAACAGTGAAAACATTATACGGAATATAAGTAATATTTAATGAAAGTACACTGATGTTTGTGAAAATTGCCACACCAATGAGACTACATTGGCCTTCTGTGAACTTTACATCAGTACACAATACAAAAAAAAATTAGACACTTGTTTATAAATAATTAACATTAAAGAAATAAATGTAAACTCTGTCTTTGAGATTCTGGTATGGTATGAGGTTTCCATGTGCTTCAACCACAGCATCTAAGCATTGTGGCATTGGTTCAAAAGATTCTTTTACTTGGGAATCTCCCTCCACAAATGTTTTGCTCAAGAACACAAAACATCAGGTGTGGTTGCTGAAGAACTATGAAGAAAAAATAATGCACCAGTCATGATCTTTGGCTGAATGTACAGGTTAATGGAACAGTGGTATGCACTGACCTTCAAAAAGACTTTGTACATTCTTTTCCATATTAAGCCAGGTGTTGCTTTGCAGACAGACAGCATGTGGAGTTGCCTGAATGAAAGTCTGTACCTTGGGCTCTGCAGGGTCTATATCATAGCATTTATTGTTCAGATTTCTCTCTGTAGGTAAAACTCAAGATTAATGGTGTCACTCATCAACACTTTAGGTCTATTGACTTTGTTGGACAACAACACAAGCAACCAGATTGCAATACCCGTAGAAGTATCTAACTTATTTGCAGCCATTGTTATAGGGCAGTTTGAAGTGGGACTCATTTGAAAAACCTACATCATGCCACATGGCAAACCACTTATGATGTTTTCATACCCACTGCAGGCTGCTGCATTTGTAACTTCTTGTCAATGGAAGCTGAAACAACAATGTGTGTACATCCAGTCCGAAGCCACTCTAGAAAGCACTGAACCATCAATGCATATTGGTTTACACTAGTGGAAGTGTTTCAACACTGAACCAACACTGTTTACAAAGCTTTATGGCCTGTTACAGCCATACAGAAGAGATAGTGGCCACTCCCAACAGTGGTCTCGTTGTGTAGTCCACTACCCACTTGGTGCTGCACATAACCTTCTTCTAACCATTGTTTTCACACCTCTCTCTCTCTCTCTCTCTCTCTCTCTCTCTCTCTACTGCCATAGCAATATTCTCAGTATGAGCCATCAGAATGTACATCTGTACATCAACAGAATGCAAATGAGGGATTCTATCATTCCCATATATTACAGACATTCTAAAAGAAGAAATGAAAGATGAGAGGGCTCAAGAATACATGACTGATGTACAAAATATGATGAAAAATGTTACTCAGGAACTACTAAAAATGGACACCTTCAATCTCACATCTAATAGCACAACACTCCCAGAGCACATTAGAGCAGCAGAGGCTTTAAAATGAAAACTATTGAAGGGATTGTAATGTCATAGCCTATGGAAGAAGATGCAGTCCTTATAAGAGTGCTAGGGACACAGATTCACTCACTGTCTGGGGAACAAGGAAGCACATCCACCTGATGGCAGAGCAAGCACATTTGCAGATCAACCATCCACTGCACTCAGTCATGCTGAAAACAGAGAAATGCAGGATTCAAAAGGATAGCAAAGGGGTGTAGTGAATTTCCTATCAATGGAAGGAATACAGGGAATGGACATTAATTGAACAATAGCACAAGAACACAGAAAGCATCAAATACCCACTGCAATTCCAATGCACAATGTGTCCCCTGGGGCAATGTTGTCATTGTAACCTGTTGCTCTTCCACAATGTGAGCATCCACTTGCTAGGCAATGGTGGAATTACAAATAATGCGTCACTGCTAACAATGTCTGTCCTTCCTTGAATCACTGGTGCAACACCTTGATCCTTGCAATGGACGTGCCATGCTCTTCATACACGTATCCCATTCTTTGATGAATTTCTGTTGTCCGCGCACCTTTTCTCTTCTTTTAAAGCCTCCACTGTTCTGTTTTCAGCATTACTGAGTATAGTGGATGGTTGATTTTGCACATGCTCACTCTGTTCTCATGTGGTTGTGTGCCTATGTCTATCAAGTGGCGAGTTTGGGGCCTCAGTGCTCCTATAGGGGCTAAGACTTCTTTCATAGACAAATGCATTATGATCCCTTCAGCAGTTTTCATTTTACATCCTCTGGCACATTTCTTTTTGAATGGCCCTAGTATTAATGAGAATACAAATGAGTAACTTCAACCTAAGACTAAATCCTCATAGATGTGATCATAATTCATCTGTGCCTGCCTTCCTTCTTCATTGACTTCAGTTCTATTAGCCCAATGATGAAGATCAGGTGCATCTGCTTTCTTATCCACAATTCATCATAAACTGCTTTACAGAAGCTTTAATTCACCATTATATGAAAATCAAACAATAGAAAATCTGGAAAGAAATGACAACAATGTAAAAAGGATAGTTTGTTAACAGAACCGGAACCAGATATTAAATTGTAAGACATTTCCAGGGGCAGATGTGGACTATGACCACAATTTATTGGCTATGAACTGTAGATTAAAAATGAAGAAATTACATAAAGGTATGATTTAAGGAGATGGCACCTGGATAAGTGAAAGAACCAGAGGTTGTTGATAGTTTCAGAGGGAGCATTAGGCAATGATTGACAACAACAGGGGAAAGAAATACAGCAGAAGATGAATGGGTAGCTCTGAGAGACTAAACAGTGAAGGCAGCAGATCCTCAAATAGGTAAACAGACAAGGTCTGGTAGAAGTCCTTGGATAACACAGGAAATATTGAATTTAATTGATGAAAGGAGAAAATATAAAAATCATAAATAAAGCAGGCAAAAGGGAATACAAACATCTAGAGAAACAGAGAGAGAGAGAGAGAGAGAGAGAGAGAGAGAGAGAGAGAGAGAGAGAGCAATTGACAGGAAGTGCAAAATGGCTAAGTAGGAATGGCTAGAGGACAACTATAAAGATTTAGAAACATATATCACTGGGAGAAAGATGGATAACACCTACAGTAAAATTAAAAAGGCCTTTGTAGAATAGAGAAGCAGCTGTATGAATAAGCTCAGATGGATGACCAGTCCTAATCAAAGAAAGGGACATTGAAAGGTGTAAGGAGTATATAGAGGGTCTACACAAGGGAAATTTACTTGAAGGCGATACTATATAAAATAAAGACAACATAGAGGAAGATAAGATGGGAGATGTGATACTGCAAGATGAATTTGACAGAGCATTGCATACTCCATCACAACTAATGATAGCAATGGGAGAGGCAGCCATGACAGAACTCTTCCATCTGGTGTGCAAGATGTAAGAGGAAGGTGATATACATTCAGACTTGAAGAAGAATACTATAATTTCTATTCCAAAGAAAGCAGGTGCTAAAAAGTGTGAATTGTAGTAAATTATAGGAAGAGGTCAAGAAATGAACACAGTAAGCGGATTCAGAAGGATGTAGGCTGCAGCAGTTATTCAGAGATGAAGAGTTTTGCACAGGATAGAGTAGCTTGGTAGCTTGGAGAGCTGCATCAAACCAGTCTTTGGACTGATGACAACAACAACAACAACAACAACAAGAGTTTGCTACTCACCACACTCAGGTGTTCATTGGCAGACAGACACATTGAAAACATGCCTCTAGATGTTATCAGCTATTAGATTAAGACCTTTATCCCTCACACACACACACACACACACACACACACACACACACACACAAAACCACTGTCATCTCTGGGAGCTGAGGACTGACTACTACTTCATCTGAGGTCAGCAGCAATCTTTGTTGGGGTAGGTAGTGGGAGTACAGAAGAGTTGTGGGGCAGAATGAGGAGTGGAAGGAGAAGAGGGAGGGGTTGCAGGGTAGGGTGAGGGAAGATGCTAGTTCTGCCTGTGGGAGTGTGTAGGAACATGATGGGGGCAATATAGTAGGCTACTAGGTGCAACAAAGGGATGCTGTGCTTGGTAGGCAACAGAGAGAGAAGGAGGAAGTACCACACAGGTGAGTTAATGGTGGAGAAGGGATGTGTAGGACTGGAGAGGAAGCAGGTAAGGCAATAGGCAGGTAGAGGGAGGGCAGGGACTAGAGAATTTTAGCCAAGGACGTTTTGGTTTTTTCAGTGTGCCTGCCCACCACTCAGTACCTTCTCTCTGTGATGAGTGGTGATTCATCTTTTTCATATAACTGTTAGTACCTGAAACTCTATAGATACTTTGTCATATGCAGTATTAATATAAATGTGATTGAGAAATTACTATTCAAGGTTAGGTACTACTGTATTTGTGAAAAAAAGGGTATAAAATACAGAGAAGATAGACACCAAACTGTCTTTAGTGTCCTCTGAATTTTATTAATGAAAATATGAGATTTTTGTTCCCATACCTCTATTCTGGATGGAATTAAATGTTTATAGCATTATAAATCCCAAAACAGAGAGAGGGGTTACTGGTACTGAATTTAATGACATTTACTATGAAATATATGTAAGAATGTTATATGGGGTGATTCTGTGGTGCTGCTACAAACTTTCAGGGATGCTGTGTGAAGGATAAATGTATCAATTTGAGGTAAGGGACCCTAGTTAGGAAATGACCAAGATGAAAATTATATGCAAAAATTGTTCTGATACTTCTAACTGTGGAACACACATCTTGGTACTCTTGCTACTAAGATTGTAAGGTGGGCAACTTCCAGATGTGGTAGCAAAGACAAAAACAAGTCAAAAAGTCTAGTAAACATGAGCTCTAAAATGCATACCTCAAGAGCTATGAGTGCTAGTTCAACGTCAATGCTGTGAAACACATCTCTTCTACTGCAATCTCTTTGATTTCCAAATTTTTGGAGGAGGTATTATGGACAAAAAAAAATCTGGTAAATATGGGCTCCAAAATGCATATCTTAGGAGCTATGGGCATGTGTTCAGTGAAAGATATGTGCTTCACCATAGTGAACATGAACAAGCACTCATAGGTCTCAAGGTTTGCGTTCTGGAGCCAATATTGACTGGACATTTTTTTCTTGTTTTGGTTCATACTACCTCCTCCAAAACTATTGTAACCAAAGAACTTGCAGTAGAAGAGGTGTGTTTCATAGTATTAAAGATGAAAAAATGCTCATCGCTCTTGAGGTATGCATTTTAGTTGAGTTGTTTCCTTGCTTTAGTCCATACTACTGCCTCTGAAAGTTGCCTACCCTACAATCTTAGCAGCAACAGAGGTACATATATTCATGTGTCATAGATATTAGAATGACTTTGGTTATGACTTTCGACTCAGTCTTTTCCAGACCAGGTCCCTCACATCACACTGTTACATTTACCCTTCTCCATCATCCATGAAAGTCTGTAACATCATCACAGAATCACCCTGTATATGGCATATTCCCCTAGGCACTCAGCTGCCTGGAGTTATACTGCTTATTGAGAACTGGATGTCTCAACCAACAGTGTCCCATTTCTCAACAACTCAACACACTTTAAGTTGCCAGCAATGCTCTTTGGTCTTCACAATGTGCAAGTGTAGCTATAGTAGAGGAAGTACTGTATGATGTCCATTGCTTCTGTCATTGAAGAAAATACCTGAAATGAAAGAGGGAGATGGTGACATTAGATGTTGGAATGCATGTACTTGGACTCTGACAATAACCATCAATAAAGCAGCTGAACTCATGAGTGTGTCAGGGAGATGCACAGACATTGTGAATGTAGTATCATACAGTAAGTGAGGTAATACTCAGGATGCTTGTGCAATTTTTATTTATTTTTTTACTTTTCATTTCATTCAACTCTGTTAAGTTACCCACATCCTTCAGCTCCTGCAATAATATGCAGCTGCTCTACAAAACTAAAAGCAATCTACCTGACTGAAAGAAGGTTGTAAACACTAACATAAGAGCTAACAGGAAAACAAACATTAAGACATTTTTAATTAATTTACACACAATGTTTAATAAATCTTTTAATGAAGAACCTTTATCTACTGCTTGATACAAAATATTTACATAACTTTGGAAATCTGAGAGATTACTATCAGTTGTCAACATAACAGTATTGGAAAATTTAATTATTATGTTTTTAGTGGTAATCAGAATTTACATCCAAAGTCTAGGGTCTCTGATGAAGAAGAATGAAATAAAGTTTATGTCGCAGTTAACTAACAAGTGTAATTATAGTTACCATGATCTCCTGTGAGTATGATAATTGTATTGTTTTTCCAATTATGGGAGTTAAGTTCTTTCAGCAACTGTCCAATAAGGTCATCAATATATGACGTTGCTGCATAGTAACTCTGCCGTATTAATTTTGATGTCTCATCTGTAAAATGTCAAGTCGTGTTCAGCTGTTACTTTTGACATATACAAAAACCAGAAAACTGAATTAACTAACTATACATTTCATTAGCTTTTGTTTAAAACTTATTGTGTTTTTTAATTATTCATGCTTTTCTAATGTTAATTATTAACATGCATTTATGAAATTAAAAGAACAATATTTAAACACTGAAAAAGAGGATGAGAACTTAAAGTTTATTACATTGGCAACAGTTGGTTCATTATTATTATTATTATTATTATCAAGACATTAAACTGAAATGAAGCTTTCTTGCAACTGTTTTCATAGATATGATCACAGGATTTCATTTCATCACTCAATATATCTAGTTCAGTCTTTTTGTGAAAAACTGTAGTGTCTCAGGCCAGCAATTTAAGACTTCTCAGTAAACTGTTCCACTACATAGTGAAAATGTAGAGCCGCAGACAGGCACAACAAAAAGACTGCTAAACAAGTAAGCATTTGGCCAAAAAGCCTTCTTCTGAATTAGACAAAACACATATACACCCAACCACACCCACACCCACCCACCCACCCACACACCCACCCACACCCACACACACACACCCACACACACACACACACACACACACACACACACAGATATGCAAATGCAGCTCTCACACACATCCACTGTCTGTGGTTGTCGAGGCCAGACCTGGTCTGGCCTTGGCAGCCTGGCAGCCAGAGACAATGGTCAAATGTGTGTGTGTGTCAAGTTGTCTCTGCTGTACATATACTGTGATGTGGGATATCTGAAAGTGATCCAAAAACTTATTTCAAATCCAAACATTACATTTCTGGGAAAGGTTTCCTTATCAGCCTCCCAAGCCCCACAACCCCCCCCCCCCCCCCCTCTCCACCACTCTGTCTTCGCTAATAGCCTTTCCACTGTTTTGCTAACCACTGATGTTGATCCAACTGGCCTGTCAAGATACTTGGGTACTGCACGCCCCAGTCAGAGCATTTTGCACATACTGTGAGGTTAATTTTCACACATTCCATAGTATTTTGTATGCATTGAGGGTAAACAAATATCAGGGTATTCTTTCTTTGTTGTCTCACATACATACATACATACCAAATAAAAATGCAGCCTAGAGAAAATTTTCCAGCTGATAATGAAAAGCTGATATAGGTAACAATATCAAAATAACTAGTTTAAAGCTTCTTCAAGGTAGCAAATGCTCCTGAGGTTCTTAAGCATTGTGCAGGACTACCAATCATTCTTACCAAAAGCTGATACTGATAATCTTTGTCTTCCACCACATGACCAATAATAATCATGAAAAGTATTTACATGTGAATTTGCATACATCACATGAAATATTTCAGATGACTCCTCTTTGAAGAAGTAGTGCATACAATGTTTGTGCCAAGATAGGAAACTGCAACAAATTGTACAAGAAATCAAAGACTAGTATAAGAAAGAAGAAATAGAGATAAATTTCCAGGGGTAATAATATTCTATCATAGATTAAATAAGGTGGAGTGGTCTATAGATCATAGTATTTCATGCTCTGAAAATTTTGCTACTTTTCTGGAAAAATACCTCCTTGTTTTTAATGAAACTTTCCCCCTTACTGTACATAAAGTGGATTACTGAAGGAATAAAAATCTCAAGTGCAAGAAAAAGACAGCTACACAGGGAACTAAAACATTATAAAAGTCCTGATTTTGTTACCTATGTAAAAGATTACAAAAATATTTTTAAAAAAGCTGTAAAGGCAGCCAAAGAGCTGGCAAATAATAGATTTATATTGGATAGTGAAAACAAATCAAAGGCATTATGGTCAGTGATCAAAGCTGAAACACGTGCCACAGGTAGAGGCCACGATATTTCTGAAATCAAGGCAGAGGATAAAACTATTGAAAATCCTGCACAAATTTATGAATTGTTTAATGATTTCTTTATAAATGTAAACAAATCTAATGTCAATGTAACAGAGTATCCAGACACAGTAAATTTCTTCAATGGTGAGCAACTTGACAGTGAATTTTTCAGTACCTTTACAAAAACTACAGTAAAAGATATAGAAAATGTGATACTGTCACTAAAAAGTAAAACATCAGCAGGATGGGATGGGATACCATCAAAAGTGTTAAAAAGCAGTCTCTTAAATAATTGTGCAGCCACTAACTACAATAGTTAACTAGTCCCTTCAAGAAGGGTATTTTCCAGGAATACTGAAGTACGCAGTAGTTAAGCCACTATTCAAAAAAGGCACAAAATAACACATGGTAGACTATCATCCAGTCTCTCTTCTTCCATTACTGTCAAAAATATTTGAGAAGGTAGTCACCATACAAATTCAAAAATTCATAGAAAAATTTAAAATAATTTTAAAAAATCAGTATGGATTTCAAAAAGGCAAAACCACAATATCTGCTATAAATAATTTTGTTGATAAAATTAGCTCATCTCTAGACAACTCACTGCATGCCACAGGAATTTTTTGTGACCTATCAAAGGCCTTTGATAGTGCAAATCACTCCTTGGCACTTCGTGAACTGGAAATGTATGGAATTAGGGGCACGGTATTAGAATGGTTTAAATCCTATCTTAACAAGCGAAGACAAAGAGTGGTTATAACATCAGAGAGAGGAACTTATACTTAAGAATTGAAAACCATTTCACAAGGAGTACCCCAAGGTTCTGTTTTAGGTCCCATTCTGTTTTTGTTGTACATAAATGATCTGCCATTTCATATTGAGTGTCACTCAGTTTTATTTGCAGATGACATATCTTTAATCATTGAAAGTAACATTATAGATCAAATTCCACAAACTGTATTAAATACTCTAGAAGACTTAGATACCTGGTTTGATTTAAATTGGTTAAAATTAAACATGGAAAAGACTCAGTTAATGCAATTTAAAACAAAACAAGCAAAATTAAATGATATTCAGGTCAGTCACAGAAACCAGGATTTGCAGGAAGCTGGGTGTGTGAAATTCCTAGGAATGCAACTAGATAAAAATCTATCATGGGGGTCACACATACAGTACCTTTCAAATAAATTTAATAGCCTGGCATATGCAATGAAAATATTGTACAATGCTACCAGTATGGGCATAAGAAAAGTAGTATATCACAACTACTTTGAGTCAGTAATAAGGTATGGAATTGTATTTTGGGGTACTCAAACAATATGTGTCAAATACTAAAACTTCAGAAAGCCATCATTAGAAATATGTACAATGTAGGGTGAAGAAAATCATGACGCCCACTCTTAAAAAATCTGAGTATACTAAGTGTTCCTTCACTATACATATATGAGCTGATTATCTTTGTACATAGTAACCCTGATTTATTAGTAGAAAATCATTTTCAACATGATTACAACACCAGAAATCAAAATAACTTTATGCTGCCTACCCACTGTTTAAAACTTTATGCTCAAACTCCACATTATATGGGTATGAAAATTTATAACAAATTGAAAGGAAGAGAATTGCTCAGCATAAATTTAAAAACACTGAAGAAATCCTTATATGAGAAACTAGTTCAGAAATGTTACTATTCAGTAGAAGAATTCATAAATGACAACATGAAAATTTGAGCAGGAGAGAGCAAATACTTAGGACTGATAATGTTAAAAGTTTGCTACTTTTGAAGAAAAATTATTAACTGCTTAATTAAGTAATTATTCAGTACTGTATATTACTGATATTATAAGGAAAATTGTAAACCATTTTTTGTGTTTTGACGAGTCTCCTGTACTTTTAAGTCAATGGCTTGAAATTGTATGTAATGAGACAATAAACTTCTACTTCTATATTGGAATTCACTTATTCATTCACAAATTGTGTTTCAGATATCACATAATAAAGTAGAGTGTTCAGGAATGTGGAACATGTTATATTTTAACAGGCGGAAGGAACAGCTTCTGGCTAATTTTGTGAAGCATAACAACAATTTCAGACTAGTGCTCAATTACTCACATTGATAATAATGGCAATTTCATCTTGATAACTTTAAATATGTTACATTAGGAGAAAAAGAGCTAATACGAAAAAAAGCCTCTACTCCTTCTCCTACATTATTCAGCTATTATTTAATCTAATGCTCCAAACAAAACATTTAGTTAGAACTTACTGCTATCAGATGTCTACATAATTTATGTTTATGAGTCTAAGTATAATGATGAATTGTTCTGCCTCCACCCTTTTTTGTTTTTTTTTTCTATTTTCTGCCTGATGTTCACCAACAACTTGTTATAGATGTTTTCAGCACAGTACAAAACTGTGTTCAAAACCCTACAAAGGGATGCAAGAGATAAACATTCTATATGAAAATGTACAGGGTGTCCCAGAAATGTTGCAACAAACTTTGAGGGATTGTAGAGGGTGTACAACTCAAGAATAGGAACCCAGGTCTGGAACCATCATCTAACAACACTACAGAGCACCGAAGTTACAGACACTGGTGCCTGCCATTAGGCCAGCTCTTTGGCAGCACGCATGACTTTGTATGCTGATGAACCTAGGCAGAATGTCTCACAGTGTTGTTTGTTGTTATGTTATCATGACTGATTGGCATGGTCGCCAGTGGAGAAGACGGAGCTAGCTGCTGCATAGAAAGGCCTTGTCTCCTATGAATGTGATGCTCTGTTGACTCGTTGGATGATAGTTCCAGACCCAGATTCCCATCTGCAGGTTATTTTTTCCTTGAACCCTATAAAATCTCCAATGTGTTTTGGTCTACAGGAGAAAAATAAACTGCAGATGGAAACCCATGTCTGAAACATCAAAAAATAACTAGTTACAATGACAGCAAAGAAAAGTCAGACAGCATAGAAAAGAGACAAAAGAGTAGTTCTTATTATTCCTAATATGTACCATGCTGTAAACATCATCCAACAGACAAACAGAGCTTTGTATTCACAGGAGACATTTCCTGTATATACAGCAGCTAGTTCCATATTCTTCAATTGCAATTCTGGCAATCAGTCATGATCACTGAATAACCAACTACATTGTGAAATGTTCTGCATATGATCCCTCAGCACGCAGTCACATTTGCAGCTATCGGGATGGCCTAATGGCAGGCACCAGCATCATTGGGTGATGTTTCCTATCCTCAATTTGTTCCTCAAGACATCCTCTACAATCCCTTGAAGTTTGTCACAACATTACTGGGACACTCTTCGCATAAAAATGGTGTATTGCCAGTATTTGTTTAAGGTGGTTCACTGATATATATATATCATTTTAATTTTTCTTGTGGAATGACTATTAACAAAGGTCACTAAGTGATTTAGAACTTAAAATCCTAAATAATATGAATGAATCACAATGAAATGTATTTATAAACAAACTCTCATATGATCTAACAAGGGAATGGTCCAACCTGACATGTTGAAACCTGCCCTGAAATTTTTTCTCCAGGAAGAATACAATGAAGAAAATGCTGTGTCAAAATTTTAGCTGCTAATTCACACTACAAGTATTTTTAAAACAAAATCTTGAAGTTACTCATTTTTATTGCATGAAGAACCACTGACAACAGTGGTTTATACAGCCCTTCTCATCTAGCATGTGATCACCTGTGAAGTTCTAACATCCAGCAATTAAAGAACCTAAACTATACAAAAAAAAGTTTTGAATAATGGGCAGTTCGTATCAACAAACAAATTATCACATATGTAATTCTTACAAGCACAGGAAAATAAATCAAGGCAGTGTTTGATGTTACATTACAGATGACTTCCACCAGTCATAACTTTAATTTATTGAAATGCAATATTGCTTACATATACACCATTTCATAACAGTTTCTGCAGCACAGTTGTTATGATTATTTTTAAAAGTGCATATTATTTTAGTAACAATGAAACATTTCCTTGTTTATTGTTTGTAGTTGTTATGATAAGGTGAAGTGTATTTAGAATGACAGAAACAAACATTTTTCTTACACCAGCAATACCTGACAAAAGAAAAATTAATACTATCATGCGTGCTATCCGGCATGTCATAGTTATTTATTACTGGTTTTATTCAGACTGCATTGTTGTGGAGTAAGAAATGGTTGTTGGCCTGCTTATTGTGTTGCATAGTGAATATACTTAAAACAATTCATAAAATGTGCCAGTGCAAATTGACAATGCACAAATACTGAAATTTAAAAATACCATTCTCATGATAAACTTCAAGTAACACAGAGCGACTGTGAATTATATTGTTAGGTTAGGTTAGGTTAGGTTAGGTGGGCTGCCAGAGTGATGCACGTCATCAACAGTTCCCGTCTCTCTGTATCTCCTCCATGTCTGAACACCACCACTTTTGTTCACTCTGAGACGCCAGGACACTTTTCTTGTTGACAGCCCTTCCTGGCACAAAGTAAAGTTGTGGATGCGATCAAACTGTGCTATTGACCATCTAGGCATGGATGAACTACAGACAACATGAGCTATGTACCTCCTTCCTGGTGGAATGGCTGGAAGTGATCGGCTGTCGGACCCCTGCATCTAATAGGTGCTGCTCAGTCATGGTTGTTTACATCTTTGTGTGGGTTTAGTGACATATCTGAACAGTCAAAGGGACAGTGTCTGTGATACAATATCCACAGTCAACAGCTATCTTCAGGAGTTCTGGGAATTGGGGCAATGCAAAACTTTTTTTGATGTGTATATTTAGATGCATTACACCCAAAAACAGGTTTGATGTATTTATAACATGCTTAAGATTCATTGATGCACACAACCCATTTTGAGCACAAGCAAAATGATCCTTCAGCTCCAGCACAAAATTTACTGATAACTGTAAAATGATGTACACTATTAGAGAATGTGCATGTATTGATGCATTTGCTGGTATCATTTTGTGGTAAATTCAGATTCAAAATGTACTTATACATTCCAAACAAACTATTCCAGTATGGCTGAAAAATCATGTGCCTCACTGTTGCTCGCACTGGTTACCTGTTTAATGTTTATATTTGCACAAAAAGGGATTCAGATGGATAAAATCTAAGTTCAATAGAAAAAAAATTTTTAAAAAAGTCTGGCTCTGATTAGACCAGTTAAACCAATTGAACATACTAACCACAGTATTAATGCAGACAGTTGGATTAGCTCAACTGCATTAGCACCATATCTCAAATCAAATGGACCAATGTATAAGAGAATGTTGAAAAAAAGAAGTAAAAGAGAAATTATGAAAGAATTCTTTTGATAGGAAGTGCAAAATGGCTATGCAGAGCTGACTACAGGACAAATGTAAGGCTGTAGAGGCGTACATCACTAGGGGTATGATAGATACTGCCTACAGGAAAATTAGAGAGATCTTTGGAGAAAAGAGAACCACTTTTATGAATATCAAGAGCTTGAATGGAAAACGAGTTCTAAGCAAAAAAGGGAAAGCAGAATGATGGAAGGAGTATACAGATGGTCTATACAAGGGCAATGTACTTGAGGGCAGTAGTATGGAAGTGGAAGAGGACGTAGGTGAAGATGAAATGGGAGATATGATACCGTGTGAAGAATTTGACAAAACACTGAAAGACCTAAGTCGAAACATGGCCCTGGGAATAGACAATATTCCATTAGAACTACTAACAGCTTTGGGAGAGCCAGCCCTGACAAAACTCTATCATCTAGCGAGCAAGACGTGCGAAACAGGCAAAATACTCTCAGACTTCAAGAAGAATATAATAATTCCAATTCCAAACAAAGCAGGTTTTGACAGGTGTGAAAATTATTGAACTATTAGTTTAATGAGTCATGGCTGCAAAATACTAACACGAATTCTTTACACATGAATGGAAAAACTGGTAGAAGCCAACCTCTGTAACAATCAATTTGGATTCCGTAGAAATGTTGGAGGCAATACTGATCCTATGACTTATCTTAGATGATAGATTAAGGAAAGGTAAACCTACGTTTCTAGCACTGGTAGACTTAGAGAAGGCTTTTGGCAATGTTGATTGGAGTACTCTCTTTCAAATTCTGAAGGTGGCAGGGGTAAAATACAGGTAGCAAAAGGCTATTTACAGTTTGTACAGAAACCAGATTGCAGTTATAAGAGTCGAGGGGCATGAAAGGGAAGCAGTGGTTGGGAAGGGAGTAAGACAGGGTTGTAGCCTCTCCCCGATGTTATTCAATCTTTTTATTGAGCAAGCAGTGAAGGAAACAAAAGAAAAATTCGGAGTAGGTATTAAAATCCATGGAGAAGTAATAAATACTTTGAGGTTTGCCGATGACATTGTAATTCTGTCAGAGACAGCAAAGGACTTGGAAGAGCAGTTGAACGGAATGGATAGTGTTTTGAAAGGAGGATATAAGATGAAGATCAACAAAAGCGAAACGAGGATAATGGAATGTAGTCGAATTAGATTAGGAAATGAGATACTTGAAGTAGTAGATGAGTTTTGCTATTTGGGGAACTAAATAACTGATGATGGTAAAAGTAGAGAGGATATGAAATGTAAACTGGCTATGGCAAGGAAAACGTTTCTGAAGAAGAGAAATTTGTTAACATCGAGTATAGACTTATGTGTCAGGAAGTGTTTTCTGAAAGTATTTGTGTGGAGTGTAGTCATGTACAGAAGTGAAACATGGACGATAAATAGTTTAGACAAGAAAAGAATAGGAGCTTTCAAAACGTGGTGCTACAGAAGAATGCTGAATATTAGATGGGTACAGCATGTAACAAATGAAGAAGTACTGAATAGAATTGAGGAGAAGAGGAATTTGTGGCACAACTTGACTAGAGGAAGGAATTGGTTGGTAGGACATGTTCTGAGGCATCAAGGGATCACCAATTTAGTACTGGAGGGCAGTGTGGAGGGTAAAAATTGTAGAGGCAGGTGAAGAAATGAATATACTAAGTAGGTTGCAGTTGTTACATCGAGATGAAGAAACTTGCACAGGATAGAGTAGCATGGAGAGCTGCATCAAACCAGTCTGAATTGAAGACCACAACAAAAACAACATAAATAACACTCGGGCATCATGTAAAAGTTTATGATATTTGTGAACCCTGTATATGAGTCTGAAAACAAAACTTTGCTACAGTAAGGGGAAAAGATAGAGATTACTCATATATCTGGAGTTGTTTCACATCTTATGGAAATCTACTTGAACAAAGGATATTTGCTTGGAGCTGTCTCTTGTAGAGCTACAAGACTGCCACTTGCTTGCATATGTTATTTGGGGCCTAAGGTTAATGAACTTGTAATCTACAACTATCTTGCCATTATTGCTGCTGTACTCTCTCCAAATTACCATAGAAATAACCATAAATGAAAAGAGAGTAGCAGTAACTGAGCCTTGACTCTAATGAACATCTAAGACAAACAACACGAGAAGAATAATTTTTAAGAATAACATACAGCAGGTTCCAACAATGCTCTGCTCTTGCAGCAAGGAATAAGCACGCGAGACAGTGCTCCAAGCAGGTGTGCAAACCTCCTTGATGTTACTGGTGATCAGCTGATCACGCCTTTTGACTGCACGATCTCCCCTGGACGCCCCATCAGCCAACTGCACAGAAGCGGAGCATTATCAGTGTCCACAAGACTTGATACTGTTGAGGAATCTTGCAGGAAAGTGGACATGCTGAGCAGAGCACATTTGGCAGGTGGCTGTGGCAATGGTGAGGCAGGAGATGGGTGGTTGCCCGTAGAAGGCAGTGGAGGCGGTTGACTGGGCAGGGGTGTATTGACGGGGTCTTCAAACACAAAGGCGGGTTTAACCTGGTCAGTTGTGACAGTGTTGTGTTTACCATTGACTAAGAATGTCTAGAGTTCTGTCATTGCAGGCAAGGACACAGTGGAGTATTTGGTGGTGTAAGGACTGGTTTAATGCCACTGCAAGTAGCATGACATGAACATTGTTTGATAATCCTTCATGCATGAATGATGGAGGGACATTGTCCATGCCATTATGCTGGCTGATTGGATGTATGTGGTGTACTCTCTGAGTTGTGCTATAAATTCTGATTGGTATAGGGTTTTCTCTGATGAAGCACTTGAATCAATAAATTCTCCTGCTAGGCAAAATGTCTCACCATATACTAGCTCTAATGGCGCTGTGTCCAGGTACTGTTTGTGGGCTGAGTAAAACAAGGGGTAAGGCTGTATTCCACTTAGAGTCATAGCAAATGAGCACTGCCTTGAGGGAGCAGTGCCAGTGCTCTGACATTACAATGGTGGCTGGGTAATAGCTTGTGGTGAGGTGGTGGGTAGTGCCAGAAAATTTGCTCATCTGTGTAAGGAGCTTTGATTTGAACTGGTATCTCCTGTCAGTAGTGATATGTAATGGGCAGCCAAATCGTGTGACAAACTGTGACATGAACACCACTGACAGTTTCTCGACAGAGGTGGTGTCAACCAGAATTTTTTCAGGCCATCATCTGAATCTACCCATGATCGTCAATAAATAGTGTTGTCCATCTGACAGTGGCAGAGGTCCCATGATATCTACATGAATATTGGTGAATCTTTCAGTTGTTTGTGGGAAGTTTCTGATGGGCTCACATATGTGGCAAGCAATATTACTTTGTTGATAAGCCGTGCATTTGCGGGCCCACTGCTGACTATCTTTTTGTCCTCCGTACCAAACATAGTGGAGGCAACAAGTTTTGCTGATGCTCTGGTTTCTGGGTGTCAGAGGTCATACAGACCTTGGAAGACATGCTTGCATAGACCTGCTGGCATGCTCGGACGTGTTTTCCCATTGGAAATGTCACAGTACAGACGAGCAGCTGCTCCAGGTACATTCATGAGTTCAAGTTGTAGTCCAGTCTCTGTGTCTTGAAGAAGGTTATGTAGCTTTTGATCAGATTGCTGCAAGTTACACAGGCATAAGAGATCAATGGTGTTCATGACAGCACTAACCCAAGATGAACAGTCAGCCACCACGTTATTTAGCCCTGAGACATGTTGTTTATCTGTGGAGAATGAAGTATGTACTCGAGCTGGTTAAGTTGTCATGACAAGCACTTATCATTGTTTTGACTGAAGGTGCTCATTAGAGGTTTGTTGTTCGTGAATATCATGAAGTTTCATGCTTCTGACTGTGTATGGAAGTATTTCAGCATTATATAAATGGCCAACAATTCCCAATTGTATGAGCTCCACCTTTGTTGTGCTGGCAGTAGTGTGCCTGAAGAGAAGGCAAGCATCTGCCATGTCTCATTGACATATTGTTGAAGTGCTGCACTGAGTGCAAACTGACTAGCACCCACCACCAGTGCCCGGGACACATCTTTCACAGGGTTTGCAAGAAGTGTAGTCTTCTTGGCTGCCTCGAACACATCAGTCATTGACCACAACCATTGCAACAATGCCTTGCCTTTCACCTTGGAGCCAGCCAATGTGGCTGTTAGTGGTTCTTGCAATTCAGCAGCTGGCAGCAGTTGGCAACAGTAAAAACTGAGCATGCTGCGGAACCTGCATAGTTCCTTTGTTGTAACCGGATGTGGAATGTTCAATACCACCTCAAGCTTCTCAGGTAAGGTTCATGATCCCTCTGATGAAGTTACATGACCAAGGAAGGTATCCCTGTTTTGGCAAACACACCCTATGACAAGTTCAGTATGATACCATGGACAGTAAGGTGTTTGAAAACTTGAACAAAATGCTGTTTATGGGCTTCTTCAGTCTCCCAAAAAGTGAGAATGTCATCCAGATAAGCAAAGCAGTATGGTAAACTTTGTAGCACTGAATCAATGAATCGCTGCCACGTCTGTGTGGCATTTCTGAAGCCAAAGGTGATGAATAAACTCTCAAATAACCCAAAAGACATGATTACTGCTGTATTCGGAATGTCTTTTTCAGCAACAGGGTTTTTCGTATATGCCTTAGCGCAGTCAGGTATACTGAAGACCTGTTTCCCACTTAAGGCATTGTTGTAATCCTTCAAGTGCAGTACCTAGTAATGGCCCAGAATAGTTCTGGCATTCAAAGCATGGTAGTTCCCACATGGCTGCCATGCACTGTTCCTTTTGGGGAGCAGGTGCAGAGCTAATGACCAGGCACTGCTAGATGGATGTATCGGCCAACATTGTGTCAAACTCAGCTTTTGCTCTAGTGTAACTTTCAGGGGCCAACTGCTGGTCCTACACTGAACTGGGAAGCCTACTGTGGTGTTAATATAATGGATAATATCATGACACACCAGCTGAGGGGCACCTGGAGACATTGTGAGCATAGCAAACTGGCTGAGTAGCCTGGTGAACTGGTCTTCTGCTGCCTGGATAAGTTTGACAATGCAGCTGATGGTGTAACACTGATAACCAGCCATCATCAGCCCAGTGACAGCATCTCGGAAGGCACTGGTAACATCCACTAACAGGTGGTAGTGGGCCAGGACATCTGTTCCAATTATCAGTTCCACCATGCTGGTGGCAACAAAATTCCACATTATTGCACAAAGCGGTTCTAGATCCAGCTCCAAATGTTGCATGCCATACATTTGAGTGATTGAGTTGAAGGCTGCTGACAACTTGAAGGTACTCATGCATCTTGTTGTGCGGCAGAATACTTAAGTCACAGCCCACCAATTAAAAAATTTCTCTCTGACTTGCAGTCTGTCAGAATTGGCAAGTGGAGGCACAAGTAGGGGCATTGACTTCTGCTTGATGCTTGAGGTTCATGTACTTGCATGGCAGGTTCCACTTGTGAGCTTGGTCGCCAAACCGCTGATGGTATCAGCATATGTTGTCATCGCGATGAGAAGTGTGGGACATGGAACTGCTCTGTGAGTGCACCAGTATCTACTTTTAGTGTTATGATCAGTGAGAAGTTCATTCAGTTGTTTACCAAGGGTGTCAGTCTTGTTTAACAAGTCATCATTCAGCTGGTGTTCAAGTACTGTCTCCTTTCTTGACAGTCAGGTTTCGTCTCTGCCAAAGCACTGCTGCAAATAACTGCTGAGTCGGAACTGGACACGAGCACATCATCTCAAACCATTCCAGTTTGAGAAGTGATTACTGCTTGTGTCAGTATCCTGCTGATTTATAATGAGCATAAAAAACGTGTCCAGCACTACATGTGTGTCGACCTTGCACCATGAGTGGCATAGGTACTGTAAAGGTTTCTTGTCTCCTATGTCTTCCTGTGTTAGTACGTGTCATGCTCTCTCATTTGAGAGGCAGACACTCAGCACATGAGTTCTGACTTCAACTGAAAGTATGCATTTGTTGCTAGCAGGGTCATTATAATGTCCTGCATCTACACCATGAATCAATGATCAAGTTGGCTGACCACAAGCATGAATTTTGATGAGTCCATTGTTATTCCTGAACACAAGAAACTTGCCTCAACTTGCACAAACCTGAGTGCAGGATTGGTTGGCCAAGATGGCGGAAGCTGCTCAACTATTCTGGACATGATGTGCGAGTCGTTATCTGTCATTTTGTAGATGCAAGGTGATATCTTGTGTCAAAAACTGTATTCCTTGACTATGTATCACATTGGGGTCATCACTGAAGCTGTGTCTTGTAGGGCTACAACACTGACACTTGCACATATTACATGGGAACTAAAGTTAATGAACTTATAATCTACAACTACCTTTTGTTATCAACTGCTGTACTCTCATCAAATTACCATAGAAATAAACATAAATGAAAAGAGAGTACATTTATTGAGTCACGATTGTAATGAACATCTTGACTCTAACACAAACAATAGAAGAAGAATAATTTTTAACTATAACATACAGCAAGTTCAGAAAACACTCTGCTCTTGCAGCAAAGAATAAGTGCACAAGGCAACGCACCGAGCAGCCAGCGCGCTAACCACCTTGACGTTATTGGTAATCAGCTGATTGCACCTGCTGAGTGCATGATCTCCATTGGTTGCCACATGCTCTAAAGGGCCTTTTTTTATAATTCTGCAGCCCCAATAAACCAGTCGTTTACTTATAAACCCATATGTGTGGAATATTACTTAACAAAAAATAGTTAGTTACAATGACAACAAAGAAAAGTCAGACAGCATAGAAAAGAGACAAAAGAATAGTTCTTATTATTCCTAATATGTACCATGCTGCATAGCCAATGTTTGTAACCAGAACAGCAGAGTTACCTTGAAACCTAATATACTTAGAAAGTACATTAATGAGTTGTCTGGCGGTGATCAGTTTCATCAACATCTTCCCTGCAGCTCAGCTTTGCAAAAATTTATTAGATGGCCAAAAAAATTGCAAATTATCATGAAAATACATCCATAACAATGCATGTCTGTTTTTCATTCAAGTAACTGAAATGTGTCATTACACGTTTCAAGCACTGACAGACAATAAGATGCCAGAAAAGAAAGCAGAAACTACAAGTGATTGCAGACTTTATTATTTAGAGGTGTGATGTAACAAGTAGGTCACCAATATCTATAAGATATATCTGATTACAAAATATCACAGTACACACAACTTATGTAGATGGTGAAACACCCATCTACCTGATTCCTCATAAGTTATCATTCTTTCAGTCACTACATGTAGTATTGCAAAGGTACTATCAATTATAACAATTCCTTATAATTTTTTAAAAAAATTGGTTTGGCCTACCAAGGATCACATGAAATAACTTATGGCTTCTTGCTTCTTTCCTTTGTTTCTTTCCAATAATATTTCATTTTGTCTTTATGTTGTTATCTTTTTTCTTCTGTCCATATTGTGCCTGTCTTTTTATTTGTTTTCTCCTGGAAGTCTATGATGTAATGCTCACCATGATCAGTGGACTGGAGATTTGCATCATGTACTCATCTCCCAATAGTTTGATGTGTTACAAAACATGCCTGTTGTCTCGACTCCAAGGTCATACTCGGGTCATTATAGTGACTGACAGAGAAAGTTGAGAAGACCTCCCTCGCACGAGGAGTTTCAATGAAGCTCACAATTTGCAGCATTGCCCCCAGAACTGACCATGGCCCTTTGGTTCTGAGTTGAAAGTTCTATGACAAGTTAGGCTGCAACTTCCTGGACTTGCACCACAGGGTTGAGGACTGTAGGGTCCCACCAAATGGGTCACATGTGCACTACAAACCAGAGGCTGCTAAAAAGGGCGAAAGACATTTTTAGGGAAGTAGACTGTATCACAAAAAAATGTGATGCAGAATTAAATTGCAAATACACACTGAAGATTGTACACCAGAATGTACAGTCATTAACAAACAAAGTTGATGAAATAAATATACTCCTCAATAGTGAATGGAAAGATGTTTCAGTGTTATGTTTTTGTGAGCATTGGTTACAAAATGAGTATTTTCAGTACTTAAAAATATTGCATTTTAACCTTGCAAACTGATTTTGTAGAATGGAATCAAAACATGGGGGAACTTGTATATATGTAAAAGAAAATGTAGATTATAGAGTATAGCATCTGTTTGCAAACTTGGTTGTGAAAGAGAGTTTGAAATCTCAGCTGTTGAGTTAATGTCTGGAAAAAATATTATTTTGTGTATGTATAGATCTCCTGTTAGCAACATAAGTGTTTTTTTCAAAAAATTGGACCTTGCTTTAGGCAAACTTACGACAACTGGGAAAACAGTGGTACTATGTGGTGATTTTAATATTGACTTTCTGAGCCATAGCCCTCACAGGGAAACATTGTTAAATATTATACACTCCTGGAAATTGAAATAAGAACACCGTGAATTCATTGTCCCAGGAAGGGGAAACTTTATTGACACATTCCTGGGGTCAGATACATCACATGATCACACTGACAGAACCACAGGCACATAGACACAGGCAAGAGAGCATGCACAATGTCGGCACTAGTACAGTGTATATCCACCTTTCGCAGCAATGCAGGCTGCTATTCTCCCATGGAGACGATCGTAGAGATGCTGGATGTAGTCCTGTGGAACGGCTTGCCATGCCATTTCCACCTGGCGCCTCAGTTGGACCAGCGTTCGTGCTGGACGTGTAGACCGCGTGAGACGACGCTTCATCCAGTCCCAAACATGCTCAATGGGGGACAGATCCGGAGATCTTGCTGGCCAGGGTAGTTGACTTACACCTTCTAGAGCACGTTGGGTGGCACGGGATACATGCAGACGTGCATTGTCCTGTTGGAACAGCAAGTTCCCTTGCCGGTCTAGGAATGGTAGAACGATGGGTTCGATGACGGTTTGGATGTACCGTGCACTATTCAGTGTCCCCTCGATGATCACCAGTGGTGTACGGCCAGTGTAGGAGATCGCTCCCCACACCATGATGCCGGGTGTTGGCCCTGTGTGCCTCGGTCGTATGCAGTCCTGATTGTGGTGCTCACCTGCACGGCGCCAAACACGCATACGACCATCATTGGCACCAAGGCAGAAGCGAGTCTCATTGCTGAAGACGACACGTCTCCATTCGTCCCTCCATTCACGCCTGTCGCGACACCACTGGAGGCGGGCTGCACGATGTTGGGGCGTGAGCGGAAGACGGCCTAACGGTGTGTGGGACCGTAGCCCAGCTTCATGGAGACGGTTGCGAATGGTCCTCGCCGATACCCCAGGAGCAACAGTGTCCCTAATTTGCTGGGAAGTGGCGGTGCGGTCCCCCACGGCACTGCGTAGGATCCTACGGTCTTGGCGTGCATCCGTGCGTCGCTGCGGTCCGGTCCCAGGTCGACGGGCACGTGCACCTTCCGCCGACCACTGGCGACAACATCGATGTACTGTGGAGACCTCACACCCCACGTGTTGAGCAATTCGGCGGTACGTCCACCCGGCCTCCCACATGCCCACTATACGCCCTCGCTCAAAGTCCGTCAACTGCACATACGGTTCACGTCCACGCTGTCGCGGCATGCTACCAGTGTTAAAGACTGCGATGGAGCTCCGTATGCCATGGCAAACTGGCTGACACTGACGGCGGCGGTGCACAAATGCTGCGCAGCTAGCGCCATTCGACGGCCAACACCGCGGTTCCTGGTGTGTCCGCTGTGCCGTGCGTGTGATCATTACTTGTACAACCCTCTCGCAGTGTCCGGAGCAAGTATGGTGGGTCTGACACACCGGTGTCAATGTGTTCTTTTTTCCATTTCCAGGAGTGTATTTGTCTGACTGTTAACTCATCAACACATGTAACAAAAACTAGTGTCACTCTCCTTGATCAGGTATGTGTAAATATGGACAAGTGTACATCAGAAAACTTTGGTTCAAATAGCTCTGAGCACTATATGACTTAACTTCTGAGGTCATCAGTCACCTAGAACTTAGAACTAATTAAACCTAACTAACCTATGGACATAACACACATCCATGCCCGAGGCAGGATTCGAACCTGCGACCGTAGCGGTCGCTCGGTTCCATACTGTAGCGCCTAGAACCGCACGGCCACTCCGGCCGGCTCAGAAAACTTTGATACCAGCTACAGTGACCACCTTTCGCAATTACTGACCATACCTGTAAATCACATTTCAACCAGTATAGAAAATGTTATTCATAAAAGGATTTATAGTAGGAAAAATACTGGATACTTCCAGTACCTAATCAGTGAACAATCTTGGAGAGAAGTATATGATACCTCTATTACCAACGAAAAGATGGAAAATTTTGTGGACATTTTCAAGCCTAACTTTGACATGGCTTTTCCACAAAGGAAAGTGATTTCCAAAAGCACAAAAAATGGCTCTGAGCACTATGGGACTAAACATCTGTGGTCATCAGTCCCATAGAACTTAGAACTACTTAAACCTAACTAACCTAAGGACATCACACACATCCATGCCTGAGGCAGGATTCGAACCTGCGACCGTAGCAGTCGCGCGGTTCCGGACTGAGCGCCTAGAACCACTAGACCACCGTGGCCGGCTCCAAAAGCACAGATAGATTCAAAAACTAGATGAGATCAGGCATTAGAGTATCTTATAAAAGGAAGTGGGAACTTTTTCTGCAGTCAAAAACTCACAGCAGTCCAGAATTTATTAATTATTTTAAAAAATGCAAGCTAGTTTTGAAACATGTCATAAAAGAGGCAAAAATTAAGGAAAATAACAAATATATTATGAAGTCATCCAATAAAACTAAGTCCATGTTGAAAGCTGTGCAGGATCTAACAGGGAAGAAGACACCTCACAAAAATATTGTGGTATCACATGATAGCAAGAATGTCACTGATCCTAGCACAGTTGCAAACAGTTTCAATTCTTATTATGCGACTGTTCCTGGACAAGTAATGAACGAAAAAATTGGAAATCCACCTAATACAACATGGAAAGAACTTTCATCTATTGAAATAAATAATATATCCATGTTCTCCAGTCCAATAAGCCCAACAGAGCTCCTAAATACCATTAATTCACCGAATAGGAAGTATTCAACTGGTATTGATGATATTCCAGATTATATTATAAAAATAACAGCAAGACAAATACTTTTGCCTTTATTGGACATATGCAATTCATCCTTATCATGTGGTGTCTTCCCTCAGCAACTAAAAATGGGAAAAGTAATACTCCTATATAAAATAGGTGATCATCAATGTATGGGTAACTATAGGCCTGTGTCTCTATTGTCAGGGTTTTAAAAAATTATTGAAAAAGTGTTCCTTTCAAAACTAATTACATTCTTCGACAAGAATGATATTATTTCTGGATGTCAACATGGCATCAATTGAAACAGACACTTTCAATCTGATAAACCATGTCTTAAATGCAGCGGACAACCACATAAATATCTCAGGTTACCTAACAAAAGCTTTTGATGTGATTGATCATTCTATACTCATGAGGAAGCTTTAATGGCATGGTGTAAGAGGTGTGCTAAATCAGTGGATTAAATCATATTTGGAATATCGCTCTCAGGTAACATAAATTAAGTACATGGAAGGAAATGAACTCCAGATAGACCTTTCAGAACTAAGTCATGGTGTTCCACAGGGTTCCATTATAGGTCCTTTCCTTTTTTTGGTCTACATTAATGATTTACCATCACACGTTAGGGATTCTGAACCAGTACTGTTTGCAGATGACACAAGTCTATTAATTGAAGGAAATAAAGAAGAAAATCTTACTGCATCAAAATTAGCAAAAATGAGCTATGTAGTAAGAATTCTCTGCAACAATACTAGTGCAGAAACAGTTAGGGCTGTATACTTTGCTCACATACATTCATTCAATACTGAAGTACGGTATCATTTTCTGGGGAAATATACACCAGGCCATAACAGTTTTCAGTAAACAAAAGGCAATTATAAGAATAATGAAACAAGTGAGCAGCAGAAAACCATGCAAACCTTTCTTTAAACATCTAAAGATCCTACCCGTTCCCTGAATTTATATACTGGAAGTAGTCATACATGTCAAAGAAAGCATACTGAGAAAAGAAAACCTTTTTCCTCAAAACAAAAGTGCCCATGATTACAGCACCAGGTCAGACAGTGACATACATGTTAATCATTGTAACACCACATTATGCCAAAAAAGGTGTATATCATGAAGGAACAAAACTTTCCAACAGATTACCAAGACATATAAAATCTCATCCTGAACTACAAAGCTTTAAAAAGTCTGTGACAGCCTACCTTCTGAAAAACTGCTACTATTCAATCTCACAGTATCTTATGCAAGAAAACACGTGATTTGTATCTTTAACTGCAGAAATAAGTTATAAATATTCAGTATTTCAAAATTTTGTAATTTTTAACTGTATAGCTCCAAATTGTCATAAAAATTTAAATAATGTATGTTTGATATTTGAAAAACCAATAGCTAAAAGCTTTTTCTGTCCAATATCCTGTGTACAATTTATGTACTGACAAAGAGATTTACATGGACAAATAAATAAATAAATTTAAAATGAAAAAAATGAGCAATGACTGGGCTACAGACTGAATGAATTCACACTTACAAAAACGTGGGATTAAATATCTTAAGCAGATAAACACTCACAAAATTTAATAAATATGCTTTGTGAAAACAAAAAGAAAGGTAAACACTTAACTTGCTGAGAGCTGCTGCCTGACTTGGATTATAAAATTGTAATTACATTGTAAGTTCTAATAAAGAAGAAAATACAATTTTGACTGTCACAAAGTTATAAAAATCATCACAGCTGTGATTGCATGCTCAGTTTTGCCTCAGTTTTGTTTCAGTAATTGTTACAGGCAGTAGTTATTATTCAGTTGTTTAGATTGAAGTTGAAGTGTAGCTGTAAGTCAGTTCTAAATTCATGTTGAGAATGTAAGATCTATGAATAAATGAAAAGCATTGCAAAACTTTGGTTGTGAGAAAATTATTTACTAAAACATCAGAATGCAAGATATTCCATAGAAGTTATCACAGGCCATCTGCATCTACAGTGAACCAGAATGGTACACTACTGTACTCAACAGAAGAAACATTGTGAATCAAGCTACTGTTGTCTGATTTATGAAAAACTATCAGCTCATAGTGTAGAAGAATGCTTCAAATGTATCATCAATTAAAATAACTTAATTTTTCATTACCATTTGCAGTACAATTTATATATGTTACATCAAAAATGATATCATTGTTATTAATTTTTGCATGTATTTTTAAATTAATTTACTTCCAGTTTTATACCACATCCAGAGAACTGACTATACCTGTCTCCATTGCCCATAGCTGGTATAACACATGTTTTAAGTATGAGTGTTTTTGCCTCTGGCTTTATATAGAAACTCATTTTGTGTTACTCAGTTCATAGTAGGCTCCATCAGCCATATCATAAGGTATGAAATAGTTTAATACTTGGTTCCATATCCCCACCAATGAACAGTATTCTTAGCAGCTCAAAGGCATTACAGCTCAGGGGAAAAGTGCGCCACCATAGGTGAGGAAGCTGGACACATGGGCTGAGCCACTGGAAGCAATGAACTAAGCAACCTGCAGTGGCAACATCTAGTGCAATACACCACATGTGACCCTGATCTAGAATTTGAACTTCTGGCTGTTGCTATTGGCATTCCTTTTGCAGTCAGCTCACAAAGAACTTTGCTTCGTTTACGGATTGTGCATTCATGCCAGGGGTGGACGCACAAGTGACGAGGTCTTAGTCTATCATGTCTTCTGCAATGCTTTCACACCCAGTGCCAGTTTCTTTGGAACAGCTCCCACAGCAACAGGAAAAGTTTACAGTGCAAGAAAAATGGCATCAGCAACAAGTGGCCCTGCAGCAACAGTAGCAATATCAGGAACTGCAACAGAAACAGCAATAACATACTGTTACTCTCCACCAGCTTATGTTTCAACAGCAGTCATGTCAATTGGTGGCTGTAGCTACATGCCCACCAATGTTTGCTGGGAAGTCTACCTCTGCTGTTATGAACTGTACTGTTTTGTTTATGGCATTTCTTGTATGCAACAAATTGCTTTGCTCTTGTATTCTTGTGGCCATTTATACAGCATGGTGCAGAAATTGGAACAACACTCATATCCTAGTGAATTGTCTTTCAATGATCCTTGGGCTCTGTTAATCATACAACAGTTAGCAGATGCACCTTGTTGTAGGTGGGCTCCATTTTAATCAGTGTCATAAACAGTGCGGGCAGTTGTATGCAACATTGGTAGCTGACTTGTAGCATCTTGCACACAAGGACAATTTCATGTGTCAGAACAGTAATGTTTTGTTTGCAGAAGCATTGATTCTGGATGTGATTGTATACCTTGCTCCTGGCAGGAAGATTACTGCAAATGCTTTGACAAAGTCTGACCCGAGTCTTTGTGAAGTGCTTAAAACCATAAATCTTTTGAGGTTGCTGTGGCAGCTCAGTATGCTTTTATAAATGAAATTCAAGTTTCCCCTAGTCGACAGTTGCCATCACAAGCAATGGTCAACTAATGATTCTGACTCATTATCCTCTAATTTTGCCTCCATGTCTCACATGAGTTCACAGTCACCTGGATTGCTGGCACCTCATGAGAGACTTAAGTATGTCGAGAATACTTGCCCCCCCCCCCCCAGTCAGTGTTGAATGACCTTTCTTGCAATGTTAATCAGTCTGGTCAGAAATGCCCTTCCTCTGTCATATTGCAGCATGTGTCACATGTGTCAAAGAAACTCCAGTCCTCTCCTGACTGGCAGTGGGCATCCCAGGAACAAATACCTGCATCGCGCAGCAGACTGCTGGGCCTGCAGCAAAAGCAGACACCTCATCATCATGTATCAACAAGTGGCTTGCTAGCCACATGCTCAGCTGCAGATTGAGCACTACATTATAATCTACATAATCGCAGCTGTGGTGCAGGCAACTATCCTGCTGCTCCGAAAGATCACTTTTGATGCTCTCTGCCTGTCTGTGGAATTCCAGCTGGACACTAGCACTACCATGTCATTAATCAATGTGGATATACGAGGGTCGGTCAAAAAGTAATGCCTCCCATTTTTTTTCTACTTAAAGAAATTAAGTTAAGTGAGAAATTTGAATTTGGCGCCATTCCTCAAACCTTCTTCTGCAATCCACTGCAGTAGTAACTTTCTGTGTCAACAGGTGGCAGCACAGCAGAAGTTTGTAAGATGGCCGACATCGATGTTCGTTTGAGACAGCGTTGTGTGATTGAATTCTTGAATGCAGAAGGTGAAACGCCCATACGCATTCATGAAAGACTGAAGAAGGTGTATGGTGTTGTGACAGTGGATGTCAGCACTGTTAGACGATGGGTTCGTCGTTGTAAGGAAGCTGAAGGGCAAACACCGTTGACTGACGAAAAGCGGAGCGGCAGGCCGGTGAGTGCAGTGACTCCACACAACATTCAGCAAGTTGATGACATCATTCGTGGTGACCGTCGGGTGACTGCAGATGAAGTGTGTCGCATTATTTCTCTTAGTAAAGGCAGTGTGATCACGATTATTAAACAATTGGGGTACTCAAAAGTTTGTGCACGGTGGGTTCCAAGAATGTTAACCGATCAGAATAAAGAGGCAAGGAAAACAATAGCCTCCCAACACTTGCAGCGCTTCCGTTTGGAGGGAGATGAGTTTCTGAAAAAAATTGTGACCGGGGACGAAACATGGGTGCATTTTTTTGAAGCCGAATCAAAGAGGCAGTCAATGGAGTGGCGTCACACAAGCTCGCCGAGGAAGAAAAAATTCAAAACTGTGCGATCGGCAGGGAAAGTTATGGCAACAGTTTTCTGGGATACAGAGGGTGTGATTCTGGTTGATTTTTTGGAGCAGGGATGCACAATAAATTCTGTTCAATACGTCACAACCCTCAAAAAACTTAAAGCACGTCTTCAGCGAGTTCGCCCAACAAAATCAATGGCAGATGTTCTTCTTTTGCATGACAATGCAAGACCACACACCAGTCGTCACACCTCTGACGAGATTGTCAAAATTGGATGGGAAGTTTTGCCTCATCCCCCATACAGCCCTGACCTGGCACCATCAGACTTCCATCTGTTCGGGCCACTAAAAGAAGCTCATCATGGGATTCATTTTGAAGATGAGGAGGCCGTCAAAACATCCGTGCGTCAATGGCTTAGGAAGCAGAGCTGTGATTTTTACCGTGCTGGGATACATGCCCTTGTTCAAAGATGGACCAAAACTGTAGAGATGGGCGGAGATTACATTGAAAAATGACAAAATGATCCTCAATGTTGTGGTTTTCAACCTATGTAATTGCATTTAAATTTCCTGACAATTAAACGTAGAAAAAAAAATAGGAGGCATTACTTTTTGACTGACCCTCGTATATTGCCAGATCAGTTTATCTCCACTGCAGCAGTTCCAGCACTGTGTACTCCACGGAGACTGTTACTGGCAGCTAAGTACAAAAACAATAAATGTGTACTAACATCCTTTTTTGTGCACTCTGCTCTAGTGCTACAATTTTTGTGCAGACACTTTTACCAGTTTTAGTTTCAAAGTATGGGCCAAGTCAATTGGGTGCCAGACACAGTGCCTTTTTCATATCTGGATCCCCTGTGCACTTCATGGAAGGAGAATTCTGAACAGATGATCAAAGTGGCACATAACTTTATGGCTAACATTTCTTCAAAGCCTTCTGCAGTGCCTAAATTTTGTTGGCTCAGACTCACTTCTATTTGTGGTTCATGATGCTATTCAGGTGTAACTGCGCAGCTACAGAATCAAGGCATTATTTCCCTGGGTGGGACCGAGACATTATGTCCCTGGTTTCCATTAGTCAATAGTAGACACCTACTAAATGAGTTCTTACTTACCTTTGGTCATTTTAAGACCACCATTAATTTACTGTCTAATGTTAATCTCTATCCACTGCCACACCTAGAGAAGTTGTTGACTAAACTATTATTTGAAGATATATTTACAGGATGTGTATCTCCAACTAGCACTTGATGATGCTTCACATCAGTTGCTGGTTTCAAACACTCCATTTGGTTTATATAAGTGTATTTGCTTGCCTTTTGAGGTTGCAATGGCACCCATCATTTTCCAAAAGTATTTAGAACAACTGAATCAAGATATTCTGCACTGTGTTAATTATTTGAACACTATTACTGTTATGGGGTCAACACTCATCGAACATAACTATAATCTTGTATCCCTTTTTAAACCTCTCCAAGAAAATGATTTATGTACATATTATTCATGTGTACACTCAATTCTTAGCTATGGCATTCTTTTTGGGGGGAAAATGCACAAAATATGAACACAATTTTCAAACTCCAGAAAAGAACCATAGAATAATAACCAAAAATACCAGTTGAGCTCATTGTAAAGATCTGTTCAAAACACTGGGGATTTTAACTGCTCCATGTGAATACATTTACCAGTCAGTTGTACACATTGGAAATTACTGCACAAACAGCTCTGTCCATGACCATGCAACAAGAGAGAGACTCAACTTACATTTACCAAGAAAAAATAAACATAAAACTCAAAACAGCATTTTCTACCAAGGAATAAAACTGTACAAAAAATTACCAAAAGAGATTAAAGAAATTGCAAAAATACACGTATTTAGAAAGGCAGCTAAAAAGTATTATTATGCAATACCTTTTATACATTGAAGGATTACTTAGCTAAAACAGAGTAGGGGTTTGATAAAAAAATGTTATACAAATAAATAATAATAATAATGATTATAAAATATCCAACGTCCCACATAACACCTTCACTTCATGCTTTTTTTCCTTCTTTTTTTCCTTTCTAGAAATACTTACCCCAAGCTATGGATAGCACAATACTAACACCTCTTCCTCTTTCTGATCTCAACATCTCACTCATTATGGAGAGATGCTGACTCAGTTTTTCAGGACAGCAAATGGGTAGTTGCAGTACAGAAAATGGCCCAGAGATCACCAGTATATGTGTGTGTGTGTGTGTGTGTGTGTGTGTGTGTGTGTGTGTGTGTGTGTGTGTGTAGTGTTATGAAACAATGTGTGTATAGTGTGTGCAGTGACTGACAGTAAGATATGAGTGAACAGTGTAGCATTACATTATGTAATAAGTTATTTGTAAAAAAAGTATTGTATACCAGGAGTAAATCTAATGATTGTCTCCACCTAGAAGTCTGTAAATATATGTGTGTATGAATTAGCTTATTTTAAAAGAGATCTACGGATGAATAAAGCTGCTACTACTACTACTACTACTACTACTAGTACTACTTGACAGCTGGAAAAGTGTGGTTTCTTTCCTCGCAGCATCAGATACCTTGTACTTGGTTCCATATCCCCACTAGTGTACAGTGTTGATAGCATTTCAGAGGTGTTACAGCTCAGGAGTGAAAAGTGCTACCAGTGGTGCAAAAGGTGGACTGCATGGGCTTCACCACTGATGGCAAGGGGCTAAGCAGGCTGTCATGGAAAACTACACTGCATGTGTTTAACAAGCCATGCCTAGCCTCCATATGGATATTGAACCTGTTATGGACGTGGAATTTCTGGTTACCATTATAAGCATTTCTTCTTTGGTCACCTCACAATGAACTTTGTTTTGTTTATTGATTATGTATTCATAACAGGAGTGGACACACAACTTTGCAGTCAATGTGCTAAGCACAATGTACACTATGTGATCAAAAGTATCCGGAAACCCCCAAAAACATACATTTTTCACGTTAGGTGCATTGTGCTGCCAACTACTGCCAGGTACTCCATATCAGCAACCTCAGTAGTCATTAGACATTGTGAGAGAGCAGAATGGGGAGCTCCACGGAACTCACGGACTTCGACCATGATCAGGTGATTGGGTGCCACTTGTGTCATACGTCTGTAAGTGAGATTTCCACACTCCTAAACATCCCTAAGTCCACTGTTTCTGATGTGATAGCAAAGTGGAAACATAAAGGGACATGTACAGCACAAATGCATACAGACGGAACTCGTCTGTTGACTGACAGACCACTGACAGTTGAAGAGGGCCATAATGTGTAACAGGCAGGCATCTATCCAGACCATCACACAGGAATTCCAAACTGCATCAGGATTCACTGCAAGAAGTATGACAGTTAGGCAGGAGGTGAGAAAATTTGAATTTCATGGTCGAGAGGCTGCTCATAAGCCACATATTGAGCTGGTAAATGCCAAACAATGCCTCACTTGGTGTAAGGAGCATAAACATTGGACAATTGAACAGTGTAAAAACTTGTGGAGTGATAAAACATGATACACATGTGGCGATCTGATGCCAGGGTGTGGGTATGGTGAATGCCCAGTATGCGTCATCTGCCAGTGTGTGAAGTGCCAACAGTAAAATTCGAAGGTGGTGGTGTTATGGTGTGATCATGTTTTTCATGGAGGGGGCTTGCACCCCTTGGTGTTTTGCATGGCACTAACACAGCACAGGCCTGCATTGATGTTTTAAGCACCTTCTCACTTCCCACTGTCGAAGAGCAATTCAGGGATGGCAACTGCATCTTTCAACACAACCAAGCACCTATTCATAACACACGACCTGTGGCGGAGTGGTTACACAACAATAACATCCCTGTAATGGAATGGCCTGCACAGAGTCCTAACATGAATCCTATAGCACTCCTTTGGGATGTTTTGGAATGCCAACTTCACGCCAGGCCTCACTGACCGACATCGATACCTCCGCTCAGTGCAGTACTTTGTGAAGAATGGGCTGCCATTCCCCAAGAAACCTTCAAGGACCTGATTAAACATATGCCTGCAAGAGTGGGAGCTGTCCTCTAGGCTAAGGGTGGGCCAAAACCAAATTGAATTCCAGCATTACCAATGAAGGGCACCACAAACTTGTAAGTAATTTTCAGCCAGGTGTCCAGATACTTTTGATTACAGTGTATCTTGAAATGTCTCTTGAGACATCCAAGGTTCACTTACTGTATTGTATAATACATCTGATTACTATAACTCATGATACACTGTAATTTTGCTATGTAAAAACAAGTGCATGTCCAAGTTTCAAGCTACAATAATTATTTTATAATAACATTAAATATAATAATTAATCAGCAGAAGGAAATATTTTAATAGAATTCTATTAAATGATTTGATTAATTGTCCATTGTGTAAACAATGTTCACATTACTAGTCCTCAGTATGATTTGTAAAGCCATTTTGTATAATTTAGATTTAGCATTAGATTTTTCCATTATCATGGGGAGCTGAAATACAGGGTGTCCACAAAGTCCTGCCATCATATAAAAATTCATAACTTTGGAACTATTACCGACAGAGAATTGTGCTTTGTTGTAAAACATTTAGCAGATCTCAAAGTTTTCTCTTTTGCCCTTCATTGTAGATTTGACTTGAAATACATCAGTTTCAAAAACTTTAAAGGGAATGGCTGTGGTAAAGACATTTTAAGTGGAGGTTCACTGGTGTATCGATGTATGTTGACAGAGCACAAGCTGTGCAGCCTCCAGAAGTCAGTCTGTTGTGCATCACATGAATTACAGGAAGCAAGATCAACTGTCAATAAAGTGTTACAAAAGAATTTACATCTTTATGTGTATGAAGTCTGAATGGTACACTGCAATCAAACAATTATCCCCTGTGGTACGCATTCGTGTGTTGCATACTGACCTCCATAGATGCAGACATGACTGCCTGAAAAATGGCCTGTTTTCAGATGACACTTATTGACATGTGAATTGTCACAACATTTGGATTTGGGGCTCCAAAAATGAAAATATCTATGATAGCTTGGAGCTTAATGTTTGGTGTGGATAGAATGATAGGCCCATTTTTCTTCACATCAAACAACATAATGGAAAATGTTTACCTGGAGATGTTCAAACGGTTTCTGCTACCACAGATTGAAAAGCTGCTGCCATCCATCATCTTCCAGCATGGTGGTTCATACTCACATTGGAGTCTGAACATGCAGGATGTACTGAATCACACATTTCCTGAGAAGTGGATGGTTCATGATGGGCCCAACGTGTGCCATGCCATTAGACTTCTTTTTCTTTTTATGTGTTTACTTCAAGCATTACGCGTGCTCATCACCAGTCAATGAGATTGCTACCTTGCGTGCACTAACCAATGAAGCAATCAAAACTGTTTATGCTGCAATACTGACCCCACATGGACAGATCTCGAATATCATCTTGATGTTCTACAAGTGACAAGTGGGGGCCCACTCTGAAATTCTCACATTGCAGAAAAAAGCATGTTACAACAAATCACAATACTCTGTCTCTAATAATTAACAAATATGATATTTTAAAATGATGCCTGACTTTATAGACACCCTGTACTAATTTATTTTTAGTGAGAATTTTGATATTTCAGTATTAATTGTTAAAGAGACTCATTTTATGAACCTATATCTTATACAATAATAGCTTTCCAAATCATACTGAAATCTAGTAATGTGAACACCTATTCTCCTATTCTGCCCTTTTATGCATCGTTCCCTTTTCCTTTGCACCATTCCTGCCACAATGGAACCTTGCTCCATCTTTCTGCACCAGTTTAGAAAAGTATCCCTTTCCCTGACTAAAACCCAGTCCCACAACCTGTTTCTCAAATGCTGCCTAAACCATGGAATTCCCCCAAACAGCCTACTTGTAAAGATTCCTTTCTCTGGATCCCACTCCTCCTTTCACAATGACCTTCACCTTTTCATATTCTGCCAATCCCCAGTCCTCACTAACCTGGTACTGCAAAAACACATCTCCATGGCACAGGCATCCCAGAACCACCACTGTTCCCTCCACAAGATACTACTACTCTGCAATCCCTACTCCATACATCACATCTCCAAAATTGAATCCCTTGCCTTCTAGTACCTGGAGGAACATTCCAGATATAACCTCCGTAAATTATCCAACCTGCTGACATCCTACTGCTGCCTCGGGGCACCACTATCCAACCCCTATCATACCCAAAGTGTTCCTCCTTGTCCACCCCTCACAGCAGCTAAACCCCGCCTAGCTGAACTTTTAAACTTGCCACATCCTCCAAAACTCCCTACCAACTCTCCACCAAACTGAGAGCCAAAACATTCCCGTAACACTGTTGTTAACCTTCCCACCAAAACCTTCAGCTCCACAGAAGTTTCAGTGTTATCCAAAGGCTCCACCTTTAGCCCTACACTCAAATTTAACAATGCTTGACTTGCCAAAGACCTACTCTCCTTCTCCTAATCACTGCAATGGAAGCACTTCTTTGCAACCAACCCTTCCAACCAAAACCACCCTAATTCCAACACTGAACCCTGCCTCTTCCAGTTCACACCACCATCCAACCGTGATCCTCCACCACTCCAACCCAACCACTCAATGAACACCTTCCAGAAATTTCTTACCTCCAACTTAACCTCACCATCCTTCCCCAGGTCCCTTACTCAGAAAACCAGCCTTTCAATAGAAGAAAGTACAGCCACACACAACTTCAAAACAAATTCTGACCTAATCAGCATACCTGCAGAAGAAGATTCCACTATTGTGATGAATCACATTGACTACCTGGAAGAGGGTCTCTGGCAATTGTCTGACACCCCCACCTATAAACTTTGCCAGAGTGAACCCAACCCAGAAGTCCAACAAAAACTTCAATTCCTGCTGAAGTCCTTAGGCCCTTCCCAGAACATCTCCCCTGAATGCATTTTCCTCCTCACCCCTATGACACCCTTCACAATCTCAACACCTTCTCTTCTATCCACTCCACATGGTCCTTCTCAACCCCGCATGCCATTTTCCTAGATGCTGACCTGCTCCTCTCTGATGGCTCCATCCACACCTCTGTCCACATTAAGTCCATGAACCACCAACAGTACTTGCATTTTGACATCTATCATCCCTTTCACACCAAAAAATCCCTTCCATATAGCCTTGCTGCCTGGGGACAATATATCTGCAGTGACAAAAACTCCCTTGCTCAGTATGCTGAGGGTATCACCAAGGCTGTCACAGACAGGTGCTATCTCCCAGACCTAGTCCACAAACAGATCGCCTGTGCCATTTCCCCTCACAAGCCCAATCCTCTGCAAAAACCAACCAAAAAGGAATGCCCCTTCATCACCCTGTACCACCCCAGACTGGAACAACTGAGCTACATCCTTCACCAGGGTTTTCATTACCTATCGTCACGCCCTGAGTGGGACATCCTACCCGAATACTTCCCACCCCTCCTAAAGTGGTGTTCTGTCACCCAACCAACCTCCACAACATCCTAGTCCATCCATATGCCACTCTCAGTCCCAACCCCTTGCCACAAGGATCATATCCCTGTGGACGATCCAGGTGGAAAACCTGCTCAACCCACCCACCCAGAACTTCCTATTCCAGTCCTATCATAGTTTTATCCTACCCCATCAGGGGTCAGGCTACTTGTGAAAGCAGCCTTGGCATTTACCAGCTCTGCTGCAATCATTGCACAGCCTTTTATATTGATATGACTACCAACCAGCTGCCCACCAGGATGAACAGCCACTGACAAACTGTGGCAAGTGCAAAGTAGACCAGCCTATGGTACAACACGCAGCTTAACATAACACACTTGATTTCAATGGCTGCTTCACTACCCAAACCATCTGGATTCTTCCCACCACAACCAGAATTTCTGAACTGCACAGATGGGAGTTATCCTTGCAACACATTCTCTGCTCCCGTAATTATCCTGGCCTCAACCTACAGTAACCCGACACCCTCCAACCAACAGTTTCCACCCCCTATGTCCTATCACCTCTTCTCCATTCTACACCTCCCACCCTGTTTATTTACAGCCCTCTGCCAATGCATCCACCTGTCTTTCCCCACTCTTCTCATTTTTTGTTCCTTCTTTGCCCATCTCCCTGCCCCACAACCTCCTGACACTGCACCTGTTGGAGTCTAGTCCCTGCACACTTCATCAGACAGACCCCCCTATGTCCTATCACCTACTCTCCATTCTACATCTCCCACCCAATTTATTTACAGCCTTCTGCCAATGCAACCTCCTGTCTTTCCCAATTCTTCTCATTTTTTGTTCCTTTTTTTCCCATCTCCCTGCCCCACAACCTCCTGACACTGCACCTGTTGGAGTCTAGTCCCTGCACACTTCATCAGATAGCATTCACCTTTCTCCTTGCCTGTACACTACTATCCCTTCCCCTTTCCCTTCTTCATCCCCTCCAGATTGCTGCTTGCATCTCACATGATATTGCATTCTGGCCCGAGATGCTAGAGTTGGCGGTCATGTGTGCGTTAGGTGTGCTTGCTTGCTTGCTTGCTTGTGTGTGTGTGTGTGTGTCGGAGGGGGGGGGGGGGGGGTTACCATTGAAGGCTGTAGCTGAAAGCTACATGTGTGTGTCTTTTATTGTGCCTGTCTGCTCCTTGACTTGACTTACCATGGTAAGTAGCAATCTATGTTTTCCTACATTGTTTATTTTCTGAAATGGTGCATAGAAAGGTTTTGCAACTGATAAAACAGCTAATTGAAAATGTATTTTTATTTTCTGCTGATGTTAATGCTATATGTGAAATTATCTGCATCAATATTTTCTCATTGTAGTTAACATGCAATAATAATTGTAATAATACCAAAAATATGATGCACTGCAAAAATTTTACATAAGGGCTGGTGTTAGGCCAAAGCAGTTAGTGAATTAGGTAGTCATTAGTGGTTACAAGAGAGTGATTGTTGGAAACAGTAGTTATGTAATGAAGATGATGTAAGTGGAAAAACTGCAGTGTATGCAATCATGCATAGCACACAACAGTAACTACAGAGGTCATCATCAGCCAGGCAGTCTCAAAGGTCCAATCATAGATGGTGGTCATAAACAAGAACTTAATTATGCTTCAGAATGTCTGCTTCCACCTGCTTATAGTTATGGCAGTCACCACAGAAGGCACTGACACAAGACAGTACTTTCTGCAGCTACCAATTAGATTACAAATGGACATCCTTCCACCATTTGTGGATACATTCACATGCATAGGTATAATTGGCCAACTCATCACCAGCAAAAGTCACTGTAACAACACCACAGTCACCTCCAGCTGATTGTGATCATCACTTGCCATTGTTATAGATATAATTAAAGTCAGCTGCTATTAAAGAACGATAGAAAGTAACTGTCAAGTGTCACAATGTTGTTCAGATACTTGATCTTGAACTAGCAGTCCAGATTGTACTTCTACATACTAGCTAGTTCACCTTCACTGTGTTAGGTTAGGTTAGGTTAGGTTAGGTTAGGTCAGGTTAGGTTGGACTTGTTGTGACTCGCCGATCATTTAAAGTGCCGCCGCGCAATTACGCACGTCCTCTACGTGCGGTGCTGTCTGCCTGCCAGCCATGCAGCGGCGGCGCCACCTAAGCGGCCAGCCGAGCAGCGGCCGCTAGACTGAGACTGAGTGCTTATCTGAACGCTAACGTGTTCACATGTCAACTTACTCTGTGACATATATGTGATGTTGTGTCGTTTCTAAATATACTTGTTAAACTAGAAGTTCTAACAATTGGCGACGAGGTAGTGGATTTTTCCTTTTCACCGCTGACTCACAGGGTTCCATGGCTACTGTCGAGCAACTCTTGCAAAATCTCCTCGAACAGCAAACGCTTCTAACGGCGGCGATTCACGATTTCGTCGCGGCGTCAAATGCGGGCCGTTTCTCGTTGTTGGCTGTACCGCCTTTTCCTCCTTACGACGAGACGGCAGAAGACTGGTCGGATTATGAAAAACGTCTTCGACAGCACTTCTTGGCATTTTATGTCTCGGACGAACAAGCATGTAAGTCTCTGTTCCTTTCCTGGATTTCGCCTCAAATGTATCGGTTGTTGTCGCAATTGGCCCCTTTGAAGGATCCTGCGTCTTTGTCCTTTGCTGAAATGTGTTCCCTTCTGTCGGTCTATTTTCAAAAGCAAACGCATGTGGTAGCCTCTCGTGTTGCCTTTTATCGTTGTCACAAACAACCCAATCAATCCTATCGCGCTTGGGCTGCTGAACTTCACGGCCTCAGTTGAAAGTGTCACTTTGTTACTGATGTTCACAAAGAATCCTATGCCGATTCCATGGTACGGGATGCTATTATCCGGTCGGCGCCCGACAAAGAAGTTCGGCAACATGCCCTTCAGTTGGCGAATCCGACTTTAGATGAAGTTCTCTCCATTGCGCAGTCTTTTGAAATTTCTCGTGCCGCTGGGGCACAAATAGAAGCTTGGGGTGATGTCGGGGAAATACAACCTCTGTGCGCTGTTGACGACGCGCGCGGCGCGTCCCCGCCGGCCGACGTGGCCGCAGTGCGCTCCCACGCGCAGCCTCGGCCAAGCCGTAAACAAACCCCTAAGAAACTGCAGCAAAATCCCCGGCAACTTCCTTCATGTCCAAGGTGTTTTACGAAACATTCACGCGAGGATTGTCCACAACGTTGGGCTGTGTGTCACAACTGCAAAAAGAAAGGTCATGTGTCTTCCGTTTGCAAGTCCGACCGCATACATGATGTTCAGGAACATGACGCTGATTCTGATTCTGTGTTGTCTGTCAATTGCACTTCTTCCCTTTCAGGGAAGTTATTCCTCACTGTCCAAATCCTTGGTCGAGATGTTCGCATGCAAGTGGATACCGGTTCTGCCGCCACCATAATTAATTCTCAGACGTATCTTCAGCTGGGTTCTCCACTCCTGTCCCCTGTCACTCGACAATTACGGACGTACAATAAACAGAAGATTTCTCTCTTGGGACAGTTTAATGCGGAGGTATCTTACAAATCCGTCGTTCGCACTGTTCCCATATTTGTGGTCGACCAGGGCAACGCAGAAAATCTTTTTGGTTTCGATGCCTTCCGCGTTTTTGGGTTCTCCATAGATGACTCTGTCAATATTGTCTCTGACGCTATTCCCTATGCTCAACTCGATTCTTTGTCGACGACCTTTTCGTCCATTTTTTCTCCTGGGTTAGGCCGTGCACACGACTTTGAAGCTCATATCACGCTCAAACCCACTGCTCGGCCTAAGTTTTTTCGGGCTCGGCCCATTCCTGTGGCCCTTCGTGATCGGGTCAAACAGGAGTTGGATCGTCTCACTACTTCAGGGGTCTTGCTTCCTGTCACTTCCAGTGAGTGGTCCTCTCCTGTCGTTGTAGTTGCCAAGCCCAATGGTTCTATTCGTCTCTGTGGCGATTTCAAAGCCACGGTAAATGCTCAATGCCTCGACACTTACCCTATGCCCCGTCCTGAAGAACTGTTCACTAAACTCGCTGGAGGGCAGTATTTTTCTAAAATTGACCTGTCAGAAGCTTATCATCAACTTCCTCTCGACGCTGCTTCCCGGCAGTTTCTGGTTCTTAACACGCCTTTCGGCCTCTATCAATACCAACGCTTGCCATTCGGGGTTGCTAGCGCCCCTGCTATCTTTCAGCGATTCTTGGAACAATTATTGCTCCCTGTTCCTGGGTGTATCAATTACATGGACAACATTGTTGTCACGGGCTCCACCACTGACGAACATCTTCACAATCTCCACACACTTTTTAATGTCTTACAGACTGCAGGTCTTAAGTGTAATCTTCAGAAATCACAATTTTTTCAGGCATCTATCACGTACTTGGGGTTTCAACTCTCTCGGGATGGTATTCGTCCGCTTCAACAAACTGTCGCTGCGATCGATGCCCTTCCTCGCCCTACGTCTGTTAAGGAACTGCAGGCCTTCTTGGGGAAAATCGCCTACTATCACAAGTTTTTACCGTCTGCAGCGTCGGTGGCTCAGCCGTTGCATCGCCTGTTGCATAAAAACGTGCCTTTTCACTGGTCCGCGTCATGTGACGCAGTTTTCCAGAAATTCAAGACTATGCTGATACAGGCCCCGTGCCTAGCTACTTATCAACCTGGCCAACATCTTGTCCTTGCTACAGACGCCTCTCAATACGGGGTTGGGGCAGTCCTTGCGCACCGTTTTTCTGACTGTTCGGAACAACCCATTGCTTATGCCTCCAAAACGCTCACGGATGCCCAACAAAAGTATTCTCGGATTGAGAAAGAAGCTTTGGCCATCATTTATGCTCTTCATAAGTTTGGTGTTTTTCTCTATGGCACAAAATTTCATCTTGTTACGGATCACAAACCACTTGTTTCCTTGTTTCACCCATCAACGTCACTTCCAGACAAGGCTGCACACCGCCTCCAGCGTTGGGCTCTTTACTTGTCGCGTTTCAACTATGAGATTCATTTCCGGCCCACGGCTCAACATGCGAATGCTGATGCTTTGTCTCGCCTCCCCATGGGCCCTGATCAGGCATTTGATAGGGACGAACTTTTGTGTTTCCACCTGGATGTTGCCGAGCAGCGGGTTGTGGACGGGTTCCCCATCACTGGGGACAGGCTGGCGGCTGCTACGGGTTCTGACCCTACCCTCTCCCGGGTTTTACGCTGTATTCAGACGGGTTGGCCTGATCGCCCGTCCGCTAAGACTTCTGATCCATTGCGGAACTACTACCCTTTGCGCTACCGCCTCACGGCTAGGGATGGTGTTATCCTCCTCTCCACTGACAATGTTTCGCCGCGTGTTGTGGTCCCCGCGTCTTTGCGTGCTTCGGTCTTGCGCCTCCTTCACCAGGGGCACTGGGGTGTGTCGCGCACCAAATCTCTGGCGCGCCGTCATGTGTACTGGCCTGGCATCGACTCTGAAATCGTACACATGGCCGCTGCCTGCGGCCCTTGTGCGTCACAGGCCGCTGCCCCGAAGTCATCCTTGTCACCGTGGCCTTCGCCTGAGAAGCCCTGGGAGCGCATTCATGCTGATTTTGCGGGACCCTTTTTAGGTACTTATTGGCTCCTCGTAATTGACGCCTACTCTAACTTTCCTTTCATTGTCCGTTGCACGTCACCTACCACCGCGGCCACCACCAGTGCTCTCGCCCGCATTTTTTCTTTGGAAGGCCTCCCCTCTACTCTTGTTACTGATAATGGTCCGCAATTTGCCTCTTCTGACTTTGCGGATTTTTGTGCTCGTCACGGTGTTACGCATGTCACGGCCCCGCCGTTCCATCCACAATCCAACGGTGAGGCTGAACGACTGGTCCGCACGTTTAAGGCTCAAATGCGGAAACTTCTGACTTCTTCTGCTGCTGATGAGGCGCTTCTCCAGTTCCTGGCGTCTTACCGTTTCACCCCCATGGGCGATCACAGCCCGGCTGAGCTCTTACATGGCCGACAGCCCCGCACTCTACTTCATCTTCTGCGGCCTCCCACCTCCCGGCCACGGGTGCCGTCCCTTGGCCGGTTCACCGCCGACGACCTCGTCTGGGTACGGGGATATGGCAGGCGGCCAAAATGGAGCCCGGGCCGCATCTTAAGACACCGTGGCAGACGCCTGTATGAAATCCAGACGGACACAGGTGTTGCAGTGCGTCATTCGGACCAGCTTCGGCCTCGGGTGCCAGCAACACCTGTTCCGAATGCCGCCACACCACCCTTGACTCTCCCTGATGCTCGGGATCTTGGCACATCTCCATACTCACAACGCTGCCCTCTACCCGTCATCGCGATGCCAGCACCAGAACGGATGCCACCAGACGACGTGCCCATGCGGGAACCGGAGGACCAACCAGTGTCAGAGTACATCTACTCGCCTCCTCCTCCAACAGACGCTGACGCATCGCCCATGTCTCCTGTCATATCAACTGGACTTGCCGCAACGGGCAGATTGGTGCGTGGGGCCCCAGCAGATTCGACCCCTACGTCTCCTGTCATCTCGACCTGTTATCATCGGGGACACTTCCGCCCGTACGGGAAGCCTCCTCCTCGAGACTTTACGTCGAGTCACACAACGCCTATGGACGTCAGCCATCTCCGGGACACATCCATCAAGACCAGTGCAACAATTTCAAAGGGGGGAAAAGTGTTGTGACTCGCCGATCATTTAAAGTGCCGCCGCGCAATTACGCACGTCCTCTACGTGCGGCGCTGTCTGCCTGCCAGCCATGCAGCGGCGGCGCCACCTAAGCGGCCAGCCGAGCAGCGGCCGCTAGACTGAGACTGAGTGCTTATCTGAACGCTAACGTGTTCACATGTCAACTTACTCTGTGACATATATGTGATGTTGTGTCGTTTCTAAATATACTTGTTAAACTAGAAGTTCTAACAGGACTTGACTTCAACTACAGAGGCATGCAGCATACATCATCTAAAGTTGAATATTTCACTGTAAATTATTTAAATAAATTTTTATCATTGCATTGTCCATCTTATCTATGTTCTAATCATATCACCCTATGATCAGTCCAGTTGCCAGTGTGCAAGCAAGCTTCCATTATACAGTTTCTGCAGTAGGGGGTTCAATTCCTCCTACCTTGCTTGTGTGGTACCATACTTGTTTTGGTGAATACAACTGAATCCATAAATAAATTAATATTGTTGCAAGATTTGGTTGTGAGAAGATTACTTAAAACTAAGTGAAACCCATGCTAATGCCTAATGAATTGTTTTCTGTCCCAAAACATGTTTTATCATTTGCAAGTGAACTGATGTATAGTAGCAGAATGTGTTAATGATGTGCCATGTGTAAGATGAGATATACAGTTAACTTACTCTACATTTGTAAATAGAATCGTTGTGCCCTATAACTTGAAATTACAAATAGAAATGTAAGTATTACTTTCTCATAATCATACATGTTCTAATAAAGCCCAAATAAACATGCAGTGGTATCACTGAATATAATGCCCTTCAACAGGCTGTAAATGTAAATACAAGATATTAGCTAAAAAGAAAGCATAGATAAATTTTCCATATACTGAATAATGTATGAAAACTAGCTGATGTTACTTCCTGACAAGAAGAAACGTAAAGGTACCTTTGGATGTGCTCTATATATGTAATTGTTTTGATTTCTAGTAATTCTGGATTAAAGGAGTTCTGTGGCTGTGTTATCATTTTAGTATCAGAAGTATGTCAATCTTCTTTGGCAAAATATTCTGAAGGTAGAATAGTCTCCCATTTGGATCCCTGGGCAGGTACTACTCAGGAAGATATGCTGTCATCAGGAAAAACAAAATGGGCATTCTACATGTCAGAGTATGGAGTGTTAGATCTCTTAATCCGGTAGGGAGATAAGAGAATTTAAAAAACTGTTGAAGTGTGATGGCACTTAGAACTGGACTTCTGATCTGGTGATTAAATCTACATCTACATCGATATTCCACAAGCCACAATACAGTGCATGACGGAGGGTACCCTGTACCATACTAGTCACTTCCTTTCCTGTTCAACTCACAAACAGAGTGAGGGAAAAATGACTCTCTATATGCCTCTGTATGAGCCCTGATTCCTCGTATCTTATGTTTGTGGTCCTCAAGCACAATGTACTTTGGCAGCTGTAGAATTGTTCTGCAATCAGCTTCAAATGCAAGTTTTCTAAATTTTCTCAAAAGCATTCCTCTAAAATAATCTCGCTTTCCCTCCAGGGCCTCCCATTTGAGCTCGGAAGCACCTCTGTAACAAATGTTGTTCAAATCTAGCAGCCTGGTTCTAAATTACTTTGGTGCCTTCTTTCAATCTGACCTGGTAAAGATCCCAAATACTGGAGCACTACCCAAGAATAGGTCGTACCAGTGTCCTATATGTGGTCCCCTTTACAGATGAAACACACTTTCCTTAAATTCTCCCAATAAACCAGAGTCAACCATTAGCCTTCCCTACCACAGTCCTCACATGCTCATTCCATTTCATATTGCTTGTTTTGCAGCAGTACACCCAGATATCTAAATGACACTACTAATACTGCATCCAAACATTGTGGGTTTGTTTTTCCTAAACATCCTCATTAACTTACATTCTTCTACAATTAGAGCTAGATGCCATTCATCACACCATCCTACATCCTGCTACAGTCATTCAACTTTGACTCTTCACAGTACAGCACAACATTATCGTCAAACAACCACAGATTGATGCTCAAACTGCCCACCAAATCATTTACATGTATAGAGAACAACGGCGGTCCTACCAAACTTCCCTGAGGCACTCTTGATGATACCCTTTTCACAGATGCAAAGATCTCTGCTAAACTTTGCATGTCATTATTTGTGTGTTGCCTTTTGAACTGAGAGTGCAGCAGGCTCTTTTTTCTCAGAATTTTCTGAATGTCATTATTAAAACATGGTGGGCCTTTTTCATCCTTAATCCATTTAGTGGGCACATGACTCTCCAGACCATAATCTACAATCTGCTTAATACCTGCAGTCGAGAACAACATACTGGATTCTATTACTTAGTAAGTCTTCAAGCCACTCACACCTTCATTAAGAGCCTGCAATGGGGCACAGTGTCAAATGATTTCTGGAAATCTAGAAATATGGAATTCGCCTGTTGCCCTTCATCCATACTTCATAGTATACCATGTGTGAGGAAAGGGCAAGAGCTGAGTTTCACATGACGGATATTTTCTAAAACCATGCTGATTTGTGGACATAAGTTTCTTGGTCTCAAGAAAAATTATTATATTTGAACAGAGAATATATTCAAGGATTCTGCAGCAAACCAGAGTTAAGGATATTGGTCTGTAATTTTTTGGGTCTGTTCCTTTACCCTTCTCATGTACAGCAGTCATCTGTGCTTTTCTCCAGTTGCTTGAGACTGTGTGAGAGATTTGCAATAAATGCAAGCTAGGTAAGGGGACAGTGCTGTAGAGTACTCTATGTACAACCAAAATGGGATTCCATCTGGATCTGGTGACTTATTTGTTTCAGTTGTTTCTCTACACTAGGGATGCTTATTACTGTGTCATCCATAAGAAAGTCTGTTTGATGTTCAAATGATGTTTGTTTGTACGATTCTTCTGTGTGACCAATTTCTTGGACACTAAATTTAAAACTTTGGCTTTCATTTTGTTGTCTTCAACTGCCACACTGGATTGATCAACATGGGAGCCTTAGAACCACTTAGTGATTTTACATAAAATCAGAATTTTCTAGGTTTCACTACCAGATCTTTTGTTAAGGTATGACAGTGGCAACTGTGGTACACTTCATGCATAGATCTTTTCACAGATGCAAAGATCTCTGCTAAACTTTGCATGTCATTATTTGTGTGTTGCCTTTTGAACTGAGAGTGCAGCAGGCTCTTTTTTCTCAGAATTTTCTGAATGTCATTATTAAAACATGGTGGGCCTTTTCCATCCTTAATCCATTTAGTAGGCACATGACTCTCCAGACCATAATCTACAATCTGCTTAAACTTCACCCATAATTCCTCTATGTCCATTTTACTAGGAGTAAGTGATGTCAATTCAATGTCTAAACTGTAGCAAGCCTTTTCCATCCTTAATCCACTTAGTAGGCTCATAACTCTTCAACCACAATTTACAATCTGCTTAAACTTTGCCCATAATTTCTCTATGCCCATCTTACTGGAACTAAGCAATGTCAGTTCACTGTCTAAGTGAGATACTAGCAACTGCGTATCTGCTCTGTCTAGCAGAAACACTTTCCTAGCATTCTCAACTGATTTATTAACTTTTGTAACCATAGTTGCAATAACGACATCACGTCTGCTAATCCCCACTTCTATAATGACATTGTCAATAAGGTCTGGCCTAATTGTAGCTACAAGGTGTAAGACATTTCTATTGCATGTTGGCTGCCAAACTAGCTGCTCAAGGTAGTTTTCAGAAAATGTGTTTAAAAGTACTTCACATGACGGTCTGTTAGCACCTCACCACAATGAATCCACAGACATCCCAGTCTATACTCAGTAGATTCAAGTTGCCTCCAACTAGTAAATGTAAGACCTGGGTATTTACGCATCACTGACCACAGACATTCTTCAAATGAATCTAGAACTGTCAGAGCAGAATGGAGTGGCCGATAACAACATCCAACAATTAACTTGGTTTCACCTACATCTATTATACATTACCAGATAACATCACTGTCACACTCAACTATGATGTCAGTAGAGAGTGCAATGAACACTCCCCCTCGTATGGCCTCTAATCTGTCTTTCTGATATATGTTCCATGACTTGCTAAATATCTTAGAGCTTTCCACTTTGGGTTTCAGTCAGCTCTCGTTCCTACGAATTATTTGACTGTGAGAACTCTCCTGGAGGGCAGGAAACTTGGAAACTTTGTTACAAATACTTTTACAATTTTCTGATAAAATTTTTACAGTTGAAGTGTCTTCACACTGAACATAGTCTGACTTTCCTTGCTGCGTATCAACTAGTGAGTGTTCATCGGTGTAATTCAGAAGTGGGTCAAATAATAACTAAGAAAACAGAATTTGAGTAAGCTACTATACACAGCAAAGGAAATGCATTATGATAGCCAAGATAGACATGAAGTCATCAAGGTTATATGTCAGCTGGCTCCACAGATGAAGAAGAGGCTGAAAGAATGTAAAATGAGATAAAAGAAATTATTCAGATAGTTATTGAAGCCAAAAATTTAATTGTGACATGCAACTAGAATTTGATAGTAGGAAAAGGAAGAGAAGGAAAAATAGTAGGAGAATATGGACTGGAGGAATGGAATAAAAGAGGAAGCCACACGGTAGAATTTTGCACAGAGCAGAATTTAATCATTGCTAACACTTGGTTTAATGATCTTGAAAGAAGGTTGTACATTTGGGAGAGAGCTGGAGACACCGGAAGGCTTCAAGTTGGTAATATAATGGTAAAGCAGAGATTTTGGAACAAGCAAGATTTTAAACTGTAAGACATTTCCAGGAGCAGATGTAGACTCTGACCATAATTTATTGCTTATGAACTGTAGACTAAAACTGAAAAAATTGTGAAACAGTTGGCGATTAAGGAGATGGGACCTTGATAACATGGAAAAAAAAACATTGATTATTGAGAGGTTCAGATGGAGCATTAGATGACATTTTACTGATAGAGATTGGAAAACTGTAGAAAATGACTGAGTAGCTTGAAGAGATGAAATTATGAAGGTGGTAGAGGACCAAACAGGTAAAAAGAAAAGGTCCAGTAGAAACATGTGGATAACACAGGAGATGTTGAATGTAATTCAAAAAAGAAGAAGATATAAAAATGCAACAAATGGAGCAGGAAAAATGGAATACAGTTGTCTTATAAAAAGAGACTGGCAGAAAATGCAAAATGGCTAAGCAGTAATGGCTAGAGGGCAAATGCAGGTCTATAGACGCTTGTATAACTAGGTGAAAGATAAATTTCACGTATAGAAAGATTAAAGAGACCTCTGGAGAAACAAGAAGCAACTTTATGAATATCAAGAGCTCAGATGACAAGCAAGTTCTAAGCAATGAATGGAAAGCTGCAATGTGCTACGAATCTACAGAGGACATTTGAAATGGAAAGGAAGTGTAATAGAAAGGGAAGGAGGAGCAGATGAAGATGAGATGGGATGGGAACAATGATTGACAGTATCAACTGAGAATTTGACAGAGCATTAAAAGACCTAAGTCATAACAAAGCACTTGGACTAGACATAATTCCCAGAATTATTGAGATCGTTGGAAAAGCCAGCAATGATAAAATTATTCCATCTGCTGTGCAAGATATATGAGATAGGCAAAATACCTTCTTCAAGAACAAAGTAATAATTACAGTTCCAAAGAAAGCAAGTACTGATAAGAGTGAATACTACCAAACTATCACCTTAATTAGTCATGGTTGCAAAATACAGACAGAATTATTTACAAAATTTGTAAAGCCAACCTTGTACAAGGTCAATTTAGGTTCCACAAAAATGTAGGAACATGCAACACATTACTGATCTTATTAGTTACCTTAGAAGTTAAGTTAAAGAAAGGCAAACCTATGTTTCTAGCATTTGTAGGCGTAGAGAAAGCTTTTGAGAATGTTGGCTGGAATACACTCTTTGAAATTCTAAAGGCAGCACAAATAAAATACAGGTAGTGAAAAATTGGATACAGCTCACACAGAAATGAGGCAGCAGTTAAAGAGTCAAAGGATAAAGGGAAGCAGTGACTGAGAAGGGAGTGAGACAGGGTTGGTTGTAGCCTACACCTGATGCTTTTCGATCTGTACATTCAGCAAGTGATAAAGGAAACAAGGATAAATTTGGAAGAGGAATTAAAATTCAGGGAGAAGAAATAAAAACTTCAAGCTGTAGAGTACCAGAATAAAGATCAGATTGGCAATATGAACAGATCAATAACACTTTCTATTTCAAACTATGTGATACAATTTCCATCTTGTAATTCATGATACATGTTTACAATGAATTTATGCAACAATAATATTTTGCTTACCCATCTATAATTAACTGGAGTGTTTTTTTAGTCAGTTCCTCATACAATAAGCAAACATAATTTTTTCTGGTGTTAATTGTTCTATTACTTCATCTGATCAAAATGATAATGTATAGGAAATTAATAACCAGTTTACTTTTTAAACTTCTGTTAAAAATTTTAGTTGCAAGATGCTATTTGACAAATTAAAAAAAAAATGTATTTACACATTTATACATGGAAATTCATTCTACAAGATTTAGCTTTCACCTTGCTGGCTATAGCCATACAGTTTATTTCATCAAACATAAATTATTTAAAGTAAAAGTAATGAAGTTCAAAAAGTAAACATAGGATGTTATGTAAGTTATACTCTAAAAAAAGTTCTACAAGTAATTTTCACTTAGCGAATTACAAACATCATATGATCCTCTTGGTATTTCAAATGCTTTATGTTGTCACAAAATACATTTTTTCAAAAGTTTTCGATCTTTAAAAGTTAAGCTTTCTGAAAGGATTATTTCTCTAATTTTCTTGTAGAAGAAAATACACTGATGAACCAAAACATTATGATCATGCTTCCTGATGGTGTTTCAGGCATGTGACATAGTAAGGAAAGAATGTAAGTGGAAGATAGATGAATGAGCAGTCATTATAGCAAAGACATGGGTTGCAAACCTGGTAATCCACTGATACAAGAAAGTTTTGACAATGGTCACATTGTTGTGGCCTTGTAGCTGTAAATGAGAATCTCTGAAACCTCAAAACTGGTCAGCTGTTTGTGTATTACTGTTGTGAATACCTATGGAGAGCGGTTGAAGGATGGTGAAATGCTTCCTGATGGTGTTTCAGGCATGTGACATAGTAAGGAAAGAATGTAAGTGGAAGATAGATGAATGAGCAGTCATTATAGCAAAGACATGGGTTGCAAACCTGGTAATCCACTGATACAAGAAAGTTTTGACAATGGTCACATTGTTGTGGCCTTGTAGCTGTAAATGAGAATCTCTGAAACGGCAAAACTGGTCAGCTGTTTGTGTATTACTGTTGTGAATACCTATGGAGAGCGGTTGAAGGATGGTGAAATAATGAGTAGTATAGTTTGGATGTCCACGTTTCATTACAAAATGTAGTGGTCAGAGGATCCTCTCTGTGTAATCAAGGATAGGCACCAATCTGTGGCACATCTGACAAAAGAGTACAATGCTGGTACAGGTACAAGTGTTTCACAGCACACTGTTCAAACATTAAGCTCCACATCAAATGACCTCTCCGCATTCCTGTGTTGACCCAATGACATCATCAGTTACAATTTCAGTAGGTACAGCATCACTGAGTTTTCACTGTGAATCAGTAAAAATGTGTTACCTGTCGAATGAATCGAATTTCTAGTTACACCAGAGTTATGGTTGGGTTTTTACATGCCATCACCCAGGCGAATGGCTGCTTGAAATGTGTACCCGCCACAGATGCAGGCCGGTGAGAGCAGAATTATGCTATGGAGTACATTGAGTTGGGCTTCTATGGGACCTATGGCAGAATTCAAAGACATCATGACAGCAATGAACTATGAGAACATTATTGAGAATATTATTGCGGATCACCTGTGTCCCCCCATGAATGAAGACTTCTCTGATGGCGATGACAACTTCCAGCAGAATAACTCTCCATGACACAAGGTCAGAATCATGCTGCAGTGGTTTGATGAGTATGATAGTGAAGTTACATTGATTTCTTAGTTAGCAAATGCCCCTGATCTGTACCCACTGGAACATATACCGGATGCCAGCCGTGAATGCACGAATCACTGTCCCATAAATTTCAGCAACTTAGTGATCTGTGAGTAAACATCTTATGCCACATACTTCTGGAACTCTTCAACAACTTGTAGAATCCATGCCAACCTATTTATAGGTCGCTTAGAGGAAGCCTTCTTGGTTACCGAGGCCTGCCAACCCAAAGTTTGGTACAGATTTATTGATGACATCTTCATGATCTGGACTCACAGTGAAGAAGAACTCCAGATTTTCCTCTCCAACCTAAACTCCTTTGGTTCCACCAGATTCACCTGGTCCTACTCCAAATCCCATGCCACTTTCCTCGACGTTGACCTCCATCTGTCCAATGGCCAGCTTCACACATCCGTCCACATCAAACGCACCAACAAGCAACAGCACCTCCATTATGACAGCTGCCACCCATTCCATATCAAACGGTCCATTCCCTACAGCCTAGGTCTTCGTGGTAAACGAACCATTACACCAACAACCTGAAAACAGCTTTCGCATTCCACAACTACCCTCCCTACCTGGTACAGAAGCAAATAACCAGAGCCACGTCCTCATCCACCCAAAACCAGAACCTCCCACAGAAGAATCCCAAAAGTGCCCCACTTGTGACAGGATACTTTCCAGGACTCGATCAGACTCTGAATGTGGCTCTCCAGCAGGGATACGACTTCCTCAAATCCTGCCCTGAAATGAGATCCATCCTTCACGAAATCCTCCCCACTCCACCAAGAGTGTCTTTCCACGGTCCACCTAACCTTCGTAACCTCTTGGTTCATCCCTATGAAATCCCCAAATTACCTTCCCTACTCTCTGGCTCCTACCCTTGTAACTGCCCCCGGTGTAAAACCTGTCCCATGCACCCTCCCACCACCACCTACTCCAGTCCTGTAACCCGGAAGGTGTACACGATCAAAGGCAGAGCCACGTGTGACAGCACCCACGTGATTTACCAACTGACCTGCCTACACTGTGAAGCTTTCTATGTGGGAATGACCAGCAACAAACTGTCCACTCGCATGAATGGATACAGGCAGACAGTGTTTGTTGGTAATGAGGATCACCCTGTGGCTAAACATGCCTTGGTGCACGGCCAGCACATCTTGGCACAGTGTTACACCATCCGGGTTATCTGGATACTTCCCACTGACACCAACCTATCAGAACTCTGGAGATGGAAACTTGCCCTTCAATATATCCTCTCTTCCCGTTACCCACCAGGCCTCAACCTCCACTAATTTCAAGTTGCTGCCACTCATACCTCACCTGTCATTCAATAACATCTTTGCCTCTGTACTTCTGCCTCGACTGACATCTCTACCCAAACTCTTTGCCTTTACATATGTCTGCTTGTGTCTGTTATGTGCAGATAGATATGTGTGTGTGCGCGAATATATACCTGTCCCTTTTTCCCCCCAAGGTAAGTCTTTCCGCTCCCAGGATTGGAATGACTCCTTACCCTCTCCCTTAAAACCCACATCCTTTCGTCTTTCCCTCTCCTTCCCTCTTTCCTGATGAAGCAACCGTGAGTTGCGAAAGCTTGAAATTTGTGTGTGTGTTTGTGTTTGTTATTGTTTCTATCAATGTACCAACGCTTTCGTTTGGTAAGTTACAGAATCTTTGTTTTTAGATATCTTTTTCCCACATGGAATGTTTCCGTCTTTTATATTCATATCATTGAGTATAAAATAAAGTTTATATATTTACTTACTGGAAAGACACTGTTACAATATAAGTACCATTGTGAATTTCTTTACATATTTTATATCTAAAAACAAAGATGATGTGACTTACCGAACGAAAGTGCTGGCAGGTCGATAGACACACAAACAAACACAAACATACACATGAAATTCAAGCTTTTGCAACAAACGGTTGCTTCATCAGGAAAGAGGGAAGGAGAGGGAAAGACAAAAGGATGTGGGTTTTAAGGGAGAGGGTAAGGAGTCATTCCAATCCCGGGAGTGGAAAGACTTACCTTAGGGTGTCTGTGTATGTGCGGATGGATATGTGTGTGTGTGTGTGTGTGTGTGTGTGTGTGTGTGTGTGTGTGTGTGTGTGTGTGTGTGTGTGTGTGTGTGCGAGTGTATACCTGTCCTTTTTTCCCCCTAAGGTAAGTCTTTCCACTCCCAGGATTGGAATGACTCCTCACCCTCTCCCTTAAAACACACATCCTTTCGTCTTTCCCTCTCCTTCCCTCTTTCCTGATGAAGCAACCGTTTGTTGCAAAAGCTTGAATTTCGTGTGTATGTTTGTGTTTTGTTGTGTGTCTATCGACCTGCCAGCACTTTCATTCGGTAAGTCACATCATCTTTGTTTTTAGATATATTTTTCCCACGTGGAATGTTTCCCTCTATTATATTCATATCTTTACATATTTTAATATACTGAAAGTAACATTTAATGGAAATGTGCAAGTGTTTCAACATCTGTCAGTGACACTGTAATTCTTTCAAAGGCAGCAATGGACTTGGAAGAGCAGAGAATGGATTGGATACTGTTATGAAAAGAGGTTATAAGCTATCAACCAAAGTAAAACAAGGATAATGGAATGTAGTCACATTAAATCAGACACTGCTGCAGGGATAAAATTATGAAATGAGACACTGCTATTTCGACAATAAACTAACTGATGATGGCTGAAATAGAGAGGATATAAAATGCAGACTGTCTATGGCAAGAAAAGCAATTCTGAAAAACAGGAATTTGTTGACATTGGATATAAATTTAACCATTAATAAGCATTTTCTAGAGAAATATTCAGACAAGAAGAGAATAGAGGCTTTGGAACTGTAGTGATAAAGAAGAATGTTGAATATTAAATGGGTGGATCACGTAATTAATTAGGAGGTACTGAATAGAATTGGGGAGAAAAGAAAGTTATAACAAAATTTAACTAAAAGAAGGAACTAGTTGACAGGATACATTCTGAGGCATCAAGGATCTGTTTATATGGTGTTGGAGGAAAGTGTTCCTGAAATATTCTAGGTGTTTGTTGAGGCAGACCAAGAAATGAATACAGTAAACAGATCCAAACAGATGTAGGTTGCAGTAGTTACTTGCAGATGATGACACCTGTACAGAACAGACTAGTGCGGAGAGCTACATCAAACCAGTCTTTGGACTGATGACCTCAAAACAACAATAACAACAACAACAACAACAACAACAACAACAACAACATCAAAAATGTTGTTTTTATGTGGGTATTACAATACTCAGATATGTTATGTAGCTTCATTTCTTGTAATATAAGTGTCTGAATATAACTATGTGCATATAACACAATTTTACGTATGGTTCAAGAAGACATTCACTGTGGTGGCTGAAAACTGAAGCAGATTGGATACAAGTTACAACATGATGTACTACATTGATCCATTACTCACTTGTTTTCGGTCATTACAGTATTAGCCCAGCATGCAGTGTTGCATACACTAGTGTTATGATCATCATTCTGTGTGGTCCTCACTGTGGTGAGTTTTGCTTCATGTTTCATGAGCAATTACTACTCTTGGAGTTATTCAAACTCCGCCATAGCTGGTCCCAAGCCCAGTTGAGAAAGGAGGACGGGGAGGAGTAACACCTCATTAAAAACCTTGGTTCACTTGGCCTGGGTGACAGAACCTCATGAGGGCCTCTTGCCGGGGATATGGTGAAGGCCTCAATTGCAACAAAGGTGGAGAAGATAGACTTCGGTATGGTGGAGATGGTGGAAGAGGCACCTTTTCTCTTTGCATACAAAAAGAGTATAAGTAGCGACTGAACCCCAGAGGGGTGGCTACAGACAGTGTCTGACTCATGGTGAGCAGCTGACTTTAGGCTGGGCACCTTACTGCCTATGTGGAAAGTAATGGGAAACTACCACATTACATTCCCAAGCAGTACACGGAATGTCTCTCCATGTGAAAGATTCCGGAGTTAAAACTTCCCCTCATTCAAATCTCCAGGAGGTGAACAGTGGTGGTGGTGGTGGTTGTTGGGATGTTTAAGGGGGACTAAACAGCTAAGGTCATCAGTCCCCCATTCCAAAAACAGGCGAGACATAAATTCGCGGAGCAGGTAAAACCCCAAGGGGAAGGAGACTCCCCCCCAGGCACTGAAAGAACACAAATTAGCCAACGAACACTACAGACAAGAAGAGTACAGATGAACACCAGACAGAAAGAAACAGAAGAAAAGAAGATGGCCGGAGACTGGTTGACTGACCACGAGAACAAAAAAAGGGAAAGAGTCAACCATCTTACGACACACTAAAATCTGCAACCAAATATGAGAGACTCAAGGACAAGAGACACAGAAAGGGAAAGGTGCAGGACCTCCCTAAATGGAACTATAAAAAGGACTACCACGGATAAAATTTAAAACGTCGTCAGCCATGGAGGCATTGTCGCATAAAACCAAAGGCAAAGTGCCCGGGAGATTAAAAGATTGCCGGAAGGTGCGCAGTCGGGGACACTCCAAAAAATGTGGGCGACGGTCAGCCGCGACCCACACCGACACAGGGGGGGATCCTCCTGACGCAAAAGATGGCCGTGCGTCAGGTAGGTATGGCCGATGCGGAGCCGACACAGGATGACTGAGTCCCTGCGAGAAGCCCGCAGGGAGGAGCGCCACACATCGGTCGTCTCCTTGACAGCCCGCAGTTTGTTCGGGGATGTCATGCCACGCCACTCAGCAGACCACATCCCAAGCACCTTACGGCGCAACACCAGCTGCTGATCGTGAGCCGTGAGGTCGATCTCCAAAGCTGGGGCGTCGATCGCCCCTTTGGCCAGCCTGTCAACACATTCGTTCCCCGGAATGCCAACGTGACCTGGAGTCCAAACAAAGACCACCGAATGACCAGAACGGGTAATGGCGGAAACAGACTCCTGAATAGAAGACACCAGAGGAGAAGAGGTATAGCAGCGTTCGATGGCCTGGAGGCTGCTCAGGGAGTCACTGCAGATGACGATGGACGTACCTGAGCAGAAACGCATATGCTCAAGAGCACGCAATATGGCCACCAGCTCTGCAGTAAAAATACTGCAGCCAGCCGGCAAGGAGCGCTGCTCAACATGGGCAGCGTGAGCAAAAGCGTAGGCAGTGTGACCATCAACCAGGGAACCATCAGTGTAGACAGTCTCACAGCCCGAAAATGAGGCGAGGAGCGCAAGAAAACGGCGACGGAGGGCCACAGGCGGAACCGAGTCCTTGGGCCCCTGTGCGAAGTCCAGACGGACGGTCGGCCGGGGCAAACACCAGGGAGGTGTAGGTGCACAGACCCGAAAGGGAGGCAGAAGAAGGAATGAACCCAGTTCCGACAGCAGGGACTGGACGCGGACAGCTATGGAAAGCCCAGACCTAGGTCGCCGTTCGGGCAGATGGAGGACCATGGCAGGGAAAAGCAGGCGACGATTGGGATGGCCCGGCGAGCAATGCACGTGGGCAGCATAGTCAGCGAGCAGTCGATGGCGGCGAATCCGCAGCGGGGGAACCCCGGCCTCCACCAGTAGACTATCCACGGGGCTCATACGAAAAGTGCCAGTTGCAAGCCGAACCCCACAGTGGTGTATGGGATCTAACAACTTCAACACTGAGGGTGATGCAGACCCATAGGCCAGGCTCCCATAATCAAGCCTGGACTGCACAAGGGCTCTGTATAATCGCAACAGCGTGCAGCGATCCGCACCCCAAGATGTGTGGCTCAGGCAGCGGAGGGCGTTGAGGTGCCGCCAGCACTGTTGCTTCAGCTGAGTAATATGAGGAACCCATGTGAGCCGGGCATCAAAGACGAGTCCTAAGAAGCGGCAAGTGTCCACCACTTCAAGCAGATGGCCGTCGAGGTAAAGTTCAGGATGAGGGTGGACCTTCCGACGCCTGCAGAAGTGCATAACTTGAGTCTTGGCTGCAGAGAACTGAAAACCATGAGTCAGAGCCCATGATGCTGCCTTGGGAACGGCTACTTGCAGCCTGCGTTTGGCGACTCCCGTAGTCGTGGAGCTAAAGGAGATGCAGAAGTTGTCGGCATACAAAGAAGGAGACACCAACGACCCGACGGCTGCAGCCAGACCATTAATGGCCACTAGAAATAAGGAGACACTCAACACCGAGCCCTGCGGGACCCCATTTTCCTGTATATAAGATGAACTAGAGGCGGCACCCACTTGCACCCGGAAAGAGCGGCGCAATAAAAAGGATTGAAGAAAAGCCAGGAGTGGACCACGAAGACGCCACTCATGCAACATAGCAAGGATGTGATTCCTCCATGTGGTGTCATACGCCTTCTGCAGATCAAAAAAGACAGCAACAAGATGCTGACGTCGGGCAAAGGTCGTACGGATAGCAGATTCCAGCGGCACCAAATTGTCCGCTGCAGACCGGCCCTGACAGAAGCCACCCTGGGATGGAGCGAGGAGACCGCGCGACTCAAGGACCCAACACAAACGCCGCCCCACCATACGTTCGAGCAATTTGCACAAAATGTTGGTGAGGGTAATGGGACGATAGCTGTCCACCGCCAGTGGGTCCGCACCGGGCTTCAAGATGGGGACAATAAGACCCTCTCGCCATTGCGACGGGAACATGCCCTCGTTCCAAATGTGGTTAAAGATGGTGAGGATGTGTCGCTGGCAGTCCCTGGAGAGATGCTTCAGCATCTGCGCATGGATGCAGTCTGGTCCTGGTGCTGTATCAGGGCAATCGGCGAGGGCAGCGAGGAATTCCCTCTCGCTGAAAGGAGCATTGTATTTTTCAGAATGACGCGTGTGGAATGATAACGGCGTCTGCTCGGCTCGCTCCTTTAGAGAGCGAAAGGTGGGGGGATAAGTTGCAGTCGCAGAGCTCCTAGCAAAGTGCGCAGCAAAGTGTTCAGCAATGGCGGCAGCGTCCGTGCAGACAGCGCCGTCCAAGGAGATCCCAGGGACACCCATAGGGGTCTGGTATCCGTAAATCCGCCAGATCCGGGACCACACGAGCGAGGGGGAGACACGGGAGCCCAAGGAGGAGACATACCTCGCCCAGCACTCCTGCTTACACCATGCAATAAGACGACGGGCCAAGGCACGGAGCCTCTTAAAGGCGATGAGGGTCTCGAGAGATGGGTGCCGCCTATGATGCTTGAGAGCCCGCCAACGGTCGCGAATAGCCTCAGCAATCTCCGGCGACCACCAGGGTACAGCCTTCCTCCGAGGGAGTCCAGAAGAGCGGGGGATGGCAGCCTCGGCCGCCGTAACGATGGACGTGGTTAAGAAACGGACCACCTCGTCAATGTCACCCTGTGGGGGAGACTCAATGGTTGCACCTGACGCTCGTTGACAGGCAGCACGGTTCTTATAGTATCCCTGATAACTGCGAAGGGCGGGGGTCCGCATTGCTGGAAACCAAGTTTCCTGCAGAGCAATGCAGAGAGCAGGGGAAACACTCAGAAGCATCCGGAGCTCAGGCAGGTGGCGGAAATAACCGCCGCAGTTCCACCGGAGAATGGAAGCAGGAAGGGACTGGGAGGGCGTGAATGCGACTAAGAGGCAGATGGCGCCTCAGAGCCAACTGCCGCCACCGGGGGAGAGTCAGCTGTGTCCATAGGAAAGGCCCCCGAGGGTTCCGTGAGAGCGAGATCTGCGGCAGAGGCGAGGATCTCCACCTCATCCCCGGAGCCAGGACTATGTACAGCAGGCGGTATTGAAACCGCCGGAACGTCCTTCTTCTTGGAAACATTCCATTCCTTCTTCTCACGTCGGCCCTTAGGGTGAGAGGGCTGGGAGAGCTTCTCTGAAGGAGCGTCGGAGGCTGACGACGACGCAGAAGCCCTACGACCAGCAGGTGGCGGAACATTCAGCCACTGGCTGACATCCGGCTGGGTAGGAGAAGAAACGGAGGAAGGGAGAGGCCCGAGGGACCCCTTCCGTGAGAGAGGAACCGGCAGAGGCAACGCCGGCGGAGAAGGAGGGGGAGGGATCGAGCCCCCTGGTGTTGGAGGAGATGTCACTCCCGAAGTAAGCGTGGGGGGAGTGACAGAAGAGGGTTTGCCCCCAACTGCTAAGGGGGCAACAGAGGAAGGCTTGCCCCCAGACACGAGGGGGGCAGACAGAGATGCACGGCCCCGAGCGCCCACTGAAGGCGGCACAGATGAGGCGACAACCGTCGCTCGCGTGGGCGACGATAACGTGGCTGCAGCATAAGATTTTCGAATGGAAGCAGGATACAACCTTTCATATTTCAGTTTTGCCTCTCGATAAGTAAGCCGGTCCAGGGTCTTAAATTCCATTATCTTCCACTCCTTATGAAGAACGGGGCAATCCAGCGAGCATGAAGAGTGCTGCTCCCCACAGTTGACACATACAGGCGGAGGCGCACATGGAGAATCGGGATGAGAGGTGCGTCCGCAATCTCGACATGTGGCGCTGGATGGGCAACGGGAGGGCATGTGCCCAAACTTCCAGCACTGGAAGCACCACATCGGGGGAGGGACGTATGGCTTGACGTCACAACGGTAAACCATTACCTTGACCTTCTCGGGCAAGACATCACCCTCGAAGGCCAAGATAAAGGCACCGGTGGCCACCCTGTTAGTCTTGGGTCCTCTATGTACACGACGGACAAAATGTACACCACGTCGTTCCAAGTCGGCTCTCAGCTCGTCATCGGATTGTAACAAGAGGTCACGATGGTAAATAATCCCCTGGACCATATTTAAGCTACTGTGGGGAGTGACGGTAACAGGGACGTCACCCAGCTTATCACACAAGAGCAACGCTCGTGACTGGGCTGGGGAGGACGTCTTGAGGAGGATGGACCCATTCCTCATTTTAGACAACCCCGCCACTTCCCCAAACTTATCCTCCAGGTGTTCCACAAAAAACAGAGGCTTCGTCGTAAGAAAGGAGTCACCATCAGTCCTGCTGCAGACAAGGTATTGCGGTACGTAAGGCTCCCACTTGGCACTAGATCGGCATCCCTCCCATGGCGCAGCCAACGAGGGGAACGACTGAGGGTCATATTGCGCAGCATCAAACTCAACTCTGCCTCGCTTAGAGACGCTGGTGGCCGTGCGACCACCAGCTTGGTGTGATTTATTGCACTTCATTGCGCCACATCTGCCCAGATGCCACCTACTCCGAACGAGGGCTCTCCCCAAGGGCGCCACCCAGCCAAAGCAACGGGTACCTGGCCGATATCCCGTTGCCCGGAGTCCCCATGCCCCAGACAAGATGGGCACATACTCCTTGGCATGCATGGGGAGGAAACAGCTCTTGCATCTGTAGTACGATCCCTGCGTGGTCAGGGGGCTACCACCAAGAGGGTACATGACAACCCCACCACAACGGACTGGCTACCATGCTGGATTTTAGGTGTCGTGGGCGCTAAGAAGAGGATTGCGCACAAGACGAGAAGGAGACAACCCAGAAGATGTTGGGTGTAATCCCCCCCACACAACAATAGGTAACATGCAAGATGGTGGTGCATGATGGACCAATAGAAAAACACCATGTAAGGCGTCCTTCCCCAAATGGCACGCACTAACAACGGAAATTTGGAAAAAAGGAGGTCAAACCCAAGAGGGGACCATCACAGAAGGCCAAAACGTTTGAGACTCCTTTTAGTCGTCTCTTACGACAGGCAGGAATACCGCGGGCCTATTCTTACCCCCAAACCCGCAGGGGGGGGGGGGGGGGGGGGGGGGAAGGTGAACACATTGAGAGTAGACATATTTGAAAGGAAAAAAGGGGCAGTGAAGGGAGGAAAGATACGAATTGGAACATGGAATGTGAAGACACTACTGCAAGCAGGAAAGCTAGAGAATGCATAACAGGAGATGAAAAGGAACAGATTAGATGCCCTCAGTTTGTGTGAAGTGAGATGGGGAGAGAATGGGGAGATAGAAAGTGGAGATTACAAGCTCTCTTACTCAGGGGAAATCAAGAGTGGTGAAAACAGAGTAGGAATATTGATAGAGCAAATGTTGAAACATAAGGTAATGAAGGTACAATATATTGATGGAAGACTGATGGTGATACGACTGAAGGGTAGTTCAAAAGATTTGGTATTAATACAGGTATATATGCCAACCAGCCAGCATAGAGATGAGGAAGTGGATGAATATCATGGGAAAATACAAGAACTCACTGAGAAAGAAAATAGAAATGCCTGCGTTATCATCATGGGGGACTGGAATGTAGTGGTGGGTGAAGGAAGAGATGAAGATGCAGTAGGAAAATTTGGATTACGAATAAGAAATGAGAGAGGTGAATGACTAATTAGTTTCTGTAAAGAAAATTCATTAGCAGTGGGTAACACATTATTTGAACACCACAAAAGGAGACGTTACACATGGATATCAAATTTGAATAGGGAAATATATGAGTTGGACTACATCCTGATACAAAAAGGTTTAGGAACTGTTTGAAGAATGCTAAAGTTTATCCAGGAGCGGATATAAATTCAGACCACAACCTAGTAATGGGAGAAATACAAGTGAAGTTGAAAAAAGTCTGGAGAGGTAAAACAAAGGAAAGACTAAACATAGAAAGACTCAAAGAGGTAGGAAAGACATCAGATTTGGAGAACCGATTTATGGAAAAATGGCAAAGACATAGTGTTGATGAAAGTGTTAATGACAAATGGATAAAAATAAGGGAAGGACTCATGGACTCTGTCAAAGAAGTACTAGGAATTAGAGTATTCCAAAGCACCAGGAAAGAATGGATAACAGAAAACATGTTGAAAAAGATGGAAGAATGGAGAAAGTGGAAAAGTGTAGAAACTGAAGAAGGCAAAAAGAGGTACAGGAAACTGAATAATGAATTAAGAAGAGAAACTGAAGAAACAAGAGAAAAATGGATGAAACAGAAATGCGACAAAATAGAGAAAATGGAGAAAGAGGGAAATTATGAAATGATGTATACACTGGCTAGTGAGATAGTTTTTGAATGTAAAAGAAAGAGGATTAACACGGAAATAGAAAGAGCAGACGGCATGCTCTCCATTCATGCCATCTAGCAGAAGAACCACAGGAGGTTTTGAACAGATGGCATGAATATATTGACTGTCTGTATAAGGGAGTTGAAATGCAAAGCGAAATTAAGGTTGAAGAGGAGCAATATGTGCCGGAAGATGGAAAGGGATTTACCATCTTGGAAGCAGAAGTAGAAGTAGAAAAGGCGCTCAAGGAGATGAAGAATAGGAAGGCATGTGGAATTGATGATTTGCCAGCAGAACTGTTGAAGAGTCTGGGAAACAAGGCAAGAAAAGAAATTGTCTACCTCTGTAATGAGATATATGACAAAGGGGAATGGCCTGAGGATTTCCTTGCAACAGTTATGATACCAATAGAGAAAAAGAGAAACACTAAAAAATGTGAGGAGCACCAGACCATCAGTCTAATTTTTCATGCAGCTAAAGTCTTGCTGAGAGTGTTGAATAGAAGGCTATATGGCAAGCTGGATAGAGAGATTTTAGAGGAGCAGTTCGGATTTAGAAGAGGAAAGGCACAAGAGATGCTATTGGCCTGTTAAGAACTATAGGGGAAAGATATATGGAAAAAGGTAGAGAAATCTTTGCTGTTTTTATAGATTTAGAAAAGGCTATTGACAGAGTTCAGTGGAACAAGCTGATGGATATTTTGAGGAGGAAAGGAGTAGACTGGAAAGAGAGACAACTGATACAGAATCTATATTTATACCAGAAAGTAAGGATAAGGATTGGAAATGAAATGTCAGAAGGAGGTAGCATTGGACGAGGTGTTAGACAAGGTTGTTGCCATTCCCCACTGTCGTTTAACATTTACCTTGAAGAGATTATTGCAAAAGACTCAGATGGGAAAAGAGGAATATGTATTGTTGGAAAGAGAATAGAATGTATAAGATTTGCTGATGACATGGTATTAGTGGCAGAAAGTGAGCGGACAGTGAATAACATGCTGAAAGATCTGAATGAACCTTGTGTGGAATATGGGATGCAAATAAACACAGCAAAAACAAAGAGTATGGTCATCAGTACAAGACGTAGACTGTCCAATATTAAAATAGGACAATCTACGATTAGCCAAGTAAGTGCATTTAAATATCTTGGAAGCACAATAACTGAAGACTTGAGATGTCACCAGGAGGTGAAAATTCGAATTACCATAGCGAAGGAGGAATTCGACAGAAAGAGGAGCCTCTTATGTGGCAAATTAGATAAAGGACTAAGGAAAAGGCTTGGCAAATGTTTTGTCTGGAGTGTGGTACTATATGGGGCAGAAACATGGATGATGAGACGAGAGGATGAAAGAAGGTTAGAAGCATTTGAGATGTTGGATGTGGAGGAAAATGGAGAGAATAAGCTGGATGGAAAGAGTGAGTAATGAAAGAGTATTGGAAAGGGTTGGTGAGACAAGATGTCTGCTGAAGGTTGTAAGAGAAAGGAAAAAGAACTGGTTGGCACATTCATTGAGAAAGGAGTGCTTGCTAGCAGACACTTTGGAAGAATTGGTTTGTGGGGGAAGGAGACACAAGATGATAGATGACATAAAGGGAAGAGGAAATTATGCAGACCTAAAGAGGATGGCAGAAGACCAGTCAGTCTGGATTAATGCCATGTAAAAAACTGCCTTTTGGCAAAACACTGATGATGATGAGTTATTCAGAGGAATGATGAGTTAGCTAAGAAAGATACTCTAAGTTAGTAGTGATTAGAAAGCTGTCAGTGCCAGTCATAGACATGCGATTTGTATCAGTTCAGCTAGCCTAAGCTACTGTGACAAGTGCCTTCATGGACTGGACATGTAGGATGCACAGTGGCTTTCCTAGACAGCAAGCTGAGTTATATAATATGATTATATGGCAGTGATCTAAGGGCAAATAAATAACTCCAACAGGAGATTAAAAAATTGCACTGATGTCATGCAATTACAGACAATTTTGTGACTTCTGTGTTACTTCACTGTAGACTTTAACAACAGTCAAACAGAATTACTCATTGGTATTCATTACTACTAAGTAAGTTTACACATAAATATTAGTGCACAAATACCAGATAATCACGTGAAATCAGTATTAGGGTAGGCGAACAGACAAATTTGTTGGACGGGTTCTGGAAAAAGTTGAATGCATCTGTATAGGAAGTCATATACAGGGAATTAGTGTGACTAATTCTACAGTATTGTTCAAGTATTTGGAGACCTTATCAAATAGTCATGACAACACACATTGAATGAACATATTCAGCAGTGTGCTACTAGGATTTTAACAGATTGGTACAGCCCATACAAAACTTTAATAGATGTGCCTGGGAAACTTAGATGGGAGTAACTGGAAGAAAGACAACATAGTTTTAGTGAAACCCTTTTTGATAAACTTAGATAATCTGTATTCAAAGAAAACTGTGCACCATCTTGTATCTCGTGAAGGGACAATTAATATAATTGAGATTACCTCACATACAGAGTCATATAGACAGCCATTTTTCCCTAAATACTTGAACAGAACAGGAGAGTAAATGGATAATACTGGTACAATGTACCCTTTGCCATTGTTTTACAGTGACTCCCAGACTCTAACTTTGCAAATTGCAGCACACAAAATGATCGTTCCTGTGGTGTCGTCGCCATTTTCCTACAAACAAACGCCAGCGCCACTGCGGATTTGCATGGAACTTCTGCGCGGACCATTGAAAAACTTTGAACCTTTCTCTGACAAGAAACGTTTGAATTGTGTTTCTATCATTTGTAGTTTTTGAGAAATAAATGTTTGAAATCTGCTCTTTCTTTTTGAAACGCCCTGTATATGTAGATATAAATATAGATTTGTCCTTTTACCTTTCTGTAGGTTACCATGTTGTATAAAAATCTGGAACTGAGTATGGTGGTTCATATGCTTAGATAAAAAATGCATATAAAATACCTCTCAAGTGATTTGCATGTAGCTTGCTTCTTCTAAAATAACTTGTTATAAGAAGTCAGATGTTTATGACTTCAAGTTGACACAAGAGCTTACTCTAGTGTATAGCCAGACACTGTCACTTTTGCAAGTGGTAGATTTATTGATAGCATTTACTTCATTAAAATTCATTCCACATAACCCTTTTCAAGTGAAGAATTGTGGGACATTCCAGAGTGATGTATGTGTATAAATAGTTTATATTCTGTCAGAGAAATAAGTGTACCTCTTTGTTACATTTTACAGAATAAAAACCTCTGGGAATAAAGTTGTACCTGGCATTGGTCCAAAGGGGAAAGAAATGTTAAGAGATGCTATGTCATCCCTCCTTCTAATATCTGTCCATGGATTCCATGCTACTGTTGGTAGTGTAGGTGTTCTCATGTGATTTACAGGAACTTTTATAGATGCTAGTGGATGATAACCTAGAACAGAAGAATTGAACATGTAAAATCACTGATGATAATTCACAAAATACATACATAAATAAGCAACTAAATGAAACAATGAATGTTTTATGGTCAATAAATGCTATATGGTAATTACATGTAAATCAATCATACATCTTATACATAACCTCATGGGGAAGAGAATACAATGTAATTTCATACTCTGATGTAATATTTGTTAAGAACTAAACTGCAGAGACAAGACAAATTTAAATTCTTCCAGATTTAAAATAAAATAATAGGTGTATTATTAACAATTCATTTTATGAAATTTGTAATTATAAATTACAGAGAGAACATATTCAACAAGATCCTTTCTAAGATGAAGCTAGAAATTGGGAATCCATAACAGTTCAATTCAAAATAATAAAAAAGATCTTATTAGTCACTCATTCTACAAATTATCTGAATAACTGTGTAGAGTAACTGAAGAGGTAACAGCTTTTTTCAGAGTAGCAGCTTTTGCTCTTATTTACTTGACTACATTTAGTTGGCATAAGAATGAACAGAGTGGTACCTTGCAGGCATATAGGCCCTTCCAGTAAGGTGGCGTAAGACCTCACACTGAATGGACATTATGTTAAAAAGTGAGGTCTTATAGCAACTGAGTTGGGAATATTGTGGTGTATTGGAATCCTGAATAAAACCAACCTGCTTTCTGGGGGCAAAAAAAAAGCAGTGTTTCATTACTTACTGAATGCCCCTCGTTGTTTTGTGGTGCTCTTGTTTGTATATATTCAACGTCAACAAGTTTGTCCCCTTTTGTATTCTTTGTTACAATTTTCTTCACTAGGTCATGGAAGATGGTTCCATGGGTATACAGATTTGCAGGTTCCATGTCTATCAAAAACTGCAATTTTATTGCATGTTCCATTAAAAATAATTGATGATTATGAAATTGAGAAGCTTCTGCTGTTACAACTGATCCTGAGCCATGTTTCACTTTTTCCACATCACAATGCAAGTGACATTATCAACTTCTGCAACGAAATTTTTATGCTACTGAAAAGCATTTAATTTCCTTAGTAAATTACTATTTCTGCTTGTTGTGTTGTTTGGCTGACTCATTTTGCCTGTAGTGCTGCAATTTATACAATTCCAACCACCTGGTTTTGAAGTATCTTATGGATGTCTGTTTTTGTGGACATTGCTGCAGTGCTTGTGGAGAGACAGTCTGACTAAGCAATTTGTGGTACGTGTCAGTGCATCCGAGTCCCAGGTACACAGAATCAAAATTTTCTATACATCTGCTGGGAAATGTGAGAACAATTTTTTACACAGGATGTCAGTATATACGGCTTTTGCTGCTAGTGCCCATTTGCGATGAAGCAACTATAGCATGCTATATCCAAGTTCCACTGCTCTTAAGCATTTCACAAATCTTTTGATCTGTGATTGTCATAACTGATTGACTAATGTATGCATTGTATTTATCTTTGAGTGGTGATGAAGTTAGTATGTATTGCACCTCTCCAGTCATGCCTTTGTTAAGAGCAGTAACGACATATAAGATACTATATTTTGTTTGACCTGCCATGATGCAAGCAAGAACAACTTGGTTACCTGATTTCATGAATCAGAAATAGAAATAAATGCATTGCTGATTGTAGGTGAGTGAGTGTTATTGACAGGGGATATCATATTGATACAATATTTTTAGATATCCACAAGGCTTCCAACACCATTCCTCACAAATGACTTCTACTCAAATTGCATGCCTATGGAGTATCACCTCAGTTGCATGACTAGATTCACAGATTTCTGCCAGAAAGGTAGCACATAGGAATTCATGGAAAATCATCAAGTAAAACAGAAATGATATCTGACATTCCCCAAGGGTGCGTTATAGGCCCTCTTCTGTTCCTGATCTACATAAACAATCTAGAAGACTATCCGAGTGGCTCTTTTACATTATTTGCGGATGATGCTGTCATGTACCATCTTGCAAAAACATCAGATGACAAAACAAATTGTAAAACAATTTAGACAAGACATCTGTATTGTGCAAAAAGTGCCAGTTGACCCTAAACAATTAAAAGTGTTAAGTCTTCCACAGGAATACAAAAGGAATCCACTAAATTTTGATTAAACAATAAATCAGACAAAACTAAAGACTGTTAACTCAACTAAATACTTACGTATTACAAATATGAATAACTTAAACTGCAATGATCACATAGATAATGTTGTGGGAAAAGTAAACCAAAGACAGTATTTTATTGGCAGAACTCTTAGAAAACACAACAGATTGTAGTGTTTCAAGAATTTCCGCATAAATTCTAGAACCATTCTGCCTTCTACCGTCTCAAACACATGATATTTTAAATATAAGTGTGAGAGAGCCTACCTACTGCACGTCGCCTGTCTGTGTGTGCAGGTCCGAAGTGTGTAGTAAGAGGACTGTAGACACAGTGGTGGAATGGCACCGACAAGTGTTTGCCAGTCGCGCCATGGACATTTAATGAAAGAACATGGCAGACTCAAGGAACTTCTGTGCTATTCCGTGCTGTTTTATAACTTTGACTATTATAGAGAAAAAAAAGAAGAACAGTTGAAATATTGTTAATTAATGCTCATCTTGGACATGGAGAGGAAAAGACATGTATTCAGATTCATGATGAGAATGGACTTGGTTTTTTAAGCCAACTTTCTCTTGTGTGTAAACGAACTTTGTTTCTAACCTTTGGATATGCGAGGAGACTTACTTGACAGTGTTTGTTTATGTGGAGAATGAGATTTGTAAAAGTTTGAAGTTTAAATATAAATCGTTAAGTGAAGCAAAAGAAACTGCATATGTCTACATATTTTTATAAGTAGAAAGAGTATTGAGAAATTCCAGTTCCTAGCAAATACACTTCAGAGCAGAAGAGAAAAGGAGGTTGCAGCATCAAGCTAACCAGCAAGGAAAGTCAGCTGACAATCTCAAGTAAGCCGTATCATTGAAGAAGTGGTAGTTTACACACATAGTTCACCACTTTAAGTCATCCAAAGCGTTTGAAACTGGCAACCTGTGTGAAAGGACAGAAGGAAACAGGAATTTTGAGGCGAAAATGAGATAAGAAGATATTATGTGTTGCCGTAGTAACTGAGAATAACAATACGAGGGAATAATAAGGGAAAGACGTAAGGAAGTCATAGCGTTAAAAGACCAGAGAGAAGATCTTGACATATTGGACTAAGAAGAGATATGCCAAGAACAATTCGACTAAGAAGATCTGGTGTTGGGAGAATACAGCTCTCACATGCATTGTGCGGACGCAAATGGGGAAACCAGCCTGCATCCAACGCCGCCAGCACCAGCTTCTGTTCACCTGTGATGACCTGCCGCCACATCTGCCCACCTACGCAGCGAGAATTCTACGCTGGGTGAGCGTGAAATAAAAACTTTATTACTCTAGTAAGAAGTGTTACAAAATACTGTGGGGGTGAACTTTTACTGTGTAATTGGTATAACTGAAATTACTATTAAATGCTCACAAGAGCCAAAGCCTATAGAAGTATGGACAGTATACAAGTTAGAGAGACATCAGAACCAGCCATGGCTATGAGAATTACTAAAGAAGGGCCTGACTGGTCTGAGTTAGTAAATCTAATCAAAGCTCAGAATCTTAAGTTTGACTCAGTAAATGCTCAATTAAATGAAGCTTTAAATGCTCAGAGTCTGCAGTGAAATGCTAAATTACATGCTCAGAGTACAACTTTAAATGATAAATTAGATGCTTAGAGTACAACTTTAAATATTAAATTGGACGTTCAGAATGAAACTTCAGGTTTGTTAAGTGTCAAGGTAGATTCACAAAGTAAAGAATTTAGTAATCTATGTGAAGGTGGGAGATTTGAAGATTGAATTTGACGCTTTAAATACTAAAGTCGAAAATTTTAAGATAGATTTAAAGAATGAATTGACTAGTTCCCTGCACATTCGTGTAAATAAACTACTGGCCATTAAAATTGCTACACCACAAAAATGAGGTGCTACAGACATAAAATCTAACCAACAGGAAGAAGATGCTGTGACATGCAAATGATTAGCTTTTCAGAGCATTCACACAAGGTTGGTGCTGGTGGAGACACCTACAACGTGCTGACATGAGGAATGTTTCCAACCGATTTCTCATACACAAACAGTAGTTGACCGGCATTGCCTGGTGAAATGTTGTTGTGATGCCTCGTGTGAGGAGGAGAAATGTGTACCATCACGTTTCTGACTTTGATAAAGGTCGGATTGTAGCCTATCACGACTGCGGTTTATCGTATCGCGACATTGCTGCTCGTGTTGGTCGAGATCCAATGACTGTTAACAGAATATGGAATCGGTGGGTTCAGGAGGGTAATACAGAATGCCCTGCTGGATCCCAATGGCCTCGTATCACTAGCAGTCAAGATGACAGGCATCTTATCTGCATGGCTGTAATGGATCGTGCAGACACGTCTCGATCCCTGAGTCAACAGATGGGGTCGTTTGCAAGACAACAACCATCTGCAGGAACAGTTCGACGATGTTTGCAGCAGCATGGACTATCAGCTCGGAGACCATGGCTGCGGTTACCCTTGACACTGCATCACAGACAGGAGCGCCTGCGATGGTGTACTCAATGATGAGCCTGGGTGCACGTATGGCAAAACGTCATTTTTTCGGATGAATCCAGGTTCTGTTTACAGCATCATGATGGTTGCATCCGTCTTTTGGCGACATCGCGGTGAACGCACATTGGAAGCGTGTATTTGTCATCGCCATACTGGCGTATCACCCAGCGTGATGGTACGGGGTGCCATTGGTTACACGTCTTGGTCACCTCTTGTTCGCATTGACGGCACTTTGAACCATGGACGTTGCATTTCAGATGTGTTACGACCCGTGGCTCTACCCTTCATTTGATCCCTGAGAAACCCTACATTACAGCAGGATAATGAATGACCACATGTTGCAGGTCCTGTACGGGCCTTTCTGGATACAGAAAATGTTCGACTGCTGCCCTGGCCAGCACATTCTCCAGATCTCTCACCAATTGAAAACGTCTGGTCAATGGTGGCCGAGCAACTGGCTCGTCACAATACACCAGTCACCACTCTTGATGAACTGTGGTGTCCAATGAATACCCGTTTATCATCTGCATTTCTTCTTGGTGTAGCAATTTTAATGGCCAGTAGTGTAAAATGTTCAATGACCTTAGTGGTAAACAGAATGATAATTTCCATGAGTTATCAAAAAAGTTAGAATTTGAGATTGAGGACAGATGCAATAATGTAGAATCAGAAATCAATGAAAAATTAGGATCTTTCGAAAAGGTGTGTAATGTTAAATTTAATGCTGTAAAGCAGGGACTGAAAGTGTAGATAAGCAGAGCGAGTTAATGCCTGTCATTCAATCACAAATTACAGGTGTAAGTACACAAGTGGATAATGTAGAAAGAAGCTTTAAAGAGAAAATAGCAAAAGCTGATATCGTAAATGTAAGTAGTTTGGAAGAACAAGTCAAAGAATTTACAGGAAGAAAAGTTACCGAGCGAATAATTGTTTCTTCTGAACTTTCAGATACCCAAAAGGTTATAGATGACTCGTGGAAAGAATTCAAACTTATCAAGTATAAAATTGAAAAACTGAAAACTTCACCTAATTTTGTGTTAAGTAGTGAAGTAGTCACTGATTTACAATGGGGAGTGAATTCAGGGTTATCAAGATAATTCCCTAAATTCAAGCCCGATGGAGATGTGCACCTGACACATTTCTTGAGAAAGTTTAACCAAGCTTTGCCGAAAAACTGGGAAGACTCTAAAAAGATTGAATTTGCTGTGTGTTACCTTCTAGGAGAAGCCTCCAAGTGGCGCACAGTAAATATTGAAAACTTTTCCTCTTGGGAAGTTTCTCAAAAGAAATTTAAGGAGAAGTATTGGTCTTCAAGTGCCCAGGAGAAGTTAATATCAGATTTGTGAGACCCAAAATATTACAATAATACTTGGAGTACAATGAGGAAGTATTTTGATTGGCATCTAATGTGTGCAAAGTACCTAGATAAGCCAATGGAGAAAGAAGGATTAGTGCAGATTTTAATTACACGATTACCCATATATGCGAGGAAAGATATCTTACGTTGTGGATGGAAGGCGGTAGAAGAGCTGTTGTCCTATGTAGACACATCTGATGCCTTAAATAAGGACTGCAGTGAAAACTTGCACCAAAGTGAAAATCTGAGCTACAAAAGGAACAGTGGTAATAATTTTAAAAAACATAAGGCTAACCTATCTAGAGTATACCAGTGCAACAGGAAAAATTGTAATGACAGTTATCAGAAAAAGCGCCCATCTTTGAATTTAGGTCCTGTAACTTCACAGGAATTTATACCAAGTAATAACAGAATATGAAGTGATAAAGTATTATCTTGATTTGGTAACCAACCTGTGATTACCAATAATGAGGAAAACATAGTGCGATCTGCATCCAGAGCTGGGGCCCAGGTCATGGAAGTACGCTAGAAGGCCTTAGTCCATAATTTTACCCACAAAATACCTACAAAGGAATGGTTGCTACTGGAAGAACCAAGCTTGACTACCAGTAATCAACAGCCTATAGTAGCAGGGACCATGGAAAATTCCAAGGTTAATATATTTATAGATTGAGGGAGTGAGGTATCACTCATCTCCAACACATTCTTTAGTTCATTACAGACTAAACATCACTTACCGTTATTACCAGTGACCGGAGTGTACATAGTTGGAATAACAGGAATGAAAAGTAAAGTGGTGAAACATGAAACCCAAGTGAACTGCAGCACTGGAAATATCTTATTTCGGCAAACACTTTTAATAGTAGAAAATATTAATAGAGATGTCTTATTTGGTTTAGATTGGTTATTAGAATTTAAAGTCATCTTAAACTATGAGGAAAATCTTCTTTGTTTTAGTAACAGGAACAGTAGTTGTTGGATACCACTTGTGACAGATAACCACACTGCAAAACAAACAACTGAGTGTCAATGCTTACAATTAACTGATACAGCACAACTGTCAGCAGAGATTGATAATGTAGATCATGTATCACTTTGAGCTGACATACAAGAATAAGTAAATGAGTCCATAATACTGACCAATCAACAAAGACAAGATTTATATAAAATTCTAATGGAATATCAAGTAGTGTTTTCCGATCGTCCAGGCAATATCAGCAACTACATGTGTAAGTTTAAAATCAAAGATAATACTCCTTTTTTCTGTAAGCCGATCCAATACCTGTGAATTTGAAAGAAGCAGTTAAGGAGGAAATCAACAAAATGATTGACAAAAATACAACAGAACATAGTTCTTGCATAGAATAATTCTAGCATAGAATAACCCTTTGGTAGTGGTGAAAAAAAGCTACAGGAGGGGTACGATCAGTGCTAGACTGAATAAGCATATAGAGACTGAATAAGCATATAGAGACAAAAAGAGACAGACCGATTAACATTGATGAATCATTATCCAAGTTTGAGAAAGCAAGGTTTTTTACCACGATGGACCTGACCGTGGGATATTGGCAAATTAGGTTACATCCAGAATCAAAAAAGTACACAGCATTTCTGTTTGATGGTAAATCACATCATTTCAATGTATTGCCTTTTGGACTTAAGATTTCTGTATCTGTATTTATACGTGCACTGGATAAGGCACTAGGGAGAGTGTTATTGAAGGATTTAATAATATATGTAGATGATATCCTGATAATATCAGCTTTCTGGAAGGAACATTATCTAACCTTAAGTGAGACCCTAAAGAAATTTAAAGAAAAAGGTATTACGATAAAGCTATCTAAAGTACTTCTCACACCAAGAGCTTAAATTTTTAGGTAATATTGTGGGAGTGCAGGGAATTAGACCAGGCCCTGAACGCATCAAAGCCATTAAAGAATACCCACACCCTAGATATGTAAGGCAGTTGAATGGATTTACAGGAATGGCCAGATACTATCGATGGTAAAGAAGAGATCAAGAAATGAAAGATACAAAATTTTACGTTTATTAAGGAAGGGTTTACCATGGGATTTGGGACCAAGAGGCAAATGATGTGTTTGACAATGTCAAAAGAGCGCTTGTTGAATCACCTATATTACATCATTCAGTTATGGGTGAAGCATTTAAATTGTCAACAGATGCATCTGATTATAGTATTGCTGCAGAACTGTTCCAAGGAGAGTGGGATCTAAATAATGTAGAGCACTGAACCATAGCTTCTGCCAGCCGTAGTCTAAATAAGAATGAACTAAATTATACAGCTACTGATAAAGAACTATTGGCAATCGAATGGAGTATTCAGAAATTTCAAATGCTAATATGGGGATCAGTAATCAATGTTTATACTGATCATCAAGCTCTATCCTTTCTAATGAGTAGTCGATTGTCGCACAGTAGGTTAACGCGATGGATGCTGTTCCAAGAGAAATATGATATTTGAATACAATATATAAAAGGTTCCAAAAATATTGTACTGGACGCTTTGCCTAGGCTACCAGTAGGAATGGAAGAATTAAAATGTATGGAAGGACTCAGCGTTATTTTTGCAATTAATTTTATGTCAGCTGAATATCCGAACATCAGGGTTCTAGACATGGCTCAAAGAATAACAGAAAATATCTATCATGATCCCTATTTTACAGAAATGATTTCTATGTGTATCTGAAATTCCTTACCTCCTAATTAAGTAGAAAAATGGAAAATTATAGGTCATAATTTGTTTTGTAGAGACTGTGTAACATTGCAACATTGGCGCTTATGCATTCCAAAGGTAATGCAAGGCGCACTTGTGAGGTATGTTCATACAGGATATGGACACTTCGGAATAAAAAAGTGTATAGCCCATATGAATAAGTTTTATTATTTTAAGATGCTAGGTCATAAAGTAGCATCTCTGACAAGAACTTGTGAAATCTGCCAGAAAGTGAAAGAGAATAATACTCATATGAAGTACACAATGTATCCGATTATTCCTAAGTCGTTGCACGATCTCACAGCAGCAGATTTTTTTTGGACCAGTTCCAAAAGGAAAAGGAGGAATGTCATACATTTTGGTCATCGTAGAATGTTGGTCAAAATATGTTAAACTAGACACAATCAAAAGAGCCAATATACTGACAGTTACACACTGTTTACAACAATACTTTCAATCTCCAACAAATTTAACATATTCACAGGTACCTTTACCTTTACACCAAACAAATACAGATTCATTAACAGAAATTTTACGTCTACCACGTGTTGATAGGAAAAAGGGTGAGGGAGACATATAAGTAGATTTGCCAAAGTCTTTATTAGCATTTTCGGTAACATGATATGTTTTGTAGGCGATGATGTCTCGGTCCACGAAAGATTCGAGTCCAGACACGCTTGACACACCTGTTCCTCCTCGTACAATGGCGACTGTTAACCATCCATTGCCATGTGTAAATGTATCGTTAATGTCGATACTGAAGTTCAATTTACATCCACAAAACACAGCTGGTCCATCTAGAAGGGCGTGTGCAGCGACAGATTTCATTGTGTTCTTCTTCTTGTCAGCAGGCGCACCTAGTATGGCTAGTGCGCCCGTACGGGGTAACGCGTGGCTGGCACTGTGAAATCGTCTAAGTCCCTATCAAGGTCACGCACTCTGCCGCGTGTATAAAAGCGAGCGATCGCCGCGCAGCGGCTCATTCGCGCTGCTGCTGTCGCACAGGCAACTGCATTGAACGCTGCCAAGATGCGCTACCGACGACAACGGCGACATGCAAGACAGACAATATACAAAACTATAGAAGACGTTGAAATGACAACATCTGCTGCTGACAAGAAGAAGAACACAATGAAATCTGTCGCTGCACACGCCCTTCTAGATGGACCAGCTGTGTTTTGTGGATGTAAATTGAACCGCGCTCTGCCACGTGTATAAAAGCGAGCGATCGCCGCGCAGTGGCTCATTCGCGCTGCTGCTGTCACACAGGCAACTGCATTGAACGCTGCCAAGATGCGCTACCAACGACAACGGCGACGTGCAAGACAGACAATATACAAAACTATAGAAGACGTTGAAATGACAACATCTGCTGCTGACAAGAAGAAGAACACAATGAAATCTGTCGCTGCACACGCCCTTCTAGATGGACCAGCTGTGTTTTGTGGATGTAAATTGAACTTCAGTATCGACATTAACGATACATTTACACATGGCAATGGATGGTTAACAGTCGCCATTGTACGAGGAGGAACAGGTGTGTCAAGCGTGTCTGGACTCGAATCTTTCGTGGACAGAGACATCATCGCCTACAAAACATATCATGTTACCGAAAATGCTAATAAAGACTTTGGCAAATCTACTTATATGTCTCCCTCACCCTTCTTCCTATCAACACGTGGTAGACGTAAAATTTCTGTTAATGAATCTGTATTTGTTTGGTGTAAAGGTAAAGGTACTTGTGAATATGTTAAATTTGTTGGAGATTGTACTGTATATTTTCATAAATAAATAAAACTGTAGCGTAGCTGAAAACCGGGGAATGTACATCTAGAACCTGTCGGCATAGAGTATGCAACAGCATGTTACGTCAGCTCTCTGAGCGCTTGACCTTTGACCCCGCCGATAAGGCGGTGCTACGTCAGCTTGGCAGCGCGCCAGCCGTGGACTTACGCTCTAAGCCGTTTCTTATGGATAATAGCCCACAATTTGTGAGTAATGAATTTGAAGAATTTCTAGCATGGGAAGGTATTCGTCAAGTGTTAATATCCAACTATAACACATATTCGAATCTGTGTGAAAGAGTAATGAAGGCAATTGAAAGACTATGCTGTACCTACCCCCATGAATAACATACTTTATGGGCAATGAAAATTAAAGATTTTGAACTTATTCAAAGCAAATTACCATATTTATCAACCGGGTTGACACCATTAGAAGTAATAGGCAAACCCTTTGTAGGAGAACCCCTGATTAAATGTTTTAATTGGCCCGAAAAACCTATTGTCGATTACAAACTGAATCACGAAATAGTTTCTAAGAATTTAACTGAAAAAGCACAACAAAGAGTAAGAAAACATAATGAAAAGGCTGTTGAATCTCAGTACAAGGTCGATGACATAGTTTTTGTAAAACAACATCTTCAAAGCTCTGCCCTGAAGAAAGAAACACAAAATTTTTTCCAAAAATATGAAGGATCATACTGAGTACAAATGGCAATCCATCCCAGGACATTATTTTTAGTGGATCCTACAACTGGATCAGACAAGGGAAAGTAAAATGTAAAAGATGTAAGGTTGTACATACCCCCCAGGGCTGTTACCATTCTGAGTTAACGGGCAGAGTGATGACCATTGGGTCCCAAGTTGTTTTTGGTGTTTCTTCTGTAATAAATTTCCTGCACCGAATTACCTCAAATTCTTAAACTATTCTATCATTGCTGGCCGGAGTGGCCAAGCGGTTCTAGGCGCTTCATTCTGGAACCGTGTGACTGCTACGGTCGTAGGTTCGAATCCTGCCTCGGGCATGGATGTGTGTGCTGTCCTTAGGTTAGTTAGGTTTAAGTAGTTCTAAGTTCTATGGGACTGATGACCTCAGATGTTAAGTCCCATAGTGCTCAGAGCCATTTGAACCATTTTTATTCTATCATCCCCCACTTACAGGTTCTGGAAAAAACCATACCAGTGAGAATTTGTGATTACGTCACCCAAAATTCTCCTGGTAGAGATTTCCTTGTTCCAGTCAGTTAGACTACTAACAACCTCTAACTCCCTATATAATCTCTTGTGAAACTAAAGAAGCGTCTGCATAAGTGCTTCTGGTACTACTCTTATGTACCCTGCAAGAGCACACATGATGTAGGAATTTGCACTGTGCATTCGCACCTACCTGTCCCCAATTCGGAGTTGTCCCGACTTTGCTCAACTGCAGCATGAGGCGGAAATTTGCACACATGTTGTCTCTGATCTCCATCATTTGGCACCACCTTGGGACAAGATATATAAGGTGCACCTGAGCAGCTCTTATCTCCCTCGGTTTTGACCGGCGCAGTCTCCACGTATGATTGGGTCATATTTTTACTTGGACCTCGGTTTCGACCAGAGCAGTCTCCATGTAGAGTTAGGTCATATTTTTCCCTGGAATAATCTTAGTATGTAATCTCTTCACCAGTTTCTTTGCAAACCTGTGTGTAGAGGTCTGGGTCAAACCAACATTATCGAGTTTGTATATCGTGATGATATGAGGTGACATTATGATGACCTCAACAATGGTTTTCGTGAAGGCTGCCTTGTGATCCCTTTCTTTGTCAAATAATTTCTGAAGTCATGGGAATACTATTCTCATACTGAATGTAATATAGTCAAGCCAGCTTTTGCCATTATGCTCTATGTGAGGTTTCTGTCCTTGCCGAACTGGCCTTAGGACACCTGCATTATTCTTTGACAAATGTACTGCCATAATTGGGCCAGAGTTCCAGTTTATATTTCTTGACGCATATTTTTCTTAGTGAACTGAAGGAAATATTAAGTTAACAGAACATATAATATTGGATGACTAATTAAAGAACTGTGATAACATAGTATATAGATTTTCTACTTTGTATAGAATATTTTATACCTTTTATGAGATGCGATGTAGATGGGAGGGTTTGTATTAGTTTTGAAAGGGGTGGGTATTATGGATAAAAGCATGGTTTATGAAAACACATAAATCATGACTAACACGAAACACACACCACACCTTTCAGACGACCCTCACAAACAAGTGTGCCTGATTCTTCATCACTTGCTGTTTCCAGAGGGATGCTAAGATTTCCTTTGAGAACTGAAGGGTAAGGGTGGGACTGTCCATTCTGTAGGAGATGATAACACCAAACCTCCTCCGGCTTCTCGCTCAAGTACCTGTGAGGAGGGATCCTGGGAAAGGAGGGTGGGAAGAATTTCCTGTCTTTTGGGCTGTCTTCTTCCTCTTCTTCGATCTTAGCAACCATTTCTATTTATTTCCTTTCTTACTTCTCATTTGAGGACCTATCTGCTTTTTCTCTTTCCATTTTCATTTACTTCTATCACAGAAGTCCTTCCTGATTTCTGTGGTTCCCAATAACCTACATCTTATCTTCAATAAGAAGGCTGAAGAATCAAAGTACATGAACACACATCTACATACACACAAAGAGAGACAGATATGCAAACAATGAGGTAATAGATTAGAAAGAGGTGAGAACCACCATGTGTTGTAGGGAGAAAGATATGTGTACATCAGGAAATATGCACACTTCATTTTTTATTAAGACGGTTCTACATTGCCTATTTATATAAAAACTATCATGAGAACTATGATGATTCCATATCACATGTATGCTGAAAAAATATATATAAAAAATTAAAAAAATTAAAAAGAAACAGTGACAATTTCACATTGAGTGAGTATACATAAGGAGGCGGCATGAGTAATGAAAGAGAACACAAACAAGGTTGAAGTACTCATGATGTTTGTTTAAGAAAAGTCAGTGTAGCAAATACTCTGATAAATTGAGAAGTTGTAGGATAGTGGGACTTGAATAGTGTATGTAAACATATTACCTACTGAATAGTATATAGACATGGAATCTATTAAGTGTATAGAAGTTGAAAAGTAGAGGAGGACTCCGAGGATTAGATGAAGTATTAAGAAGTAAATGCAAGTGTAGAATAGATTTTTTTGTTTTTGCAAGAAAATATTTAATTATAGTATACATAGAAATGTATACTGGGGGTAATGAACCATGAGGCCTACTCAGAAAGAATAAGGGGGGGGGGGGGGGGGGTGTACACGGCATTTACTGAATATAAAGGGCAGGTGGACCTACATGATCTGTAGCCTAATGAACAGGAATGTTGTATAAAGGGGCGTACCTACCAGAATGAAAAGAGGAAGTGCACTCGTATGGTCAACCCACAGGCAAGGTATAGGTATTGATCCTAGGGGAAAAGGACAGTATCATGATAGAAGTCACACATTTTATACGGATTATTCTGGTAAGTTTGAACTCTATACACAATGAGCATTATTATGTGCTATGTAAGTTTATGAGTGTCCAAAGAAACATTTTCATGTTGCCCAGAGTTTCTCCAAACTACATAAAATATTAGAAGTAATACATTCTTAGGAAAGGTAGTATTAAATATGAAAATAGAAAATAGATTACTCAATTGTCACAAACACCTGTAGTTTACAACTGAAAATAAAAATGAAGTCTCACATTTCCTAAATACTAGTCAGACTTATTGAATCACTAATGAACACTCAGGTCTTGATGTCAAAGAATCGCTCAATGTATACTGTTAAAATGTGAATATCGGTGAGATTAATGTACATGATGGTTATGTATAAAATATCACATGTTTGATCTGAGGAGGGGGACATGTAGTGTTTTGAGAATTTCCACATAAATTGTAGAACCACTCAGCCTTCTACTATCTCGAACACACAACATTTTAAATATAAGTGTGAGAGAGCCTATCTACTGCGTGTTGCCTGTCTGTGTGTGCAGGTCTGAAGTGTGTAGTAAGAAGACTGCAGACTTGGTGGTAAAAACGGCACCGACAAAGTGCTTGCTGGTCGTGCCACATAAGTTTAATGAAAGAATACAGCACACTCAAGGAACTTCTATGTTATTCCACGCTGTTTTATAACTTTGACTATTGTAGTGAAAAAAAGAAGAACAGTTGAAATATTGTTGATTAATGCTCGGCTTGGGCTTGGAGAGGATAAGACATGTACTCAGATTAAGGATGAGAATGGACTTAGTTTTTTAAGCCAACTTTTTCTTATGTGTACATGAACTTTGTTTCTAACCTTTGGATATGTGAGGAGACCTACTTGACAGTGTTTGTTTATGTGGAGAATGAGATTTGTAAAAGTTTTATGTTTAAATATACATTGTTAAGTGAAGCAAAAGAAACTGTGTATGTCTGCTTATTTTTATAAGTAGAAAGATTCTTGAGAAATTCCTGTTCCTAGCAAACATACTTCGGAGATGAAGAGAAAAGGAGGATGCAGCAGCAAGCTAACCAGCAAGGAAAGTCGACTGACAATCTCAAGAAAGTCATATCATTGAAGAAGTGGTAGTTTACACACATACATCACCACTGTAAATCGTCCAAAGCATTAGAAGGTCAACCAAAGAGACTCCCTACACCATGCAAGTCTGTCCTCTTCTGGAGTACTGCTGTGTGGTATGGGCTCCACATCAGATACAATTGATAGGGGGCACTGAAAAAGTTCAAAGAAAGGCAGCTCATTTTTTGTTATAGTGAAATGAGGGAGAATGTGCTATAGATAGGATACATGAATTGGGATGGTTATCATTAAACAAAGCCACTTCTCATTGTGGCATGATCTTCTCTTAAAACTTCAATCACCAACTTCCTCATTCAAATGTGATATCCATCTGCAAAAAGAGTAATGATCATGTCAGTAAGATAAGAGAAGTCAGAGCTTGCACAGAAAGATTTAAGTATTCAAGTTGTTTGGGAGGGGAATGGTAGAGAAGTAGCTTGAAGGTAGTTTGATGAACCCTCTGTCAGATGCTTAATTGTGAATAGCAGAATAATCATACAGAACACAGAGTCACAGCAATCTGTTGTGAGATACCATGGCTCCATAATGTTTTATATGAGAATTTGTCTGAGGGTTGTATTTACTTCATGTAGCCCAAAAAAGAAATTTTGAATGAGTTATTTTTAATTCACATGACAATCAAGTTATTAAATAACACATTTGTCTGACATAATGTGTATGTCACTAAATACCACTTCACATGATCAGCTGACAAAAGAAATTACAATTGACAAATCACTTCACAAAATACTGTATTATAAAAGAACAGAATACAACAGATTGTAACTAAGAGGATTCCACTAAGAAGCATGTTACAAAACATCAACTGCATCTGCTGCTGGCTGCCGATGTCTCATGTAACCTCTCTCCTTTGCCATGTGTCATCTGCTTAGAGTCAAATAGGCAGCTAAGTAAGAGCATGATTGGCATTACGCACAGATGGTATGAGATATCATCTTAGTTCTTTCACACTTTTGTCCTTCATGCAGTGCCCATAAAGTATTAGTTTATTTTGAATTCTTGACTGAGATACATAAGAAGAGATATGAGTGCAGCTTACACATCACATTTATCAAAGATGTTTGATGCCAACTTCTGTATGTTGGTTTATCAACAAAATGATATTTGAATCCTGCAAGAGGACAATGATCTGAAGCACTGTGTCAGCCTTTAGCAGTGATTGGAAAAAAGGGAAAGGTGTGAAGGTACTAGATTCATCCTCATAGTCACCTGACACTAATGGTATTGAAAATGTATGGTCTTATATGAAAAAGAAGTTGCAGGGGGAAAAGGTCTTCACTCTGAAACCGCTGTCAATGCAAATTTGAAGCATATGGAAGCCTATCCCATGTGCATACACGGAAAACTTGGTTTCAAGCATGCCACGGAGATGCCAAGCAATTATTGACACTGCAGGTGACTGGATGCATTACTAATTGTAATTGCATTTTTCTTTTGGCCATATATGATGTATGTATTATGGTTTAGTTTGTTGTCAAATACATTTTTCTGCTGATCAACCTGACCATGATATTACTTAACAGAACATATGGGTTATGGTGTTTGCTAACTGCTATGTCATGAAGAAGTTGGTCACAGTGTAGTATAAATTGCCAACTAATGTTACCGTAGTAGAGCATGACTACTGCATGCTCTGTTGTCTTGTTTTCAAAATATTTGTGTTATAGGCTGAGCTTGTACTTGATGAAGTTGAAGAGCATTCAAAATATGTCTAGTTACTTGCAACATGGATATTTGGGTTAAAATGTTCCTGAAAAACATTTAAATTACTCTTGTTGTGTATCTTCTTGAAATTTAATATTTGTTGTCATAAGTCATCAGATAATGTTTAATGGCATGTTTGTCTTGTTATTGGATTGTCTGTCAGCAGTGTGTTTGTTTATGTTGTCACAAAAAATACAATATTATTTCTTTTTTGCAGATAATAATAACTATTTCAAAATTGTTTTCAGTCCAAATTTGCACCATTGAATAAATTCTTGTTTTAATAATTAAATGTTTGTATTACTTGTATATACTATTGCTTCTTATGTGGTGTAAATATTGGATATACAAAATTCACACCATATATTTACAGTTTTTCAATTTAAATGTCAGTTAATCTATAAATTACTTCAGGTGTTTTTCAAAGTTTAATCTTTCTTTGTATTTTTCACTGAAAGTTATTATAAAGTCTGTAGTTTATTTTATTTTGTGTAGTTGCCTGACTTTGTCTACTGTATGAAAGCTCTCATATAGGTGGTGATGAATTCCCCTCTTAGTAATTTATATCCATGTTCCACATGGAAATAGTGAAGATTATTTAATCTTGGATGAATCAGTTGCAAATAAATTATTCTTCAAGAAATCCTGCAATGTGACTGAAGACCAGATGAAAGTAGTGTTTTATTCATTTTCTGATTGCTTCTTCTTCCTTAGTAGAATCATGTTTCACCCGAGGGTCACCATATGAGGGAGTTCATGCCAACCAAAATGTTGTAAATTTTTCAGCAAACATCTTCTTAGTTAATTTCTTCTTGTATTTTAATCTTCAACACAAAATTCTTCCAACACGATTCGTATCTTAACTCCAGAGTTGCCACATGAGTATGTTTGTGATGAAGTAAATGTAGCAAATTCTTCATTCTATTATATATTAAATTCCAGTATCAAAATTCTTCATAGTTATTTGCACCTTGTATCTTGAGTTTCAACATGATTCATATTTGCATCCAACTACAGGATCACTAAATGTGAGGTTCACTGGGTGCCAAAGCCATAAAATATTTTTGGAGTTACTTTAATTTTTATATATCAACCACTAATATTCTTTTTTGTTCATTTTGTAAATAAATGCCATCTTCCTTGCTCCAATGTATTTTATTTGTTTCAGACACCTTTTGCCTTATACTTTAAGGCATCTTCAGTGGACTCTAGAATGATACAGTTTTGTTTTGATATGCAATATTTGTAGATTATAAAACAGTTCACATCTTTTTTTAAGTCCACAAATATCTCGTATCAAAACAAAACTGGATCATTATAGATTGCACTGAAGATGCCTTAAAGTAAAAAGTAAAATGCTTCTGGAACAAATAAAATACACTGCAGCCAAAAAAGGCAGTTTTTGTTTACAAAATGAATATTTCTGTGCCTGCTGCCACTCAGACAAACTTATTATACTTTTTGGGATTTGAAATATCTTTCAGCTGATTTCTGAAAAAGATTCCCCACTTGCAATCTGGGCCTGCAGCTGTATGGCATGCCACAGAAGTCACAACATGGCAGCACCAGTAGAGGCCTCCACTTTCGAATGTGTGAGCAGCCTCTCCACGGTTCACTCTACCGGCCAGCAAATGTCTTACAGAGTCGGGCCCAGCCAGCCCCACTCTCAGTCACATGTTCACTTTCAGCCAACATGCCTTGGACTAATAGAGCAGCCACTTCGTGGCAAGTTTTTCTGTACCAATATTCTTGAAGTAATAAAATATTGGGTTCATTACTATCTGTGTCTTCTTGTAGTCAGCACAATTATATGAACTTTTGCAAAGGGGTCTTTCAGTATGAATATGTCACTAAGACTGAATGAGTTGTAGATACTTTACAAGTATTTTTTTTATAATTCTATTGTTGGATATTCTTCGTTGGTGAATCTTCTTGCTGCCTGTTCTGAGGTGCCCCTTCAGCATCTGTACAGTGCTGGAAGCTCCATGATGTACTCGCTGTGATGTAAAGAAGTCTGCTGGTGAAATCCAAATGCCACATATTGCTCAAACAGATAACAATACAACATGAACAAATAACATACAGTATCATATTCAGAAAAAATATGGACCTGTGTGCTGTTTGAAACATTTCCCTTTAACCTACTATTAACAAACTATATGATTACTCATTTATACACAATGACAAAGGTACAGGAAACTTTGTATCTCTTACTCTTGAGGGAAATCCTCAGATGTAACAATTCAATGTTCTGAGCCCTAATGGCTGCCCCCCCCCCCCCTTTCTCCTTCCTTTTTTTTTTTTTTTTTTTTTTTAGCAGTACATCCCAACACTATATTATTTAAATAAAGTCCTCTTATTTTATACATGTTCGTATGCTCTTTGATGTCTGAGTACTACTGTTAGAGACAGCAAAACCAAATATTTATATAACTGTTCCTTAGCAACCAACATGCAATTCAAGCAGAAGAGTTATGAATAAAATTACATGTAAGCATACCTAAATATTCTCGTGGAAATTTTAAGGGAATGTGAGGTTTATGGAAACCAACAGCCAATAAAAATGGCTCCTCTCTTTTCTCACGCAGAAATTTTTTTGCTGCTTCAAGTGATTGTAAATCTGGCAATGATTTTCCTGGCTGCAGTTCAACAGAGACAGGGCAAATTAGATTCCTTCCCAGCTGCCCTGAAGTACCATGGCAAACGGGGCTATCTCGATACTGTTCTGTTGGTGGGTGGAAAGGTTCTTCAGACCAGCTATATGGCTGATCATCACTGTAGTTAGATGAAATACCTTTCAGGAAAACAAAACAATATTTCAATTAGACAATAACTTCAAATAAATGTAGTTTACAGGTTCACATAAAGGTTTCTGTTTGTTGCTGTGTTTGAAGAAGCTTTTGCAAAATAATAACTTTCATCAGATAGCTGACAACAAAAATACGTGGTACCATCACATAACAATATGTATCAACAAGAAATTGTTTAAATACTGCAAAGTCATACATTAAAAATACATTTGTGGCTTTCTGCTCTCAAGTTTTTGTCCAGTGCAGAAGTGACAAAGACTCAGCATTAATTCAAACCATAAACTTGATTTTTGTTCAATTCTGAAATGATATTTGTATTCACAAAGTTCAAGCGGCGTTGATCTATTCCATTGGTATCAGTTCTTGCAAATTTTACACAGCTTGTTTCTTAATTAACTGCCATTCCTAGCATATTATTGATTTATTAATTACTTAATTAAGTAATTCATTCATATATCACATTGTATACCCACCTAATTAAAGATAAATGTTGAGGTATTTGGAACAAATTGAGGTATAGATTAACAGAGAGTGTTAGTTGCCAGAAGCTACTTCTGTAGTCTTGAATAACATTCAACTATCACATATTTAACATCCTATATTTGTGCTTCAAATGGTTATAAATTACTACAATGCAGTTAATAGAAAATATCTTACTTTGAAAATGTATGTGACTTTCTTTGTAGGATTAACAGATGTTGTTTACACAGCTTGTTTCTTAATTAACTGCCATTCCTAGCATATTATTGATTTATTAATTACTTAATTAAGTAATTAATTGGCCTGTGGATGCAACACGCTCATCCCCAACTTCTTTACGTTCAACAATTCACACAATTCCTTCATTAAATCCGACATGAAGTTGGTCCCTTGGTCCTAGGTCATAACCTATGACTTCTACTTTTGCCACCTTCCTCCTTAGTGCATCTGCATTACCGTGCTTCTTCCCAGGCTTGTGCACCATCTCGTAGTCAAATTCACTAAGCCTCACAGCCCATCTAGCGAGTCTAGTAGATGGATCCTTCAACCCCAACAACCACTTCAATGTAACATGATCTGTAACTACCCAAAATCTTCTCCCATATAAATAACATTTAAAATATGTGATTCCATAGATTACTCTAAGCATCTCTCTCCATCTCCCTCTCAGTTGTTGAGTAATTCCTCTCTGCTGCATTCAACTACCTAGATGCATAGGCTACAGGATGTTCTTTCCCATCAATTTCCTGACTAAGAACACAACCTAATGATTTATTTGATGCATCACATGCTAGTATAAACTCCTTTTCAAAATCTTGAAACACAAGAACCGGACTTGATGTTAAAACTTCTTTCAGTTGTCAAATGCTTTCCGACACTCTTCTGTCCACTCAAATTTCACACCCTTCCGTAACATGTGTGTCAACAGCTGTGCTAAATCTACAAAACCCTTCATGAACTTTCGATAGAAATTGCAGATTCTGATGAATGACTGCATTTCCTTAACTGTTGTTGGCTCCCGAAAATCCCTTACAGCCTGTACCAACCTCGTATCTGTTCGCACTCCATCCTTACCGAAAATATGACCGAAATATTTTACTTCTTCTAATGCAAAATGACACTTCTCCAGTCTCAAAGTCAAACAAGCTGCTCTTAACCTCATAAAGACTTTCCTTAACCACTGTCTATGTTGTACTACTTGAAAACACTATAATGTCATCCAAATAGACTAGACACTGCCATGGTTTCAAACCTCTCAAGACACTGTCTAGCAGCTTCTGAAATGTTGCTGGAGTGTTTTTCAAGCCAAATGGCATTCTAATGTAGTGGTGTGGCCTCCAGAAGTAGAGAAAGCAGTTTTTGGACAATCCCCTGGAGCCACCTCTAACTGATGATAACCACTTGTCAAATCCATCATAAAAAAGTACTGGCACTGTCCTAAGTGATCCAAAGTCTCCGATATGTTCGGAATAGGGTATGCGTCCATTACTGACTTATTATTGAGGTATCGGTAGTCACAACAGAACCTGTATTTCTTAGTTCCATCCATAGATTTTTTAGGCGCAACGACAATGCCCGCTCCCCAGCAACTATTACTGTGCTCTATAATACAATCAGCAAGCTGCTGATCAATGAAATCCTCCACAACTGGCTGAAAATACCTCGGTATTCTCTATGGTTTATGGTAAACAGGTGCTTTATTCCCTGTTGGTATCCTATGTTGAACTAATGGAGTTGCTCATAACGGCCCTTGTGGAAAAAACAAATCCTTAAATTCCCACAATAATTCTTCCATATGCTCTCTTTCTCCTCCTTTCAAATGCTCAATTTTGTCATTCAATGCAGTTCTATCAGCAGTTAGTGGTTGATAGCTTCGCCTACCACTTGAACAGCATCTGGCACATCCATATTTGCTACTAAAACTCCCTTCCTCAAATTCATGTCTACAGCACTAAAATTATCCACGTTCATGGGAACTACTCACCTGTCATTCCCCTCCTGTATGCGTACAACACTATGTTCCACAAAACAACCCAATAGACCCAAAACTTCATTACCCTCCAATGGTTCAATAACACATACTGTACCCACAGGTGGATTTGACTCCACACTTACCCAAAGCGACTTCCTGGTGCCACTAGACACACACTCATGCAAATTAAGCCTTAATGCTAATGTACGCAGTTCAGTTGGTTTTGTTTATTACGTTGAATGCCCCTTGTGACAGCTCTGCATTGACAACAGTTTCCCCTAGCTGAAATAACATTCCACCAAGTTCGTTGTCCAAAGTCAATTTTGGCATGATGTTGATGCAAGAAATCTACTCCTAGGATCATGTTGTAGCCCTTACCTACCCATGGTACTACCTCCATGCATACATTAAATCAGACTTTCTCTATTCGAAAGTCAACTGTCACAGACCCCAAAGGCATGACCTCCATATCCTCCACTCCACGCAACCTAGAACATGGTGGGTCTAGCTTCCTTCGTCCCATTATAGTCCTAGTAGCCACTGAAATTTGGCCCGTGTGTCCAACAAAATCCACTGAACATTCCACCTCTGCATGTGTATTCGTAGCACTGAAATTAAACGGGAGCTCCCTTAGGTGGGTCTTGGGCCCCCTCTGCCATTTAACGCTTGTCCACCTCTCCCATCTCCACTTCTCCATCCTCCCTGCTGCCAATTTCCACTCCTTCTTTATTCCTCAGTGACTGGGTACACTGCCTTTGCACATGTCCCATACAACCACACTTAAAAGATTTCACACCCGCTGTAAACACTGTTTGCCTCTCGCGCACCCCTGTTGCCACGTCCATTTTCTCACATTGAATTGCCAACTCAATGGCCAAATACAAATCTTTCGGAGTTCCTTCACACACTTTCCATGACATATGCACTGGTAGCCATCTCAAAAATACATCAAGTGCTCTTTGCTCAGCCTCCTGCTTGTGTCTGTATATGTGCGGATGGATATGTGTGTGTGTGTGTGTGCGCGAGTGTATACCTGTCCCTTTTTCCCCCTAAGGTAAGTCTTTCCGCTCACGGAATTGGAATGACTCTTTACCCTCTCCCTTAAAACCCACATCCTTTCGTCTTTCCCTCTCCTTTCCTTCCCTCTTTCGTGATGAAGCAACCGTGGGTTGCGAAAGCTTGATGTGTGTGTGTGTGTGTGTGTGTGTGTGTGTGTGTGTGTGTGTGAGTGATTTTGTTTTTAATTGTGTCTATCTACCAGCGCTTTCCTGTTTGGTAAGTCACAGCATCTTTTTTTAATATATTTTTCCCATGTGCAATGTTTCTTTCTATTATATTCATATATTAAAGTTAAATTTATAAAAAAATAAGTCAAATAATTTGTTTACAACTAATATCAATGTTATTACAATTTGTTTCTCTTACAATGCTTAATTGTACAATAAGTAATATCATAACGGCTATTGTAAAAGAAAGTAATGTTAGGTCGATATTTATGTTCATGCCATATTTGGTATAAGTGCAGTTAGCAGTTCAAACTAGCAGCTCACAGTATACCATTGTGTGTTAAATTCATCTGAAAGGAAGTTGTAAAGTAATTGTTGTGAAGACAAGATGTACTGTCATTTAGAAGACTATTTTGAAGGCAAAATTACAGAAAAGAGAATTCAAAAGAAAACTAACTGTGCACTCAGCCTTATGAGGCCAATTGAGGAGCTACTCAACTGTTTGGCAGGAGTTCCAAGGTCAATAAACCTGACAATGACCAAGAGAGTAGTGCGTTGACGAGATGCCCTTCTATACTGCATCTGATGATGCCACTAGCAGAGGATGACATGGCAGTCAGTCAGGCCAAACTGGCCTGTTAGGGCTGAAAGGAGAACTTTATTTACTTCTTAGTCTGTTATCTGCTACTATTTACTTATGATTCTGTTGTACACTACCATCTCGGAAAAAAATAGAAGTTGAGAAAGGAGGGATATCAGTCTATACTTCTATACTTAGAGATCAGCTGCTTATCTCCACTTCTGTATATTGGTTTTGTTACTGGATACTTAAGTCTTCCAGGAAATACATCATGACATCAACTAGTTACAATGGTGGCACTACCAAGTCAGCACAAGGTTTCAGTATTTTGTATGATACAACACCATAGCCAGAAGAGTTATTACTCTTTAGTGGCATAAAGATTTTTCTGATCTCTCTAAACAGGTGAGTTCAAAACTGATGACTGGTGGTGGAAGATGCATTGCCTGTCTAAGAAAGTATATTGGACATGCATGTGAGGCTTTGTTTTTTGTCCCCATGTTTTCAGCTACTGCTGGGAAGAATTCATTACATGTGGTAGCTACTGATTTGAATTTCATATCTTCTCTCTTGCTCACTGCTATCATCTGGGATGTTCAGTACCACTTGCGTTACTGAGTTTATTTGTTTCATGTCTCATAATCCTACAAGCTGTCCTTGCTTTGTTCAAAGAATTTTGAACTCTTTGTGCACAGTACATGATTTTTGCTATTTTATTGACATGCTGAGAAATTTTGCCATATTGCTTTAGTACACTCTTAAGTATTGGTTAGAGGTAGTCCTTTGCATTAAAAAAAAAGCTCTCTCTTCCTAGTATAAGGCATTTTGGTGTCAGGTATTAAAACCCTTTTTCTCACCTTCTGCTGTACATTTATCTGACCTGCTGTAAGAGTAATTGGATTCATAATGTTACAAGAATAATTCAATTTCTCACATACTGCATGGCCTTGGTAAGCTTATTTCCATTTGTCTTCTTGTAAATTCTCTGTGAAGAGTTCAATTGAGTCAGCATTCACAATACTGTGAAATTTTACTTTTTTTTTTAAATTAAACTTGATTGAAGGGGATGCAGTATCACCACCATTTGACTATAATGGTCAGATAAATCATTTATCATGTGGCTCACATCTATTTTTTTTAAAGAAGCTGGATTAAAAAATAATCAGTTACTGTTGCACTATGTACTCCTGTTCCTGTTAGAAATATTACTCTGGGGCTCAATCCACAGCTGGCCTAGGTGTTCAAAACCACAACTATCTGAGATGAAAACTACACTGAAGTCTCCACATTTAATCAGTTACTTCTGCTAAGTTTTATTAGTACTCCTCTATTTGTTTAATGATGTTTAAAACATCTCCTGCTGGGAACCTATAGGGGGAAGGACTGTTTCTCAGCCTGTTACTAAAGTATGGCACACAAATAGCTGTTCAATCCAGTATTCATTGAGGTATAAGGCCTAAGGACTTTGGAGTAAACAGCCATTCTCTTTTTCCCCATCTTACATCTACTAGGTGCCTCTACTCAATTTCTGTAACTTCCACATTACTATTTTGTAATGCAAAACACTTTTGTAGAAATACCTTTAGACTTTTCAGTATCTCGCCTCTGAAATGAGAGCACTGTTTTTCTTATTGAAAAAGCTTTATATGTTTTAATGGCAAAGTGCAAAATATATTATGATAATTAACTTTTGTACTGTCCAAGCTTCCACTTTTTTTTCTTCAGTTATTATTCCAACTGTGTCCACAGTTATTTGGCTGCTCCATCTTTTAGTACCATTTACCTGGAAAAAGACCTACACAAAATTTTGAAATCAAAGGGAATGGACAGTCTTCGGCTGATACTAAATGCTTTTGGAAATTAATTGTGCAAGTTACCTCTTACCAGACGTGTTGCCGTGTATATTGAGCTCTGGGCAGCAGGGGCGAGAGGGGTGCGGCAAGGGGGTGGTGGTGGGGGGAGTGGTGGTGGGGGGGGGGGGGGCAAAAGGTGTCGGAGAGGGGCAGGGGTTGTAAAGGGGATGACTCATGAATATCTGTATTTAAATGTCCAGTGGAACACTTCATCCAGAACTTGTCACGTCACTCAGAGAGTGGCACAATCTTAATATTTGTGTGAGCTGAATTCTCAGCAATGTGCCTAACATCATCCCCAATGGCACAGTTGAGGTTATGGTCCAAACTGTTCTCAGCACCCCCAGTAACCACTACATGATTTTCTTTACCAAGGTATTTCCCCTGAGAGCTTAAGTCACAGCAGGGACTTCTGTATTGGTTCATACACACCCCTTTCATGACTACTTCCTAGCAGAAGCACCTTCTTGGTCTTTATATGGCATTTAAGAATTCTACCTGAAGAAAAAGACTAAAAATGACTTCTGTGTGTCTATGCCATATAACTTTCAACATGAAACTATATTTTGCTCGCAGTGAAATTACAAAAATGACTAACATTATAAGTCTAATGCACTGCTTTTCGTTACCTTTTAACAACAGTTCTATCTGAAGCAAGGAGAATGATTTCCTATACATACAGCCCAGTTCCAGTTTGTGGAAGAAGTCTTATTGGTTATTTATAGTGGTGAACAACACAACTTATTAACTCGTGCATGATGTTTTATTAGTAATCTCTGTCTTGAATAAAACCTGAGACCTTAAAGGTGGACTTTAAGCTCTCAGGTTTTCAAATCTTATCCAATGCAGTCCCCAACAGTCAGTCTTTGCTTTTCATCTCGTATGGTAAGTCTCCCCTGACCTGCAGTTCTGAGTGACTTTCCCAAAATCTACCCTTTTTCCTAGACATCTCCAGTCCTTTTCCTTCATCCCTCTTCCTTCCCCCTGAAGAAGAAGCCACTGGCTCCAAAAGCTTGTCAATCACAACAATCTTTTATGTATGTGTTCTGTCACCTCTTGGTGAGAAGATTTTTTTATCTATCCAATTAAATAATGGTTATTTATAGTGACTGATTACTTATCCTCTTTCACTATTTTTATATTCTCTGATTATGCTAAACTTCTGGATAGTAGCTTACAAATTCATATTATTGTACTCGTGTTAATAATTTGAAGCTACAAAATTGTTTGACAGCCAAATGAGTACTTTCAGCTTACAACTAGCACAAACCGCCTAGTCATTAAATAACTCTATGTAGACAAAACATGACAGCTATCTACAGTTTGGTGTTGTTTTTTCCTTCTTTTTTTCACTTTTATAACTGTTATAATTTTTACGCAATACAATCAGAAATATCATAAGTCTCATTTAAATCTGGCACTGCATATTCTCCAGTCATTTAGTAACAGAAAGTCCTGGTAGAATGTAAATAATTTAGGAGCACACAGGAGGGACCCACACCCCACCCCACAGCCACACACACAGTAAATATATAATCAACACTGACATTTTTATATTTCTCATTCATTCAAAATAAAATTCCTTTAACTCAGTCAACCATTTTAAGCATATTTTCCATTATGTTTCATTACATACCATTTGTATCATCAAGAAACAATCAAATGTCTTTCCTGAAACAAATTAATTTCTCTTTTCTTTTTTCAGTGCTCCTCCCAACCCCTTGCTACATGGGTCGCAGCCTTGTGGAAGAGCCAGGTACAAGAACTGTCGAATGCACCCACCCTGCATATCCCAAACCAGTCTAGCTACAAGCATCAGAGGCAAGGCCACCTATGAAAGCAGTCATATATATATAAGCTGCAGTTTCAAATGAATGCCCACCACCAGACTGTGACCAAGAGCCGAATTGACCACCCAGTGGAGCAACATACTACTCAGCACAAAATGCTTGATTTACATGGCTACTTCACAGTCATGCCTTCTGGATCACCACCCCCCTGCTCCCAACACCAGTTTCTCTGAATTTCATACATAGGAGCTGTCCCTGTGATACATCCTTCATTCCCATAATCTTCCTGGTCTCAGTCTCTACTAGCCGCTGCCCCATAACTCTTAATTTCACTCATCCTGCAGCTACATCATCTTCCCTATTCTTTACATTCCTCTGTTCTGTGACCCTTTCCAATACACACCTCTATGTCATAATCTCTGTGTACTTCACGAACTCACTGTTATCAGTGACTGTGCTATGTTCATTTCCTGTGCACCTACTGCAGCCACCCTTCCCCTTCAGCCTCCTTCTGTTTCCCACTCCCTCCCTCCCAGTTCATCCAGCACAACCCCTCACTCTAGTCAAGTTGCAAAACTGCAGCCCTGATACCGTTTGTTCAGCTGGTGCAATGTAGCTGTCTTGGTGAGTGTATGTGTATGCATATCTATGTGTGTGTATGTGAACTCTAGCTCAAAAAAGGATTCATCAGAAAGCTAGGAAGTTTGTGGTCTTATTGCTGTTTCTCTCATTGACTCAATGCATCTACTATGTGCAAGCAGCCACCTTGTTTAAGGAATATTTTATTGAAAACTACGGGCTGAAAAACTTTCCTTCTCCCCAGTCAAGTGTTGCTATCTAGCCAAGAGACTGCTCCCATGGCTAACAATCTGTAGCCAGACCATGCTGCAGGCCAAGCATGGTTCTCACGGTTGAGGACTCCTGATGAGAGATGCCATGCAAATGCTTTCAGGCAATAGGAAGTGTGAGTAAATGAAATGTGGGTTCCTGGTAGACAGGAGCAGTGTGGTGGGTCCAGAACAGATGCTTTCTCTGTGACTGTCTCCTGACCTAACAACACACAATCTCCCTGCATTCTCCACATCCACTTAGCTGTAATGGCCATTGCACTTTCCCTATGTGCACTCTGTGTAACATGAAGGAGAACTAAATTTGAATCCTGTTTAACAGAATTATCTGTTCACAAAACAAATATCCCCTCTGGGTGCCTCTTCCTTTGCCTTCATTGTCGCTTCCTATTTATGTGGTGTCAGTTCATTGGGGTATGAGAAAGATACCGCCTCCTATGAGTGGCTTGTCAACACCCATACACACCAAGCTGGAGTGCTGCCACACTGGGTTGCTGCTGTCTTCATTCTACATAGAGTTCCAGTTGGCTGCGGGCCCTACCACCATTGCTGCCTAGCAGGTCCTTTTCAGCTGACCTCCTACAGTTGCCACCACATAGTCCATTGCTGGGCCACCTCCTGCTACTGCCCTTAGGGTCCAAGTCTACATCTACATAAATAGTCTGCATGGTGGAGGGCACCCTGAACCAGTACTTGTCATTTCCTTTCCTGTTCCACTCAACTAGAGAGAAAGAAAAATGACTGTTTATATGCACCTATATGAGCTCTAATTTCTTGTAACTTATCTTTGTTTTCCTTGTGCACAATCTATGTAGGTGGCAGTAGAATTGTTTGGGAGACAACTTCAAATGAGGATTTTCTAAATTTTCTCAATATTGTTCCTCAAAAATAATGTCACCTTCCCTCCAAGAATTCCTGTTTGTGTTCCCCAAGCACCTCTGTTAACACTTGTTTTAACCTACCAGTGATGAATCTAGCAGACTGCCTCTGAACTGCTTTGACATCTTTCTTCAATCTGACCTGGCAAAAATCCCAAACACTTGAGCAGTACTCAAGAATAGGGTGTACCAGCATCCTATATGCAGTTTCCTTTACAGGTGAACTACTCTTCCCCAAAATTCTCACAGTAAACTGAAGTTGACCATATGCCTTCCCTGCCACAGTTCTCACATGCTCGTTTCATCTCAAATTGCTGTGCAATGTTATGCCCAGATATTTAAAAGACTTGACTATGTCAAGGAGGACACTAGTAATACTGTATCCAAACATTACATGTCTCATCTTCTAATTCATCCACATCAACTTACATTTTTTCCACATGAGGGCAAGCTGCCATTCATCACACTAACTGGAAATTTTGTCTAAGTTGTCTTGTATCTCCCTACAACCACTCAACTTTGATATCTTACCATACACGATGGCATCATCCGCAGACAACAGCAGATTGCTGCTCAACCTGTATGCCAAATCATTTACGTGTATAGAGAAAAACAGTGGTCCTATCACACTTCTCTGGGGCACTCCTGATGATACCCTTGTATCTGATGAACACTTTCTGTTGAGGACAATGTACTGGGTTCTATTATTTAAGAAGTCTTTGAGCCACTGACATATCTGTGAACTTATTCCATACGCTTGTACCTTCGTTAACAGCCAGCTATGAGCACTGTGTCAAATGCTTTCCAGAAATGTAGAAATATGAAATCTGCCTGTTGTCCTCCATCCGTAGTTCTCAGTATATTATGTGAGAAAAGGGCAAGCTGACTTTTGCACAAGCAAACCTTTCTAAAATAAAACCATGCTCATTCATATACATAAGCTTCTCAGTTTAAAGAAAGTTTATTATATTTGAACTGAAAATATGTTCAAGAATTCTGCAGAAAACTGAAGTTAGGGAGACTGGTCTGTAATTTTGTGAGTCTGTTCTTTTACCCTTCTTATACAAGGGATGATCAAATATAAAAAGAATTTTTTTTGTATTTAAATTCATTTATTGAAAAACTCAAGGAAATTGTAATTTATTTTTCCACATAGTCTCCTGCTTTGAAATGTATTTGTCCCAGCATAAGGGCAGCTTTTTGATGCCCTCATCATAAAAAGAACTGGGTAGTGTCACCAGCCAGTTGTGCATGAAGTCTTCCACACTCTCGTCATCATCAAATCGTCGCCCTCCTAGAGCTTCTTTAAGTGGTCCGAATAAATGGAAATCACAGGGCAATAAGTCCGGGCTGTAAGGAGAATGATCAAGTGCAGTCCAGTGCATTTCCTGTAGCTTGGAGACAGACAGAGCTGCAGTATGGGGTTGGGCATTGTCGTGGAGGAGGATGACATGTCAAATCGATTAGTCTCTTCTTTTGTGATGATATGCAACTCTTGCTTTGTTCAACAGTTTGCAGTAGTGAGCAGCATTAATTGTGTATCGCTCATGCAAAAAATCAATCAGAAAAATGCTTCACTGATTGGAAAAAACAGTTGAAAGAACCTTGCCAGCTGACAGTCAAGTCTTGGCTTTCACTGGTGCTGCCTCCCCTTTCCTCTGCCACTCCTTACTGGCTTGTTTGGATTCTGGAGTGTAGTGGTGAACCCTTGTTTCATCACAGGTGATGACCTGACTCAAAAATGCATTACCTTCTTCTGCAAATCTTGCTGTAAGCCTCTGACAGACCTCCAAGCATCTCAGTTTCAGATTTTTGGTCAAAAGTTTAGGGACCTATCTGGAACACACTTTACAGAACTGTAGGTCATTTGTGATGATTGCTTGACAGCTCCTATAACTGATTCCAACTTTTTGTGCAATTTCTGATACTATCTCCTGTCGAATGTCGTCAATAATGTCTTTAACCACATGAATGTTTTTGTCTGTAACGCTGGTCCAAGAATGGCAATCGCGTTGCTGATTTTCCACACGTTCTTGTCCTTCCTTGAATTTTTTATGCCAGGCAAACACATGTGTCCTTGATAATGTTTTATCATCGAACTGTGCAGCCAATCTTTGGGAAATTTCCTCCACTTGCTCGGACATCATGAGCATTACTGACGAAACAGCGGGTCATATCTAACAGCATGCTCTCCTCACTTCTAACGGTCCTGCCTAAGCATAGCAGAAGTGCGGGGCCGGTCCTACCAACTGTTGATGTTCAGAAACAAAAATTCCGTTTATATTTGATCCCCCCTCGTATACAGGAGTCGCCTGTGCTTTTTTCCAGTCACTTGGAACTTTTTCCTGGGTGAGAGATTCATGATAAATGCAAGCTAGGTAAGGAACAAATGCCACAGAGTACTCGTTGTACAATCAAACTGGTATTCCATCCAGATTTGGTGATTTATTTACTTTCCAATCTTTCAGTTGTTTCTCTATGCCAGGAACAGTTATCACTATGTTCCCCATATGGAAGTCTGTCTGATGGTCAAATGACAGTATGTTTGTAAAATTCTCTTGTGCGAATGATTTCTTTAATGTGAAATTTAAAACTTCATCTTTCATTTTCTATCTTCAACTGCCATTCCAAACTGGTGAACAAATGACTGAATGGAAGCCTTAGACCCGCTTAGCAATTTTACACAAGACCAGAATTTCCTCGGGTTCTTTACCAGGTCTTTTGCTAAGGTGTGATGGTGGTATTTGTTGTATGCTTCACGCATAGCTCTTTTCACAGACTCCTGAATTTCTAATAACTTTCACTTGTCATCATTTGTGCTTTTCCTTTTGAACCAAGAGTGCAATAGCCTCTGCTTCCTCAGATCCTCCAAATTTTGTTATTAGTGTCAGCACTGGGGGAGCATCTTTGCCTCATCATCATGATTACCACACTGTCTCTCCGATGGTCATAGGTTCTTCACCCTGTTGCACCACATATAATGCATCACTAGCCCTGCCTCTTCGGTCTCCTGTTGTTGATCTGCCAATGGAAAACTATGAGAACATTGCAGCTGGGAAGGATAGGGAACTGCTCTGTTAACAGTGTTGTTTTCAGAGGACATGTTTTCTCTGCCTTATTATTATTATTATTATTATTATTAACCATTATGTTTTGGTTCCTTTGCTTGTACCAATGTCTCAGATGCACTTCCAGCAAGAGAGTGGGGTGAAGGTGAGTGTGATGACTCCATTAGGACCATGTGGGATAAACTGGATAACCTCACAGTTAAGAATATGGAGAGGGGGGAGAGATTTGAGCAGGTGTGGACACAGTCAACCTGTGTCAAAGTCAGATTTGAATGTTTAGGCTACCCTTGAGGGGCCTAAGGAAGTTCAAGCCAGTACAGCTGCCCCACAGCTTACTACTGTGAACAGCTGTCATGCAGTTACATTCATTCCTTCTTTTTTGAGGAAACTCAGAGAAAATGTATCTACCTTTTTTACAAAATGCCTGTATTGTTGGCAACATTTGTTCATGGCCAGACAGTTTCCTGTTGAAGTCAGTGCATCTGAGGAAGTTATCAGGTGATGCACATACCTAAGTAGAATCAGTAGATGCATTGAGAACACAGAGAGGTTTGAAATTCTGGCAAGGGGTCTAACAGAGAGGTATTCAGATAAAAAGGGTATAAGTTATTACATGATAAGCCATCCACCCTCAGATGAAGGTAAGGAGGAGATTTTGAGGTCTTTGCCAATAGGATCTGTATGATCTCATACGGTACTTACATCCTGGGAAGAAATGCGACATGTGATGAACTCTTGCTCAAAGTGGCAAAAGTGCAAGTATTTGGTATTACTTTTTCCTTACATGTGACAGTCTGTCTGACAATATTGTATGAAGAAACTAGGAGATTTGTTTCAACTCCAGTACATGATAATGACTCTTATAGTGTGTTTACAAATGATGCAAGTTGCAGATACAAAAAAAACATCCACCCAAACAGGCCACGAAGGCCTGCCAACACATGATCTGACATGAACCGGTGTAACCACTGTGGCAAGGCAATTGGCTACTTACTGTCTTAACTGCAGGGAAAATGGACATTTGGGTATTAACTGCCCTCAGTCAAAAGGTAGAGCAAACTGTGGCTATGATGGATTTCAGAATTACACAGGTAATGGGAGAATTAATCATAGAAATGAATGGGGGCAGGTGCAGCCAGCCCTCCCCGTAGCAACAACGAACTGTTAACCTCATCAACTTTTTTGAGGTGGTAAATGTGATTGTGTATGGCACTACGCGTGGGGGGAAAAGTGAGGATTTTAATTGATACATATGTCCAAGAAACTTTGAAATTTGAAGCACTGGGAAAGAAAGGACTTGATTTTCGTGTCATCCTGAGGAACGATTTTCTGTGCCATTATCAGGGTATCATCAACTATCTAATGCAATCTGTTCAATTCAGTGAAGCAATTTCTCATTTTGGTAGCAATAGGATTGAACATGTATGACACACATTGGGGAAGGGGCCCATTTCCCAAAATTCTGATGAACTGTGTAGCTGTGTGTTATAAGCCATTTCCCCTGTAATAATACATGATGATAATGGAAGAGTTCTCTGGATGACAGCCAAAGTCTGAGAGCCTAGTGGAATAATTTTTCAGGTTGACCCGCTCACCCAGACCGACTTCAGGTTCACATGAAATGAGGAATTTGTAAAGCTGACACTGTGAGTTGGAAAGTATGTGTCCAAGTTTGCCTAGATAACTTCAGTGCAAGAGATGGAGGAATACCTTGTGGAGCTACACTGGTCAGTATACAGAAGATAGATAAGAAGGAATTGCCTGCAGTGGGAAGAAAGAAATTCCAGAGGGAAAGGAAACAGAAATCATTGCCCATAAGAAAAGCTTAAACAATCACACCACTCCTTAGAAATCACTTGCAGGAGAGATTGTCAACTTTGTCTGAATTGGGTCAAGACCTATTGTATCCAGTAGTGGAGGAGTTTGTGTGTTTGTTTGAGGAAAGGCTGTATTTGTCAACCACAAACCTAACAGTCCACAAAATCCCAACTGGGAATGCTAAGCCAATTGCCCAAAAACCCTTCAGATCCTGTCGCTTGTAGTCATTTGTGGAGGACAGTATTTAGCAACAGTTTGATGCTGGAATTATACAACATTCTTCCAGTCCATGGGCTTCACCTACAGTAATTTTGCCCAAAAAATCTGTTAATGGTGAGAAATACCATTGCTTATGTGTTGGTAAGCTAGCAGCGAATAAAGTACAACACCTGACATATTCTCACTGCCTCAAACAAACAAAACCTTGAATAGGCTAGGGATCTGGGAATATTTTACTACTGTGAATATGAAATCAGGCTGTCATCAGAATCCTATTGCACCCCTAGACAGCCAAAAACTGCTTTTGTAGTGCCATCCTGGTTGTACGAATTCCTAAGGATGCCGTTTGGCTTAGGAAGTGTGCCTGCTACATCTCAGTAGTTCACAGATTTATTTTGACAGGACTGAAACCAACAATGTGTTTACCATATGATAAGTTATTGCAGTGACTGTGTTAAGAAGAATAACACAATGTTTCTTCAGACATGCATATACTGTGGGGACTACAACTATTACGAAACACATGAAATGTATACACAGTTGAAAATATGAACAACCATCAAATGTATAAAGGGATGACAACAATGAAAATTTGTGCCACACTGTGACTCAAACCTGGATTTCCTGCTTTATGCGAGCAGTAGTCTTAACTGCTTTGGCTACCTCTGTGTGCCTCATGGCCAGACCGAAATTCCACATGTCTTTGTTCTTGCATCACAATCTGTATGTGTACACACATTACGTTATACCCACATTGTGATACGGAGACCGTTCATGTCAAGTGGGAAATCCAAGTTCAAGTCAAGGTCTGTCACAAATTTCCATTGTCATCATTCCATTATACAGATGATGCTTGTTCATATTTGCAACTGGAAATACATTTCATGTATTTCATAATAGCTGTAGTTGCTGCAGTGCCTGTTCCTTCAGACATACATGCATGTCCAAAGGAACATTACAGTGTTCTTCTTAAAACAGGCACTGCAATATTGTATTATCCACTGGTACCAGGCAGCAGCTATCAATTAAAATGTCCTCCCCTGTACTTAAATTAGGTAATGTAAGTATGAGTATGGATTGTTTGTTTGTTTGTTTTAGGGCACATAAACAATTAGGGTCATACACACTCATGTCAAAACAATAGAACACAAACACAGAGAGGATTTAAAAATAGACTACACATCAATCCCAACCAACGTAAGAGAAGACAGTGAAAAACAGGGGTGTGGAGAAAGGTCTATAAAATACGCCATACAGAAATGGAGGTCCAGAACTAAAATTTAAATGGCCTTCACCATATCGCTACAACAGATAAAAAGTAAAACACAGTTGACAGCCCATGCATCGTTTGCTAAAAAGGCCAATAACTCAGACAACAAACACAAGTGGTAACATAAATGGTTAAAAAATGAGCATTCCATCAGGAAAGGGTAGACAATTAAAACTTGGGCACAATGTGTACAAAGTGGTGGACGAGTGCCACTTAACAAATGACGATGGCTAAAAAGGCAGTGCTCAATATGCAACCTAGGTAATATGACCTCCTCGCAGTGGGAGGGCTGAGATGAAGTCGTCTAAGCTGATGGGATAGGCTTAATAACCTGGAGCTTATTCCCATCAAGGGAGGACCAGTGGTGATGCCAAAGCAACACAACCTCCTGACAGATGGTAACATAGAGACCATTGGAGGGAATATAAGAACTAGTGGGCCGAGGCATGAAGACTAAAGCCTTGGCAGCAGTGTCAGCAGCCTCGTTTCCTGTCAGACTGCCATGACCAGGAACCCACATAAACAGCATAGTGGCTCAATCAAGAGCGAGAAAGTGACAGTTTTCCTGGACCCACTGCACTGAGGGATGGGCAGTGTACAGTGCACAGAGGCTATGAAGGACTCAGAGAGAGTCTGAGCAGATGACACAACTGAAAAGCCTGTGTAACCGGATGTACTCCATGGCCTGATAAAGGGTGAAGAGCTCTGCTGTAAATACTGAACAGTGGTCTGGAAGCCAATATTGAAAAATGTCAGTGCCAATGACAAAGGCACATCTAACACCACTGTCAATGCGAGAGCCATCAGTGTACACAAAGGTACTATTGTGAAGTTCCATGTGAAGATTGTGAAACTGAAGGCGATAGAGAAAGGCTGGAGTAGTGTCCTTAGAAAACGAATGAAGTTCCAAAGTGGACACGGGCCACCACACAAGGCCAAGGTGGTGAAGGGTTCACACCCACTGGGAAAGTTGCAGGGAGCGAGAAGTTAAGCTGTCTGAGCAAGAGCCGAAAGCAAACTCCAGCACGTAACAGAGAAGAGGGGTGCACCCATACTGGTGATAGGCATAGGATGGGTGGCCATCCATGGTACACAAATGGCTTGCATACCTGCTGAGGAGAAAGTCACAGTGGTAGTTCAGCAGCTTCTGCACACAGACACTCAACCGGGCTAGTGTAAAAGGTTCCAGTGGCCAAACGGATGCCACGATGGTGGATAGTATTGAGACAGCGTAAGAGGGACGGATATTCAGATGCATAAACAAAACACCAATAGTCTAGTTTTGAACAGAAAAGGGATCGGTACGAATGGAGGAGGGTCGTTCGATCTGCACCCCAGGAAGTACCACTGAGGACACACAGGACATTGAGGAACCATGTACAGCAGGCTGCCAGGTAAGACATGTAGGATGACCAAGAGTGTTTCCTATCAAGCATGAGCCCCAGGAATTTCGTAGTTTCAATAAATGGAAATGCAACAGGTCCAAGATGTAAAGATGGTGGGAGAAACCAATTGTGCCACCAGAAATTCATACAAACGGATTTGTCATTGGAAAAATGAAAGTCATTATTGATGCTCCATGGGTAATGATGATCACAACATTGCTGAAGATGCTGCTGAATGAGAAAGATCCATGGAAGACTGAAATAGATGGCGAAATCATCAAGAAAAAGGGACCTGGAGATGCCCGGCGGGAGACAGGCCATTTTTTTTTATAGGGTTAATGGCGATAGGTAAGAGGACAGAACCCTGAGGCACACCATTTCCTGGATAAAGGTGTCCAACAAGGCAGAACCCACATGGACCTTGAAAACTTGGTCTGTTAAAAATTCCTCAAGGAAACAGGGCAGGCAGCCACATAAGCCCAACGTGTAGAGATTACTGAGGATACCAGTCCTACAGCAGGTGTCATAGTCTTTCTCCAAATCAAAAAACACACCCACAGTCTGGGATTTCCATAGAAAACTATTCATGGCATGGGTGGACAAAGTGATGAGATGGTCAACTGCAGAATGATGCGCTCGAAATCCACACTCTGCAGTGGTTAGTAAATTGTGAGACTGAAGCCACCATAAGAGCCGAGCATAAATCATAAGTTCCATTACCTCGCAAACACAGCTGGTGAGAGAGATGGGGTGGTAGCTAGAAGAAAGGTGTTTGTGCTTACCAGTCTTAGGGATGGGTATGACAGTGGCTTCACACCAGCGTCTGGGAAACGTGCCCTCTGCCCAGATGTGGTTGTACATATTAAAAAGAAAATTATTGCCCACAGGAGAAAGGTGCTGCAACATCTGAATGTGAACAGTGTCTGGCCATGGGGCAGAGGATCAGGATGAAGTGAGAACATGATCTAGCTCCCTCATACTAAAGGCAGCATTGTAGCACTCACGATTCTGAGAAAAGAAGGATATTGCCTGAGCCTCATCCACTCATTTCCAATGAATGAAGGCTGGGTGATAGTGGGAAGAGCTCAAAATTTCCGCAAAATGGCAGACCAAGGTGCTGGAGACAGCAATCGGGTCCACGATGACATCGTTTGCTACTGCCAGGCCGGAAATTGGAGACAGGATCTTGGTCCCAGAGAGCTGTCAGAGGTTGGTCCACAGGGCAGAGGAGGGAGTGGAACTGTTAAAAGAACTAGTGAATGAAATCCAGCTAGCTTTTTCACCATCCCGAATGGCGTGACAACACTGTTCACACATCTGTTTATAATGAATGCAGATTGCTGTCGTAGGATGGTGGTTAAAAATGCAGAGAGCACATCTCCGAACCGTAAGGATAAAGTTTGTAAGATAGTCCGCCTGGTCATCACAACTGGGGAAATCATGTTTGTTGAAGGTCACCAGGGAGGAGTAAAGCCGCCACTCGCCCTTAGTGAGCTGCCATTTGGGTGTACACACGGGTGGGGTAGGAGTCTGGTACAGAGCGCCACGGGTTTCGAATACGCGCCAGACGGCATGGAACTTGATGACCACTAGAGGTCTCTGCAGCAGTCACACCATACGCCGTGGCTGCACGCTCCTGGCCTCAAGTCTAATGTGAGGGCGCCACTGTGGAGCACGTGGTCCCAGTGGCCAATAGTTACATACCCTGTCATGTATTTAGGCGGCTGCCTCTCACTCAGTGAGGCAGTCTGGTATTCACATTGAGTCTGTTGATATCTCACTAACAGACATCATGTTTTATGTTGTGTGTGCTTACTTCCCATTTACAAGTGGATGTAGTTTTGATTTCATGAGGTTATCTCTTGTGACTCCATTGCTTAATACTTAGTTGTTGATCTTGGTGTCTTTCTCAAGTTGTCCATCATCGTGCTTGTCCGTCCATTCTCGTTCGTCTGTCTTGTTTGCTTGCGGGCCGCTCCTGTTCAGTCCCAGCGTGTTTTTGTTAGCAGCATCCCCACCACCGTTCCTGTCATGGTTACAACAGATAGCACATGGGAAATGGTCACTCGAGTAGGTGTAAAAAAGAACGGACCACTCGAGATGATGGGCAAGCTGGGCAGTGCAGAAGGATAGGTCCAAATGGGAACAGGTGTATGAGGGCGCAGAAAGAAATGTGGGTGTTCCTGTGTTAAGGCAGAAGAGGTTAAGTTAAGAAAATCAGCCAAGTGGGCACCTCTCTGACAGGTTCTGGGAGAACCCCAAAGGGTATGGTGTGCATTAAAGTCACCAAGCAGCAGAAATGGGTGAGGTAGCTGCCCAACATGCTGGAGGAAGTCTGCCCTGGTGACATTGAATGACAGTAGGATATAAATGATACAAAGGAAAAACATCAGATGAGGAAGGAAAAGGCAAACTGTAAAAGCTTGTAGATGGGTAGTCAGGGAGATGGGTTGACTATGAATGTCATCCCATATGAGCAGCATGACTCCCCCATGAGATGGAATGCCTACCTCAGGGGGAAGGTCAAAATGGACCAGGAAGAAATGAGAAAACTCAAAGCAGTCATGAGGACGCAATTTTGTTTTTCTGAAGGCAGAGTACAAGGGGATGCTGCAATTCTAAAAGCAGCTGTAAATCCTCTTTGTTGGATCGAAGGCTGTGAATGTTCCATTGAAGGAGAGCCCTGATGAGGAAGAAATGAAGGGGTGTTACCTTGGCGGCTGCCGAGTGCCAGCCTTCAAAAACTTGCTGCTTCACGGCACAGAGGCAGGAGGATCCTGCTCCATGAGGTCCACAGAAGTGCTGTCTTTCTTGTGCTGTTGGTATGTGGAGTCCAATGCAGAAAAATGGTTGGTGGTGCACATTGGCAGCATGGAGGCTGGCTGGGTAAAGGTATCACGTGATAACACCGTTGAAGATGATCTTCGAGTCAGTGAAGGAGAAGACCGTTTGTCTTTGCTGGACTTCTTTGAGCCTTTCTGGTTAGCAGAGGAAGACTCAGGTATTGGTTGGCTGGAGAAACATACGACATCTTCACGGGAATACTCCTTCTGCCCTTTCTGGACTGCCAGTTGCGTAGCTGCTGACTTCACCCCTTCAGGTGAGAGTTTGATAGCTTGTTGCACAGCTGGCTGAGGGGACAGCGATGCTACCTTGACACTGGGTGATTTCGCGACCTCAGAGCTGAATTTGAGATTGCATGTCTGCATAGGCACGTCCTTCATGGAGCAAGATGTAGCAAGAGCAGTACTATAAGTGTCAGGTGGTAGAACGCAGGGTTTGCGACTAGCCAATAACTTGTGAAAGACTGGGTAAAGAACTTTTTCTTTTACCCTGATCTCCTGGACAAGCCATTCATTGATATAGGGACAATCTCGAGAGGAGGCTGCATGTTCGCCATTGCAGTTGATACAGTGGGGAGAAGGAGGCGGATAATTGCCCTCATGCACATCCTTACCACAGGTTAAACATTTGGCCAACTGTTGACAAGACATTCGAGTGTGGTTGAAATGATGACACTGGTAGCAGCGCACTGGGGTTGGAATGTATGGTTGGACTGTGATAACTTCATTGCCTGATTTGAACTTGGATCTATCAAAGGTGAGAAAAAGAGTGCGTGTGGGCACTAAGGAGGAACCTACTTCTTTTATTACCCGATGGACAGCAATGAGGACCTGATAAAAGAGGTACGTCTGGATTTTTGACCTCAGTCAGACCGTCGAGCAGCCTAGTGTAAATAACACCATGTGAAGAATTCAGAGTTCTATGGATCTCGACACGAACAAGATAGCCATGGAGAAGCAAAGCGGCAAGCAGTTGTGCTTGAGAATCAGAAGTAGTCTCCTAAGACAAAGTCGATTCTGCAAATGAGAGCAGGAATTCACAGGGCCGGCAATTGCATCAACACCTTTCTGAATAATAAATGGATTGAACGTTGCGAAGGACTGACTGTCTTCAGTACGTGAAACCACAAGAAACCGTGGTGCAGCTGGAAGGGTCTTTGAATTGTTAGCCTCAATCCATTTACGTTTTGTAGGCACTGATTGTGAAGATGAATGGGTCATTGCAAGAAAATCCCCCCTGATTTCTAGCATCTTCAATGGCGCACTCCTTCCAACTGGGGCTCCCCTTTTTAAGGGGGTGCATCTGCCTTAGAAGATTGTTCACACCTCCAAACACCTCCCAGGTGCCTCAGGTTGCCAATCCTGAGGTCCTACTGCTGCAAAACTACATAAATATGAGGCTCAACCTGCAATCATGCACAGCACCACATGCCCACGAACCCAGCTGGCGCGATGTCCGCACCTAGGCTTCCCATTGGAGCGTGTCCCTCTGTAATTTCCCCCGAATTTCTGCAAGGTGATGTTCAAGCACTTGTATGGTCTGGCCCACCCTAGCATCCATGCAATTGCATACTGCCTGACTGCCACAGTTTTCCACATGTGTACCCACAAGTTTTCTGTTCTTATATTTGGTATGTGTGGAACAGCTGTGTATAATTTTCGACATTTATGATTCATCACCTGCCACTTACTGAAACCTCTATTTCTGTGAGGCTACTGTGTGCTATAGGAATTTTTACTGTCCCATGTTAAATTTTTATGTAACTGTGTCCAGTTCCAAGAAAGGCATGAAAAATCAAAAGTACTTCTGTGTCCTGTTTGCTCCCCATTTTTTTCCTTTTTCTTTTTTTGTGCCAACACCCGAACATGCTATGTACTTTGGAGCTATGTTCCCATGTGCACAAGGTTAGTGAGTAAAGAATTTACAGTGCTCTAGTCCTGCAATGGTCTAGCCTCTTTATATACGCAACCCTATAGACAGTGAAATGAGTTATTGATTTTTGTGCCCTTCTCCATTATCAACCTATTGTAGCTGCAAGATAGTGTTTGTAGGATACCCATTCTTGCCACATCTACTTCACTTTTCATTCCAAGCTTCCACTGTTAAAACATAGCGTTAATGTACATCCTCATCTGTCAATTCCCTCCTTGTGAACTCCTGCGTCCACCTCAGTGATGGGCATGCAACCCTACATTACGCATGCAGTACCCTGTGTTGCAGAAACTGTTATGGAATGGCCAAGGGGTTGTGCTTTCCAATCCCATCAAAAAATTCTCTTGAAATTATTTACAAAAGCCTTCCACGTGTTAAGTTGCATTATTGAATTTTTTTCCCCCTTTAGTATGAGTTAGCACAGGTTGGCAAGAACTTTTACCCAGTCAAGTTGTAATGCAGTGCCCACATTCAGGATTAGAGCCCCCTTTCTTTTCAGCCAGTGGTATTCCACGATATATGCAGTTCAGTTTTTTGGAGCCAACTCTAGGTTCTCCTGAGAAATATGATCCAATGCTGACATCTTGTTTATAGGTGTCTACACCATCAGACTGGAAGCTTCATAAACACTGTTACACGGATAGCCAAGAGGTGTGGAGTAGGCAAAAGGAGAGGGAAGGGGCAGCAGTGGGCAGCTGTGACAGACAGATACTTCTCGACAGCCCTGACCCCTGAAGAAAGTAGAACTGGTGGTGAACCTGTTGTGCTGCCCCTAATCCACTGCCCATCAACATCAATATTAAAACAAGATTTAAGAGTATGCTTTGAGTGTGAGAGAAAATAAAGGGGATAGTGCATTTGAAAGATGAGAAATAAAGTAGTAGTGTTAAATTTTTTCTTGCGTTTCCAATTTGTGCATTCCATTTGTTTTGTGCATTAATAGAACTAGTTTTAGATTTATCTGTTACAATACAAAGGTCCTGGATATGTCAGATTAATGATAAAGAATTTGCAGAACAACTGGTTTAAAAATTTGTCTAGTACAGTGGAAGAAGATGTGTTGTATAAGCTTATAGTGTCAACAGTAACATTAATATGAGAAATACTTCTGAGATTAGTACACTGTAAGGAATTCTGATAATTCCAAATACTTAAATTTATGTAGAATGTTGTTTCTAGTTTATTGATTTTTAAAACTGTATTAGCTTCAAAACCAGTTGGATGTGATGAGATTCGGCAGTGACATTTCCAAACATAGTATTACACAAACCTTTAATTTGAATGAAAGCAGAAATTACTGTGTGATAGGCCATAAAACATGCAACATAAAATATGGAATCTATTGATGCAACCTGCATCTAAATGCAATGTTTGGTTGTGCTACGTAATTTTCAATTGAGTGAAACAGCACTATTCAGGGTGGAGAAAAGCAGCTATGTTTGGAAATCGTTACACAAGAAGATTAGGAATGGTCGTAGGAGGTGCGTGACCTCTAAAGTGGGCACAAAGTATGTCGTGGGCAAGGGCAAAAGTGGCATCTTGAATGTTCTAGAAAGTTGGTGTAAGGACAATTCTGACAAAACTAATAAGACATAGTTTGAGGAAAGAGAGACACGTCTTGGCTGCAGCAGAATGGGCACACCCATATCTCTGTATTGGGGAATACTAAATAGCCTGTCAGTAAAAATACTGTATTGATAAGAAATATATACCCAAAAATTCTCACAACAGTTGCTCACTGCTGGTTTTCTTATCTCCTATTGGTGTTGCTAGTTCATAGATTGGAGAGCCAATTTCTCAGAAGGTAGCTCCTGTAAAGGTTCCTTGAATTCTGGTGTGACACACATATCTCTGTGAGTTATACTTATGTATGCCAAATTAACAGGAAGACACAGGGCCTCAACAATACAACAATACAGTCTGTTTCTACTTGATGAATTTGATACTTATATGCTGGCCATCAATCTCTTAGCTGGGTAATAATTTCATTCAAAGTGTATATACACATCAGCAGCAGGAGCACAACATCAGAACATTTGCAGTGTAAGGGAGGAAGCTGAGTGTTGCAGACTGCAGCATTGTTGAAAGTGTGACTGGTCGAACTAAACAGGTGGGTTTGCTTAACATGCATTCAGACTGCCCATAGCTCAGCCAGCCGCCATTGTGGAGAGTTCTTTGGTTGTGTTTTGTACTTCTTATCTACCTTGTAAAAATTGGTGAAAAATTAAGAGATGAGTGAATAAGTTACAGAGTACACATCGCCACTCTGAACATAAGAGTCTGAATTTAATTTCCTTATGTTTCCAGTCATGTCAAGTGATTGTGCATCCACAAGATTCATTGTCACGTGGTTGCTGCTCTCGTCTTTATAAAACCATTGTACTAACCATGACATTACCAGTGCCCAGTCCACCACTATAAGAGGTAGCCAACGCGGCTGGAAGTCCAAAAGATCAGCTATAGTGCCGTGAGACCATGCATTCATCCAGAATAAAATCTAGATGAGAACGCCATTTGTGTCTGTATTGTTATTGTATAAATCACAGTTCAGATAAAACTGTTATTTATTATTAACAATGAAAACCACTAGGGAGGAAATATACTGAGAAGCGTGAGTAAGAATTCCAAGATTTCTTCAGGAGACCACTGGATAATGGGCAGTTATATAACTTTATGCAATATCGTTATTGATCTCTTCAACTGAATAAGTGCTCTATTTGCTTTAAGTGAGTTGCCCCAGAAGATAATTCCAGAAGTCAACAAAGTGTGAAAATATGTCAACACACTTGTCTTTAGATCAACACAATGAGTGATACTTCTAGGGGCAAAACATGCTGAACTAAGCTTCTTGATTAATTATTTACGTGTTACCTCAAATTTAGTATGTTGTTTAATTGAACCCTGAGCAGTTTTATAGACACTGCTTCATTTATTTAGTGTATGTATCATTAACATCGTAAAATGCTTGAAACAGAGACATCATAGGGTCTTAAGACTTTAAACTCTTTGCTGGGAGCCAATTGTAAGTCTATAGCTTCCTTAAGCCACTGCTGGCTATGATTTTTTCTTACTTGGTATATTTTTCTACAAACTTCTCACTGGTTTGACAGTGATGATGTTATTTTTAAACAACAAATTTTATCTCAGTATTCAGTTCCCTATAAATTTCACTCTAGTTAATCTGATGTAAATGGCCTCAGCCCTCAGCTGCCAGAGATTGCGATCATATGTATGTGTGTGTGTGTGTGTGTGTGTGTGTGTGTGTGTGAGCTCACTTTCCAAGTCTTCTTGCTGTGCCAAAAGTGACTCAGCACCTCCACTGTATGGTTAGAAGCAACTATCCTTTTCATAATATCATTACTTGTACAATAGTTTGCTCTGGAGTCATTAATTACCCTGACTGATTGCCATAGACTTGGCGCAGTGCTATAATACAATATGTTGACTGTGCTGACTGTGTGTGCGTTCATTGCCAGATAAAAAGTTATTTGATCAATATGAACTTCATTGAAGAACACATTATTAGTCAGGGTGCTGATGTATTGCATAATGAAAGGTTAACTGCTGGAATAAAATGGTAGAATTCAAATAATGTTAGATATTTTGTCAGACTCCTTTGGCAAGCATACATTAAAACTGCCACATCAGATGTTGTTTTGATCAGGCATATATCCTAAGAACAGTCAAGATGAGATGTATAGAGCTCAAAGTTTCCAAGTGATGACCTGTATGCAGTTACAATTATAAATGAAATATTTATCATTGTTGGCTCAGAATCACATGCTTGATATATGTAAAGTTTTCAGACATATGTAAACTTGTTGGCTTATGATTTTTCTGTTGCTGTGTGCTACACTATCACATTCTTCCCAATTGTCTTCAGGTAGATCAATTTTTACTTAAGTTTAGGTATATATGGTCATTTACTGTCATTCAGGAATGGAGAATTTAAAGCAGTTGCAAAACATCGTAACTACAGCAATTTGTACATATTACTGAACCTTCCCAGTCTTTATGTGATCCACAATTCGGGGAAAAAAGAATTGTGTCAACTCTTTTTTTTTATTACAGTTCCAGCAGATGACAATGATCATGCATGTGATGCGAAGTACTGGTACTTCACACTTTGAGAATACCTTCGCACCAGTCAAGTGAATGCTGAATTGGTGGCGAAAAAACTGAAAGAAAAACAAAAATACACGGTAGACAGAAGTAGTAACTAAAAGATACTGTGCTGCTTCAGTTTAATCTGTGAAACGACATGTACTAAACTGCAGTACATTTAATATTTATCACAAACATGCCCACTAATGCAACTGGGCTAGGCAAAAATTACTACTTATGATAACTGAAGAAAACTTCACAAGCAAAGATCGCTAAAAAATAATTTTATTGCATGACCAAGTTTGACAGGGTTACACTGTCACCATCGAATGTTATACTTCAAATTTTTTGCAACATATTTAAAGCATAAGACCCTACGATGTCTCTGTTGAAATCGGTCATAAAACAAAATACTTTTTAAGCGGTCTTAGCTTGTGAAGTTCTCAATTATCATAGACTGCAGATCGCCCCCAGACTGACAATGCCAAGAATGTAATATAGCCTATTGCAACGTACTGCTGATCATTATAACTGCTAGTCTTCAATTAAAAAAGAAAAATAATTAATACGATTGCGCCATGTTTTCCGTTCATACCAATAATTCAAGACTCATCAAATGTCTTCTACCTGGATGAAAGATTTTGCCGATTGACATCGTATGATAACCATTTTGTTTGAAATACTGGGGTAATGTCGTAAAATTGCCAGCCGTCTCTCGCCAGTAGCTGTAGAAATCATACAACCGAATACTGTCGGGGCGTCTGCTGGTCAGAAATGAATTTCGACTTGGAGCGCACAGCGCTTGCTAGGAACAGAAAATAATGAAACAGAATAAGAACGGTTAATTATTTGATTTTAGGCTTTTGGTAAAATTAATACCTGGGCAAAGGCATGTTTGAAAACGACGCTCTTTTTTGCAAGTGCGTTAATGTGGGGTGTGTGAGCATTTACATCATTATAGCAACCAAGTGCGGGACGTAAATCGTCAACAACTATGAATAGTATATTCTTCTTGACTGCTTTGCCGGTACTACTGACGATTGCGAGAAAAAGCAGACACCTAACTACGAACGACATGTCTACTACACAGAGCTACTTTCGCTTGTGCTTTGTTTACTCATATCAGCTGATTTGCAGTAGCCGAGAGAAGTTATGCAACCAAAGTTATTTATGTTGTCGGACGAACAGCAATTTTTTCGCACTCAGATGTATTTCGTGTAATACATTGCTTCATTTTTTAACGTTACATACATTAAAAAATGTTAATTTGTTTGTTGTGTGACAAAACTAAAAAAGTTTTGTCAGCATTCGCAATGGCCTTGACGTCATAGTTTACTACAGCTGTCAGGACTGACGCAGTGGAGTGGAATGTAGCTTTATGGAAGTTGTCAAAATACAACAGATGTAGGTGAAAATGTTAGTATCTTGTGTGCGCACTTTTAATATCAAGCAAAACTGTTGCACTACTAAAAAACTGAAAGATGCACTTTGTGTTTGCGTTGACACGGGTACCATTAAGGCTTTGTTGTAGGACAGTACCTTTTGTTATGCGTCCAAATGCATTCCAAGAAGAATTCACACACACAAAAGAAGTAGCAAACAAATTAATCGTACAACGTTATGAAGTATCAACATTTATTTTTCGATGGCGGAATTGCATTTAAAATCGTTTGTGCATTTTCAGTTGTACAATGTCTGCTGAATCTCCTCGTAAATCCGTAAACCCAGCTGGAAATGTCGTCTTGCCACAGCCAGTTAGCGACAGATCCATAATTGAAAGCGTCGCAGGATTCATCAATGAAGTTGTACCACAGGTGAAAATATGTAAAGCATATTGTGGCAAGACATAGCCCTTCAGAATTTGTGTTTTAAGTATACTAACTTTTGTATTTCCCATAGAGTTATTCAAGTTTGCCCCTGACTGAGGCTAGAGAAGTCATTACATGGGCGCGATTTGAAAATGCAGATATAAATGATCCAGCTTTGTATCCAGATACGTCTGATGACAGAAATGGTACTCCACCACTGCTTCTTATATTGGGCTATGGAAATGGCATCCAGGTTAGTTTAAACCCAATGTAATAACATATCTTGACATGTCTATTTTTGTTGTTTAGGAGTTGTCATTACTTGGACAGTTTGTGTATTGTATACTGTATATCCCTAGAATAGGGCCTATACAAACTATTTTATTTTGCCTCTGTTTTTGTAAAACCTTTACAATTACACTGTCCATGTTCCATATAATGTATCCATTTTTCAGTTTGTTTTCCAAAAGGGAGGAAAAAAATCTCAAATTTCAAAATCAGTTTTTTGTGTTGACTTATGTAGACAGATAGCTACATTGGCTATACTTGTAATTTTCTTTCATAGATCCATAGTGGGGTAATCTTCAAAGGTATAAAATGTCATAGAAACAAAAGTACATTATAAATATTTACAAAAGTGAACATTTCCACTGGTTTCACACCTGGAAATATCTCAAAACTTACATCATATGAGAATAATAGATATTAGATATTATAGATATAGATATTAGATGTAAAATAACAGTTTATATCAATGTGATTATAATATCTTTACTATCACTCATCTCAGCTGGCTTCCTCCAGTTAGGTTGGTCAGCTGTGCTTTCACATACTGTATGGTGAATCACAAATGATATTTATTGGTCAATGATTGACACTTTTTTAACACGTGGTTGTAAATTTATATTGTGAAATATTAGCAGACAATGAATTTTGTAGAGAAACAAAATAAATATGTTAGTGTTCTCATCATATTGGTTTTGTTTGAAATTTTTATATGATTAAGTAGTACTTATTAGTTAATCTCTTCTTTAGCCTTAACATTTAATTGCACAAGGATTTATATACATTGCTTCCATAGAACTCCTTAGTTGCAACTACTCTATTCTCTGCTATTATTGTTCTGTGTTTTGGCTGTCTCAGAATGTTTTCTGTTTCATTTACATTATAGGCTTCATTAGTGTCTGAACTTTAGATTGGGTATGTGCTTGTTAGGGGTACTTTGTACCCTATCTTTAAGAGAGGTGAATCTGTAATACAGAGTCTCAGTGTCATCTGAACAGCTTCTTGTTTAGGAAAAAAATGGCCAATCTTTGGAAAATTTTGATGTGATGTTTTTTTTCTCTAATTTGCTTGCAGTGGTAACTAGAATATTGAACTACAAATCTTTCAATTTTTAAGTTGGTTAGTACATTTAGCCATGAATCAATCCAGTATATTTCACAGAGAGAGAACAATCTTAAATTCTGTGTAACTTTTTGTCAAGAATTATAAATACTTTGGAATGTCACACTGTAGAATTACATGTCAGTAGTTAAAACTTTGTGAAATTACATTTGGTAAACCTTTTAATGTATATTCAAAATTTCAACAATATCTGAGATGGTAAGGAAGGGACACTAGACCAGTTGACATTGAATGGACCAGTAGGAATGTGGATGAACTACTACAAACAGCACAGTGAAACCACTATCAAAGCCAAGGTGAATATAAAGGCAAGACTTGAGTAGTACTAGTATGCTGGGTATACAGGAGATATGGTCAATATTCAGGAATATAACAGGAACAAACATACAAAGCAAACAAGTCCACTAAACATAAGCTCTAAAATGTATGCCTTGAGGACTATTAGCACTTCTTTATCTTCTGTGCTATGAAACAAAGCTCTTGCTTTCCATATTTTGAGAGGTGGTGGTATGGATCAAAGCAAGGAAAAAAGGTCCAGTAAACAGGGGCATATCTTTGATAATGTGTGACACATCTTTTCTACTGAGCAAGTGCTCATAGCTCTTAAGGTATGTATTGTAGAGCTCATGTTTACTAGACTTTTTTGCATCGAATGAGCATTCCTGCTATTACTCATTTATTTAATTAACTTGATCTTATTAAGGTCATCAGGCCCTCTCTTACATCGGACCAGGGTTTCACACACATGCAGTTGCTTTTTATAATATCACAATTTCTAGGAAATAACAATTTTAATATGACACATAATACTGCAGTGATTTGAGTGTCTGTAGAGATAATCCGAGTAAATAACACTGACTATGAACTAATAAAGTTAATACTGCCAGTGTGTCTACTACTGTTGCTGCTACCACTAATATTGGTGATGACACTAATGTTGGTGGTGGTGGTGGTGGTGCTAACAATAATAGTAGCAGGTATAAAAAGAATTTATGGGTCAATATAGGTGTTTCCTGATACAGTGAGTTCTGGGAAAGGAAATTTAAGGACACTGCAGCAGCTAAGAATACTGGAGACAGGAATTCTAGTTGCAGAGAAGAATTACAGAGGCAATGAGTGCCTACAGGGACAGTAGTAATCATTATTATTGCTTCAGTAGACAGTCATTAACTGTCTTTTGAAGTTGGAGATATTCAATTCAAGAATGAATGAATCAATCAATCAATTTAATATAATGTGGGCAGTTATTGCAGTACCTGCTACTGAGAAGGACTTCAAGAACTGGCTGAAAGATGGAGTTGGACAAGAATTTTGCTCTCTTGGGAATGGGTGTTTGAGCTATGTTGTTCAGAGGACAGTGATGTTGATAAGGCAACAGAGAAGACAGAGGCTATGGAAATCTCTGTGCTTGTCTGTATACAGCCAGGATAGCTGTGTGTATGATGGTGAAATATAATCGAAGAGCCAAACATTACAGATATATTGAACACAAGCATTCACAGTGAGCTTTCTTGAGAAAGACTTTGCTGGGTAACATCACTATGATCCATAGTTGTAAGTATAAGTTTTTGTACAAGTTTGTTTTTAAGGCCGAGAGGGAAGAGCTTTTTATATTTTTGTAGATGCTGATGCCTTCTTGCACATTGAAGTTATGTACTCAGTCCTATTTAGGTTCTAATGTATTATTACTCATAGATCCTTTGCTTATGGGATTCTCAATAACTGCCTTCAGGTTGATTTGTTTTGCTCTCAGATATGACTGGGGTTTTGTGGGGGGGGGGGGGGAGGTGTCATCAGAATACATGTGGTATTTGTAATAGGGCAGAAGTACTATGAAAAGAGTATAGTACCTAATACTGAAACGTGAGGGACACTGATACTGTCTGCCTCTATTTTGACTTTATGGTGCGGGGCATGATGTATTACTGGTGAGATGTCAGGTATGAACGAAACCATTGCACTGCAGTTGGCAAGAAATTTAGGCTGCTAAGTTTGAAAAGTAAAATCTCAAAGTTGACAGTATCAAAGCCTTTGCTGAACTCTAAGAAGCACATGACAGTCTCATTTTGTGCATCCAGATCATGTGTTACCTTTATTGCGGCAGATGTTGCACTGCGACATTACGGAAAACTGAATGGTATTTGTCTAGTAGGTCAGTAATCAGAGAGTGCTATGGCAGTGTCCTGTTTGAGTAGTGTCTTATTAAGTGTCTGTTTCCAGGCATCGGGGAAAACATTTGGGGTGTTATATGGTAACCAGATTGCAGTTATAAGAGTTGAAGGACAGGAAAGAGATGCAGTGATTGAGAAGGGAGGGACATAGGTTTAAAACTTATTCCCAATCATATTTAATGTGTACGATGCTCACCTTTTCAAGATTTTACAGAAATAATAAAAGAGAAAAATTGTATTTTGTACATGTTGTTTTTTGCTGTTTTAGAAAATATTTGACTTTAAAATATATACTATTTTCATGCATTTTGAACTAGTTCTGAAAACCTTTTTAGCACTCCAATGTTGGTACCTATATCAGACAGATATGGGCAAAGAGACATTGATTCAGTGAATTTCTCCATGATAAAATCAATTTTTTGACTTGCCTTATGACAGCTGGCATTGTCATGATGAAGTATAATGTGATATTTTCATTTGTTTACCCTGATTTTATTGATGACTTATTGCAAATAAAACATTATATACATTCGTTATTAACTGTTCTTTGATCCATTAAGGCATTGGGCATGACATGCACAGTGTAGCCAAAGAAACAAAAAATCATTTTCTTGGAAATGCTTCACAGCCAAACCATTTTCATTGGTTTTGGTTCATCTTGGAAACACGCAAGCAGTTGACTGGTGGTTAGTTTCTGACTTGTATGAATTTAATCAAGTTTCTGCAATGACTTCATATATGTAATATATTTCCTCAGTCACCTTTTTTTTTTTTTTTTACACCAGTGTCATAAGCCTGTTACTGTGCTTACTACAGCAATTCTGAAGGAGATTGATTACCAAAAGTTGAACCAAAGCACTTTTGAGGCATTGTTAAGTTATTCCTTTATGAAAATAATTTCATAGCAAAAAAGTTACCTTTTTTCCAAGCACTGATGCCTTAACCCCTTAACATAATGATTTTTTTTTCAAATTATGTTCCAAAACATAATATTTTTTATGAAAGAAAAACATTCTGTAATGAATCAAATTACATATAGATGTATAAAGAAAGCTTTTAAAGCACAAAATAATGAGTTACAAAATTCTGAAGATCACCAATAACGTAACCCTGTGTATACTCATGTACTAAACTTTGACTAAAATATCCTGAAACTTGAAGCCATTTTTTAGTCTCTGTGTAGCTCTATATTTCACAATCATTTCCTATGAGCATAAATCTTGGAGGAGCTGGCTGGAGCACAGTGGATGTATTTATCTCACACAATAGGTGAGCACTTGTCACTCAACAGATACTCTCTCATCACTTTCAGAGTCTAATGAAGTAACATCACATTATTCTTCACTTTCTGAGCCATTAAATTCAGTGTCAATCTCAGGACCACTATAGCCATCTTTTTTTTGAAAGCATTACCTAAACAACAGTGCAGGAGAGAGACTGAAAGTGTATGTTGTGCTGTCGAGTATCGGAAGCTGCACACAGTAAAGACGATATCTAGTGGTAACCACCTCAACCAAAACAGGACATCCAGGTTACATATACAATACATGATATTCTTTAGTGTCTGAACACTTAACTATCAGTGCTGAAATGGATGTAAGCACGGTTTTATTTTTTCAAAGGTCTGTTCTTGACTTGCCCAAATATAATCAGGGTTTTAAGTTTCTGTCAAAATAAAAAGAAGACAACTTGGAGTTTTATGTTAAGAGGTTTAACACTCACTGTAAACAAACTAATTGACCAATAACAAAAACAATGGACATTAGGCATCTGTAACTTCAGGTGTTTTCAGGATTTGCACTAGAACTGTGCCTGTTCCATAACTGCTGATATCAATAGGTAGTCCCATCCTGTTCTTTCTGTCATACAGTGCCACAACCTGGGTAAAAAACAGAATACCTTTTAACAGAGGAAAATAATTCTTCCATCTCATTTAAATAAATTGTATGACCTCTCTGCAGCAGAGTCTTTAGTTTGGCAAGCACAGGTGTTGACTGCAGGGGGAACAGTGACTGCTGGAAATTAAAATTGTAGAGCAGAAACAAGTCACATGTAAATTTCTCTTATTGATGATGTGTTTCAGTTGACAGATGCAAGCTTTTTCAGAAATTAAACTGTTTTTGGCAAATACTTGCAATCTTGTACAGATTTCAGTACATGCAATTTGTGATACATGATTTTGGGCTCTCCCAGTGTATAGTAATTTAGAAATGTTTTTGATATTCAGCCAGTTTGCATCATCTTAATGGTGTGATATTTTGGTTAGCCAAATTGTTTCCATCTTCATTTTGTCCTTATGTCTGATCAGTCTTCTGCTGAGTACTGTCTTATATACCACTGCTTCCTGCTGTCCACCTTGATTCTGAGGTATCCTTGTGTGGCTTTGCTGGTGAGGTGGTGGGGAAAGGATGGGACGTGAGTCTCCATTGGGGGTTGCGACTTTGCTGATGCAGAGGAGACATGGCTACATGGTATGATGTAAGTTCTCGAGTTAGTGTGGCATGAATGAATCTTCCCACAGGCTGCTATTGTGCATTGTACGTGCACAACATTGGCTCGCAAGCATTACTTTGTTGGGATCAGTAGGTTTAATAGTCTTTATTTATCACCTCATCATGTAGCCAGATCTCTGCAGACTCATTTACAATGCAACAGCAGAATGTGTTGGCCTGTTTTAACAACCTGATGCCATTGTAATTCATACTATGTCCATTGTAGAGGCAGTGGTCTGGCACTGCTGACTTGGTTGTTCCCTATCTATGTCTCACTTGTGCTCTGCACATCTTTCCTGTACTGCCTGGGTGGCCTGGCCTGTGAACTTTTTACAGCGCTGGCATGAAATGGAATCATCTCCTGGTTTTCAGAACCTTCAGTCAATCTTAACAGACCTCAACAAGGCTTTTGTCTTGAGCAGCAGGCATATTTTCACAGTATTCTTCCAGTTCTCATGGATGAGGTACTGACACAAGGTATAAACACCATTGCAACAGGTTTCTCTTCTTCCTCTTCAAGTTGTGGCCTAAGCTTTTTCAGTTTTACAGCACATGTGTTCAGAAGGTGGTTGTACACCTACCTCCAGAGATCAGTCTGCAGATGCTGTAACCCTGCTGCCAAACCATCTTGGTTGGAGATTTCACAACCCCTGTGCACTAGTGTGTTAAGGATGCCTTCTCATTGTGAAGGGGCAAGACATCTGCAAGCAAGTGAGTATAAATATGTACATGTTGTTTTATGGTGAAACACAGTGTCCTTGTGTCATCTGATCTCTGCTTGACTATCACATCCAGGGATGAAAGTCGACTGATCTCTTCTATCTCCATTGCGAAACTTATGTTTTGGTGCTGCAAATTCAGTTTTTGCAGAAATTCTTGTGTCTATGTATCCAGAGCACAAAAATATCTATGTATCAGGAAAAAAACATGAGGATTTTTGGACTGCTGACTCAAAAGCTTCTTCTCCAAATGTCCCCTTAAACATTTTGGCTGCCACTGGCAAAATCAAGCCACACTGTGGTTTATTCACAGAAATTTTGATCATACAGGAAGTATGTTGATGTGAGAACATATTCAAAGATGTTGTATAGTGACTGTTTCATCTCCTTTCCTGTGAGGTCAAGAGTTTCTCTCAGATGTATTCTAATAAAGAATGTTTAATAAGGAATGTTTTACAGGCCAGTGATGACTATTGCCAAGGCGGGTTACACACTTGAAATCATTGGCAGTAGACCCAAAGCAATGTTGGGCTGATATGATTCATAAAGACCTTAAATGTGTGAACATCCACCCAGATGCAGTGAAATGGAGACAATGGGCCCCTGTAGCGGACCCCTCAGGCATGCGGGACAAACGCTGAAGGAAAAGAAGAAGTATTCTAAGAAGGAAGGAAACCACATCAAAGTACACCATTAGGTCTTTGTGACATAGTCAGAAGCTCTTAAGTTGCTGGACAAAATGCACCAAATTCTGTATGTGTTGTCGGCATTTGCCAATGAAGAGGCTCAGCATCTCTGTCAAGCATTTTGGTGGCTCAGATATTGTTGTGACAGTGTTTCTTACAATGTGTTGTTGCAGAATCCCTTTTTTATGGATGTTATGTAGACCATATAGTCTCAGTGGCGCAACAGCTGGTGGACAAAGCCTTTCCACTGTCTTTGCCTGAAAAATTTTGAGAAATTTATGATTTTTTCTTCATATGGTTTGTTGGATCTTTTTTAATTTCCTGTATGTGTTGTCTTCTAGTGGGCTATATATTTTATACTTGAAGCGCCAAAGGCCTTGCTGCAGTGGTAACACCAGTTTCCGCTAGAGCACCGAATTTAAGCACTGTCGGGTTTGGCTAGCACTTGGATGGGTCGCTGTCCACTCTGCTTAGTGCTGTTGGCAAGTGGGGTGCACTCAGCCCTTGTGAGGCCAGTTGAGGAGCTACTTGCCTGAGAAGTAGCAGCTCCGTTCATGAAAACTGACAATATCTGGGAGAGCAGTGGGATGACCACATGTCCCTCCATCTCAGCATCCAGCGGCACCTATAGGCTGAGGATGATATGGTAGTTGGTTAGTACCGTTAGGGTCTTCCGAGGCCTGTTCGGACAGAGTTTAGATTAGTTTTCTTTTATAGTTGCAGTGGTAGCAGGACTGTAGAATTTTCATAGTCTGATAGGAGGATGACAGTCTCCAAGTCTTCTCAGGGGTATGTAGGTGCATTGCTGGTAGGGCTGGAGTAAGTTCTTGTCAGTGACTGTATGGAGCAGGTTTTAGAGTGGGAAAGATTGTAGGGGTAGGAATAGTTGAGTAGAGATTTTGGTTTGGAAATGTCATTTGGTTTGATATGGATGTTAAGGCTGAAGGCTACAGTGGGTCACTTGGTTAGGATATCAACAAAAGAGGATCTCATTTCATGGCTTGGCTTGAAAAAGTGGTAGCCTTTTTAATATAATGTATGGAGGCATTGGAGGCCTGTGTGATAATGGGTTGCTTCTAAGTTTAGGAAGTCGGACTGTATTAGTGAGAGGGTGAGATGTGATTACTACCCTGGAGACTCATTTGTGAAGAAGTTCTGTGGGCTGATTGTAGGACAGTAAGGGCTGGATGAAATGGTTGCGAAGAGCGTGTTCAATGTGGAAGATGTGGCAGCTATAAAAATACTGGTATTTTTTGCAGTTGGCAAGTTTCTGTGACTACGTGTCTTGATGTAAGCTTGAGTGAGGTGGAGGTTAACATAACTGAAGTTAGCTTTCGGTTCAGAAAAGGACCAGGTGCATTTACATTGGAAAAATTTGTTAAGCTTTTTCAGAAAGTTAAAGAAATCATCTTTATCATGAGGGGTCTAAGATTTGAATGATTTTCTGTATGGATGGATGGAATGGTACTGTATGTTGAGGTGCCAGAGAGGTAAACAGAGCCAGTCTACAACATGCTCCTGTCGAACAAGTAGCCGAGTAATGTATCCTTTGTCTGCAGAGCAGATGCCTTTAGGTAACACGCAACTCGAGATTAAGCTTTAGTAAAATTTTTGACTTAGGTGATATTTTTTTTTTCAGGAAGGGTTGGCAGGCTGTGAGGGAAAGAGCAATTCTTAGAATAGTAGGAAAGGATGATTTTGAAGAACAGAAGGAGAATTCCTTTGTGATCCACTAATGAATATATGATGCAATAATGAAGGTATGATCATCAGTGATGACACAAAATTGTATCTCTCGGCTGGACTCAAAATGTACAAAAATGAATATGTTGACTGTTAGGCAGCAGCTATTTACTGCAAGTAGTCTCTGTTAGTAATGTGTAGTGATCGCTGTCAGCGAGCCAACCTCCTTGGAGTGTTCAACTTATCCTGAAACATCTTAGTGAGCTGTTCAAATAATTGATTTCAGCATTTTTTCATCATGCAGTTGCAAATTTTGGAAACAAACAAATCAACCTTCATAACATATTTTGTATATTTCCACTCAGTAATGTCTTATGACATAACTTTTCTGTTTAATTCATCACCTAGAAAGAAACTAATGATTGCAAAACTATGAGCAGTGATAATAACATGTGGTGTTCACCCCAGTCATCTCATAGACCTATTTACAAGCAATTAATTATGTAATTGCTTCTTCACAATATCTATATTTGCTAAAAAAGTTTGTCATAAATAATTCATAACAATTTGAGAAAAATAATTATCTCCACGGCTACAACACTACAAGAAAAAATGGTCTTAATTTGTAATTACTAAAGCTGTGAGTGGCTCAGAAATGAGTTCATAGTGCAACCTCAAAATTTTGTAGGATAATATAAAATGCGTGAGATGTAGCAACTTAATGTTTCTTTAGCAAATTTTGAATTCAGTCTAAAATTATTTTGAGCGATTCCTCTTCCATAGCCTTCTTTGATTTTCATGTCATGTTGCAAACATGTGTAAGGCTTTATTCCTTCCTTGGATTCCTCTCCGGATCTACTAGTTGTCATATCATTTAGCCCCACTCCATATACATGTGTCACTTTCATTCGATAAAGTGTATAGGTTGGTGTCCAGATATCACCATAAATGCACACATGTCATTGCAGCTCGTGTAGAGTTCTGTCATTGTCATAAACAGCCATACAGTCCTACTGAGCTTGGTTGGCCGATTTCCATGGCCTCCGTTCCAAAAGTCAGTTTGTTACTGATGCTCAACATTTTTCCTATGCTGATTCTACGGTCTCTGATGACAGTTGGCTGCTGACAAGGAAGCATGTCAACATGCACTACAGTGTATGAATCTATCTTTGGCTGAAGTGTTAAATGCCGCTCAAACTTTCAAGGTAACACATGCAGCAGGTGATCAGACTGAGGGTTGGTGTGATATCACCACAGAGGCTCCTGTCCCTGATCGTCGTGCGTTAGTTCTCAACAGGAGGACAGCGTGGTATGGGTACAAACTCGGCCTCTGTTCCACACTGGACAGTGATGTGCTCAACAACAACAACAACAACAATATGAACCACCACCACAGCAGCAGCAGTGCTCTGCCCTCCCGTATTGCCCATGATATTTTGTCCAACATGACAGGGCCACGCACCGGAAGTGTTGGGTGACTTGCAACAACTGTAGGAAAAAAACGACATATAGCATATGTGTGTCATTCCCAGCCTCCTGATGCAGACATGGACATTGGTGTCAATTGTGTGTCTGCAGTGCTCACGACTCATAACAAACTGAAGTGTGATTGATGGGACAAAGTGGCCAGACTTCATGTGGACACGGGTGCAGCCGTGACTTTACTGAACTCACAAACTTATGTGGATTTGGGATCTCTGCAATTATTTCTGGTTCTCGACAACAGCAGCATATTTAAATTTTAGGGCAATTTACTGCTTCCACTACGTATGAAGCTGTGGGTCATTTCTTAACTCTTTTGGCTGACACCACAAATTTGTTTGGTGTGGATGCTTTCAGTGCATTTTGTTTTTCCATTTCGGATACAACCAGGTCCTTTACCAGCAGTTAGATTCCCAGTGTTCTGAGTTCTCATCTCTTTTCTTGTGATCAGGTGAAAGCAGAATTGGACAGGCTGACATTGTTGTGGTTCATACAACCTATTACGTCGAGTGAGTGGTCAACCCCCTTGTGGTTGTAAAAAAAATCAACTAATCAACTTCATCCTGTGGTGACTTTCAAGTTTCAATTAACACTAAATTTATCATTGACATCTACCCTTTGCCCTGTCCACATGAGTTATTGGTTAAACTTGTTGGCAGCCAGTTTTTCTCCAAAATTGAGTTTTGTGAAACCTGCATTTAGGGTTAGGGTTTCTCGAAATGGTGTTAAGCCTTTGTGTGTTCATTTTGCCATGGTCACAGCTGTGCCTTACCCTACAATAACTGGAAGAATTTTGAGTAAAACTGCTTACTATAACAAATTTATTCTGGGTGCAGTCACATTAACTCATCCTCTCTATGAGTTGGTTCACAAGAAGGTCTCTTTTCAGTGGATGCTGGCCTGCAAATGTGCATTCATGCTTTTGAAATCTAAATTACATTCTGCTCCTTGTTTGGCTACTTTCAGTCCTAGCCAACACATGGCTTTGGCTACGGATGCCTGTCAATTGTGGCCTCAGGGCTGGTCTTGCACATTGCTATGAGGATGGTTCCATATGTCTAGTACCTTATACATCAAAAACACTCAATTCTGCTCAGCAACCCTACTTCCAAGTTGAAAAGAAGCACTTGCTATCATCTATGCCATCAAAAAGTTTCATGCGTTCTTGAATGGTTCTAAGTTCCACATTATTACTGACCACATGCCTTTGGTTTCATTGTTTAATCCTTCTGCTTCATTGCCTGATAAAGCAGCACATCACTTCCAGCATTGAACCATGTTTCTGATTTGCTACAACTATGAAATATATTTTCAGCCTGTTGCGTAACAAACCTTGACTGATGCACTCTCCTGGCTTCCAGTGGAACTGGATCCCACATTTGACCATGACAAAATCCATTGTTTCAGTTACATGTTGAGGCGCAATGCACAGTTGAAAGGTGCAACTGCTGTCACTGCTGATCCAGTTTTCCATCAAATTGTTTACCTGGTTCAGCATGGCTGGCTACACAGGCCTCCGGGCAGGGCTTATGATTATTTGCGTAACTATTTTGCCCTACTTTACCACATTTGATTGTGGCGTTCTCTCAGCTACTGGTGGGCTGTTGCCCAGGGTTGTGATTCGGGCCGCCCTATGGAAGGATGTACTTCAGCTCCTAGATCAGTGATGATTGGGGGGGGGGGGAGGAGGGGGGCGCTCATGTTCCAACTCATTGGCTTGTTGACATGTCTTTTGGACCGGTATTGATGATGATATGTGCACCTTGTCGCGGCCTGCTCCAGTGTGCTACCCAAGAGGCGGTGCTATGCGCAATGTTCTCTCCATGGCCCGCATTGCATTTCCCATGGGAATGCATCCATGTTATTGTCACTGGACCCTCCCTAAATTCTTTCTGGTTGTCTGCTATTGATACTTTCTCTAAATTTCCATACTTTATCTACTGACCTTCAATGTCAACTGCAGTTAAGATTCAGGTCATTTCCAAATTTTTTTCTATTGAAGGATTGCGTTATATATTTCTTTTGGATAATGGTCTACTGTTTGTGTCACATTCCATGAGTCCTGTGCTCATCATGGCAACCCACTCTCAATCTATCGGTGGGGCGAAACATCTAATTTGCATGTCCATGGTTCAAATGAAGAAGTTGTTTCAGACTCCTCCATGGACAATGCCTTGACACACTTCTTGATTTCCTACAGATTTATGCTGATGAGGGATCGGAATCAAGGCTGGATGCTCCATGGTCACCAGCTACGCACCCTCCTGTATCTGCTCATGCGACCCCACCTACATCCATTGGTGTGGCCCTCATCACAGTTCACTCCTGGCTCTGCAATATGGGCATGGGGATTTGACCTCTGATCATATTGGATTCTGGCCACAGTTCACAGCTGCCGCAGCAATCACCTCTGTATGGTGCACACCAGTGAGAGGCTGGTGGTGTGCCACCATTACCAGCTCTGTCCTTAAGCCATGATGAGGGCTATGGGTCTGCTGCTGCCAAGTTCGCCTTCTTCCTCAGTGCCAGTTCAGGCCTCACAGGGTGTCACTGCTGGGAGTGCTACAGACCTGCCCTCCTTGTGGATGTTTCCGCCTCATGCCTCTCCTCCAGGGTCTGGCCCCTCTGTCGCCTGTCACCTGTTGCTGACCCTTACCATGATTGATTCTTCACCAGCACTGACAATTCTGCCACTGACAGGGCCGTCACTGTTGAGTCCTTCAACTTTGGCATTGCCTGCACCCGTGCATGAGTGGCCAGTGCCCTCAACCCTGGTGCAGTTCCAACGTGTCGAGGACTCGGATTTCGAGATGCTACAGGCACCCTTTTCATCGGTCTTCTCTTATGATACTTCACTGGGAAAGACCGCCTTGTGTTTCCATGGACACCCCTTCTTACCAGTTCCAACTTGGACTCTCCTTCTGCTGCCACAGTCTTTGCTTGCAGCACCAACTGCAGAGGCCATGGATGTATTAACAATTGCCCTGCCACTCACTTAGAAGGAGCACCTTTTTCCCAAGGGGTGCAGCACTATAATCCTGTACATAATACCCTGATATGCGCCACTCTTCAGATAGCTGACCAACAGCATATGTGCAGGCCTGCCAGCAGAAATGGCCTGCAGTGGGCCACATGACTATTGTACATGGCGCAAGGTCCACCCTGGCATCTGCTAGAGCTCCCCTCTTTATAATCACAATGAGGCAGACACATGCTTTCAGATTGTGTTCTTACTATTTGATTGCATCAACTTCTATGTTTGTTGTTCATTTGTGGAAGGATAAACTTTGGTTAATAGTGGCCGCACTATTGTTTGTTTCTGGTGCTAGGACATAACTCACTATCAAAAATTTTGCATTCTTTAAGAATTTCTTGGCAAAATTGCTATGAGGATTGTACTATGTCTTGTTAAAGTTAATAATTGGTGTTTATAGATTTGATCTAGTCTTGTGTAAAATCATATTGTGAGCATAAGTATCCAAATTCACATGAAGTCTTATGCTCCATCAGAGAAGATTTATTAGATAAACAATTATCATTTATAAAAACACTCTGTCACTCAACATATATATTTTTGCCTGGCGTCAACAGGCAAATTGGAGGGAGAATTGTAACCAAATACTTTTAAACATCACCAAATTTTCCATATGTCAGCAATTGCAGTGACAAAATTTTTGTGCAAGGTATTCTTCTACATATCCCAAACTGTCAGATAAGTGAGTCAGACTATAGGATCACATTTTCACACAGTTAAAAGTTATTTCCTAAATATTACATTCATATGTGAACAGAACTACACTATATGATGGCTAGTCCTCAAAGTTGATGTTTTATCTTAACCACTATACTTTTTCAGTTTTAGATATTTTATGGCAGATGTTAACATCTTCTACTGTGGTGAAGATCATATTCATGTTAATGAAGTTAATTATTAAGGCTAGATATCAGTGATAGATATGGAATGTTTTTAACTAGCTTTGTTAAACTGCAAACATCTGTTACCAATGTGTCATTTATGCTTAAAGCTATCTGCTTATTCCCATCCATTGTTTAACCAGTTTCCTCCTCTATATTCAATTTTTTTTTGTCTAATGTTACCATCATTTTCTCACAATACATTTGCTTCGATGTGTGGATTATTTTCCTCAGTATTATGCAGTATGACTTGTAACAAGCTATAATACCAATTCAGTTCATTACTGACTGACAAATACATTACGCATTTTGTCTTACAACTAATTTTTTTGGTGGTATTCACATTTTTTGGTGGACATAGGTCTAATCTGACTTGTTTTTTGTATAAGGGAGTGAGACAGGATTGTAGCCTATCCCCAGTGTTGTACAGTCTGGATGTTGAGCGGGCTGTGAAGAAAACTGAAGAGAAATTTGGAAAGTATATTAAGTTCAGGGAGAATAAATTAAAGCTTTAAGGTGTGCAATGACAGAGACAGCAAAAAATTTGATAGATTGATTGAATTCAGTATGCACTGTTTTGAAAAGAGTTTATAAGATGAACATCAACAAAAGTAAAATAAGGGTAATGGAATGAAGTGAATTGAATCAGGTGACGTGTTGGGTCTGGTGATCTAGTGGTAAAGTGAATGCTTGGAAATTGAAAGATTGTGGGATCGAATCCCGTTGGGACCACAGATTTTACAATATGCCTCTTAACGTAGCGTTCACTTCTCAGCGAAGTAGATGTTCACCATAAATGACATGTGGTTCAATTCTGTATTAAACTATTGGTCCCATTTTCCCTGTGGGATAACTAAGGTAGGCCAAATTGGTGTTCAGTTGAAAGACTTGCACCAGGCTGTTGAGCTACATGAAATTATTACTCTCAGGTGGTGATGTGGGGGCAATGTTAAGGATCGTCTTGTTAATAACCAAGTGTCAGATGAAAATTAATCTAGGGATAGGACTCCTTTTGGTCACATCTCATGACAGGCAGAAGTTACCACAGTTTTTATACTAGCTCTTGACCACATGGGGTGAGGGGTGGGGTGTCTAATAAATAGTTGTGGGTTAGGCTTGTACCACAGAAAACAAAATAGTACTACAAAGACTGGGGCTCCCTGTTCACCAATCATGTACTGACCAAACAAAGTGGGTCCCATTAGGTGTTCATTGGAAGAATCTTAAGGAAATATATATTTCACCCAACCAAAAAGTGAATTATAGGACGCTCATTTGATCCTTGAGTACTGCTCTTTAGTCTGAGACCTTTACCAGATTGGTTTAATATATCACATAGAGAAGATCCAGAATGCACATTTAGTCAAGTGCAAGTGCAAGAGCATTATGGAGAAACTCAACAAAGCTCAGTGGCAGATGCTACAAGAAAGGCATTATTATGCATCATAAAGAGGTTTACTGTTGAAATTCTAAGAACGTACATTAAAAAAAAAAAAAAATTCTTACTCCCACATGTCTTGCATAATGACCACAATGTGAAAATCAGAAAAATTACATCTGAAGCTTATCAACAGTATTTGTTCTCTCATATCATTTGCAAGTGGAAAACAATAGTGGTAGCAGAAGTCTCCCTGGAAATGTTTTATCCACGAAGTTTAAGGTTTTGATTTATAGGTGTGATGTCAGGTTATCCTATTTTCCCCTCAACCATTAGGGACTGAGATTTGTACACATGTCCTCTGGCTGTGCTGATGAACCTGTGTGTGGAGCATGTTAAGGGCTTTGAGCTTGGACATACATTGTGAAAAGTCCTCCACATGTATAAACTGTCCAGAACACAAATGAATTGGCAAATGATGGTTGAAGTGATTGCTATAGCAAAAATCTACTGATACCAGTATTGCTGGCCGCTGTTTTGATCACAACCAAGGTAGAATCTTCATACACGTCAGGGGCCTGAAGATGGCATTGTAAAATGTTGAAACTGGTTGCCAAATACAATAAGGTTGGAAACTAGATGGCTGGAAGGTGTTTACAGAATGAGATTTTCACTCTGCAGCAGTGTGTGCACTGATGTGAAACTTCCTGGCAGATTAAAACTGTGTGCCGGACCGAGACTCAAACTCGAAACCTTTGCCTTTAACGGGCAAGTGCTCTACCAACTGAGCTACCCAAGCACGGCTCATGACCCATCCTCACAGCTTCAGTTCTGCCGGTACCAAAGATAGAAGAGGAGGTACTGGCAGAATTGAAGCTGTGAAGATGGGTAATGAGTTGTGCTTCAGTAGCTCAGTTGGTAGAGCACTTGCCTGCGAAAGGCAAAGGTCTCAAGTTCGAGTTTCAGTCCGGCACACTGTTTTAATCTATCAGGAAGTTTCTGGAAGGTGTTTAATTTGACATACTTTATTGAACAGCCGAGTCCTGCAACTATCTCTAAAAAGATGAGCATACATAGAAATAAAGTAAATGTCAGCAGAAAGCATATGAAATCATTTAATAAATTCATTGCAGCTGCAGACCCTATTGCAATGAGGATTACAGAAAAACTTTAGCTTGAATTATGAGCCACGGACCTGTGGAATCAAAGTTTGAAAATCTGGAATAAACACAGGCAGGCAATCACTACCCTCAACAGACAAAGGTTCATCAAGGTGATGACCAAGGTCTGGCATATTTCTCTCCAAGCCTTTTGGAAATAAGCAGTTGTACTAAAGAGGCAGTCGTTCTGTGCCAACTACATATAGGCCACACCAGACTGACCCATAAATTCTACTTAATAGGGAGACCCAACGCAGTGCAGCTGTGGTAACTCTTTAATTGTAGCACATATTCTCACAAAGTTTACACTTCTGCCTAGTGTTAAATAAGCCATACATCCCAAATATTTCCCTGCCCTGGTACTTGTAAGTGATGGGACAACAGCTAAACAACTCATATTATTCATAAGCTTGCAGATATTGTCACAGAATTTAATGCCTTTCACAAATTCATGTCAGTTCCTGGGGTGGACATGGAGGGATTGCCTCTCACCATGATATGTGCTCTAGGGGGCTTCCAGCTGTATTCTACCCCTGCACAGTCATATGCTACAAACTTTTTTTTCTTTTTTTTACCAGTTTGAGTGATTAACCCATTTAGTTCCTACAAGTCTTTATTTTCTTACCCCATATAAGACAAATTTAGACAAAAACTGTACTTAGTATGTCTTTCATTGACGTCAGTGTATGGCAAGTGAGGAAGATGCAACTCCTGCCACAGATATTTCTCCTGGGGTTCTCCAGCTAGTGCCACTTCTGCCTTAGTATCCCCCCTTTTTTTCCTTTATTAGCTCCCCATAACCTGCTAACATTTTTAGTTACTTTGGTTTTGTTTCCATTTTAACTACCTCATTTAAAAGTACTCTCCCACAAATTTTAGCCCTGAGGACTGCGTCAACAGTGCCAGGAGCTGATCATTTTTCTTTTCTCGTTTCGCATCAACGTTTTATGTGAACTTCCTGACAAACGGAGGGACTAATATTCAATCTCTTTAGTCCCTTTAAACTGATGATCATTGTCACCATGTACGAGAAAGTTAGTGAAACAACTCCAAGGCTTCTTAAAAGGCTTCTGCAAGATGTATGGTTATCTGTTTTATACAATATTCTCTGTTTTCACTTCTCTTGAATAAACACCATATTTACTTTGTGTCCACTACCCCAGAAAGTATATCCATAAGACACCAGGGAGTGAATAATATGCAAACAAGCCAATACTCTTGTGTCAGGTCATACCAGTATTTGGAAGTGCCACCATGTCTACCAGAGTTTTGATTTCAAACAAGATAACAAGATATCTCTCTCTCTCTCTCTCTCTCTCTCTCTCTCTCTCTCTCTCTCTCTCTCTCAAGGGGACTGGTCAGTGAAAACCAAGGGAAACATTGAAAAAAAAGTGAGTTTTCTAAACAGTGTAACTCAAAGAATAAGACTTGTAAGCCCAAATAATGCTTACCATCTTTTAAGACATCTTTTGGGAACATTTTTATGTATGAACCACAGCTTTAGCTCTCACACTTTTACTCAAAAGACAAAAAAAGTAGAAGTTTTATGTTTTTCCTGTAAGTTCTTTACACTATTATCTTTAAAGGAGACTATCGAAAACATGGTGCTGTCATAAATTGTGGTACAAAAAATTTTTAAGTATGATTATCAAAAATTTTGTAAATTAATTCAGGGTTTTTCTTAAAAAAAAAGCATTTTATTTTCAAAGTTAAGTCACAAGAGTAGTCTGATTTTTAATTAAGCATGTTTTAAGACAGCATATAAAATTTCAGCCAAATTTTTAGCCAAAGTGTACCAGCACGTGAAATAATTTAACATTCGAGAAATTTAAGTTAAAACTTGCTTTTTCTATTAAACTTGCATGGTACTAATGTATCTCAGGTACATACTAACCTTGTTTCCTATGTTGTTCTTCCTACTTTCTCTTTTTCACACTTCTTCTTTTTATTCTTGCTTCTTTGGTGGCTTCCAATACTGATTTTTCTGGTTCGAATAATCTCCTTCAGTCAATGGCTATTAGAGCTTATTATGCAACAGCCTCCCCCAAGATCATTATGAACTGTCCGATGCCACCTTTTTTTATATGCATCTGTGTATTTATTGCACGATTCAGTGTTTCTTAGAGCCTTTTATATGTATTTTTATATTTATCGTTCAGTCCAGTTACCCCAAAAACCTATTCATCTTTGTAAATACATACAAAATATTCTGGAATGACATACATTCTCGTGATAGTTAATTGATTGTTGTCATTAACAAACTTATGTACATATGCCAAATTAAATATCAGATCATGAAATTGAAGTAATAAATGCTTAGCAACAAGTGTTAAGAGGCTGTGGAAATGTTGGCATAAATAACTAATACCCCTAATTACCATAATACCAATTTGTAAATTCGCTAACACAAAAACCTCATTGTGATTCAAATGAAAGTAACAATCATTATCCAGTGATGTAGTTTCATTCGTTATTCATTTTTATGTAATTCATTGTAATTAATGATGCTTGTAAATTATGCAGATAATTACCTCTTGTTAATTACACCACCCAAATTTATGAAATTCCGGTATTTGCGAAAATGTGTGTATTTAATTTATGTAATCTGGCGAAGCACATGTGTATACTTCCAACAAATGTTAGCAGTAAAATCCATGCAGTCACTAATTATGAAATTAAAGTAAAATCAAAATAATTGTTGAAATCAGATTGTGAATTAATTTTCACACATAAAACCAAGATGATGATAAAAATATTATGTTGTTTGATATTATTATAACCTGTACAAATGTAACAGCAGTTAGTTTAGATGAAATTGTTTTTAATTGTAAATTACATTTTGTAATAAATTAACAATGGTAGCAATTCTTAAAATTGTATTTAAAGGGATGCTGCGTGGGGAGTCAGTTAAGTTCTGTTTACTTCAGGAGTCAGTGCAGTTCAGTTCGGTTTAGCTCAGTTTCATCAGTTGTTTCTAACTTATGTCAGTTCTGTCGATCAGCTGATGTCAATAAATAATTTGTCAAGCTTGAAATTTTCTTGGTGTTCTCATTATTCGCAGCATCCAAAACATTGATGAACCACAGGCCAACGCAAATAAGGAGTAACGTTTAAAGATCATTACAAGCTCTATGGATATTTAGTTCACTAGGCATTCCCATCAGTTCCATAAAATTAAGCATTGACACTGCGCCATGATTGAAATGTAGAACAGCATCTAGCACACCTATTTTCAAAGTATTTAGTCCTACTAGAACAGTTTTTGGTATCTGTTCCCATATACAATTGCTGAAACTTTCATTTGGATTTTGAGTCCTACCATGTAAACATTTCTCTGATAATCTTGTGTCACTAAGAGTCCTATATATAGGTTTTATAACTTCCATTATAACAAATGGCAAAGAATGTTTATGGTTGTAGGTTTCACCCTCTGGTAGCCACACCATGAATCACTGACAGGTGGGCAGTGTGCATGACATGTGTTGTCAGCAGTGTAGGATTTATGAAAGTAGGTAGCCCATACTGCATTTTTCATTCCCTCAAGGTCATTTTTATTTTGTCTATGGCTGGTCCATACTAATACTGCAACCTGTCTGTTTCTTCGTCTGTAAGCCGACCACATCCACTCATGCACTTACCATCAGCTAATTTCTTTCCCTTCAAATGTGTCTTCAAGTTCCTCAGTCCTGTACATAACCTTTTCTGGGTATGTCCAACTAATTCCATTTTTTCAATTTTTGTTTGTATTCACAAACTTTTTGGTACCCTTTCAACTCTCCAACTCCTAGCTAAGATGTATACATCACACCATATTTCTCCTCTGACCTGTGAAATATCTTCGCAACACCTTTAGATTCCATCCCTTCACTGTAAACACTAAAATTAATCACACATTTATGATTTACATTCCCCTAGTGTAGCCATGACAGTACTTGGTAATACATTCCACATCAGTGACTTTACCATTGTCCAAGGAGGTAGCTGTTACTATACCATGTAGGGGACTGTGGCCTCTACGTTGCCAGGATGCATCCAGGGCTGCAGGCATACATATATTGCTGTCATTCATGTCTACACTTTCCTGAAAAGCACTTTTCATACTATCATTTGCTACTTCTTCTAAAGACTGTAGAATAATTTTATTGTACCTACCATACCTTGTAGGGGGAGGTAAGTCCATAAGAGCACAGGAATTTTGTGCACTTCTGTACCCTTTGCCTATACACCTCATAGCATAAGCAAGTTTAATATTTGTGTTATACACACACTGTTTAGTAATGCCACAAGTTTAACCACATTTGCTTAAGTCACAAAAATTACAAACAGTTCTTAATTTTGATGCACAACCTCTAGCACATATCTCCTCAACTACCTTCTCACCGCTATTGCCACATTCCTTATACTGCAAAGATTTATTTATTAGTTCAGATAGAGCAGAGAGTTCAACAATAACACAACCTGAATCAATAGTTGGCATCTCTATATTATCAGCATTAATACTGTCAAGCCCATTGCCCAAATATTTCAGTTTTAGCTTCAAACCACTTGGAGTAGTTGAAGTTGGTTCAAGTGTTATATTATGCTGTATTTCAGAGTTAATCTGTTTGGAGAACCGATTTCCATAAAATTTATTTTGTTTAACACTGGCCTTCTTACTTCTTCCCATTGCTTTTAAGTGGAATAAGAAATTCATGCACACAACAAGAAACACATGCACACAATTACTTCGCTGTTATCAAAATATTTGCAACAAAACAACAGCAAACAATGACTAAACTCTCTGTAGAAACAAAAGATAAGCAACTGTAAAGCTTTTGCAGGTTAGCCAACTTCAGGGACTAAAAAGTCATAAAAATGAAACAAATGAGAGCAAAACTTTATTTTTAACAGTGTTCACTGTGTACCATGGGGATGTCATGGTGGTGTGCAGCCGCTTTTAAATTCCTCTAATTTTGGTATTTTCTGTCATCCATTTTCCTGGTAGTAAACTTTTTCTCGTTCAGAAAACTACAGAGAATTTTTTAAGACAAATATTAAAAAATCAATTTTTTGACAGTTATTCACGCACAAGTCCTTTTTAAAAAAATAATGTTTCAAATTGTTTTTGCCATATTCTTGGAGTGATTTACTTTTTGAGCTGAGTGCACATGTTTTGCTTTTTTGATAACAGATTGGAGAGTTCTACATTACTGATGTAATAGAATTCCAAATTTTGACAACAGCTTGTCCTCTAAATCAAGTAGCACTCCCTCTTCTTAACACAAGATACATAGATCCAAATAGTTCTCAATCCCATGCACTTGCTTCTGTTCAATTATAAGTTCATTTGTTGTACAGAATAACAGGACTGATGTGCCTTAGAAATGTGTTTTAGACAAAGCTAAATTTTTCATCTGCAATTTAGTGCTTTGTGTTACAACACTTCCCTGCTGTGACCTGTAGCTAACTGGGCAGTCAACATTTGGCCACCGTGGTCAGATAAACCATTGACTTTTGGTTTGACAACCAAACCATTGCAAGTCATTAGATCTAAAAACAAATTGTCTTTGACTGTTGCACTGTGCCCTTCAAGCCATATTTGACAATTTAATGTAACAATCACCACTAGGCACCCTCAAAGAGTACTATCTGATATAAAATCATTAAAATAATCGTAAATACTGATTACCCAGGTAAGTCTACATAGCCATATAAAGCTGCTAGCTGCCTTGTTAATTTCAATAAATCTCACTTACTTTTCATTACAGAACTTTATTATTATTAATTGATTTTGACTAAAGTGGAACAGCTAATTTATGACATCATATCCCTTTCCTTCCTCCCTCCCCCCCTTTTTTTCTTCCCAGTACTTATACATTGTTGCTCTCTGTTGTTCTTTCCTCCTTCTGTCCATGTCCCTCCTCTCTTCCTTTGTGTTTCCTTCTGGAAAACTTTGATGTTTCATACCCTTTTCTGGATTCCATGTCTGTTTTCTATGTCTTTGTCTTTTATGAATAACTCCAGTAGATCTTTTTTAACTGCTATAAACTATGAAATTTGGGTTTTTAGATTTTCATCAAAGATGTTGAATATTTTTTATCAGTTTCTTGCTGCCCACTCTTTTTAAGTGGCCATAGAATGTAATCCTCCCCTTTCTCATTGTATCTTTTAGTTCTCAGGTTTTTCATGTACCTCCATGTTGTTGCTTTTTAATTTCCACATTCCATCCTCATACTTTGGCCCCAAAATTATTTGAACTATTCCGCATTCTTTCTTTCCAAATTGTTTAACCATTTGGCTGTTTGTACGGTGAGTCACTCTGAGTCGTAAAGTTACCACATTTGTATCATCACCTTATAATGTCCGTTTTGTATTTATAGGTGAGAATTTTTTATGTTTTTATTTTATTAATGGAAAAAATGATGATTTAAATTTTTAATTGTGGTGAATCAGTTATCAATAAAATATGATTGCATTACAGTATAGGACGTAAGTATTATATATAAAGTAAACGTATTACTATTTTAATTCTTCAGTGTATGTCATCAAAATGTACACATCCTTTTGTGACTTATACAATCCCATCATCAAAATGTACACATCCCTTAGTGACTTATACAATCCACCACATCTCAACAACCTTTAGTATACTGTCGATCCACATAAAGTAAATCAATAAATAATTAACAAATGTCAGTTTATTGTGTAACATGTTTAAATGACACGTGCATATTTTGCTATCAGATAGCATCATATGTTTGCTTACATAGAGGCTGTGACACTTTGCTTGGCAGCCACTGCAGGATGATAGTTATACTGCATAGCTTAAGTGTCCATATGTAACTTGTGGTCGTCCGATGTTTGTAGGATAAATCACTGTTCATGGAAGAAATGCTTGTGAAATACGTCCCATGTATGAAGGCAACTGTTTATCTGCTGTGGCTAATTGTATCCAGGAGTTTAACAAGGGAAGGCAAAGTATGAGAGATGGGGAACATCCTGTTCAACCTGCGTTAATGGCAACTAAAACTGCAGAGCAGTGTATGGAAAAGATCATTCGTATGACTGCTGTGTGATGATCATTTGAATTTTCCTCAAGTTTTTGCCCAATGGGTGCCCCATGTGTTGACTGGGGAGCACAAAACCGAAAGAAATGGTCTCTCTTTGCAGCACCTCATTTCGTACTCTGAAGAAGGAGATTCATGGCACGAATTGTTACAGGGGATGAGCCTTGGGTTCACCACTTTCAACCTGGAACCATGCAATCAGCTCTGGAATGGAAACATTCCACTTCCTCAACAACAACAAAAAGCCATTCCATTAGACAACAAGGTTATGTTCACTGTGTTTTGGAACATGCAAAGAGTCATACTGATGAAATTCCAGCTTCACCATGAGACTGCAGATGTCGCATGGTATTGCACCAGTCTGTGGGAACTCTAATGGGGTCTTCACTGCAAACACCATGGCCTCCAGACAAATAGTGATTCTTCTGGATGACACTGCTTGCCCTCACACAGCAAGACAAACACAGGAGCTGCCGCAATCATTTCATTGGGAACACTTGTAACTTCGGCCCTACAGTCTTGACTTAGCCCCCATGACTTTCATCTGTTCAGGCCTCTAAAATCTCATTTGGGTGTCCGTCATTTTGAAAATGATGATGCTGTAGCTGAAGAAATTGCATGTTGGCTGTGATAGCAACAGAAAGACTTCTTTGCTGCCAGCTGTTAAGGACATGTAAAGAGATGGGATAAGTGTCTAAATGTACAGGGTGAATATGTAAAATTGTGGAAGTTGGGACATGCCTGAATCCTGTTTTCTGACTTTTCTATTGTCTTACCCTTGTATTACAAGATGTCTGTTGGGAAATACTAGGAGAGGCAGAAAAACAAACACATGGATCAAGGAATGGACTGGAATAGGAAGACACAGTTACAACTATAATGAAAATGAAATCTGGGTTGGTAGACTTGTAGCCAGGCGAATCAGTGGTTGTTGGATGAAGCAAGTTCTTTCCTGTATCTGAAGAACTGAGAAAAGACCAAGATAATTACCTGATGGAAGATAGGTACAATAAGTGGCAACAACATACTTGTTTATAGCTGAAGATCGTAATGTGTTGGAAAAGATTAGAGAAGGCCTTTATGTAGCAATGGATGTCAAATTCCTGATAATGATGATAGTGCATTACAGAAGTGTCTTTTGAGGAACTGTAATGCCAATTGGTGTGAATAATTGCATTGGACAAAAGAGATTAGATGACTGTGGAGAGGGTGCAGGAAGGGAGGGAAAACATCTATAGGGAGAAGTGGCAGCAGAAGAGGATAGGTATGTGGGGCAAAGAAAATTTGCTTGCCAAATGTGCTACTAAAGTGAGGGACAGAGATAAATTTGAGATTGTCTTGTGCTGGGGGAGGGGGGGGGGGAGATGAGCTGGATAAGGGGTGGAAATGGGAAGTGGTAGGTGGACAGCAGAGACTAGCAGATATTGAAGCCAGAGGGATTACAAGGCTGAAGGAGGCTTTGATTTCCCTACCTTTTATCATGAGCTTACTTCTGAGCTGCCTCTCGCATAATGTCATGCTCTTCCCTCACCTTTTACCCCATATTTTTCGCTGCTCCTCGCTGGAGTTATATTTCAACAGAGACGCACCCTCCTTCACATTGTTTTGTCAGTGGTCTGAATTTATTGTACCTACTCACAGCCCTTTTTGCTCTCCCTCTACAGTGTTAAAGCCCTTCTCCTCCCTCCCCCCCCCCCCACCCACCCCACCCCAACACCCCACCCAAATCTCTTTTTTGTGGACAGCATGTAATTACCGCTGTTTCTCCCTGTTTGATTTCTTTGTAGCCTCATTGCTTCTTTTGCTGCTTCTTGCTTATAACATAAAAGACTTCATGTAGATATAGATCGTAATTTTTTATGTTGCAATTTTTAAATAGAGGTGTCTACTGTATAGAATAAGAACAATTTGTGTTTTGAGGCATAATTTGTTGGCGTGGCACAGTGTGTCAGTAAAGGGGTGCCATTCATATCAGTGTGTCACCTGGAAAACATTAACATAATGGTTGCTACAGTTCTGACTTTAAGCACTAGGAGTGCTGCTGTTCCACAACGTGACAAAGCGACCCATGAGGTTAAATAGGAATGTGAATCAGACCTGCAGATAACCAAAGGTTGCCCATACTTGCTGTACATCCTACTAGTACGAGGCACATTTTGAACAAACTGATTGTTCATTTGCTAACTTGGAATTGTCTGAAAGGCAAGTTCAGCAAAAGAAACTTTTTGCAACAGCACAAAAATTTGGAATGTTTCTACATCCTGCATGGTAAAATAATAGTCAGTTATAAAGTACATAATGGCTATTGTTCCATCACTTAACATGTCAGCAATGAAATAAAATGGTTGTATGTCCAGCGGATCAGACTTCACTACCCCCATTCGATGTCAAAACATTACGTTTTGTCAGTCTGGCTGGACATACAAGAATTTTATTTGTTTGTTGAGGATTTATGTTTTGTAATGATGGCCAATTTATATTTTATGATTGACTACAATTTAATCAACCAGGGTGTAAAACCATTTCCAAATTTTGTGCCTCTCATACAGTTCCATGTTAATGATTGATATGATTTTACTGAAACAACCAGTTTGTTCAACCTGCATCTTGTACTAGTATGGTGTACAGCCTGTCTCAGTTTTGTTGTTGCTGCTAAAACTAAATTTCTTATTCATGTTGACTTCTACACAAATGCATGTTGCTGCTTGATGATTATTACTGATATATTTAGGTTTTCTGCCCACATTTAATATATGCATAATCAGAAGGTGGTTGTAACTTAGATCCAAAACTACGAGGGTTGACTGAAAAGTAATGCCTCCATCTTCGTAACTCTTCAGCAGTTGGCAGTATTGGTATGCGGCAGGTACTGGCTTGTTCCACAGCCTCTTCTCTACAGCTCCAGTTGGCGGGAAGCGTTAGCATTGAATGGTTGTGTTGTTACAGTGTAAAGTATGGAACCCTGTGCAGACAGTCGGTCAATGAGATTTAAGCAACTTGCAGTCATAGAATTCTTGACAGCAGAAGGTGTCACCCCAAAGGAGACTCATCAGAGAATGAAAGCAGTTTATGGTGATTGTGTTGATGTGAGTACTGTGTGTTGTTGGGCAAGTCAGTTTAAAGATGTGGAGGCGGGAACATCTGACCTGTGTGACAAACAGGGAGTTGTACATCGTGTGACAGGAACCACTGAGATCCACAATCAAAATTCTGACAGATTGTTTCAGGACAATCATTGTTTCACTCAGAGAGAAATTGCAAGCACTATCGGCATTTCACAAGAACGTGTGGGTCACATTATTGCTTTGCTTGGCTATCAGAAGATCTGTGCACGGTGGGTACCCCGGATGCTGACTCCTGAAATGAAAGCGCACAGACCTGAAATTTGCCAGGAACTCCTCTCGCGTTACGAGAATGAAGGTAAAACCCTTCCATACAGTCCAGATTTAGCACCGTCTGATTTACATCTGTTCCCAGTGATGAAAGACGGTCTGTGGGGACATCATTTCTGATGAAGACGTTGAGAGAACTCTGAGACTGTGGTTGTGGAAATAGAGTGTTGACTTCTTCCATGGTGGCTTCAGAAAACTTGTTCATCATTGGCAGAAATGTATCCAATTGGCTGGTAATTATGTGAAAAAGTGAATATTGGTAATTAAAGATCACATTCTAAGGATTATTTCTGCATTTGATTTACTGAAATATTCCCATCCAAACCCAGTTAATGAAGATGGAGGCACTACTTTTCATTCAACATTTGTAGCTAGTGATCATATTTTAATTGTATTAGGTAAATATGATCTAGGCATTAAAAGATTTTTGTAAAATGTTTTTTTGAAATTGCAACAAATTACATAATAATCAGTTTCTCCCTGATGTCAGGCATTATCAAACTTCTACAATATTTCATAGGATCATTATTGCTTTGTGGTGTTCCCAGGATCCAAATTGATCTTCCCTGAGGTTGGCTTCTACCAGTTTTTCCATTCTTCTGCAAATAATCCATGTCGATATTTTGCAACTATGGATTTTTAAATTGGTTGTCAAGTACTAATCACATCTGTCAGCACCTCTCATCTTTGGAATTGTAATTACAATAATCTTCTTGTAGTCTTAGGGTACTTCACCTATCTCATATACCTTGCATTGCAGGTGGAATAGTTTTGTTGTGACTTTTTGTCTGAAGGATCTCAATATCTGTGAGGAAATGTCATCTAATTCATGGCCTTGCTTCAGCTTAAGTCTATCAGTGCTCTGTTCGCAGTATGGTATTTTGCATCTCATTTTCATCTATGTCCTCATCCCTTTCCATAATATCACTGTAAACTTTATTCCCTTGTTCCTACCACCTTTCAGTCCTACCTTCTTTGCTTATAACTGCCATGCCATCTGAACTGTGGAGGTTTGTACAACACTTCCTCTCTTCTTGAAAAGTTTCTTTAATTTTCCTGTAACTGACACTTTTGTTTTCCATGGTCAGGCATGAGATTACACACAAATCTGAAGAAAAGTGGCAGTATTTTCAGAGCATCAGTATGTATGTTGCAATGATCTATTGTGTATATCATTTCATAAAATTATGCAGCAAGGCACATTTTATTTTGTGGTTTTCCTGGCACATTTCTGTTATTTGTTCCGAAAATGATTTTAAGTGATAATATTTGTTTTCTTCTTCTTCTTTCGTTTCACCCTCTTTGGGGTACCTTGGATCAATCATTTCTTTGTGCGTTGTTCTTTTCTTAGGGCCCAGTATTTCTTCATTCTTTCTGATCTTCTTCTCCTCTCTTCTTCCGAGATGAAGGATTTGGACTTTTGTGTGGATTTGTCTTGGAACCTTATGTTTTCATCTTTAGTAATTAATTTAGCAGTTTGATCAATAAGTGAATTTTCTGAAATATTTAATTCCACTAGGTCTTTCTCAGTTTCTTTAAACCAGTTGGGCTTCGTTTTTCGGTTACAGAAGAAGTCAAAGATTTGTTTAGTTAATCTGTTGGAATTCATTCTGATAAGATGACCATAAAAATTTATTCTCCTTTTTCGCATAGAATCTGAAAATTTTTCAATTTTCTTGTAGAGTGTTTCATTTTTGATGTATATAATCTTATTGTCTTGAAATTTTGGCCCAATGATTTTTCTTAAAATTTTTCTTTCCTCTTTACCTCAAGTTTCTCCATTTGGCCTTTGAAATTCATGTTAAGTGTTTCTGCTGCATACAGTGCTTCTGGCTTAATCACTGTCTTGTAATGTGTAATTTTGGACCCCCATGAAAGGGATTTTTTGTTGTATGTATTTTTTGTTAGTTGGAAGGCCAATTCAAGTTTATTTTTTCTGGATTCCATTGCTTTGCTTTCCCCAGCATTCCAAGTAAACCATTCTCCGAGATATTTGAATTATTTTACTATTTCAATCTTCTGTTCTTGAACTTTGAGGTATTTACATGAGTGCTTGATGTTTGTCAATATCTCAGTTTTTTCAGAGGAGATGTGAAGACCAATTTTAGCTGCTTGTTTCTTTTGTTCAAGGATTTGCTCCCGTGCTTCTTCCATTGTTTCAGCAAACAGGGCCATATCATCTGCAAAAGCAATGCAATTTACTTTAAGGTTCTTCTTTTTGCAACCCAGTCTTATACCACTCTTAATATTTGTGTTCCATTCTCCGACTACTTTCTCAAGCGCACAATTTAACAGCAACGGTGAGAGCCCATCGCCCTGTCGCACTCCCGTTTTTATTTCAAAGGGTTCCAATAGTTCGCCCATAAATTTAACTTTCGAAAATGTATTTGTAAGGGTCGCTTTTATAATATTAGTTGTTTTCTTATCCAAACCCATTTCTTCCAGGACTGATAACAGAGATTCTCTATCAGTCGAATCATATGCTTTTTTTGAAATCAATGAAGGAGATTACGTATGTCTTTGCCCTTGATTTTTGGTATGCCATAATGTTTTTCAGGTTTAGTATTTGTTTTGAACATGATCTACCCTTTCTAAAACCTCCCTGGTATTCCCCGATTTGCGGATCCAATTGCGGCTCTGCCCTGTTCAAAAGGACTTTAGAAAGAATCTTGTAAGTTATATCCAGCAGTGATATTCCTCTGTAATTGTTGGGGTCTGTCATCAAACCTTTCTTGTGGATAGGGTGGATGAGAGCTGTTCTCCATTCTGCGGGGATCTCTTCTTCTTTCCAGATTTGATCGAAAACACACTTTAGGGATGTAACTGCATTTGTGTCAGCCTTCTTCCATAGTTCGGCCACTATTTGATTTTCTCCGGACGCCTTGTTGTTTTTAAGTTCTGAAATGACCTTCTGTAGTTCTTCAGTCGTCGGTGGTTCTGAATCCGGCTTCTCACGGTTGTTTGGAATGGATTCAAATTTTTCAAGGATGGGTTCACAATTCAAGAGTTTCTCAAAGTAGCCTGCTAGTATTTTGCAGTTTTCCGTGTTGTTGTGAGCGATGGTCCCATTTACATCTCGAAATTTGGAGGGTGGGGTGCCTTGTATCTTGATAACCTTTTTTTGAAAGTTCTGTAAGAGCTCCTTGTGTTGTTTTTAGCAAATTCTTCATCAATTTGGAGGAGAGTTTTGTTTTCATGTGTCTTCTTAATCCTTTTTATATTTTTATCTACCAGTTTTCTGACTGTAATGAAATTCAGTCTACTTTCTTCTGTTTTCTGTGATTGCCAATTTTGCCATGCCTGTTTTCTTGTTTCAATGAGGGCATCACATTCCAGCGACCACCATGCATGTTTTTTACTTTTTTTGTTAGGTGCTATCCATTCAGCTGTAGTAATGAGGTTTTCCTTGATGTCCCCCCAGCTTTGTGTCTGAATGGTTTCTGTTGCTTTTGTGAATTCATCTGATTTTAATATCTTTTCTGTGCTATACTTCCGGCCCTTAATTTGTTTCATTCTGCGTTTCCTGTTTGGGATGACTTTGAACTTAATTTTAGAAAGGTAATGGTCTGAATCCAAGTTTGCACCCCTGAGTACCCTAACGTTCATGATTTCTTTGCTAGAAATCTTTTTGATTGCCACATGATCAAGTTGAAATTCCCCAAGGCTAGGATTTGGGGATACCCATGTCTTTTGTCTTCGTGGTAGTTTCTTGAAAGCTGTGGATTTAAGAATTAAATTGTGTGCTTGGCAAAGTTCTATTAGTCTCACACCATTTCTGTTTGTTCTCTTGTGTGCAGGATAGTTTCCAACTATTTTCTTATATCTTTTTTCTTTACCAATCTGTGCATTAAAATCTCCAAGAAGAATGATGATGTTTTTATCTGGAATTTTCTGAATAATGTCATCTAGATGATTCCAAAAGGCCTCCACTTTTTCTTTGTTTTTCCTGTTATCCTCGTTTATAGGGGCATGTGCATTGATAATTGTGTAGATTTTGTTTGTGCTTGTGAATGTAAGACTTGAGATTCTTTCTGATTGGGAATCAAAGCCAACTATTGAGTTCAAGATTTGTTTGTTGATTATAAAGGCTGTCCCAAGATGTGGTACATTTTTCATTACTCTCGGTCCCACTTTCCCTTTGTATATCCTAAAACCTTCGGAATCGAAGGTATCTGTATCCATGTATCGTGTTTCTTGAATGGCTGTTATGAGTATGTTGTGGTTCTTTAGCGTATCTGTTAGATGTTTTAGTTTTCCGGTTTTCAACAATGAGTTTGCATTGAAAGTTGCTAGGTACGTTGATTGCCAATATTGAAATTTGGATGAGATTCCAAGACACTCCGACTTGTCTTTGTGCAATGTTGCAGACTCCCCAGAATCCGAATGTCTGCTGACGTACTGGCATACGGTGGATCATCCACCTGGGATAAAATAGTTCACATCACACACTTCCATGATTGATGAAAGTTATTTTGGGTGTGGCCCAAAGGCCACAAAATGTACAACCAAGATTGTGAGTCCTGGAGGTAGTTCTTCCGCTCTCTCCGCCATTGGGAATCTGAACTTCCTCTTCCGCCTTTGAGACCGTTGACCAGGTTTCACCTAGTAACCCTAGGCAGGGGCCCTTACAGGGTGCTACCATCCGGAGCTAGATGGACCCAGGTTTTTTTAACGAGGTGTTACTCCTCCCCCTCCTCCTTCCTCAACACTTGCGAAATGAGGCCCCGGACTTGGGACCGGCAGTGGTGGAGTTAATATTTGTTTTATATTATGGTAGCATAACAAACTTACATTTATATAAGGCTCTTTTGTGTATTCAGTATGTGGCAGCTTTTTGATGCCAGTTCCTTTCCTTGCTCTTCTCTTGATGGGTAGTGCACCAGCTCTAAATTAGCAAGACATAAAATCTTAACTGCGACTTCATCCTATTCTTATAACCAGTCACGATTTCCCAAGCTCTTTGATACTGAAAGCTGTTGAATAATGTAAGCAAGAGGGCTGAAATCTCCTACAATGAAGGACCTCAATAACTATGAAGAAATGTCATTTACTCCATGGGCTTGTTTCAGCCTTAGCTATAACAGCCCATATTGAAAGTTACTCAGTATGTCCAGTCAGTAACCAGAATCATCTCATTTAGGATCTGTGGAAGGATCATCAGCATATGAGTTCTTTTGTAAATATGTATTATGTATTTTTGTTTTTATGCCATGTTCTGCATTTCAAGGATCTCCTCAGAATGAGTGTACAGAACAAATATTGAGTATAATCTAATTATTCATGTATTACATGTTATAGGTGATACCACTGAGCCTACAACATGTTTCTTGCATCATGTCTAGTTGGTTTAAACAATATTATGTACTTTTTACTATTAGTGTCAATTCTTATTGTTGATCCCTTTTTAGGTCTGGGCTATTCCAGCAAGTGGGGAAGCCATGGAAGTGCTGTCATGGCGTCAAGGTGTTGTTCGCACGCTTCGTATATTACCGACACCACAAGACTCTGACCAGTTTTCTCATAAAAGACCTCTAATAGCATTATGTGACAGTGCTGGACCTGGTCCTCATTTTTGTTCTTTAAGTTTTATCTCATTGCGCTTTGGAGACCAGGTAAGGCACAGCAACAATTGGTCGCTTTGTGAATATTCACATATGTTTGTACTGGAATTTAAAAATTTAACTCTGTAAGATTGCTCAGTATTAAATTATTGGACTTGTAGTCAGTGTAACAATAGCTTGAGCACTAATTTACTTTTATGTGTTTTTCTAAATTATTATGTTTAAACAATACAGTGTTTTAGTATCAAAATTATGAGAAGGAAAGTTGCTACTCACTATATAGTGGCGATGCTGAGTCACAGATAGGCACAACAAAAAGACACTCACAGTTAAAGCTTTCAACCATTAAGGCCTTTATCAACAATAGACACACACTCACACAAACACAACTCACACACACGACTGCAGTCTCAGTCTCAGGCAACTGAAACTGGTCTCAGCCGTGTGTGTGTGTGTGTGTGTGTGTGTGTGTGTGTGTGTGTGTCTATTGTTGATGAAGGCTTTAATGGCCGAAAGCTTTAATTGAGAGAGTCTTTTTGTTGTGCCTATCTGTGACTCAGAATCTCCACTATATAGTGAGTAGCAACTTTCCTTCGCTTAATATTGTTACATTCCATCCTGGATTTTCCACTGTTTGAGTGTTTTAGTATTTAAGACCTGTATTTCTGTGCCTTTTTCTCTTGTGATTTCAGTGCTTTTTATAGAGCATTAAAAGTTTACAAGAGAGAAAATATAATATTTTTTAGATATAAATGTACACTGATTATTGAATTAGCATAGTAGCTCTAATATTAAAAACGTTTTCTTTTCTTTTTTAACTCAAAACGCTTGGGTGTAATATTCACTAAATAATTGATTTCATCCATGGATGATTTATTTCAGTGACTACTGTGATGGTTTTGTAAGTTACAATGCCAAATATTGGGAATGCTACACAAAGCTATCAGTTTCAAACTACGTATTTTTCCAGTCTTCAGAGTGACATTCAACAACACTGTTCACTTTCAACTCAGTTCCATGCCACACACTCCACAATTGTTTTTACTACCCCTGACATTAAAGCTTGTCTTACAAATTTCATACAAGTCTTCTTTGGCCTGATCACTGCTAGGCTTTCATTAACTGGAACCAGTAGTCAAGACAACATGAGGGACAGCCTACCCAAGATTCTGTTACCCACTCAACCTACACAACATCCTAGTCCATCCCTATGCCACTCCTACTGCCCAGTCTCTTGCCTGAGAGATCATTTCCCTATGACAGGCCCAACTGAAAGATCTACCCAATCCACTCATCTAGCACTTGCTACTCCACTCCTGTGACAGACTTATCCTACCCCATCAGAGGCAGGGCCACCTATGAGAGCAGCCATGTCATATACCGACTCTGCTGCAATCTCTGCACATCTTGTTGTGTTGTTACTGGATGAAAGAGACCACTTCACATGGCTGTTGTTTTCATTTGTTTTCTGAGAACATTTCAGGTCACTCAAGGACTTTGAGAACATGGTAAAAATGAACATTCAGAAAATTGTAAGAAGTACTGTCACAGCTCCACAGAAGTATTCAGCAACTCCAATTGGAAATAAAGTACTCCGAATATCACCTATTTATAGAACACCGAGAACATTTCAAAACATTCAAGAACATTAAAAAAATTCAGGAACTTTCTAGTACATTCTAAAATCTAGAACATTCTAGAATATTTTAGAACATTTAAAAACATTTGTTAACATTCCAAAATATTTATAAAAGCTCGACAACATAGATAAATCTTGAAATTTTTCACTTGGAATATACATTGATGCAAAAGAGACTGAAGATATCCTGGTGACCACCACAGTGTGATAGTGACCACTTTGAACACTCGCATATCTTCAGTAACACGATGCACAACCACTATAGTCACAACAGGGGAACCAAGGGTAGTGTGTGTCTGTTTGCGCACACGCTCATATTCTCAATAAAGATTTCATTTAGTGAAAGACAACTTTGCTTTGTCCTCACTATATTTCATAATTAATTAACTTATTCTATCACATTACTTGCTTATGAACTACATTTGTCATCTTTTTATTTGGTAAGTAAATATATGATTTTTTCAGTTTCCCATTCCTAAAGCAAGTTACATGTAACTGACCATGGGAAAAGCATGATTCTTTCAGATTAGTACCACAACATCTTAACGTTTGTTTTTTTGCCTTATTTGTAGTGACACTAAATGCATATCTTACTGGAAATCGCTGTCTTTTGAACTGAAATGGCAGTTCTATAAATATGAGTGGAATCCTCAGAATAAATGTTGTTTTTCCTTTGTCTCTTCCCAATATTATTTTTGCTTTGGTTATATATTTCAATAACTGTTCATGACCATTTCTTGTTTTGAGTTTTTAAATTAATATTGACAACTACTTCATTTTGTACTGCTAAAATGGCGTTTTCAAATAACCAACTTGAGTAATTTTGGACAGTGTTAAGAAAACCTATATCTGTTAATTCATTTGGGCTTTTGGGCTGTTGATAGTATTATCTAAATCATTTATAAGCTGAATTTGGACAGTTACATAATCAGTTGGGTGAGTGCCTTCACTAATTTCTCAGAGGTTGTCAACAAAATGTATCACTACTTCGTCACTGAAAAGTTGAACTCGTATTCTCCAATCTCCTGGAAAATTCTATAAAATTTTATAACATTCTCCAACATTCTAGAAAGAACATTCTCTCCTGTCTCAGCCACTTCGACACTTGAATCCTAGCTTCTTCACCGTCTTCTCTTAATCTTAAGAAGCCCATTGGTGCAATACCCTCATTTGACATTGAAACCTATAACTAACACCTGCCACCTGCAGTCTCCCCCTCCCCCCCCCCCCCCCCCCCCCCCACACACACACACTCAAAAAACCCTTCTTCATGGATGGGGGATGGAGGGTTACCATATTGTGTAGCATCCATGGGGCTGCAAAATTTGCTTGTGAAATTTTGGTAGCGTGCACACACACTCACCATATGTCTGTTTATATATAACAACGAACCAAATGTTCACCAGAACGAATGTCCACTGCCAAACTGTGACCAAGAACAAAGATGTACACAAAGTGGCACAACTTGCAGCTAAGCACAACATGCTCAATTTCAGTGACTGCTTCACAACCCGAGCCATCTGAATACTTCTATCCACCACCAGCTTTTCAGAACTACACAGGTGGGAGTTATCCTTGCAACAAATCATTTACTCCCGTAACCGTCTTGGCCTCAGTCTTTCCCCCAAGGGGACCCACAATTCTTTTGTGAGTATGTGCTTGGCTACCATGGGCCCCAACCTTTGCAGCATTACATCCTTTCTGTGCTGTATGCTTATACTTCCACTATTCCTTTCTCCCTCTGCCTCTTCATCAGGTGGTATTCTTGGTGCCAACCGTGCTTGGACCTGGTTTGTGACTGAGCCTTGAGTTTCCATTTCTGGCATATTCTACAACTTTTCATCAAATTGACATGTGGTCCTGATTGTTTGCCACCAATTTTCAAAATTCTCCAGAACTGCGGACGTGCAGGAAAGGTTGCCTAGTGCGGTGTGTGCTCCATGTTTGTGCCTTTCCATCTGTGCACCCTTTACTGTAACACACCCAAAATGCAGCATGGTCACCATCCCATTGTAGAGGGAGGGAGGGAGGGGGGGGGGGGAGGGTTGTCAAGTACCTGCATGTTGGTAGCCCCCTGACCACGCAGGGATTATACTGTTGGTGACTGAGCTGCAAACTCTCCATGCATGCCAAGGAGTATGTGCTCATTGTGACTGGGGCATGGGGACTATGAGCAATGGATTACTGGTGAGGTAGCTGATGCTAAGGCTGGGTGATGCCCATGGGGAGAGGCCCTGTTTGGAGTGGGTGGCACCATGGCAGATCAGCTGCAAATGAAGTGGATGAAATTATCTTCAGCTATATGGTTCCAGCAGCCTCTATAAAAGGACAGTCCACTTTCAATGCAAAGAGATATGATCCTAAAATGTTCCCTTCCGTGGCTGTGCCATGGGAGGAACTTGGGACTAAGTGACAAGTAGAGCAATACTCCCCACAATACTTGGTTTGTACAAGGACTGATGGTGATTCTTTCTTGGCCACAAAGCCCTTGATCTTTGTGGAGAACTTAGAAGACAAGTTTGGGTGGGGAAGTGACAGCCATCTCTAAAATGAAAAATGGGTCTGTTCTGATCAAAACAGCATCCCCTGCCCAGTGGAGGATACTGCCCACTTGTAACAAGCTGGATGACATATGACATACCAGTGACTGCAGTATTTTGCAGCCTTGACTTATTAAACTGATAATTTGGTAATTTTCGCACTTGCCATCACCTGCTTCCTTTGGGATTGGAGTTACTATATTCTTCTTGAAGTCTGAGGGTACTTCACCTGTCTATACATCTTGGTCACCAGATGGGCGAGTTTTGCCATGGCTGGCTCTCCCAACGCTATCAGTAGTTCTAATCAAATGATGTCTACTCTCAGGGCCTTGTTTTGACTTAGGTCGTTCAGTGCTCTGTCAAACTCTTCACTCAGTATCATATTTCCCATTTCATCTTCATCTACATCCTCTTCCATTTCCATAATATTGTCCTCAAGTACAGTGATCTTGTATAGACCCTCTATATACTCCTTCCATCTTTCTGCTTTCCGCTCTTTGTTTAGAACTGGTTTTCCATCTGAGCTCTTGATATTCATACTGGTGATTCTTTTTTCTCCAAGAGTCTCTTTAATTTTCCTGTAGGCAGTATTTGTCTTACCTCTAGTGATATATGCCTCTACATCCTTACATTTGTCCTCTAACCTTCCCTGCTTAGCCATTTTCACTTACTGTCAATCTCATTTTTGAGATGTTTGTATTCCTTTTCGCCTGCTTCGTTTACTGCATTTTTATATTTTCTCCTTTCATCAATTAAATTCAGTATCTCTTCTGTTACCAAGGATTTCTACTAGCCCTCATATTTTTGCGTACTTGATCCTCTGCTGCTTTCATTATTTCATCTCTCAAATCGATCCATTCATCTTCTACTGTATTTCTTTCCTTCATTCTTGTCAGTCATTCCCTAAAGCTCTCTCTGAAACACTCTACAACCTCTGGTTCTTTCAGTTTATCCAGGTCCCATCTCTTTAAATTCCCACCTTTTTGCAGTTTCTTCAGATTTAATCTACAGTTCATAACCAATAAATTGTGCTCAGAGTCCACTTCTGCCCCTGGAAATGTCTTACAATTTAAAGTCTGGTTCCTAAACCTCTGTCTTACCATTATATAATCTGTCTGAAACCTTCCAGTGTCTCGAGGCCTCTGCCACATATACGACCTTCTTTCATGATTCTTGAACCAAGTGTTAGCTATGATTAAGTTATTATCTGTGCAAAATTCTACCAGGCAGCTTCCTCTTTCATTCCTTACCCCCATTCCATATTCACCTACTACTTTCCCTTCTCTTCCTTTTCCTACTATTGAATTCCAGTCCCCCATAACTATTAAATTTTCATCTTCCTTCACTATCTGAATAATTTCTTTTATCTCATCATACATTTCTTCAATCTCTTCATCTGCAGAGCTATTGCCATATAAACTTTTACTACTGTGGTAGGCATGGGCTTCGTGTCTACCTTGGATACAATAATGGGTTCACTATGCTGTTCATTGTAGCTTACCCGCACTCCTATTTTTTTTTATATTCAGTATTAAACCTACTCCTGCATTACCCCTATTTGATTTTATATTTATAACCCTGTATTCACCTGACCAGAAGTCTTGTTCCTCCTGCCATTGAACTTCACTAATTCCCACTATATCTAGCTTTAACCTATCCATTTCCCTTTTTAAATTTTCTAACCTACCTGCCTGATAAAGGGATCTGAAATTCTGCTCTCCGATCTGTAGAACGCCAGTTTTGTTTCTCTTGATAATGATGTCCTCCTGAGTAGTTCCTGCCCAGAGATCCAAATGGCAACCTATTTTATCTCCGGAGTATTTTACACAAGGGAACACCATCATCATTTATCCATACAGTAAAACCGCATGCTGTTGGGAAAAATTATGGCTGTAGTTTGCCTTTGCTTTCAGCTGTTCACAGTACCAGCGCAGCAAGGCTGTTTTGGTTAATGTTACAAGGCCAGATCAATCAATCATCCAGACTGTTGCCCCTGCAACTACTAAAAAGGCTGCTGTCCCTGTTCAGGAAGCACATGTTTGTCTGGCCTCGCAACAGATACCCATCCATTATAGTTGCACCTACAGTATGGCTATCTGTATTGCTGAGGCACGCAAGCCTCCCCACCCATGGCAAGGTCTGTGATTCATGTGGGGGGGGGGGGGGGTTGATATAAGGTACTTATTGATTTGAAGTATAATGTACATGTTGGATAATGTATAGCTACTATGTATGCTATCCAATATTTGAGAATGAGAGCACTTAGTGACTAGCAACAAACTAGACATAATTTCAAACATTTAAAAACCTTTTTCTCTCTTACAACTACCACAAAATGATGAAAGAGGGAAAGTCCATCACTTACTACAGTTTTGCTGTTCCTGCAGTAAAACTGTCACATCAGGCATGCCATCATGACGTTTAGATTTATGGCTTTTTTGCTGCTAACTCTATTCAAAACACATTCAACAGACAGCATCCACATATGCTGCTGAATGTACCTACAAAATTCTATCATTGTGCAACACATAGTTCAGAAGTTATGAGGGAAGGACACAGTAAACAGAGGGGGTGGAGGTGGGGGGGGGGGGGGGGAGGAGGCGGAGGAAGAAGAGGAAGAGGAGGAGGAGGAAATGGATGGATAAATGGAAGAAAAGGTGGATGCACAGAGGAAAGAGGAGGTTATGTACAGAGAGAGAGAGAGAGAGAGAGAGAGAGAGAGAGAGAGAGAGTAGCAGCAGATGGGCAGAGAGAGGGGAAAGGAGAGGTGGACCAAGAGAATTGAAATAAATACATACCAGGGCAATGCCAGGTATTCAGCTAGTGTAGGAATATGTGAGGCAATATTGATCCTGTAGCTGATCTTGGCAGATGGGTTGAATAAAGGCAAACCAATGTTTATAGCATTTGTTTATTTAGATAAAGTCTTTGACAGTGTTGGCCACAATACACTCTTGAAAATTCTGAAGGCAGCAAGGATAAAATATAGAGTGAATGGTTATCTAAAACTTGTACTGAAACTAGATTACAGTTATAAGAATCAAAGGACTGGAAAGAAAAGAAGGGACTGAGACCAGGTTGCAGTCCGTCTCAGATGTTACTCAAGCTGTACAGTGAACAGGCAGTAATGTAAACCAAAGAGAAATTAGAAAGCAAAATGTAAGTTCAGGGATAAGAAGTAAAAACCTTGAGGTTTGCTAATGAGATTGTAATTCTATCGTAGATAGTACAGGAATTAAAAGAAAGCTAAATGGAATGGATAGTGTCTTGAATGAATGTTGTTACAGGAACATCAACAAAAGTAAAATAAGGACAGTATGATGTAGTGGATTGAAATCAGGTGTTGCGAAGAGAATTAGGTTAAGAAATGAGACTCTGCAAGTAGTTGATGAGTTTTGCTGTTTGGCAAGTAAAATAACTGACGATGGCCAAATTAGAGAGGATATAAATTACATATTAGCAATAGCAAGAAAAACATTTCCGAAAATAAGAAAAATGTAGTACTGAAAACAAATTTAAGTATTAGGAAGTCTTCCCTGAAGATATTTATCTGGAGTGTCAGAAGTGAAACATATGCAATGAAATGTGCTGCTGCTCAAGAATACTGAAGGTTAGATGGATAGATTGAATAAGTGGTGAAGAGGTATTTTGGGGAGAAAAGAATTTTATGCCACAACCTAGTTAAAACAATTGATAATGCATATCCTGATTCATAAAAGAATGTCTGTCTGAAATTGGGTTGTTTTGAAAATCAGCCTTATGCAAACACTATTTGTTAATTTTTGTATTTACTCAGACATGTTTCAACACCTTTGTGTCATCTTCTGTGTGCCAAATTGTTATTTCTTAAAATCACATCACTAAATTAACTGTGTTATTATGCACCATTTTTTGTGCTCTTTTTCGTCGTTATTTTGACAGCATGTCATCTGCAAATTTTTTTGTCCTGTTGCATGTCTGGTTGGTGTCTCGATCAATGGTTATTCAGTGTACTGTTTCCACACTGTTTTACAGATGACATGCTGTCAAAAAAAGTTGAAAAAGAGTACACAAAAAGACGGTGTATAATAACGCAGTTAATTTAGCGATGTAATTTTACAAAATAAAAATTTCACCCACGGAAGATGACACACAGGTGTTGAAACATGTCTGGGTAAATACAAAAATAAACAGATTGTATTTGCATAACGCTGATTTTCAAAACAACTCAATTTTTAATCGCAAATGCGGAAGAACATCAAGAGGAGCTTCAAACCTTAGTAAAATGAGTATCTCATTTTCTGTTTGGTAATGGAGGGAAGTGTGTGTGGGGTAAAGATTGTGTGAACAGTAGTATATTGTACTGAAATGGACTAATAATTATTTTTCTTTGAATGAATAATAATGTTGACACACTAAAACTAGTGATCATTGACAGGCTATTTAAATTACCATAAAACCTTCTACTGAATAGTGACATTTCTGTATCAGGGTATCATGTAGCTCTTTTTCAATAAACCTAGCTTCAGATTCAGAATATGATTGTCTTTTAATGTGCTGAGAATTTTAAATTTCATGTATTGGAGATTTTGAGCATATAACAAACAGTATACATTAAATTATCTTTATGTATTTGGATGGGTTTTTAAATAATCAGTGAAATTATTCCCTTGGATGTGCCCTATGTGCTTCACTGTGTAATGTAACAAGAAGTTAATTAATATTACAGTATACTCGAGTGACACGTTCAGGAACTTTTCAGAATACTCCATAGTGCTCCGTACAATAGACTATGAACCTCCTTCAAAGTAGAGCATTGGATGTAGAACACTGTACAGACAAATGGAGAGAGAAATATTGGGTAAAGTTCTTGTAGGGTCACCTTACTCAAATTGGAATGACATTCTAGATTGGATTTCCTGTAGAATAATGTTGCACATTAGTTACATCCTGCATATGCTGACCTTACTCTAACAGTCTAACACAGAGAGCTATATATGTCTGTAAGGGTATCATTCTCAGTGTGGGTCCATGAATTGTTTTTATGAACTGTACCTCAATGTCAGCACATTATTTGTGACTGCATCGTTGCTCTCGTGAAGAAAAGGAATTTCTTGGCTTTGGAGACTGTGTTACAATGATAGCATTGCTTTGCGAGGAAGATAATGGTATCGTGAAACTGGAGAATCTGGTAGGGCTGTGGGAGCCAGGTTTCCTCTTTACCAAGTATATACTTGGTAATGTCATCACCTACTGTGCACACGTCTGTGTGAGGGCTGGATTTCTGTGGCAGAGGAGAGTACCCTGTACCACTACTAGTCATTTCCTTTTCTGTTCCACTTGCAAGTAGAGCAAGGGAAAAATGACTGTCGATATGCCTCCATATGATCCCTAACTTCTTGAATCTTATTTTTGTGTTCCTTATGCACTATGTATGTTGTTGGCAGTAGAATCGTTCGGCAGTCAGCGTCAAATGCCGGTGAATTGCCTCGATGTCATCCATCAGTCCAATCTGGTATGGATCCCAAACACTCGAACAGTACTCAAGAATGAGTCACACCAGCATTCTATATGTGATATCCTTTAAAGTGAACCACTCTAAAATCCTCCCAATAAACCCAAGTCAACCATTTGTCTTCCCCATCACAGTTCGCACATGCTCGTCCTATTTCATATCACTTTGCAACGTTATGCCCAGATATTTCAATGACTTGCTGTGTCAAGCAGGGCACTACTAACACTTTAACCAAACATTAAAGGTTTGTTCTTCTTACTCGTCTGCATTAACTTACATTTTTCCACGTTTAGAGTTCGTTGCTATTCATGACATTAGACATTTTGTCTAAGTTGTTTTGTATCTTCCTATGATCACTCAACTTGGACACCCTGCTATACACAACAGCACCAGCAGTAAACTACCACAGATTATGAATGCTGTGCAGGATATATGGTGAACTTGATGTTGCCCAGTATACCCGTATTATGAGTAATACCATGATCCCATTACAGCTATATGCTGAAGGAGTAATCTCTTTCTAGTAGGACTAATACACAGAGCACGCAGTGGTAGCATAGTGATGGTTGGTAAAACAGAACTCTTATTACCACTCTTGATTGGCCCCATTCTGCACACCAGACCTCAATGGCATGAAGAAATATGGATGTAAATGAAATAGATGATGTGAGATAACTGGACTTACCTTGCATTAAGAATGTAATATGATCTTTGGAATGCCACATTAACTGTTGTGGAGGACTTCACAGAAAATGAGACAGTTATTGTCCAATTCTTATTAAAGTCAAAGGCATTTGGATGGGATATTACTTGGAGAAAAATAAACCACATGCTGTTCTACATTTAGGGTCAAAAACTTCTTAATAATAACTGCAATCTCACTGCTTTCCTAATTTCCTATTCTCTACATGTTCAAATTATTAAAGCAGCAACAACAAATAAATTCACGCTGGGGAGATTTAAACTGTCCATAGCTACACACAATGGCATTCCATCCTTTTAATAAACCTATTGAACTATTTATACATTATTTTGATTTTTACAGTTATTGGTTCATTTATTGTCACTGTTGAGCTTTACTGTACATACAGTTGTGTAATGGGCTCCTATGTAATTTGGCAGAAAGCTCAAATTTTAGCACCCTTTGTATAGTCAAGTCCACAAACACATGCCATTGGCATCATTTCAGTAGTGTTAATATCTCAAGAAAATATACAGACATGGAGATATTGTGTTCGACAACTAAGTTTTATAGTTAACAAATGAATTTCATAGTCTATATGTCGTGCTAATGAAAAAATTTATATCTTCCTTGCCATGGCTAGGTGGGGGGCGAATACTTAGAACTTAGAAATAAAATTAATGTTGGGCGCAAGCAGTTGAGGTTTCTCATCATATTTTGTTTAGATATTTTAGTGCCTAATCAAATATTTCATTCCACAATAACAGATGACAGGAGGTTTTTAGTAAAGGTCCTCAATTATTACAGACTGCAAAAAGAATATTTTGATGTTCTTTATCACATTTGAAAGCCATGATTTCTGTTTTCTGTATGTACCGATAGGCAAAATTATTGTCTTAGTGAAAGTAAATTTGTTGCTTTAAATTAGTTTATAGTCAAAATAAGTTTTCATATGAATTTATATGATTTTTTGTTTCTTTTGTGTTTTGTAAAGAATATATTATGCACTGGAGTAATTATTTTTATTTCATTGTGTTTCTGTTGCAGGTTAAAAGTATCAAATTCAAAAATCCAGTGAGTGATGTTCTAGCAAATCGACGGTCTGTGGTTGTTACATTTCCAGAACGTGTGGCTGTGTTTGATGCAGCCTCACTTGAGGATCGGCTGACTGTCACTACATGCTACCCGTGTCCTGGTCCTAATCCAAATCCAGTGGCACTGGGCCCCCGTTGGCTGGCATATGCTTCTCGACGCCTGTTACCTGCACGCCGATCTTCTGGCGGCAGTGAGGGTGACGGTGTACAGTCCTACACTGCTGCTGTTCTTCATGCAGCAAAATCTTTAGGCAAAGGCTTACGTGGCTTGGGAGAAACTGTCGCCAGCAGCCTGAGTGCACAACAACGCGGTGGGGCAGGTGCTGTCGGCGTCCTAACTGCACCTTCCTCTACTACTGTTGAGAGTGGTCTCCAGCCAGGAATTGTCACAATAATTGATATACAGGTTCAAAACAGTTTGGTTTTTAATACACTTGTTAAAATAAATGTTGATTTATTGGAGTGTACTGCAGTATTCAAGTTGATTCTTTCAGTTTCTGAAGACTGAAATATGAGGGGCTTTCAATAAGTAATGCAATACGTTTTTTCTTGGCCAATTTCAGTTGAAAAAAATGTGGCATTTGTTGTGGGACACTGTAAAATCTTCCTGCTTCAATCCATGTAATTTCATGAACTTTTCATTGGTGGCAATGCTATATGTAGTTTTCAAAATAGCGTCTGTAGCAGGATGTGCATTCCAAGCTGTGATTACTGGTTATGAGTTGTGCCTGGCTGGCCCGTTTGCTAAGAACATTGCCCACAAAAGGCAAGGTTCTGGGTTCGAGTCCCGGGCTAGTACACAGTTTTAAGATTCCTTTTCTATTGCTTTTCTTGTATGAAATATCCCCTTCAGGCATGTCTAATCCCTCAACAACATCAAAAATTATATGATCTAATCAAGCTTTTCTTATATTTTTCTAACACATATCTTTTCTGTATCTTCTTACTTATTGTTGCATTCACCCATTAAACACTGTGGAAATCTTGTTGGCACAGGGAGCAGCGAGAGGCTGTGATCGGGAGAGAAGCAACTCTGAGGAAGGTTCCACGGAGAACATGGTTGCTCATTTTACTGCTCATAGTGAACCTGTTGTGGCTTTGGCATTTGACTCTTCTGGTATGCTGCTACTGACTGCCGACCGTCGTGGCCATGACTTCCATCTGTTTAGAATACAGCCTCATCCTTGTGGATCATCACTTGCTGCTGTACACCATCTCTACACTTTGCATCGTGGTGATACCACTGCTAAGGTAAAATAATATTGTACACTTTTCTTCTTCACCATATATCACAGTATATTATTTTGTGATACAGTTAACATGGTTTTAATTTTAAAATTAACTGCAGACATATTCATTTTAGGGAGCAAAACAAAATAAGAATCTTTGTTAAAAACAGAAAAAATCAGAATGAGGTCAAAAGATCAAAGAGTAAATATATACAAGTGTTTGTTATAAGGTGGATAATAAAATGAAACTAATGTGTAATTACTCCCCTCTTAATGTTAACAGTATGTAGGATTGAACCACATTGGTGTGTGGCTCTGTTTTGTTATCTGTTGGCATTGGTTGCAGCAGTGACAGATGAGGCGCAATCCCTGATCATGGCATGTTGCTTTTGGCCATGTTCTGTTTAAGATTATTCTTTCTGACGTCAGCCTTGTCAGTCATGGTAAAAACTGATATAACTCTGTCAATTGATACTGTGGCATCCACACTAATATCACATGTCTTCTCTCTCTCTCAAACTAAAATGGATATGGGCTGTTGTACTGTGACTGTAGCAGTTCAGGAACAACATTGTGACACAATAAATTTTTTTTTGCGGACTTTCAGTTCTTTGGCAATAAATTATCAACAGGTACCTTACTCCTTGTTTGTTGTTTGCTGTAATCACTCGACCTGAGCTCACAGCTGCCTTAAAAATAGCATTACAGCAGTTGTTGCATCTAAATCTTGTTTAAAAGATGTGTGCAAGCCCAGCAGTATCGGTGACATCTCCTCTATAGAGTCTGCCATGGTGTGGCATTTGAGTGCAGTACTCAGCTGGTGGTTTGCCACTCTGTGGTATCATTTGCAGCTGGATGATAGACAGTAATGTAATGCATTTAATTTCCAATAAATCTGTAAAAGTTTTGAAAAATGTTATTTGAACTGTCTTGCTTGCTCAGTGGCTATGTGCAACAGTACTCGGAGATATACAATCCATCTTCGTATGAAAGTCTTTGAAATGGTGATTACCATGGCATTTGGCATTAGGAAAATTTCTGATCAGTGTCGGTAGCAGCCTGTTTAAACCATAAAGAATTCCTTCTGATAGTGGCAATGGACACACTTATGTCCACATGCATTTAGCCAAAACATTGGTTGAATGGTGCAACAGGGTGTCTACGCTCTGGGACAACTGGGAAAACTGGGAAAAACTCAGGAGTTTTTTCATCCAAGAGAAATCCAACCTGGGAAATTTTTAGATTTCCAGATTTTTATCATTGCTTTAATTTTCAGTTAAATTTTTGTAATTTTGATTAGTAAGAACTGATACTCTAACAAAATATTTTTCTGTAGCCCTCTACTACAGAACAATACCACAGCAGTAAAATAGAACCTAGAGAATAAGATCAAAATAAAACTTAAGTTGCAACGAAAATGTGCCATTTACAGCAACAAAACACAGTAAACACACAAGCATCCACCGATAGCAAAATGTGTCAAAGACTGTGCAATACTACATAACAATAAACCGCTTGCAACACATCTTTCTTGTGGCTATTGTTTCGATGAGTGTGATGTCACAACTGTTTACATGTCTAATAGGTGACAGGAAAATATTTGCAAATGGTGATTTGAGAAGTGTTATTTTCAAAGTAAATTTCCTTTTACATAAGATGAATTATGTTATGTGTGAGAATGTGTGATGAATTCCTTAAATCACAGAGCGTTGGTCTTTCATTCAAAACTTAACATTGAGGACCAGCCACCTAGAAAAATTGCTGGCCCAGAAGACCAGCCATTTCTACCATTATTTAAAATTTTACTGGCACACATGTATCTATCTGATGTACCTAAGAGGGTAACACCCGCTAAGAAAGACCAGGTTTCACATTTAGTTTTTCAGATGTATTTTAGTTCTTTCAGTTTCACGTGTAATTGGCTTTTCTACAGAAAAGTTGAAGTGCTTGACAGAACATATATTCAGCCAGGTAACCCATGAATGTTTGTTGCACAGCAGTGAAATTTATAAGCATGCTTGTCAGAAGTATTCAGCTGCTGCAATTTATGCTGTATGCTTAGGATCCTTCCTAACCACACGCTCAGAAAAAACAGCAAAAGAATTTTTGGTGACCAATATTGTATGTGAAAGATTAGATTTCTTGTAGCAACACTGTATGTATGTTAATTTAAACCATTAACTTCTTCTATTTGTGTGTTTGTGCTACTTAACAATATGTTGCTATTGGCTGATAACATCCCGCTTCCTGTGCCCAGAATATCTGCTGTCATTGGCTGGTGAGTTTTACAGCTCTGAAGGAAAGTGTATTGTCATTTAACATGGAAAAATGTGCTTTCATTAGGGGTACAGTGTATTTTCATCTGGAAAGAAGTGTATTTACACCAAAGAAAAAGTGTATTTTTGAGTGGGAAATCCATGAGAAATCTGGGAATCTTTTTCTTGTCTGGGTATACACCCTGTGCAAAGAAACCTCAGGGCATTTTCATAAGATATGTAATTTTCCTATGCTGACAACAGGGCATTGACTAAAATCATTGTTCCTCTCACTCTTAGGTGAGAATGATTGGAGCAAAGCAGTGGACACACCATCTAACTTCTACTATTACTCTGTTTCTAAATTACTGCAATACAACACTACCATGGCATTGAGTATAACGAATTGATGAAGCTAAGTTTGGGTGGAGGCACCAGAAGAGACTCAACTCCTAGTGAATTATGTGCGACAAAAATATTAATTCTATGAATATAATAGAGGGAAACATTCCACGTGGGAAAAATATATGTAAATCATCTTTGTTTTTACAAAAATATTAATTCTGTATATGCAGCATGGATGATGCAATTTACAAAGTATTTCTCAGCAGATCAGTGGATCACTCTAGGTAAACCAGTGTGTGACCCTGTTAGCAGAGCATACATATTCGTATTATGAAGCAAAACAAAACAAGAATCTTTTCTCAAACCAAATAGAAAATCAGAATAGTTTCGTATAAAATGTGTTTGTTGTTGTTGTTGTTGTGGTCTTCAGTCCTGAGACTGGTTTGATGCAGCTCTCCATGCTACCCTATCCTGTGCAAGTTTCTTCATCTCCCAGTACCTACTGCAACCTACATCCTTCCGAATCTGCTTAGTGTATTCATCTCTTGGTCTCCCTCTACGATTTTTACCCTCCACACTGCCCTCCAATGCTAAATTTGTGATCCCTTGATGCCTCAGAACATGTCGTACCAACCGATCCCTTCTTCTCGTCAAGTTGTGCCACAAACTCCTCTTCTCCCCAATTCTATTCAATACCTCCTCATTAGTTATGTGATCTACGCATCTAATCTTCAGCATTCTTCTGTAGCACCACATTTCGAAAGCTTCTATTCTCTTCTTGTCCAAACTATTTATCGTCCATGTTTCACTTCCATACATGGCTACACTCCATACAAATACTTTCAGAAACGACTTCCTGACACTTAAATCTATACTTGATGTTAACAAATTTCTCTTCTTCAGAAACGCTTTCCTTGCCATTGCCAGTCTACATTTTATATCCTCTCTACTTCGACCATCATCAGTTATTTTGCTCCCCAAATAGCAAAACTCCTTTACTTCAAGTGTCTCATTTCCTAATCTAATTCCCTCAGCATCACCTGACTTAATTCAACTACATTCCATGATCCTCATTTTGCTTTTGTTGATGTTCATCTTATATTCTCCTTTCAAGACAATGTCCATTCCGTTCAACTGCTCTTCCAAGTCCTTTGCTGTCTCTGACAGAATTACAATGTCATCGGCGAACCTCAAAGTTTTTATTTCTTCTCCATGGATTTTAATACCTACTCCGAATTTTTCTTTTTTTTCCTTTACTGCTTGCTCAATATACAGATTGAATAACATCGGGGAGAGGCTACAACCCTGTCTCACTCCCTTCCCAACCACTGCTTCCCTTTCATGCCCCTTGATTCTTATAACTGCCATCTGGTTTCTGTACAAATTTGTAAATAGCCTTTCGCTCCCTGTATTTTACCCCTGCCACCTTCAGAATTTGGAAGAGAGTATTCCAGTCAACATTGTCAAAAGTTTTCTCTAAGTCTACAAATGCTAGAAATGAAGGTTTGCCTTTCCTTAATCTTTCTTGTAAGATAAGTCTTAAGGTCAGTATTGCCTCACGTGTTCCAATATTTCTACGGAATCCAAACTGATCTTCCCCAAGGTCCACTTCTACCAGTTTTTCCATTCGTCTGTAAAGAATTCGTGTTAGTATTTTGCATCTGTGACTTATTAAACTGATAGTTTGGTAATTTTCACATCTGTCAACACCTGCTTTCTTTGGGTTTGGAATTATTATATTCTTCTTGAAGTTTGAGGGTATTTCACCTGTCTCGTACATCTTGCTCACCAGATGGTAGAGTTTTGTCAGGACTGGCTCTCCCAAGGCAGTCAGTAGTTCTAGTGGAATGTTGTCTACTCCCAGGGCCTTGTTTCGGCTCAGGTCTTTCAATGCTCTGTCAAACTCTTCACGCAGTATCGCATCTCACATTTCATCTTCGTTTACATGCTCTTCCATTTCTATATTATTGTCCTCAATTACATCGCCCTTGTATAGACCCTCTATATACTCCTTCCAACTTTCTGCTTTCCCTTCTTTGGTTAGAACTGGGTTTCCATCTGAGCTCTTGATATTCATACAAGTGGTTCTCTTCTCTCCAAAGGTGTCTTTAATTTTCCTGTAGGCAGTATCTATCTTACCCCTAGTGAGACAAGCCTCTACATCCTTACATTTGTCCTCTAGCCATCCCTGCTTAGCCATTTTGCACTTCCTATCGATCTCATTTTTGAAACGTTTGTATTCCTTTTTGCCTGCTTCATTTACTGCATTTTTATATTTTCTCCTTTCATCAATTAAATTCAATATTTCTTTTGTTACCCAAGGATTTCTACTAGCCCTCAATTTTTTACCTACATGATCCTCTGCTGCCTTCACTACTTCATCCCTCAGAGCTACCAATTCTTCTTCTACTGTACTTCTTTCCCCCACTACTGTCAATTGTTCCCTTATGCTTTCCCTGAAACTCTGTACAACCTCTGGTTTAGTCAACTTATCCAGGTCCCATCTCCTTAAATTCCCACCTTTTTGCAGTTTCTTCAATTTTAATCTGCAGTTCATAACCAATAGATTGTGGTCAGAGTCCTCATCTGCCCCTGGAAATGTCGTACAATTTAAAACCTGGTTCCTAAATCTCTGTCTTACCATTATATAATCTATCTGATACCTTTTAGTATCTCCGGGATTCTTCCATGTATACAACCTTCTTTTATGATTCTTGAACCAAGTGTTAGCTATGATTAAGTTATGCTCTGTGCAAAATTCTACCAGACGGCTTCCTCTTTCATTTCTTAGCCCCAATCCATATTCACCTACTATGTTTCCTTCCCTCCCTTTTCCTACACTCGAATTCTAGTCACCCATGACTATTAAATTTTCGTCTCCCTTCACTATCTGAATAATTTATTTTATCTCATCATACATTTCATCAATTTCTTCATCATCTGCAGAGCTAGTTGGCATATAAACTTGTACTACTGTAGTAGGCGTGGGCTTCGTGTCTATCTTGGCCACAATAATGCGTTCACTATGTTGTTTGTAGTAGCTTACCCGCACGCCTATTTTTTTATTCATAATTATACCTACTCCTGCATTACCTCTATTTGATTTTGTATTTATAACCCTGTATTCACCTGACCAAAAGTCTTGTTCCTCCTGCCACCGAACTTCACTAATTCCCACTATATCTAACTTTAACCTATCCATTTCCCTTTTTAAATTTTCTAACCTACCTTCTCGGTTAAGGGATCTGACATTCCACGCTCCGATCCTTAGAACGCCAGTTTTCTTTCTCCTGATAACAACGTCCTCTTGAATAGTCCCCGCCCGGAGATCCGAATGGGGGACTATTTTACCTCCGGAATATTTTACCCAAGAGGACGCCATCATCATTTAACCATACAGTAAAGTCTGCATGCCCTTGGGGAAAAATTACGGCTGTAGTTTCCCCTTGCTTTCAGCCATTCGCAGTACCAGCACAGCAAGGCCGTTTTGGTTATTGTTACAAAGCCAGATCAGTCAATCATCCAGACTGTTGCCCCTGCAACTACTGAAAAGGCTGCTGCCCCTCTTCAGGAACCATACGTTTGTCTGGCCTCTCAACAGATACCCCTCCGTTGTGGTTGCACCTACGGTACGGCCATCTGTATCGCTGAGGCACGCAAGCCTCGCCACCAACGGCAAGGTCCATGGTTCATGGGGGAGGTTTGTTATGAATTAGATAATGATATAAAACTCACAGAGAATTCCCAAATCTTTGCCAGCTCTCTAACACTTCTATCTGTAAACTTTTGGGTTTAATTTTCACTGCATCTGTGCATTTTAAAAACTGCTTGTGTCTCCTGGGTCTTCCCTAATGGTGAGTGTGTTAAGGAATTTAGCCAAACAAGGTCGGTTACAGATGTGTTGAACGTGGGGTTACTGAGCAGGAGACTGTAAGCTCAGTACATTTTTCTGCAACCTTCAACCATATGGAATGGTGGTGGAACATTGTGTCACACAGAGTGGGATTGTTAGCTTAATTGTGCAGATTATGAGGATGATATGAACCTTAGGGGGGGGGAACCTTTATTTGGTGTGTGACACATGACAGTGGGGTCTACAATTGCTGAGGAGATGAAATAATCTTTAGCTGGTGACCTCTGTTGCAACTGCCACAATCCAGTTTATGAGACTTACCTAGGGAAGAAGGGCTCTCTGGGTGGATACTCACTTCTCTAGCTGCTCTTGTAATACCAATGGAGCCAACAAATTCTGTAAAAACATTCCCAATGGATGTAGTGAGTCACTGATGAACACCTACTCCCAGACAACGTAGAGATCTTGAATGGCTAGCCTATCAGATCTTATATATCCCCTTAAATCACTGGGTAGCATCTTTGCATACGTGAGAGCAAGATGGATGAAAGTTGTGCTATACTTTTGTTGATATGTAGCAAATTAATCTGAGAACATAAACATTTGCAAATGGATTAGTTTCCATATAAAAGACAAAAGAGTAATATCCTTAACCCCTTAGTTTATTACCACTTCGAGCACATAAGTTAACAAATCTTTAAGCATGCCCTCATGTTACAATGTGAAATATATTTGATGTTAGTTTCTTTCTCTGTAATAATGTTCAAATGCATATGCCCCTTGTAATAGCAGCTAATTCTATATAGCGGAGCTTATTACAAAAGCATGTAGTTCAATGAGCTGGTGCCATCTTCATCATTGCAAAGAGGAAGACATTGAACATCCATAGAGCAAAATCACATTATTACCTCACTACAGAAGAACAAAAGACTTGGAAATGATACCCTCCACATTTAGACATCAATGTCTTAGCTGGCAGAAAGTCTTTGTAAATGTAAAGGTCTGGATATGTATGTTGTCATTGTCAGAAAACACTATTTGCTTAACCACAGCAAAGGTGGCATATCCTGTCTTGTTGTTGTTGTTGTTGGTGTTGCTGTTGTTGTTCATCTTCAATACGAAGAGTGGTTTGATTCAAGTCCCCATGCTAATCTATCTTGTCCAAGACTCTTCATCACTTAATAATTACTGCAGCCAACATCCATTTAAACCTGCTTGCTATATTCATCCTTTGATCTAAGTCTAAAATTTTTATCCGTCCCCCTCCATTACGATATTGACAATTCCTTGATGCCTCAGTATGTGTCCTATTAACCAATATCTTCTTTCAGTCAAACTGTGCCTTAAATTTCTTTTTGCCCCAATTCAGTTCAGTATCTTGTCATTAGTTACTCTATCTGTCCGACTAATCTTCACCATTCCTCTGTATCATCACATTTCAGAAGCTTCTATTCTCTTTTTGTCTGAACTGCTTATTGACCTTGTTTTAACTTTTGGTGATGTTCATCCTATAATTTCTGTTCAAGAGAATATTCATATTGTTCGCTGCTTTGTTGACTCTGACAGAATTACAATATCATCGACAAAGCTGAAAATTTTTATTTCTTCTCCCTGAACTTTAACTTGCTTCCCAATTTTCTCCTTGGTTTCCTTTATTGCTTGCTCAGTGTACAGATTGAATAGGTTTCAACCCTGTCTCATGTCTCACTCCTTTCTCAACAACAAGTTCCCTTTCATGTGCTCCAGCTCTTATAACTGCAGTCTGGCAAGTTGCAAACAACCTTTTATGCCCTGTATTTTATCCCTGTTACCTTCAGAATTTCAGAGAGTTTAATCCAGTTAACATTATTAATAGCTTCCTCAAAATCCACAGTTGCTACAAATGCAAGTTTACCTTTCTTTAACCATCACGTAAGGTAAGATTTTGGATCAGTATTGCCTCCCTTGTTGCTACGTCTACCAGTTTTGTCATTCTTCTGTAAATAATTTGTGTCAGCATTTTACAGTGATACACTGATAGTTCAGTAATAATCACACCCGTCAAGACCTGCTTGTTTGAAATTGGAATTGTTACAGTCTTCTTGAAGTATGAGCGTATTTCATCTGTTTCATATGTGTTTCGACTTAGGTCTTTCAGTGCTCTCTCAATTGCTGCTTGCAGTATTGTATTTCCCATGTCATCTCCATTTAACTTGCCCTTCCCTTTCTACTATTTTGTCTTCAGTTTCACTTCCTTTTTATAGTCCCTGTGTATACTGTGATGTTATCTCAGTTCATGTAAGTAATCTTCAAAACCAGTCATGTGCAGAGGGTGTAACAGAAATGAGGAATATCATGAAAAAGAAAAATAGTGATATTGGTTTTGTTGGAATGTATCAAGATGGATTCGTCCAGGTTAAGGAGTGGTCATATGTTCCAAATACTATTGCCTTGTTTGGTGTCAACTTATGGGGCATACTCCATTCATTTGTAATGGTTGTGCAAGTTGCAATAAATGTGGTGGAGGAGACCATGAAGCAGAATTTTTCGCTACCATCAGACATCGTGAATGCTTGTGAGATCTTGTTACTTTGTGCTATTAATGCCCTCTGTTTCTTGAAGAAGAAGAAAAGTTCAAGGAAATCAATATGTTAAAATAGATGTATTTAGTTCCAGTGGAAAGAAAAGCATACCAAAACCGATATTTCCTCTCAGATTCAGGCATATAATCCCAGCATTATTTGCTGCACCTGCATCTGCGCACGTGCGCTCACACACACACACACACACACACACACACACACACACACACAAACACACACACACACACACACACACATGGCATGCATGCTAGTTTTTCTATTTCAGTACTCTGCAATTCACTGTGAAATACATGAGAGAGGATACTTCACATTGTACCACTAGTTTTGGCTTTTCTCATTTAATTCGTGTATGGAGTGCAGGAAGAATGATAGCTTTAATGCCTCTATGTGTGCTGCATTTAGTCTAATCTTGTCTTTTAGATCCATATGGGAACAAAATGTAGGGTGTTGTGTATTTTTAGACGTCTCAGTTAAAGCTGGTTCTTGAAACATCGTAATAGGCTTTCTTGGGATAGTTTGTGTCTGTCTTCAACTGTCTGCAAGTTCAAGTTTTATCATTTGCCAGAGTGTATGGTTCTCTCACAATTATAAATGGGTAACCAGCCACAATTTTTAAGGCTTTTATCGTATTAAATTATTACTGGATCTTTAACTGAGAATAATTTCGTCTTATGATTGTGAGTGTTGTTTAAAAGAATTTCTAACAAATGTTTTGTTAGTTTTTAAGCTCATTTGCACACAAAAGTATTCAAAGGGGGCCCAAAAGCAAACAATAACAATAATGCATAGGCTTTGTTAAAGTAATTCCATAACAGAAATTTAGCATGAGCTTGAATGGCTGCTGAAATCTTTAATCACATTCTAAAACATTCCTTCTGAACCTGTTTTGCTCTATAATTCTTTCCCTCCTTCCCTCCCCCCCTCCCTCCTTTCCACACACATTCCATAAGCTTTGACAAAGGTACAAGTTGAATGTCTGACTGCAGCTGGTAATGGAGTTTCCATTGAAAAACTTTCCACCCTTGTCAATCAGTCCTTAGGGTGTTTTTTTTTTTTTTGTGTGTGTGTGTGTGTGTGTGTGTGTGTGTGTATTCTGCCTTGGTATGTTATTGACACCAAATACTTCCTCCATTGCCTTCCCACAGTTCCTATTCTCTTACTATTAGTTTCTGTGTTTATCATTACGTGAATCACATTATGCAAATTTGCCTACATTTAATTTTGACATTTTCTTGTATGATAACTGTACTGGGTGTTCATGCTGATACAGTATTTAAATATATTGGAGTGAGCATAATGTATACTTGAAAAAGTATAAAAGACAAGGAAGTACCGTACTATAGATTTATTATTAATATGTGAAATAATGTTGGAGCCAATGGATGTGTTGCTTCCATTACACAGGTACAAGACATAGCTTTTGCAACTGACAGCCGATGGGTGGCAGTTAGCACACATCGTGGCACAACTCACGTTTTTCCCATCACACCCTATGGTGGACCTGTTGGAACACGCACACATGCTACTCCCCATGTCGTTAATAGACTGTCACGTTTCCACCGCAGTGCGGGATTGACAGGTGATGCGACAGCGACAGGGCGTAACAGCCCTGTGCCTGAAGCAGTTGCCTCGCCTCCACCGCCTAGTGTGCCATATAGAAATCCTCGATTGCCTCCGTATCCTCATCCTACTACAGTGCAACCTTTAGCACAGGTTAGTAGCCATTCAGCAATTCTTTTATTTTACATTTATTTGGAACTGAATTAACAATAGAAAAGTGATGTGATGTTCATTGATTTTGAAGTGTCTTGCTAAAAGAATTTCTTGTTAATGTTATTTCAAACATTATACTGTTAAATTATGAGGTGGGGCAGTGATTCTTATAAATTAAGCATATACTTTTCATCATTAAGCATTATGTCTTGCATGCTCAGATTTCAGCTGCCACCATTTTTTATTACAGTTAAAAATTGGACTTTCATTATATAAAGTAATTACTAAGCTTGCCTTTATTCTAAAAGAAAAATTTTGCTTTCCTCATCTGTATATTGTCAGGTCAAGTTACTGTTAATATTATGAAGAAACATTTATATAACATTTTATATCATTGGTTCATGCAGAACAGTCTCTTGTACGTTGAAGTTTTTAACCAGTTGCAGATTTTTGTATTTGCTTATATCCATTGTTGCTGAGTTTATTTCCCTGAAACATCATTAAATGTTTTTCATATTTGTGATGCATTCTTGTTAGTATTGCCTAATGATGAGATACTGAAGTCACCTATTTTCTGAAACACTGTAGCCAGTTGTTTGTATTTACTTCTCTCCATCACTCTGCAGTGTTTACTAGTTTATCTGATGCTCAAGTGAATACTATAAAGTAATGAGAGTGTACATGGAAATAAAACAATAATCTCTTGTTTATTCCAAATTCTTCCTGCTAGGCATACCTTCATACTTTTATTTAGTCTACTGCTGAGATGCTTGGTGATTAATTAAACATGAAACCTGTGCTTAAGGAAAACAATTTTTTAAAAATGCTTTTGTATTAAAAATTTGCAGAAATGTGCATGTATAGAAATAGGGTAACAAAACCTGAAAACCTTTCATTTGAATAACTTTTAACTATTTTATGTATGTTATCCTAAAACAGACACTATGTTTTGAATTAGATTTTCATAACAGGTAGATCTGTACCAAAGTCCAAATAATATTTTCTGAGAATCCAGTACAGTGCACTGTGATGTCAATGAATGAATTCAAAATTCAGGGTCTCTATAAGGCTATAAATTTAGGCTTATTAATGATAAAACAGATCCTCTGTTAATATATCTTTGCTATACTACTTTTTGGATGTAATTGCAAACATTGACTTTACAAAATAAATAAAAATAGAAAGAATTCACTGTGTTCATTAGGAATACTCTCATTTTATTCTAAATCATTCACCCCATAATGAAAAAGTGTTATACCCTTAACGCTGATCTTCATTGGTATACTTTGCTTAACCATGTAAAGTATTACCTTTTTGTATTGTAGGAATACTAATTTGACAAAACTGTTCGATTCTAAGTAGACAGAATTATTGGCCGATACTTACCGTCTGGAAGTGAAATTTCAAAAACTGAAACTTAGGGACATTTAAATACTTTAAGGTTACCCCTTCATTCTTAACTGATCACAATTGTCAAACTATAATACATATTATATTTTTAATTTTTAGAAATTAAAAAGCACAATGAATCTGTGTAAGTATAATTGAATTCACACTTTCCTGCTAAATAAATTGGTATCTTCAATTTGGCTGTATCTCATTTAGTTTTTTGGTAATAGACTAATAACTGATTTTGTGACGTAACAGTTAACATTGTTCAACAAAAATATAAATGAATATCATTGTAAAATAAAGAACAATCACCTTCAATCACAAATCATGATTTTATTTCAATGTACAATGCATTTTGAGCCCAGGGAGGTCATTTTCAGGTGTTTTGACAGTCTACATCAACTTTTTTCAAATTTTGGTTACGTCTGGTCATGGTAGGAATACATTGGTGTATTACAAAGCGGTACATTGTGAATTACAAAACTAAGATAAATAAAAAAAAATAACTTACTGTTTCAAGGACCGGATAGATGGTTTTGAAGTGCAGTAATATCAGATGCGATTATGTACATGTATACGCCATCCATTCTCTAGCAGATTTGTAAACACAAGTCAATTAACACTATTCCTAATTGTTCTAGTAGATCAAGGTTTTTACCTTGGTTTTCTGTGTGGAGTATAGTTAGGCTGTTGTGAATTCTGTGCCTGTTAAGGTACATGTTGTTAGCTATTGTGGATTTGTCAAAACTGGAAACCATGGTGAAAATCTTGGTCTTCTAGAACAACTTGAAATAATACTATAAAAAGAGAGAATTTCTGAAAACATGTTGAATGAACAAATAGAATTTAGAAGCTATTGTCTTTTCAGTAATTTTAAAAGTTTATTTGCCTTGAAGGAATAAATATTTAATAATGCAATTTGATAATATGCATGGTGGTACCAGAAATATCCGAGAATTTCATTGTACCGATGAACCAAAAGCAGTGCAACAATCTGAAGCTAGATGTCTTGAGGTACATGCCTTAGCACTGTGGCACAAAGTTGCACTGTCTTTGGCTTATGCAATTATGAATTTAGTAGTGCATGTCAGGATGTGTTTCAGTGCTTCTGTGAGTTGTGAAATACATAATGTGAAGGAGCAGTGGATTTGCATCAAATTCTGTTTCAACTTGAATAAAACTGCAGCTGAAAACCATTGGAAGCAAGGCCAAGAATCTATGGAAGATGAAAAACATTCTGGTCAACCATCAACTTGCACAACACTGGAAACGATCACTAAAGTGTGTTATTTGATCCATGAAGACCAAAAGCAGACAATTCAAGATGTTTGTAACAGACTTCGGCTGCCATACATTGCATGTCAACAAATTCTAGTTGATGAATTGAACAAGAGACGAATTACAGAGAAGTTTGTCCCTTACTTTTTCAGCACCGACCAACAAAACCTCACGATTCAGACGTGCCCTGAGCTGCAACAGAGAGTTCAGGAGATTAATTACCCAGAGTCATAACAGGTGATGAATCTAGGGTCTATGGCTATGACGCTGAAACAAAGCAGTGATCATCACAGTAGAAAACACCATCTTCTCAAGGCTAAAAAAGTTTGACAAGTTTGCAGCAACATAAAAAACAATGCTGATCATCATCTTCTTCATCATCATTATCGTCGTCATCTTCTTCTTCTTCTTCTTCTTCTTCTTCTTTTGCATTTGGGAAATAGTGCATAAGGAGTTTGTTCCACATGGTTAGACTGTCAATGGGCAGTTCTACTGCAAGGTTTTGAAGCGACTGAGGGAAAATATTCAGTACAAATGGCCAAAGGCGTGGAAAAAGAAAGAGCGTTATGTGAACCATGACAATGCACAGTTCACTCATTGTGAAGGAATTCTTTGCCAAAAACAACCTGGCAACTGTCCCCCACCATCCCTATTCACAAGACTTAGTCCCATCCAACTGCTACCTGTTTCCAAAGATGAAAATCACACTGAAAGGGCAACGTTTTGACTCAGTTGAAGACATCCAAGTGGAATTGCAATGGGTATTGAACACGCTTTGCCCTGCGGACTTCCAGTAGTGCTTCCAAAAATGGGAACAATGCCTGAGGTGGACTTTGAAGGTGATGGAGGACATTAGGATGTAAGTATTGTTTTCTGATTTTTTTTTTCAGTGAAATTCTCAGATATTTTGGGTAGCACATTGTACAGTCACATTTAACATTTTCACGAATATTTGTTTTATAAATCACATCCATATGTAATTAATAATATAACAGTTTTGTACTTTCTTTGAAATAATAACACCTGTGTATCTGTAGAAATGTAGGATCTTTACATCTGAAATTTGTTGATTTGTGATTATAAATGTGCTGCAGAGTGGAAAGTGTACATGTATGTACATAAACATGTCTACTCATATTGTACTTAAACAGTAAGTTATTTTTCTATTTGTATTAGGTTGTGTAAACTTAAATTTGCAATGTGCCCTTTTGTAATATAACAATGTAGTGTTAGAAGGATCAGAGTTAACCTAAATTTGGAAAAAATTGATGTGGACTGTCAAAGAACCTGAAGGTGAGTCCAGGGTTCAGAATGTATCGTGCATTTAAATACAATCACAGTTTGTGACTGAAGGCAGTTGCTCTTTTATTTTATAAAAGTAATACAGTAATGGAAGAAACAATGGCAGCAATGGTTAAAATTAAATAAAGGAAATATTATTTAAAAATATAAATGTTACATTGTCATTAAGAGATTTTAAGTGGGCTTTCATATAGCAGTGCCACAATTAAAGTATGAAGCACCATTTATAGATGTCAATCAGTTAGCTTATTTATCTAAAAGCATGGAAAAATATGATTACAGTACAGATATCTTACAGTGGTGTCTTATCCTATACATCAGAAATACTAATCTTTCCTCGTGTTGATATGCTCTTTATTGAATTTGGATTTATGGTGCATGAAAATCAATGTAGTCTTTTACCTGTAGTGGTGAAGAGCCCCACCCCCTCCCCTATGAACCATGGACCTTGCTGAGGTGGGGGTGACTTGAGTGCCTTAATGTTACAGGTATTGTACCAAAGGTGCACCAACAGTGGAGGGGTATCTGTAAGGGGGGCCACACAAACACATGGTTCCTGAAGAGGGGCAGCAGCCTTTTCAGTAGTTGCAGGGGCAACAGTCTGGATGACTGACTGATCCAGCCTTGTAACATTAGCCAACATGGCTTTGATGTGTTGGTACTACAAATGGCTGCAAATAAGGGGAAACTACAGTTGTTATTTTTCCCAAGGACATGGAGCTCTTCGATATGGTTCAGTGATGGTGGCATCCTCTTGGGCAAAATATTCCAGTCTAGAGGGAATTAGTTAAATGTAGTGACAGGAAGAACACGACTTTTGGTTGTGTTAGCCCAGGGTCATAAATACAAAATCATAAAGGGGTAATGCAGGAGTAGGTCTAATAATAATAAAGTAAAAAAAAAGAAGACTGCAGGTAAGCTACTACGAACAGCACAGTATAAGCATTATCATAACAAAAATAGACACAAAGCCAACACGCACTGCAGTAGTAAAAGTTCATATGCCAAATAGCTGCAGATGATGAAGAGATTGAAGTGAAATATAATAAAGTATTCAGATAGTCAAGAGAGAAAAAAAAAAAAAAATGTCATTTTGATAGGAGACTCGAATTTGATAGTAGGAAAAGGAAGAGAAGGAAAAGTAGGGGAATATGGATTGTGAGGACGGAGAATATTGCACAGAGTATAATTTAATCAACACCTGGATTAAGACTCATGTAAGTAGGTTGTATACGTAGAAGAGACATGGGGACACTGGAAGGTTTCAGACTCATTACATAATGGTAAATCAGAGCTTTCAAAACCAGATTTTAAACTGCAAGACATTTTTGCAGGGGCAGATGTGGACTTGGACCACAATTTATTGGTCACCTACTGTAGATTAAAATGCAATAAATTACAAAAAAATTGGAAATTAAGGAGATGGAACCTGGTTATATTGAAAGAACCTGAGATTATTGAGAGTTGCAGAGGGAGCATTTTGCAACATTTGACCGAATCAGCGGAAGGAAAGACTGTAGATGAAACAGTGAAGGCAGAAGATGATCAAATAGGCAAAATGACAAGGCATACTAAAAATCTTGGATAACACAGGAGATACTGAATGTAATTGATGAGAGGAGAAAAGATGGAAAGCCAGCTCATGAAACAGGCAAAAGGGAATACAGATATCTAAAAAATTAGGTTGGCAGAAAGTTCAAATGTATATGAGTCAAATGCAAAATTGTAGAATCATGTGTGACTAGAAGAAAGACAGGTACCTCCTAAATCAAGATTAAAGAGACCTTCGTAGAAAAGGGAAGGAAATGTATGAATATCAAGAGCTCACCTGGTAAGCTATCAGAGCTAAGCCAGTACTAAATAAAGAAGGGGAATCATAAGTAGTGGATTTTCTGCTTCAAAAAAATCAGTCTGTGCTCCAAGACAGTATTGAACTTGTACATCAGAATGTATGGAGGGACTCTACAAGAAAATGAAGACAATATTATAGAAAGAGAAGGGGAAGTAGATGAGGATCAAATGTGTGATATGATACAATGAGCAGATACTGAAAGACCTAAGTCAAATCAGGGCTCCTGGAGTAGATGACATTCCATCAGAGTAACTGAGATTCATGCAAGAGCCAGCAATGACAGAGCTATTCTACATGGTGTGTAAGATATATGAGACACCAGGATGAATGTAAAAATTCCAAAAGCAATTGTTGACAGGAATGACTATTACTGAACTTCTAGTTAGTAAGTCATGGTTACAAACTACTCACATGAACTGTTCACAGAAGAACGGAAAAACTGGTGGAAGGTTTCTGAAGAAACATTGGAATACCCTGAGACAGTACTAACACTATGACTTACCTTAGAAATAAATTAAAGAAAGATAAATGTACATTTATAGCACCTGTAGACTTAGATAAAATAATGACTTGGAAGAGCAGTTGAGTGTAAAGGACAGTGTCTTGAAAAGAAATTTAAAATGAGTGTCAACTAAAGTAAAATCAGGGTAGTGGAATGTAGTTGAATTAAATCCGGTGACTGTGGGGATTAGCTTAGGAAATGAGACACTAAAAGTAGTTGATGAGTTTTGCTGTTTGGTTGGAAAAATAACTGATAATGTTCAAAGTATAGTGGATATAAAATGCAGACAGGCTACAGCAAACAAATCATTTCTGACAAAGAGGAATTTGTTAACATTGATTATAAATATAAGTGTTAGGAAGTCTTTTTCTCAAGGTGTTTGTCCTCACTTGGAAATGAAATGTGGATGATAAGCAATTCAGAAAAGAAGAGAATAAAAGCTTTTGAAATGTGATGCTATAGAAAAATGTCGAAAATCAGATGGGTATTCCGTGAAGTTTCAGGTTTGCATCTGGACAACTTTGACTTTTTGCCACGATATTCTGGCTGCCAACCATTCAGCTACCTTCAGATGAGTGTTCTGCACAGAGAGAAACACTCACCTCAAGGTGGGTGAATGGTTGTCAGCTGAAATTTCATGGCAAGGAGTTGACATCACTCTGCAGCAATTCCAAAACTTCATTGAATACTCTTTACAGTGGCGTATGGTAATAAATGTGACTTACCGAACGAAAGTGCTGGCAGGTCGATAGAAACACAAACACACACACAAAATTCAAGCTTTCGCGACAAACTGTTGCCTCATCAGGAAAGAGGGAAGGAGAGGGAAAGACGAAAGGATGTGGGTTTTAAGGGAGAGTGTAAGGAGTCATTCCAATCCCGGGAGCGGAAAGACTTACCTTAGGGGGAAAGAAGGACGGGTATACACTCGCACGCACACACACATCCATCCGCACATACACTTAAAGTTCCCATCTCTGGCTGCAACCCTTCTTTCCATCAGTCCCTATACCAGTTCCAAACTGAACAATCCATTGCCCTCACCCACCTAATCCTTCACCTACACATCACCTCAGCCAATGAACACACCCGTCAACTCCTATCCTTAATAAAAGTCCTCAATCTTTCCTCTCCCACATCCACACCGGCTATTCAGAGCATCCTCCTACAGGCCAACCGCAAATTAGAACAGCATGCCACCCTTCACCTCAAAAAACTATCCAATCTCCTGGTTTCCCACCTCCGGAAAGGCAACTCACTCACCCTTCACAACCTTTCTAGCAAACCTCAACCACCTCTCATTGCACACAAACCCTGTCTCTCCCATCTACTTAATCTCCCACTTCCAGCTCCACTCCCTCCAAAACCTCAAAATTCCAATCAACACAATCTGGTACCACAACACCATAATTCAGTAGTTAACCTTTCCTCCAAACCTCTCTCCCAATCTGAAACCTCTGTCCTATCCAAAGGCCTCACCTTCAGCCCCACTCCCAGATTCAACCAAACAGCCCTCGTCAAAGATTTACTGTCCTACACTCGTACTCTCTGCTGGAAGTATCACTTTGCCACGAAGAAAAATGATCCTAATCCTACCCCTAATGATCCAACTCCCCAAGACACTATCCAAATTGAACCCTGCCTGGAACAGTTCCGTCCTCCGTCACAGCGGGACCCACCTCCTCTTCCTCAAAATCACCCTCTCCAAACCTTCCAGGAATTTCTGACTTCCAGTCTTGCCTCTCAATCCTTCTTAAAAAACCTTAATCCTACTCCCAACATCACCACTGCTGAAGCCCAGGCTATCCGTGATCTGAAGGCTGACCGGTCCATCGTCATTCTTCCGGCGGACTAGGGTTCCATGACCGTGGTACTTGATCGTCGGGAGTATGTGGCTGACGGAATGCGTCAGCTTTCAGTCAACACCACATACAAAGTTTGCCAAGGTAATCACATTCCTGATGTCCAGGCGGAGCTTCAAGGAATCCTCAGAACCTTAGGCCCCCTACAAAACCTTTCACCTGACTCCATCAACCTCCTGACCCCACCGACACCCCGCACCCCTACCTTCTACCTTCTTCCTAAAATTCACAAACCCAATCATCCCGGCCGCCCCATTGTAGCTGGTTACCAAGCCCCCACAGAACGTATCTCTGCCTACGTAGATCAACACCTTCAACCCGTTACATGCAGTCTCCCATCCTTCATCAAAGACACCAACCACTTTCTCGAACGCCTGGAATCCTTACCCAATCCGTTACCCCCAGAAACCATCCTTGTAACCATTGATGCCACTTCCTTATACACAAATATCCCGCAAGTCCGGGGCCTCGCTGCGATGGAGCACTTCCTTTCACGCCGATCACCTGCCACCCTACCTAAAACCTCTTTCCTCATTACCTTAGCCATCTTCATCCTGACCCACAACTTCTTCACTTTTGAAGACCAGACATACCAACAATTAAAGGGATCAGCCATGGGTACCAGGATGGCCCCTTCGTACGCCAACCTATTCATGGGTCGCTTAGAGGAAGCCTTCTTGGTTACCCAGGCCTGCCAACCCAAAGTTTGGTACAGATTTATTGATGACATCTTCATGATCTGGACTCACAGTGAAGAAGAACTCCAGAATTTCCTCTCCAACCTCAACTCCTTTGGTTCCATCAGATTCACCTGGTCCTACTCCAAATCCCATGCCACTTTCCTTGATGTTGACCTCCACCTGTCCAATGGCCAGCTTCACATGTCCGTCCACATCAAACCCACCAACAAGCAACAGTACCTCCATTACGACAGCTGCCACCCATTCCACATCAAACGGTCCCTTCCCTACTGCCTAGGTCTTCGTGGCAAACGAATCTGCTCCAGTCCGGAATCCCTGAACCATTACACCAACAACCTGACAACAGCTTTCGCATCCCGCAACTACCCTCCCGACCTGGTACAGAAGCAAATAACCAGAGCCACTTCCTCATCCTCTCAAACCCAGAACCTCCCACAGAAGAACCACAAAAGTGCCCCACTTGTGACAGGATACTTTCCAGGACTGGATCAGATTCTGAATGTGGCTCTCCAGCAGGGATACGACTTCCTCAAATCCTGCCCTGAAATGAGATCCATCCTTCATGAAATCCTCCCCACTCCACCAAGAGTGTCTTTCCGCTGTCCACCTAACCTTCGTAACCTCTTAGTTCATCCCTATTAAATCCCCAAACCACCTTCCCTACCCTCTGGCTCCTACCCTTGCAACCGCCCCCGGTGTAAAACCTGTCCCATGCACCCTCCCACCACCACCTACTCCAGTCCTGTAACCCGGAAGGTGTACACGATCAAAGTCAGAGCCACGTGTGAAAGGACCCACGTGATCTACCAACTGACCTGCCTACACTGTGATGCATTCTATGTGGGAATGACCAGCAACAGACTGTCCATTCACATGAATGGACACAGGCAGACAGTGTTTGTTGGTAATGAGGATCACCCTGTGGCTAAACATGCCTTGGTGCACGGCCAGCACATCTTGGCACAGTGTTACACCATCCGGGTTATCTGGATACTTCCCACTAACACCAACCTATCTGAACTCCGGAGATGGGAACTTGCTCTTCAATATATCCTCTCTTCCCATTATCCACCAGGCCTCAATCTCCGCTAATTTCAAGTTGCCGCCACTCATACCTCACCTGTCATTCAACAACATCTTTGCCTCTGCACTTCTGCCTCGACTGACATCTCTGCCCAAACTCTTTGTCTTTAAATATGTCTGCTTGTGTCTGTATATGTGTGGATGGATATGTGTGTGTGTGCGAGTGTATACCCGTTCTTTTTTCCCCCTAAGGTAAGTCTTTCCACTCCCGGGATTGGAATGACTCCTTACCCTCTCCCTTAAAACCCACATCCTTTCGTCTTTCCCTCTCCTTCCCTCTTTCCCGATGAGGCAACAGTTTGTTGCGAAAGCTTGAATTTTGTGTGTATGTTTGTGTTTGTTTGTGTGTCTGTCGACCTGCCAGCACTTTCATTTGGTAAGTCACATCATCTTTGTTATATATATATATATATATATATATATATATATATATATATATATATATATATATATATATATATATATATATATATATATATCTTAAACAAAGATGATGTGACTTACCATACGAAAGCGCTGGCAGGTCGATAGACACACAAACAAACACAATCATACACACAAAATTCTAGCTTTCACAACCAACGGTTGCTTCATCAGGAAAGAGGGAAGGAGAGGGAAAGACGAAAGGATGTGGGTTTTAAGGGAGAGGGTAAGGAGTCATTCCAGTCCCGGGAGCGGAAAGACTTACCTTAGGGGGAAAAAAGGACAGGTATACACTCGCACACACACCCATATCCAAACACACATACACAGACACAAGCAGACATTTGTAAAGGCTGTCTTTCACATATTCTGTCAATGTATGCTTCCCTTTTTCCACTGTCTGCTCCACTTGCAAGAGTCCTCTACCACCTATACAAGTACAAACTGTCAATCACATTTAGAAGGCCAGCTTCACACATCCATCCACATCAAACCCACCAACAAGCAACAGTACCTCCATTATGACAGCTGCCACCCGTTCATTTGTTCCCTCTGGTTTTTTTTTTTTTTTACAGGATATGCACTTTGGGTCTTCTGGTGGTTTCATGCTTCTGGCTTTGATGATGATAGTTCTGATTTCCTATTCCTTTGCAACAAAAATCAGTCCTTCAGTATCCTTTGTTAGGGTTCCATTGGTCATTCATGACCGGGTCTTTCCTTTATCTATTTTGCCTTCGATCTTCTCAGAAAATTGCCCACACAGTGTTTTATTCCACAAACTGACAGCCAGGCATTGGATAGTAGCTTCCTGATATTGATTCTTGGTTTGCTGCACTTTCAGACGCTTTGTGTTGTTGACTTCAACCAGTGCTGATTCTTGGCTGTCTTTCACATATTCTGTCAATGTATGCTTCCCTTTTTCCACTGTCTGCTCCACTTGCAAGAGTCCACTACCACCTATACAAGTACAAACTGTCAATCACATTTAGAAGGCGAAGTGCATGGTGAATTGTCATGGGCATTTTTGTTTTCCTCAGATTATCCAACTTGACTTGTGTTCAGTTCATGATACCTACAGTGTATCTGATTAGAGGTATTGATTGCCTTGATGGTATTGCTGCCATTCAATTTGCTTTTCAAAATTTCTCAGGCCCTCTGGGTGTACCCTTTCCTGATCACACCTTTTACAGGCCCATGCATAATGGTGTCTAATTGCAAATGGACAAGGTGCCGTTAGGCTTTGTGACACTTTATAGCTTGCCTTTTTAGCATTTCAGTTTGTTGACTTTCTGAGACTTTGCCGTTCTTTAGTGGCGATTGCAGTATATTTGTCTGAGCCAAATTCCAAAGTGATTTCATTGCAGAATATTTGGAGTGTATCTGTCAGAGGCTTGATTTCAGTTTTAGATTTTCCATGCAGTTCTAGGTTGTTTATGTGCAGCAGATGAGTTATTTTCTGAGAATTTATCATTGTGTGATGGCTCAGGTTTATTTTATGTTAAATAGTTGACCGTAGCATCAGGATGATGATGAAAATATAGTGGGAACGACTCCCCCTGGGAAACGCTTCTCAAGATGTCAGCTAGTTGGTAACTTTCTTTTCTGACAAATACTTCTGTCTTCCAGGGCTCAAACACATCTCCTGTGAATTTGCTGATGTTTTTACTGTCCCCGATGGTTTCCAGGCACTTTGAGACAACTGTGTGGCAGTGAGTCGAAGGCTTTCTCAAACTTAATCCAGTTTGTGAGTAGATTTGTTTTCGAGCTTTTGCAATTATTTTTAATCCTTTTCTCAGTCAGGAGCTGGTCATTTGTGCCCCTGCTTTCTTACATGTCACCTTCTTATTCTACTCGTATGACATCATATTCTTCCAGAAAATCCTGAATTCTATCTGCTTATGATGATGTTGTTGTTGTTGTTGTTGTGGTGGTCTTCAGTCCTGAGACTGGTTTGATGCAGCTCTCCATGCTACTCTATCCTGTGCAAGCTTCTTCATCTCCCAGTACCTACTGCAACCTACATCCTTCTGAATCTGCTTAGTGTATTCATCTCTTGGTCTCCCTCTACGATTTTTACCCTCCACGCTGCCCTCCAATGCTAAATTTGTGATCCCTTGATGCCTCAAAACATGTCCTACCAACCGATCCCTTCTTCTAGTCAAGTTGTGCCACAAACTTCTCTTCTCCCCAATCCTATTCAATACCTCCTCATTAGTTACGTGATCTACCCACCTTATCTTCAGCATTCTTCTGTAGCACCACATTTCTAAAGCTTCTATTCTCTTCTTGTCCAAACTATTTATCGTCCATGTTTCACTTCCATACATGGCTACGCTCCATACAAATACTTTCAGAAACGACTTCCTGACACTTAAATCTATACTAGATGTTAACAAATTTCTCTTCTTCAGAAACGCTTTCCTTGCCATTGCCAGTCTACATTTTATATCCTCTCTACTTCGACCATCATCAGTTATTTTACTCCCTAAATAGCAAAACTCCTTTACTACTTCCTGTGTCTCATTTCCTAATCTAATCCCCTCAGCATCACCCGATTTAATTTGACTACATTCCATTACCCTCGTTTTGCTTTTGTTGATGTTCATCTTATATCCTCCTTTCAAGACACTGTCCATTCCGTTCAACTGCTCTTCCAAGTCCTTTGCTGTCTCTGACACAATTACAATGTCATCGGCGAACCTCAAAGTTTTTATTTCTTCTCCATGAATTTTAATACCTACTCCGAATTTTTCTTTTTTTTCCTTTACTGCTTGCTCAATATACAGATTGAATAACATCGGGGAGAGGCTACAACCCTGTCTCACTCCCTTCCCAACCACTGCTTCCCTTTCATGCCCCTCGACTCTTATAACTGCCATCTGGTTTCTGTACAAATTGTAAATAGCCTTTCGCTCCTTGTATTTTACCCCTGCCACCTTCAGAATTTGAAAGAGAGTATTCCAGTCAACATTGTCAAAAGCTTTCTCTAAGTCTACAAATGCTAGAAACGTAGGTTTGCCTTTTCTTAATCTTTCTTCTAAGATAAGTCGTAAGTTTAGTATTGCCTCACGTGTTCCAACACGCCTGTCGGCAACTTGGACACAGTGTACAAACCTGTTGTTGGCCTGTAATTTCTGGGTGTCTCCCCTTAGCTTGGTCCTTTTGTATAACTGTGTTTTTCCAGTTGTTAGCCATTGACTGATGCTTCCTGTCTACAAAATTGCATCAAACAGTTTGGCCATTTTATATGCAGAGCAGTCAGGCATTTAATCCAGAAGCTGTGCAGTTGATCTTTGCCAGGAGATGTCCAGTTCTTGACTTCCTTCATTCTTTTTGTGACAGTTTCAGGATTTACCTCCAGCTGTTGCAGTCTGTTCTTAAAAAATTTAACCTCAAAGTTCCTTATCCACCCAACAGTTTTGTTATAGTCTTTTTCATTTTTCCAGAAATCTTTACATAACTGGACTGCTGCTTCTTGCTCTGGTTTTTGAACTTGACCTGCCATTCGGACTCCGAGTGCCCTTAGACAGTGAGTTTGTGTGAGAGAGAGTTGCGCTTTTTTGAATGTGTGTGTGTTTTCTACTGCAGAAGGAGGACTTTGTACAAAAACTTTAACATTTTAACAATCTTTTTCATTGTGCTTGTCTGCAACTCAACACTTCCTCTATACTGTGAGCAGCAATCTACTATTTCAGTATCATTGTTATTCCATCCTGGACTTTTCATTGCCTGTTACTGCTGTATTGTAGAAAAGCTGGTTAATTTCATTGATTGCTGTTATTTCGACTGTTGCAAGGACATCATTAATGTGGAGCCAATTGTTTTCTGCAGACAATGTTCTAAGTTTGGAGCTACTTCCTTTCTGCATTAGATGCCACTTGGCCCACAATTTTTCTAATTTTTCTTTGACTTTAAGATGTCTGTAGTGCCACAGTAGGTTGTTTTACTCATGTTTCATCAATTTTCCAAATTTCTTCAAGTTCCACACCAATGAACACCTGATTCCTGATGATAAGTTATCTTGGATAAGCTACTCGTAGTACTGTTATCTTCAAAAAAGTCTGAATATTCAAGCTTCCAGAGCTGATACATTCACTTTTAGTAGCCATGTTTTTGAGGTTCCAGTGATATAGTAGCATTTCATGACTTTGTGGATCTCTGGCATTGTGTATTTCTGCCCCTTCTTAGTTTTTTTGTTTATTCCTGTAACCCACTTGTTAATTGATGCCTAGTATCCTTGGCAACAACCATGGTCCTTTTTACCCTTGTCAACAACTGAGCTTCTATAGCTTCCTTTCTAATTTGTTGCTCCATCGAATTAATTTGGCTGGGTGCACTTAATCCTGGAAATTGGAAATTTGTGGTAAGGACTATGGGACCAAACTGCTGAGGCCATTGGTCCCAAGGCTTACACACTACTTAAGCTAACTTAAACAAACTTATGCTGACAAACACACACACACACACACACACACACACACACACACACACACACTCCCGAGGGAGGACTCGAACCTCCGAAGGGGGGGGGGGGGGGCGGGGGGGAGCTGTGAGAAACGAGGCAAGACACATCAGACCGCATGGCTACCCTGCACGGCACACTTAATCCTGCTTCTTAGCTCTCCAGAATGGTTGAACCTGCTAGTAGTTTGTGGTACAGCTGGCACTGCTCTCAGCTTCACTGGAGCACCCAAGCTCCACCACAACATCAAGGCAGTGCCCATTTGGAAGGGGGGGGGGGATTATTAGTATTTTTGCTGTTGTTGTTGATATCCTGTAAGGATGCTAGAGGATCAAGCAACACAGTTATCTTTTGACTGGTACTTGATATTTGTATTAATAGTGTGTATTCAGGTTTTTAATATGTTTGTATTCCTCCAAGAACTAATGGAATATTCCATGAACTTGATATTTAAATAATTATTAATAAAATGAATCACATATGAAAACTGTAGGTACGGCAGCCCTCAGGGCTCCACCCATCATCTGCACCTGCTTCTCCATTGCCAATTGGACCACAGCAGACGCAGCACCACCAACAACACCAACAGCAAGGTTATGGCCGGAATCCGTTGGTACGCCGCACCCACTCGGCGAGTTCTGACGATGGGATACCTCTCAGAGTAGCAGCTTGCTTTGCACCCCCGAGAGCATGGCTTGCTGCTTCTCCCACTGGAGCTCGTGAAAATCCTGGGAAGGCCAACAAACGAGCTGTAGATTCCCTGTTTGTCATGGCCTGTCATGGCAGCCTTGTTGAGTACAGTTTAGAACCAAGGCATGCATCAGGTGTGTATTGTACATTAATGTTGACTGTTAAATTTGGCCGGCCGCGTTGGTCTAGCGGTTCTAGGCGCTCAGTCCGGAACCGCGCGACTGCTGCGGTCGCAGGTTCGAATCCTGCCTCGGGCATGGATGTGTGTGATGTCCTTAGGTTAGTTAGGTTTAAGTAGTTCTAAGTTCTAGGGGACTGATGACGACAGATGTTAAGTCCCATAGTGCTCAGAGCCATTTTTTTGTTAAATTTGTGTGCTTCTACATTTCACAGAATGATAACATTATTATTAAAATTAATGTATTACATGTCGTGTTAGCTGCTGAATTTAATAAGCAGTTATAAGTTGTGTACTGTCGATACCATGTCCCAAAATATGTGCAAATGTTCAATTTACACATAAACAAGGAAGTCTTTATTAAGGGAATTAATATTTGCAGTGAACAGTAGCGTGGTGGAGCTATCTCATATTTATTTGCTACTTGTTTCACGGATTATTTTTTTTTTTTTTTTTTTTTGTGAACTATGTTTCAAGTTATTAGACCGCTGTCTGATGAAGGCATTGTTGAGCATAATGGTACAAACACAAACAGTGAAGAATTCACAATCAGGCAGTAAATTATTGTTAATACTAAATATACAAAATAATCCATTTGTATTTAGTGCTTCCTGACCTCTAGTATTTCAAACAATTATAGTTTCTACCATTGTGCCAATATTACAGTATTTCTACATCTACTACATAACTGTGTCGCATTTCCAGACAATTATGTGCATAGGTAGCATCTGTTTTCTGCAGTTTTCAGCTTCTGTGATGTTCTTACAGTGTCATGCAAACTGTTCTCCACCTACTTGTTTTTCCTATGTAGTATGAGCCACAATTTTACAGCAGATCCTATAAGTCCATTTAAGTTCATTGAGGGCTGCTTGTCTTTGCATTTAAACATATTTTTGATTACTGTGCCTATAGTGTATTAGATCACTTATTGTTTCTTTTTCTTCAGAATATTACCAGTTTTGGTAGACAATCTATCGACAAATGGTAATACACTGTAATATTGTGCCCTGCCCGCGACATAGTAACATAATATTTTCCTTTCCTATCGAAATATCAAGAGTTAAAGATATAATTTAACCACTGAGTCAGTGAACTTCACAGCAAGTCAGCGTATATATGTGCCTAGGGTAATGAGAGCGGTGTAGCATTATCATCTGTATTTTGTTCTATATAAGAATGCGCGCTCGTCTTTTCTTCCTGTTCTTTAGTTGTGAGCCTTTCTGACAGCATCTTACTCTGTCAGACTCTTATTTCCTTCCACTTTGTTCAAACAAACTGAAATTGTATTGTTGTTAGGAATTTGTTTAATTGTGCCATCGTTATCGCCAATTGCGATTACTGATGTGACTTTACTATGAATACTTTTTTCTTTTGCTCCAGAATCAGGCTAAGATTATTATAATTTTTACATATTTCACTGGAATACAGCAAAAATTCCTTGTTATGTCCAAAACTGTGAGATTAATGCATGAGATGTCAGACGTCTGAATAAGAAGCTCCTTTCGTTAAATAATAATTGTTTAATTTAGCATTTCTGCTTTCATTATATAGTAACGATCATCAATCCCCAATTTATAAATGTTATAGATTTTGCTTCACTACATTTTTTCTTACATTGCCAATGTGATACTCATGAAATTAATCTCACAGTTTTGGACATAACGAAGAATTTTTACTGTATTCTGGCAAAATACGTAAAAATTACAATAATATTAGCCCAACTCTGGAGCGAAAGAAAAAAGTATTCATAGTAAAGTCCTATCAGTAATCACAGTTGGCGATAATAATGACACAATTAAACAAATTCCTAACAGGAATACAATTTCAGTTCATTTGAATAAAATGGAAGGAAATAAGAGTCTGATAGAGTAAGATGCTGTCGGAAAGGTGCGCAACTAAAGAAGAGAAAGAATAGACAAGTGTGCATTCTTATATAGAACAAAATACAGATGATAATGCTACGCCGCTCTCACTATCCTAGGTGTACATATTTGCTGACTTGCAGCGCAGTTCATTGACTGAATGGTTAAATTATATCTTTAATTCTTGATATTTCGATAGGAAAGGAAAATAGTATGTTATTACATCGTGGGCAGGGCACAATATTACAATGCACCTATACTGGAAATCATTTAGGGCATGTAGTGCCATGTGTGTGCCTGACAAGACAGTGTTGCTTCCACAGAATTTTAAGTATTCAACAGTGTGTTTTTATTAAGACCACAGCAGAAGGAATATGAACTGTCGACTTAAATACCTATTGGGTATAGAGGATTGGAAACGTATCAATGGTCAAGTGAGTCATTTTATGACTCCGGAAACCACCATTTACTGAACAATGTAGTTTCAAGCATGCATGCACAGTTTGTTGATTTGGCATAGTGCAGTACAACAATAATTATATATGGTTCAACAGCATACTTGTAACTCTTGGATGCTACTTCAGCAAATTGCATGACCTTAACATACCCCAGTAATCCTACCGGGGAAAGGTGACCTACAGTATAACAAATATCCAAATCATGTCGTTTGTGGTGAATATTTACATAATTGAGAATCGTCTGATTGTGATTCAGTTATGCAACTTTTCAGTTTCCGAACATGTGGCTTACTACTAGACTAGACCACCAGGCAGTGCAGAGGGACAGTCTGGTAATATAGCAAATCATTTTGCAAGCACTGCTAACATAATCAATCCCAAGGATATGCAAAACACAGTGTCCAGTAATGTACAAGTTTGTCATGTAAAAGTACAGCATGAGCAGCAGTAGTGAGAATATAATTAGTAAAATAGCACCAAGAGACAGGTTCTGCTGTGCTGCCGTTCTTGAGATGATAGTGGTTCACAGCAAAAAGATTAAGTTTTAATCTCAAAAAGACTTACATTATCCAGTTTCAAAGCATTAGTAATGGCCTTTTACCACCTGAAGCAGACATCGTAGGTCATACACTAAATCAAACACACTGTGTAAAATGTTTGCTGATGGTACATGCATACTAATGAAGAGTCCAAACTCATCATTGCCATACATAGCTAAAATGATAGCCAAACAGACAGACAACTGGTTCATGTCAATCAGTTTAAGTCTTTAATCTTGCAAAGACTTATATTATGCAATTTGGAAAAAAGCTAACATCAGTAGACATTAATGTTGATATCCTAAGTGAAGCACCTTGTGTAAGATTATCTGTGATTCATTTGGATAACAAATTAAAATGGAGTCATCACACAAATGAACTAATCAAAAAGCTTAGTTATGTATGTTATGCTGTTAGAAGCATTTCACATTGTGTTTACCTAGAGACAAAGGTTTTTCACACTGTGTTGTCATAAGAAATTATTTTCAGGGGCAGACCAACTAAAACAAAATTTAGCAGAACTGAGCAGTAAGATATTGTGTAATGTAGATAACCACATATCATGCAGAATCTTTTTAAAGAATACTTTCCTTCTCTTTCTGTCTGGTAAGTCTTCCCTGACATGGGGTTCTGGGTGACTTTTCTGAACTCTGCCCCTTTTCCTAAATCTCTCCAGTCATTTTCTTTCACCCTTCTTCCTTTCTGTTCAACTCTTCTGCCAGAAGAAGGAGCCATTGGCCCTGAAAGCTTGCATAAGTAAAACCTTTTTTTTGTAAGTGTGTTCTCTTGCCACCGCTTTGGTGAGTAAATTATTTATCTACCCAATTACAGGACTCAGATTAAGTTTTTTTGTACAATTTCCCTAACTTTTGTTACTGCATATCTTGATTCATTCCACATCTGTGAAGATTCTACTTCTTGAGAGGATCTAAGAAACACAATGAATGAATGAACATGAACATGTTCGTGATCATGATTATGATGGGCCAAATCCACATGGGGCACTAAGGGTGATGCCATTGGTGCTGTCTTGTGTGAAAAGCCAATGCCACGAGAAACTGGATTGCCTCACACTCAGCTGTAGAGTGAAAAGTTCATTATGGAAACATCCCCCCCCCCTCTCTCAGGCTGTAGCTATACAATATCCTTTTGCCCTGGGAGTGTTGGTTCTGAAAGTTTTGCGGGAGTACTTCTGTGAAGTTTGTATTGTACAAGGTGAGTTTCTGCTGGAAACAAAACTGCTAGGACAGATTGTGAGTTGTGTTTAGGTAGCTCAGTCAGCAGAGCACTTGCCCACAGAAGGCAAAGACCTCAGGTTTGAGTCCCAGTCTGGCACACAGTTTAAATATGCAAGGGAGTTTCATGTCTCCATATGTTTCACATCTGGATCAATTTTCAGAACTATATCATCCCTCCCTAAGCAATTGGTGAATTTGGCAAGAATCTTCCATGCTTGTGGCATGTTGTAGGAAGGAGAGCCAATAGAATTGTCTGTCATCAAGAAGATCCAAACTGCTGTGAGATCATACTGTATGCTGAATGTGCATGTTCTTGGTGTCTGTCGGTGGTATCTTAGTTTTAGCACTGTTGACAAAGTTGTGGGTTGTAGGCCAGTCTGGTGGCAGCTGAGCAGGTGGCGCTGTGAGGGTGATGGTCGCATTGGTCTTAATGTTGCCCGTGTCTGAGGTTGCAGTTGTCACTGCCTAGTGTCGGCTGCTGCGCTACCGATGATTGGCATGGCAGTTGTTACTGTGGAGGTTGTCAGTTGGTGTTTTTCATTGTGTGAAGCAGAACTTAGCATGTTGTTCTGTTATGTCTGTGACTGGAAAATCATCAAGTGCATGAATCAGTGTTAACAGAAACAAATTCCCTGAGCTAATTGATGCACCTCCATAAATGATGATTGGTCAGCTTATTTGAAATAGTGTGTAGTAGAGGCATCTCACTGGAGAGTGAGTCTGCATTACTGCCCCGCCATCTGCAGGAAAGGAATTCTCATCATTTCCTCCCTCCCCCCCCCCCCCCCACTCCTTTATTTAACTATTATTTTCACCTTTTGCTTGGTATTAATTATTATGACTACTGTTTAACTTGTCCAGCATTCCTTCTTATCTTTCTTGAGTTAAGAGGTAATATCCATTGTTTTATGTTGTCTTACTCATAGCAATATAACTCTGCAGTTGACATTCAGAACATTATTTTTCTATTTCTTACACTTGTGTGCCATCATATAGCCTTTTGTTTTGTACTGTAATCATACACACATCAGAATGGAACATATACTCTTTTGTTACACATCCCTATTTCGTGGTAACAGCCAATATTAGATACATAGTTGGTAGATGTCATATCTTCCAGAATTTTGCTTGCTGTTCTCTCTTTTGATGTTCCACATTTGTGTTTCTAAATCAGATGGATTCTTGTTGCATGTAATAAAAAGTGTAAAAGGATATCACACCTAAAACATGTAATATACATTCAGGAGTTGCTTATTTGATGTGTCTTTTTCATTCTGCAGCAGTTCCCAAGGAGAAGGTTTGTGATGACACACCAATAGAACTGAGCGTCCACGCAAAAGCTCAGTGGGTCCTCCTACGCTCAACTTTATCTGCCGAGCTGTCTCCTCCACTACTATCTGACAATCCACTACTGGCACTTCCTGAACGTCCAGCTCCTCACCATAGTAGTGATGATGAGACAGATGCTGATGAACGCTGGTTGTCACAGGTTGAAATTGTAACTCATGCTGGACCCCATCGTCGTCTCTGGATGGGTCCACAGTTCACCTTCAAGACATATAATGGTACACCAGGGTTAGTATGCTTCCTTTTTATATACAAATATAAAATTCATAACTGTGCATTGTGTATATATTCAAATGCATATGTTCATATTTATAAATATTGTACCCCTAAAATCACGGTCAGCAAATAAATAAAAAAATCATGAAATCAAATAAACATAAAAAATGTGACCTGTAAGGGGTGTGTGTGTGTGTGTGTGTGTGTCTTGGGGAGCGGGGGAGAGGGGGGGGGGGAGAGAGAGAGAGAGAGAGAGAGAGAGAGAGAGAGAGAGAGAGAGAGAGAGAGAGAGAGAGACCGACCGACCGACCGACCGACCGACCCACCGTGCACATGCGAATAAATAAATATGAGAAACACTGGACATTACAACCTTGATATTAACAAAGTGGTTGTAGCGGATGGAGTATATGTTCCATTCTGATGTGTGTATGATTACAGTACAAAACAAAAGGCTGTATGATGGCACACAAGTGTATGAAATAGAAAAATCATGTACTGAATGTCAACTGCAGAGTTATATTGCTATGTCTGCATACAACCAGAAGGCTGAGAGTGTTCCCTGAAATACACTGTGGTTAATCAATCAAATACAGTCATGACAGAGTGTGATGTCTTTCTTTACAGACAAGGCATTATAAATATACAGTCATGAAGATGGCCTCTATGTGATGCTTTATATTCAGTCATAATGTGTACAGTAGACTAAGTTTCAAGAATTCATGAAGTCTATTCAGCTGCATGGTTTAGTATCGAGTGTTGTTATGCTGGCATTGGGCAAAACATTTTTTCATAATTATCAGAATATTCTTTAAGTTGTAAGAAAAGCTAATCTTACAGTATTTCCAGGTATCTTTTGTGATAATGCAAAGAATGAATAAATTAGTATATGAAGTATGTCCAAAGTATATTATCAATTACAACTGTAGTGGGTACAAGTTCGCTGAGATTGGACTGTTGATCAGTGAAAGTGCATCACCTGGTCAGATGAATCAGGTTACTTGTTACACCATGTTGATGGACATTTCCAGATACGCTGACATCCGTGCCAACAGCAGCATGAAGTGTGCATTGCAATACAGATGCAGGCAAGTGGGGGCAGGAATTCACTTTCGGGAACATTCACCTAGGCTTTCACACTAATGTTATTGTGGACCAACTGCATTAATTTGTGCTTGACTTCTTCCTCAGAGGTGATGGTTTCTTTCAGCAGGGTAATATTCTATGGGGGAAAAAAAAAAAAAAACAGAATCATGCTCAAGTGATTTGAGGAGTATGATGGTGAGCTAAAGTTACTGTCTTGTTCACAAAATTTGACCAATCTAAATCTAACAGATCAGATTTTAGATGCTGTCAGGCAGTGCTCCGCACCCACAAACCACCATCTAGTAATTTACAGAAGTTGCATGACCAGTCCATAGACAACAGGTGCCTTGTACACCCAGAAACCTACCAAGGACGTGTCAAATCCATGCCACACTGAATTGCTGATGTACAGTAAAACCCCCTATTTACACTTTTCAACAGACTGATCCAAAGAAAGTGTTATGATACAGGTAAGCTTAGGAAACACAACAAGCAAAATGAGTAAACTACTCTTTCTGTCAGTTCTTCATGTTGTTCAACATATGTTAAAAACAGTAGTTAGGATTAGTGCATTTCACACGGAAGTAACAATGATTCGTGAAAGCCCATTGTAGTGACAGTCTACTTCAAAAGCAGTGTTTATTTGTATAAATTACCATGAAGTTCAATTAAAGCTGTCATAATACAACACAATGACCAGAAGGAAGATGGCTATTATAACCACTATCATCGGACTGTCATTTTCATTAAGACAGTGACTCAGCATACTTTCCCACCCTTCCAAAAACTGCAAACTTATAATACAGGTGGCCATCACCCAGCACACTGACAGTGAAAATCTTGCTTACTGCACTACATTACATGATAAATAACTTGGCATATAGTCTGTGTTTTCTCCTTTGTTCCAAGAGTGATTTTGTGTGGGAATATGGTGCACTTTTTGCATCAGTCTGTATGGAAACCAATGTTAAAGGTCGTGATAATGTCAAAGAAAACTTAAAATGTCAGAAATGTTATCGCACAGAATCATTAATGATGGGAAAACATTGTATTGAGAGAATAGAACTTCTGCTGGGACCAACAAAGCTGAATGTAAAAAGTGGGAAAAGTAAAATGTGGGAATGTAAAAATGGGGTTTTTCTCTATTGTGTTCAAAAAGTGAACCAGCATGCTGTTAAGCAGTTGATCATAATATTTTGGCTCACCAGTATATTTGCGTGATGTAAAACAGCTTCATCAGACACACTAGTTGTTGCTGATTGCCTGTACAGCAGTGACCCCCTGAAGATGTCAGTTGGTTGCTCTGGTGAATATTGTGGGATTTATATGATCCTGTGGCAGATCAAAGAACCATATGCTTAACTAGTGTCACTGACTTCTAAATGTTATATTCCACTTCCTACACAAACCAATTGCATCATTTATGATCAATATGTTCACATAACTGAGCAATGTCTTAAAATAGCTGACTAGTTGTTTGAGGAAAGGCAATTTCTCAGATAGTCTGTGTGACGAGTGATTTTTACTTTTACTTACATACTCATGGAAGGTCTCCTGTGGACACGAGGGAAAGTGGATGGCTATTCCTTGTAATCCTTCACAAAATCTGCGTGATGTCTGCACTTGTTGTTTGGTATCCTTAATACGATATTTGTGCATGTACTACAATTCATATGACTGCAGTACTAAGCTGCATACTCCTGCTTATTTTTTATGCTCACTGATAATGCTATAATTGTAATGTTATGGAGAAGAGCACTACCTGCCTGAAACTTATATAGAAATAAAATTTCTTCATTGCTGATTTTTTAACAAAATTAATTTTTCAATAAAATCAGCAGTCCAGAAAATCCTCTAAAACATCATTTGTGGGAACGTGAGTATTTTGAACCTGCTATTCTATTACTAGTACAAACCATTGCTTACTGTGTGAATGGCATTTAAATTGTGAGTGGAGGGGTCCTTGTAGTCCAAGTACATACAATACTTATCCCTAAATTGACACCTCTTAACCCATATAAACCTTTATGACGATTTCCATAACATTGCTTTGTTTAATGTAAAAAAGAAACATTCTTCACATAAGCCAAATGGTGGCATTTACAGTGCTTTTTGAACTGACAGATTTCCATCAGCACACATCACTGTATGCATTCATCTGTAAATAGATAGTATGTACCAGTTTTTAAAAGTGAATTATCTTATACAGACTGTCAGTTGAATTATTTCACAAAATTTTATATGTAACAAAAATGTTTGGAACATGTAACAAACCAACCAAACTAATAACAGTGTGGTATACTGCATTTCATTGTTCTGCAAATAATTTTTTCAGTTTTCCATGGCCTATTAATGTTTCTTCCCATGTACTAAATGAGATGATTTAGAGTATTTTTTATCTATTGAACTAATGTTGTCTAGGAGTGTGATTTTGTTGTAGGAGAACTGATAAATAATTCTGCTTTCTTTAGTGCTGCCCATGCCACATTTCTGGCTATTACTTTGCCATCTCTTTCTCCCCTCTCATGGCTACATTAAAATGGTTGCTATATGATGGTACATGTGACAGTGATCATATTTTGGTGGTCTTGTGATTCCTTGCCACTGCTGACATACCAATAGCCATGCTGGGCTCTTCTCCCATCACCTTCATCCCTTCTGTGGCAGATTGTATTAACAAGATTGTTGGAGGTGTCTCCGGCACAATTGCCTTCACTACTGGAAATGCTATCCACCTTTCTGTCGGCTCCCTACACTAGCAGCTGGTACCATGGCGGACCAAAGACTTTGGTACGACTATTCAGAACTGTCAAAGGCCCTCCAGTGCCTCAAGTGACATCTTTCACAGATTGGTACTGTGCAAATGCTCACTAGATAATTAAAAACGGTGAGAAGGAATTCTGGGATCACTACATATCCTCCTTGGAAACACACCTCCTTTCATCCAAGGTGTGGGGCAAGCTACTAGGCTGTCAAAAATCAACAGATGTTCCAGGTCTTCTTCTTCATGGTAGTACTTCTGCAGGTGCGTCAGTTCCAGCTGAACACCTCACAACCCACTTTGCAACATTGTCAGCATTCTTTTCTTACCTGGCTTCTTTTCAAATGCATAAAAAACAAGTTCCAGACTCCCTCCACCCCCTTCCCCCTTCCCCTTGCCGTAACACTGAATTATATAATGAACTTTTCACTGAATCAGAACTGCTTGAGGTTTTCAGTTCATCATATGATATGGCCCAGGCCCTGATCCGATTCATAATTACATGATTCAACATCTGAATGTGACTCATATACTCAAACTACTCATGGACTTGAACTGTATTTGGCTAGAAGATATTTTCCATTTGCAATGGAAGGATAATGTCAGGCAAAAACCCAATGTCCATTGGCAACTGGCAACTGATTAACCTCAACAACATGCTCTGAAAACAGCTTGAAAGGATCTCAGATTGATGATCATGCTAGGCTATAAAATCACAGGACCTGTTATCCCACTATCGTTGTAGTTTGTCAGGGATGACCCACAGCTGCCCATCTGGTTAGGTTATAAACAATAACTCAGCAGGCTTTTACAAATTGACAGTCTCTCATTGCAGTCTTTTTCAAGCTATATAAGGCATATGACACTGTGTGGCACCATCAAAATTTACTTGCACTCTTAACAAGTTAAAATTCTGGTTAAGTTAAATTTTTCAGGAATGGGTTGAATGCAAGGTATGTCATGATAATAAAATAGTTCAGTGTGCCATCCCCCTGCATGCTGTCACCTCACTGTTGAGGTACGGAACCATGCGTGGATGGGAAGAAGATTGCCTATAAGTGACAGACAATAAGCTGTGTCTAATAAAGTCAATAGCTCAGGTATTGTGTACCTCCTTGCAGCCACATAGACGGAATGAGCTCATTCTCAATTGTCTTCACATGGAACGCAGATCTATATGCATGGCTTCTTGCTCCGGTGAGTGGACCCTCCAATGTATAGTGCTTGTGGTGTACAGTATGCCACATTTTATCTGGCTGTGTTTTGTATTCAGACAAATTTGCACTCTATTTTAATTGACAATGTCACAAATGTGATACAGCTTTTAAGGTTCTGTGAAGTCTCTGATTCATTCCCTAACTTTTTGGGGAATAGTTTTTAATGTTGGCCTGCTCAGCCATGTTTTTTGTAAAAGCTCAGCCAGCCACATATTCCTGTGTAATTATTTTAGCATTCCTTTTATATCATTTTTTAACTGACAGTTTTAGGAAATCTGAATGTATTTACACTATCTTAAAACACGAGAGATAGTTTGATTCTGCAGTTGATCATGAAGGATTTTTGAAAAGAGTGAGTATCATTATGTAAGACTTACTCTTCCTCATTGTCTATATGAGGTCTGTTCAAAAAATTCTGGAACATTCATAATTTAGCAATAGTGGCATGTTGGGGCGAAATGCAGTTGGCATCCCAGCACATACCTGTGTTTAATGTGTAACTACCAGAAGTTTTGTTGTTGTATGTCTGTCAGTTATTGTTCAGTTCTGTATTGAGCGGAACATTGTGTCACACAGTTTGCGAACTTCGAAATGGTAGAGATAGAAGGAGCAACATGTCTACATTAAATTCAAGAAAATCTTTACAGAGACACACGAAACGCTTCAGGAAGCCTATAGTGATGAGTTCTTAAGCCATACTCTTGTGTTATGAATGGTTCATATGGTTTAAAGATGGCCGGATGGAAGTGATAAATGATCCTTGTTCAGGATGCCCATCGACATCTACTGACGATGCTCATGCCGGGAACGTCAACGAAATTTGGCATGCCAGTTGAAGACTGTGCATCTGAGAGAGTGCAGAAGAATGTAACATTTCAGTTGAATCACATCATGAAATCCTGACAGGATCTTGGAATGCAGCTTGTTGCTTTCGGATCTGTGAAGAGCTTTTGGATCTTGCATATGAGAACAAGATGTTCCTTAGAGAAGCACAACTGGTGATTAGATAGGGTTCTATCGCTATGATGTTGAGACCAAGGTTCAGTCTTCATAATGAGTCAGGAAAATTTCTCCAACACCAGAAGAAGCTCGTCGGGTGAAATGTCATTGCCATGCTGATAATTTTCTTTGACTTTGAAGGATTAGTTCACGAATTCATGCCACAGGAACAGACTGTTAAGCGCTAGTACTGTCGGGACATGTTGTGACACCTGCAAGAAAATGTGAGAAGGAAACGACCTAAAATGTAACAAGACAATTCATGGCTCTTGCATCACAATAAGCACCCACTCACTCATCTCTGTTGTTGCATAGCTATTGCACAAAAAACAAAATCACTGTGCTGCCTGCCTCATCCTCCGTACTCTCCAGACCTGGCACGTGCAGACTTCCCCCCCCCCCCCCCCCCCAAAGTCGAAAAGCCTGTTGAAAGGACAAAGATTTCCAAAAATAGATGAGATAGAAGAAAATTTGCTGACGGCACTTCGCACAATCCAGACTGCTTCCGGAAGTGGGAGTGCTGTATCAATTGTGGAGGAGAGTATTTCAAAGGAGACTGTGCACAAAAGCAAAAGGCCATTGTAGAAAAGATTTTTGGACAAAGTTCTGGAATTTTTTGAACAGACCTTGTACACCATTGAATATACGTGCAGATGTATATCACTTTATGGAACATGGAGCGTGATGTCATAAACATCAAGGTGCAGGGAAAACTAGCTTTTGTTTAAAACATTTTAGACTTTTTAAGCACATTCATTTCTATTAATTTTTGAAAGCACATTGATTACATCACCGACCCTCCATCACTAGGGCTTTCAAGGCTCCCTGCCAGTTTTAATTTGCCAGTTTTTATCCCATTGATAATTTTGGCTTAGAGTTGATACATATGTCAGCTCCCCAGGAGTTCAAGAGAAGTGTCCCTCAGAGCTCTGTGCTGAATACTACACTCTTTCTTACCACAGTTGGACCAGTGATTACCCTGTACGTCGATGACTTTTGCATTTGGTATGGTTCGTAACCTGTAGCCTTGGATGAATACCAGCTCCTTTCCCATGGCATCCAAATTTCTCCTTCAAAAATGTGAGTCATGCATATCTGTCATTGTGCCATGGTACATTCTGACACAAATGCCTGCTTGGTAACACAGTAAATCAAAATTGTGTGATCCCAATCTTTGGGACTATTCTTTGATAAGATGCTGTCATGACTGCCCATATTCATCAAATAAAGATTAGCTGCAGGCAAAAACATAACACTCTCTCCTTCCTCTCACACACTTCTTGGAGTGTGGATCATGCTACTCTACTTTGTATTTACCAGGACATGATCTTGTCCTGACCAGACTGGGGTTTTCAGGTTTATATCTCAGCAACACCTTCAGCTTTGACATTATTGGCTTGCACGAGAGCAGAGGAACATCCTCCCAAAAACACTGCCTAGGATATATGTCCAGTCCTGAGGGTGTTTCCTGGAGTGATGACGGCGATGATGATGGCGGGTCCAGGTCCAACGGGTTGGAAAGTGGCGATGGCTGAAGTGAGGGTGCAACGTCCATTGGTTCATCTTGGGGTGCCTATGTGGCACAAGTGGATGCCTGCGAATGCTGCCTTGTTGTGTGAGGCCATAAATCTGGGGGAAGAAAAGCAGCAGAATCACGGGGCAAATGACAAACACAAATTTGATTCTGGTGACAGTGCTACAAACCATCGGGACCTGCAGTTAGATGCGTATAATGTGCCAATGCATTTCTGGATCTCACCTCACTCCCATCATTTATGTTGTCCAAAAATCCTGTAAAGAATAAGGATCATGCGGTGCAAAGCGATACTTGTGAAGTATTGGCAGCACTGGATGCTCCAATGGATGGAGCAAATGAAGCAGCATCCGATGGCAGCTGCCAACCAGAAGTTCCGCCGGTGATGATCCGTCATGTGGATGGGAGTGGTAGGAAGCAAGAAAGAGTTGCAGTGCCTGTTCCTGTGTGTGGGTGATGTGAAGCTTGGCCATCTGTTGTTTAAAAGTGTGTACAAAGCTCTCTACTTCTCCTGTGGACTAGGGGTGAAATGGAGCACTTGCTAGATGACGAATGCCATTTCGTTCCCAAAACTGTCCAAAGTCATGTGATGTGAACTGAGGACTGTTGTCTGTAACAATGACTTCGAGCAATCCTTCAATGGAAAAAATTGAGGACGACACTTGAATGGTACTATGTGACATGGTAGAATTCATAGGCACTGAAAATTGGAACTCAGTAAAAGAATCTACCACTATGAGCCAACAAGTGTTCCAAAATGGGCCTGCAAAGTCTATGTGCACTCGTTGCCGTGGGGATTGAGTTTTAAGCCAAGTTGAGAATGTCTGTGGAGGAGCTGATTGGTTGTCCATGCATGCACGACATTGTGGCGTCATCTCTTCAATGTAAGCTTCCATGCCCAGCCAAGTACAGTGCTGGTGCGCTAACTGTTTAGTGTAAGCAGTTCCCCAATGTCCTTGATGAAGAAGTTGTAACACATCTATTTGCAACACCATGGGAATGAGCACACATGATTGGCCACTGTCAGATTGTTCTAAGATCACACCTTGTTATACTGAAAGGTTATGCCAGCAAGCAAAGTATCTGTGCACTACTGAGTTCTGAATACAGTTCAATGAGTGAGGTCAAAATGTGCAAATGTTATGCAACAAAATCTTCAGATCAGGGTCCACTTCTGTGGCCTGTGCATTTTTTCTGTAATTCAATGGAAAAGATTGCAGCAATTGAAAGTCCCGTGTGTCGATCTGACAACAAGATGTATCAAAGGAATCAAAATCAGAGTCGGGCCCGATCGGAAGGCAAGAAAGGGTGTCAGCATTGCCATGCTGTACCGTAGGTCTGTACACAATTTTGTACTGGTACTGAGATAGAAGCAAAGCCAAATGTTGCAAGTTTTAGCAGTATGTGTGTGAACCAGCTCTGACATATCAAACAAGGACTGCAAAGGCTTGTGATCTGTCACTAAATAGAACTTGCGACCAAACAGATAGATACGGAATTTTGTCAACCATATACAACAGCAAAAGCTTCTTTTTCAATTTGTGAATAATTGCATTGAGTTTGAGTTAACAACTTTGAGGCAAAAGCGATAGATCTGTCTTTACAACAATTCTGTGCGAAAGAACAACTCCGATTCCGTAAGAGGAAGCGTCTACTTGCAAAATCACTGGTTTGGTAGGATAAAAATGTACTAAATATCTGTCACTGAGCAGGGCATTTCTGAGTTTCTGAAATGCGGCACGACATTCTTTTGTCCACATGAAAGGCATGTGTTTCCGACGCAAGCGATGCAGTGGAGCTGCGATCTATGAAGCGTTTGGAATGAAACAAATGTAATATGTCAACTTGCCTAGCACTGACTGCAGTTCAGATACATTGCAAGAGACAGGGAGGTCACAGATTGCAAGCAAATGAGATCGGAGGGGGTGCGCACCCTGACTGTTTATCACGTGATATAAGTTCTGTACTTCTCTCTGAAAAAAGTCACACTTTTCGAGACGACACTTGAGTCCTGCATCTGACAACACTCAAAAAAAGAGTTCACAAATTGGCAATGTGTTCCCCTGGTGTATCACCTGAGACAATAATATCATCAAGGTAATTCGAACAGAAGGGCACTTGAGCAGTCAGCTGTTCCAAGTAATGTTGGAAAATGGCAGGTGTGGAGGCACTGCCGAAGGGCAAATGCAAATACTTGAACAGTTTTAAGTGTGTATTAACAACAAATACTTTATGTGATTTTTCATCTAGTGGTATTTGCAAATAAGAATCACGCATATCTATCTGAGGGAAGCAACAGCCTGCGCCGAGCGTGTCCATAAGTTCCTCAGGGCGAGACAGTGGATAAGTGTCAATTGATGTCTGTGGATTTGACTGTAGGAAGTCAACACAAATACGAATGTGACCAGAAGGCTTTGGCATCAAAACGAATGGACTTGCTCACTAACTAGCATGTATTGGAGCAATCAGACCATTGTCTTGCAATTCTTTTAATTCACTGGCTACTTTGTCTCATCAAGCAATGGGAATGGTTTGAGTCTGGAGAAACTTAGGCTGTGCATTGTCTTTCGGGGTAATGTGTGGCACAGAATTATTAGCTTTTCCAAGTCCATGAGAAAAGAGGTCAAGAAATTCCTTAAGCAAATTAGCTACACTGTCTTTTGGATTAAAGCAGTCACTGAAAGTACATTTTCTCGGATGCTAAGGCCAAACAAGTCAAATGAATCTAAGCCAAAAATATTTTCACTCTCTCTTGATTCCAACACAGTAAATTTCGCTGGCCTAGTGTGAGATTTGTAAGTGGCAGGCAAACTACACTGTCCAAGAACTGGGGTTTCGTGTCCGTCGTATGCAGTGAGGTGCATGCAAGATTTTGGCAGTCATGGTGAGCCTAACTGTTCATACATGGCATGAGTAAGCAAAGTTACAGGAGCACCTGTGTCCAATTGAAAATCAACCCAATGGCCAGCAATTTGTAGTGTTACAAATAGTTTGTTGGAATGGCATTGCACTGCACTGGACCGAGGTGAGGGCATAACCTTACTTGAAGTACTGCTAGAACCTGTACTCGGTTTCGAAAACACCACATTGACAGAATGTGTATGAGACCTTGTATTGTGAGAGCAGGCAGAATTGGCATTCTTTTGCCATTGCAAGCAAGCTGCCTGGATGTAGCTTTTCTTTCCACGAGTAACATGTCACATAGTGTGATAGGCAGTCTTGCCACTTATGAGAAACAAAACAATGAGGGCAAGACTTCACTAGATTTACAGGCATGGTTACTTGTTTACTAGGCTGTCTGTGCGTCTTCGTGCGCACCTGTTGTGGTGGCTTATTAGGGCGGTCGCAGGCAAGAGGCAACTTGACCCAACAAATTGGGACCTGATCAAATTTATTGGCAGCTACGACACCAGAATCGAATTGTTGTAATATTTACAACATTTGATGGAGCCAAGGATCTGAGTACTTGAGAATCTGTTGTCTAATTCTGCTATGAGGGACATTGTATGTGATCGCATCACGGATCATCATGTCACTATAAAAGTTGCCACAACTACACTTCATAGTGAGACCTTATAAGTCAGTATACCCCTGATGGTACATCTGTTCTGGCTTTTTCTTAAGTTGAAAGAATTGAAATCTGGCTGCCGCGATCTGAACCTGCTGGTCTGAAGTTCCGCCGGTGATGATCCGTCATGTGGATGGGAGTGGTAGGAAGCAAGAAAGAGTTGCAGTGCCTGTTCCTGTGTGTGGGTGATGTGAAGCTTGGCCATCTGTTGTTTAAAAGTGTGTACAAAGCTCTCTACTTCTCCTGTGGACTAGGGGTGAAATGGAGCACTTGCTAGATGACGAATGCCATTTCGTTCCCAAAACTGTCCAAAGTCATGTGATGTGAACTGAGGACTGTTGTCTGTAACAATGACTTCGGGCAATCCTTCAATGGAAAAAATTGAGGACGACACTTGAATGGTACTATGTGACATGGTAGAATTCATAGGCACTGAAAATTGGAACTCAGTAAAAGAATCTACCACTATGAGCCAACAAGTGTTCCAAAATGGGCCTGCAAAGTCTATGTGCACTCGTTGCCGTGGGGATTGAGTTTTAAGCCAAGTTGAGAATGTCTGTGGAGGAGCTGATTGGTTGTCCATGCATGCACGACATTGTGGCGTCATCTCTTCAATGTAAGCTTCCATGCCCAGCCAAGTACAGTGCTGGTGCGCTAACTGTTTAGTGTAAGCAGTTCCCCAATGTCCTTGATGAAGAAGTTGTAACACATCTATTTGCAACACCATGGGAATGAGCACACATGATTGGCCACTGTCAGATTGTTCTAAGATCACACCTTGTTATACTGAAAGGTTATGCCAGCAAGCAAAGTATCTGTGCACTACTGAGTTCTGAATACAGTTCAATGAGTGAGGTCAAAATGTGCAAATGTTATGCAACAAAATCTTCAGATCAGGGTCCACTTCTGTGGCCTGTGCATTTTTTCTGTAATTCAATGGAAAAGATTGCAGCAATTGAAAGTCCCGTGTGTCGATCTGACAACAAGATGTATCAAAGGAATCAAAATCAGAGTCGGGCCCGATCGGAAGGCAAGAAAGGGTGTCAGCATTGCCATGCTGTACCGTAGGTCTGTACACAATTTTGTACTGGTACTGAGATAGAAGCAAAGCCAAATGTTGCAAGTTTTAGCAGTATGTGTGTGAACCAGCTCTGACATATCAAACAAGGACTGCAAAGGCTTGTGATCTGTCACTAAATAGAACTTGCGACCAAACAGGTAGATACGGAATTTTGTCAACCATATACAACAGCAAAAGCTTCTTTTTCAATTTGTGAATAATTGCATTGAGTTTGAGTTAACAACTTTGAGGCAAAAGCGATAGATCTGTCTTTACAACAATTCTGTGCGAAAGAACAACTCCGATTCCGTAAGAGGAAGCGTCTACTTGCAAAATCACTGGTTTGGTAGGATAAAAATGTACTAAATATCTGTCACTGAGCAGGGCATTTCTGAGTTTCTGAAATGCGGCACGACATTCTTTTGTCCACATGAAAGGCATGTGTTTCCGACGCAAGCGATGCAGTGGAGCTGCGATCTATGAAGCGTTTGGAATGAAACAAATGTAATATGTCAACTTGCCTAGCACTGACTGCAGTTCAGATACATTGCAAGAGACAGGGAGGTCACAGATTGCAAGCAAATGAGATCGGAGGGGGTGCGCACCCTGACTGTTTATCACGTGATATAAGTTCTGTACTTCTCTCTGAAAAAAGTCACACTTTTCGAGACGACACTTGAGTCCTGCATCTGACAACACTCAAAAAAAGAGTTCACAAATTGGCAATGTGTTCCCCTGGTGTATCACCTGAGACAATAATATCATCAAGGTAATTCGAACAGAAGGGCACTTGAGCAGTCAGCTGTTCCAAGTAATGTTGGAAAATGGCAGGTGTGGAGGCACTGCCGAAGGGCAAATGCAAATACTTGAACAGTTTTAAGTGTGTATTAACAACAAATACTTTATGTGATTTTTCATCTAGTGGTATTTGCAAATAAGAATCACGCATATCTATCTGAGGGAAGCAACAGCCTGCGCCGAGCGTGTCCATAAGTTCCTCAGGGCGAGACAGTGGATAAGTGTCAATTGATGTCTGTGGATTTGACTGTAGGAAGTCAACACAAATACGAATGTGACCAGAAGGCTTTGGCATCAAAACGAATGGACTTGCTCACTAACTAGCATGTATTGGAGCAATCAGACCATTGTCTTGCAATTCTTTTAATTCACTGGCTACTTTGTCTCATCAAGCAATGGGAATGGTTTGAGTCTGGAGAAACTTAGGCTGTGCATTGTCTTTCGGGGTAATGTGTGGCACAGAATTATTAGCTTTTCCAAGTCCATGAGAAAAGAGGTCAAGAAATTCCTTAAGCAAATTAGCTACACTGTCTTTTGGATTAAAGCAGTCACTGAAAGTACATTTTCTCGGATGCTAAGGCCAAACAAGTCAAATGAATCTAAGCCAAAAATATTTTCACTCTCTCTTGATTCCAACACAGTAAATTTCGCTGGCCTAGTGTGAGATTTGTAAGTGGCAGGCAAACTACACTGTCCAAGAACTGGGGTTTCGTGTCCGTCGTATGCAGTGAGGTGCATGCAAGATTTTGGCAGTCATGGTGAAAAAGGCACCAATAATCAGATGCACCTCACAACGGCATATAGTGTCAATTACACTCCTGGAAATGGAAAAAAGAACACATTGACACCGGTGTGTCAGGCCCACCATACTTGCTCCGGACACTGCGAGAGGGCTGTACAAGCAATGATCACACGCACGGCACAGCGGACACACCAGGAACCGCGGTGTTGGCCGTCGAATGGCGCTAGCTGCGCAGCATTTGTGCACCGCCGCCGTCAGTGTCAGCCAGTTTGCCATGGCATACAGAGCTCCATCGCAGTCTTTAACACGGGTAGCATGCCGCGACTGCGTGGACGTGAACCGTATGTGCAGTTGACGGACTTTGAGCGAGGGCGTATAGTGGGCATGCGGGAGGCCGGGTGGACGTACCGCCGAATTGCTCAACACGTGGGGCGTGAGGTCTCCACAGTACATCGATGTTGTCGCCAGTGGTCGGCGGAAGGTGCACGTGCCCGTCGACCTGGGACCGGACTGCAGCGACGCACGGATGCACGCCAAGACCGTAGGATCCTACGCAGTGCCGTAGGGGACCGCACCGCCACTTCCCAGCAAATTAGGGACACTGTTGCTCCTGGGGTATCGGCGAGGACCATTCGCAACCGTCTCCATGAAGCTGGGCTACGGTCCCGCACACAGTTAGGCCGTCTTCCGCTCACGCCCCAACATCGTGCAGCCCGCCTCCAGTGGTGTCACGACAGGCGTGAATGGAGGGACGAATGGAGACGTGTCGTCTTCAGCAATGAGAGTCGCTTCTGCCTTGGTGCCAATGATGGTCGTATGCGTGTTTGGCGCCGTGCAGGTGAGCGCCACAATCAGGACTGCATACGACCGAGGCACACAGGGCCAACACCCGGCATCATGGTGTGGGGAGCGATCTCCTACACTGGCCGTACACCACTTGTGATCGTCGAGGGGACACTGAATAGTGCATGGTACATCCAAACCGTCATCGAACCCATCGTTCTACCATTCCTAGACCGGCAAGGGAACTTGCTGTTCCAACAGGACAATGCACGTCCGCATGTATCCCGTGCCACCCAACGTGCTCTAGAAGGTGTAAGTCAACTACCCTGGCCAGCAAGATCTCCGGATCTGTCCCCCATTGAGCATGTTTGGGACTGGATGAAGCGTCGTGTCACGCGGTCTGCACGTCCAGCACGAACGCTTGTCCAACTGAGGCGCCAGGTGGAAATGGCATGGCAAGCCGTTCCACAGGACTACATCCAGCATCTCTACGATCGTCTCCATGGGAGAATAGCAGCCTGCATTGCTGCGAAAGGTGGATATACACTGTACTAGTGCCGACATTGTGCATGATCTGTTGCCTGTGTCTATGTGCCTGTGGTTCTGTCAGTGTGATCATGTGATGTATCTGACCCCAGGAATGTGTCAATAAAGTTTCCCCTTCCTGGGACAATGAATTCACGGTGTTCTTATTTCATTTTCCAGGAGTGTAGAATCACTGGATGATAGGTTGATGGCCAGTTTCCTCTCTCTACAGCACAAAAGCACATGGTGTTAAAATACACTTTATTACAGAAACCAATTGAGTACTTAACTTCTTGAATCTTGTCCATGTCCATATCACAACTATATACAGTGACTAACATTTCTCATAACTAGCTAAGATGCAAGGCAACAACTATCACTGTGGAAGACTAGAGCACAGTGCGATTTATTGAGGTGCAATGCGAATTGAGTCCTGCTGCGATGTACTGAGATACTGGTTGAGAGATTGACCAATTGAGATGGCTCAGTCGATGGCAGAGGCCTATATGTACACTGCCCAGGGGGTGTTATTGAAGCATTGCCTGGGGGCATGTCATGTCTTCTCTTGTCATAGGCGCACTTAGTTCAGCACCTGCTACGCAGTGTTACCTAGTGCCAACCGGTGTGCTGGCAACGGCAAACCCCAGACAGTCAGCTATTACACTCAGAAAACATTGTTACTCCATCCTAAACCTTGCTTTTCTTAGATTAGAGCTAACAGATCTGTCAGCTCCAGTCTGGTGGACAAAGTGAAACTACTAGCTAACCTAAGGGCCTTATTGAAGTTCTGCTAGTTGCTTGCCATCTTGGCCGGTAACAGCTGTGAGCACATCCTCACAGTGTGGCCATGTTTGCCCTTTTTTCTATTGGAAGTTCAGTCTTCCAGCTGTATAGTTTTCTAACCAGAATATTCAGTCAGCCAGCTGGAAATGTTGCCTAAACCCAAATTACTTGCCTCACAATACACCAGGAAATGATGGAAAATATGTCAAACCAAGTGAACGCTGCAGGTGAGGTAGGTCAGATTGATACTCCTTGCAATGTTAGGTATTTCAGCTGTCCTGTCGTTTGTCAAACTGCTTTTCCAACTGATCTAGCTGCTGCTGCCATTACATTTCCAGCAACTCTAATCTATGTTATAGCACATAATACATATGGAGCACAATCCTCATTATCCATATCACGTCACTGACCTTGTAACATATGTATTATGTATAAGGTTGTCAGCGATAATGAGACAGTACTCAGCAACACCGAGTCTATAACAAATACCAAGCCAAAGCCAGTGTAAGCCAATGAGTAAAAGTCAAATAGTAACCAAAGCAAGACCAGGTACAATAAGAGGGTCATTACCATTTGACTATTGATGAAAAACTAGAGGCTTCAGGCAGACAAAGTGTCTACATCTTGCTGTGGCACAATCTCTATAGGATCTAGTGGAGCAGAGGCTTCTGGTAGCCTTTGCTAGTGAGAAGTGTATGTGCTTAATGCACTGAAATGCTAATATTATCCGTGGACTCCATACTGATATTTACTGCTGGACAAGGACATAAAAGCGACTGCTGTGTTTGGATGCAGGCTGAGTTGGTATCCCTTTGCTCCCAGCTTCAGGCAGTGTTGGCTTCGGTCACACAGCTTGAGGCTGTTGCCAATGGACATTGGGAGTCCGGACGGGGGTTTGTCGGGGACGGCCAGCTTGTCCCACGCATCCCCTGATCGGACTACGGCTGTGGTTGCCCGGGATACTGCCCACATTGAGGCTGACCCCTCACCCTTGGTAGATTGGGAGGTCGTCTCGAGGTGTGGCAGGGGGCGAAAGACATTCCGGAGTGCTGAACGGAAGGCCTCTCCAGTTTGTCTGACGAACCGGTTTCAGTCTCTGTCTCCGGCTGATACTGATCTTCGGCCGGACATGGCTGCTTGTCCTGTTCCAGAGGTTGCCCCTCAGTCTGCAAGATCCGGGCGGTCGCAGAGGGTGGGCTTACTGGTAGTTGGGAGCTCCAACTTCAGGCGCGTAATGGGACCCCTTAGGGATATGGCTGCAAGGGAGATGAAGAAAACCAATGTGCACTCCGTGTGCATACCGGGGGGAGTCGTTCCAGATGTGGAAAGGGTCCTTCCGGATCCCATAAAGGGTACAGGGTGCACCCATCTGCAGGTGGTCGCTCATGTAGGCATCAATGATGTGTGTCGCTATGGATCGGAGGAAATCCTCTCTGGCTTCCGGCGGCTATCTGATTTGGTGAAGACTGCCAGTCTCACTAGTGGGATGAAAGCAGAGCTCACCATCTGCAGCCTCGTCGACAGGACTGACTGCGGACCTATGGTACCGATCTGAGTGGAGGGTCTGAATCAGAGGCTGAGACGGTTCTGCGACCATGTGGGCTGCAGATTCCTCGACTTGCGCCATAGGGTGGTGGGGTTTCGGGTTCCGCTGGATAGGTCAGGAGTCCACTACACACTGCAGGTGGCTACATGGGTAGCAGGGGTTGTGTGGCATGGACTGGGCGGTTTTTTAGGTTAGATGGCCTCGGGCAAGTACAGAAAGGGCAACAGCCTCAGAGTGTGTGGGGCAAAGTCAGGATATGCGGGTACCAAGCAGCAATTGGTATTGTAATTTAAACTGTCGAAGCTGTGTTGGTAAAGTACCGGAACTTCAAGCGCGGATAGAAAACACCGAAGCTGAAATCGTTATAGGTACGGAAAGCTGGCTGAAGCCAGAGATAAATTCTGCCGAAATTTTTACAGAGGTACAGACGGTGTTTAGGAAGGATAGTTTGCATGCAACCGGTGGTGGAGTGTTCGTCGCTGTTAGTAGTAGTTTATCCTGTAGTGAAGTAGAAGTGGATAGTTCCTGTGAATTATTATGGGTGGAGGTTACACTCAACAACCGAGCTGGGTTAATAATTGGCTCCTTTTACCGACCTCCCGACTCAACAGCATTAGTGGCAGAACAACTGAGAGAAAATCTGGAATACATTTCACATAAATTTCCTCAGCATGTTATAGTCGTAGCTGGAGATTTCTATTTACCAAATATAGAGTGGAAACTCAGATGTTTAGGACGGTTGGTAGGGACAGAGCATTGAGTGACATTATACTGAGTGCACTATCGGAATATTACCTCGAGCAATTAAACAGAGAACCGACTTGTGGAGATAACATCTTGGACCTACTGATAACAAACAGACCCGAACTTTTCGACTCTGTAAGTGCTGAGCAGGGAATCGGTGATCATAAGGCCATTGCAGCGTCCCTGAATATGGAGGTAAATAGGAATATAAAAAAAGGGAGGAAGGTTTATCTGTTTAGCAAGAGTAATAAGAGGCAGATTTCATACTACCTAACAGATCAAAATGAAAATTTCTGTTCCGACACTGACAATGTTGAGTGTTTATGGAAAAAGTTCAAGGCAATCATAAAATCAACTGTCTTGGAAGAATTCATAACACACAGCTGTGTGAAGGTATGTTTTTTTATGGTTGGTTTTAGTCTTATAAGGAAACATCAATGACTTGACCTCATATTTTAGGAGAAAAATGCACACTAAAAAGGTATCAGTCCCAGCATACGATCCATCTCAACAATTTGGACCAGAATTCTGAAAATACAGTTTTTAAACATGCATGTGACAGTTTTTAAACATGAATGTGCGCAGGTTGTCACTTACTCCACCCCAGGAGCTTAATGGCCGAGCACAAAGTACTATACAGTAGAGTGAGTAAGAGATTTGTGAAATAATATTTTGACATTGGCAACATGGTTTCGTCTTCGTGTCAAAATGTGCAGTTTCTAACCTGTATTTGATGCCAGAGGTCTTTTTGCTTTGAACATTTTGATGTTGCAGTTCAGAAATGCTGTGAAAATGGGTGAAATGAATGAGTGTGTCATTAAAGAAGTTGTGTAGCTTTAAGTAATTATTAATATTGCTGTTATGCATTATTTTCTTTGGTTATTAAAGTTAGCACTGTTAGAGTGAAGTACCTTTGCAGGAGGTGCTCTGTTCTTCAGTGTGATTGGCGTGACTGAATTGTAAAGAAAAGATGATTAGTTTCATTCCATAATACTTCTCCAGTTGCTTGGGTTTATTCATTTTGATTTTGAACCAAACATAAAGGTGCAGAATAACATTAATACATGAACATTTTTAGAATATAATGGAACATATACATGTGTGAGGTTGACATATTATGTACTAGTCATATTACATACTACTTTTCACATAGAATGTGTTCTCAAACAAGATTTCAAAACATGTTGGGTAGATGTGTTCACCTTTCCCCTCCTCTTCCCCTGGCTGCAACATTCTGGGATAACAGGGCTCTGGTTGTCATGTTGCTGTACAGTATTTCTCACTGAGGCATTAGGCAACTGCAGTGGGGTGGAGTAGTTGACAAATAATCGATGCATGTGAAAGTTTAAAAGTTGCACTTTCAGTAGGCCATAACTGTGTTCTGTCAGTACTTTTGGCCAAATTTTTGCATGGAATCAATTGCTGGGGCTGATATTCTGCAAGTGTCCTTTTTTCTCCTTAAAATATGAGGTCAAGTTGGGGATGTTCCCTTCTTAGGCTGTCATGACACCTCGTAAGCAAGAAAAAAAATTAGAAAACATTTCAAACTATTTAAATGTCTGATGGAAGTCACTGAGTGTTGTCATTATCAGACACTAGATGAGTATAGAGTGGGTAATTTGTGCTCCATTTTAAACAAAAGCTAGTTTTTCATGTACCTTGATGTTTATGACATTGTATCTCTTGATCCATGTGCCATACAGTGATATACATTTACAGGTATATTCAGTGGTGTACAAGGTCTCTCCAAAAAATTCCGGAACTTTGTCCACAAAACTTTTCTACGCTTGCCTTCTACTTATTGTGCATGGACTGCCTTGAAACACTTTCCTTCAGAATTGATGCACTGCTCCCAACACTGTTTCCACTTCCAGAAGCAGTCTTGGTATGTCTTTTGCTGGATCGCATGCAGCACCATCTGCGAATTTTCTTCTATCTCGTCTGTCTTCGCAAATCTTCATCCTTTCAATACCTCAACATCATAACCATAGACTCTCGTCTCATCACCAATTATGATTCTCTTAAGGAACACCTTGTTCTCATTTGTGTGATCGAAAAGCTCTTCACAAAATACGAGGCAATGATTTTTCTGGTCTTGAACTGCGAACCATGGGACAAACTTGGCAGCAACATAATGCATTCCAAGATACTGTGTCAGGATTTCATGACATGATCCAACTGAAATGTTATATTGTTCTGCAATCTCTCAGTCAGTCAGTTCTTGATTGGCACATGCAATTTCATTTCAGTCTTGACTTTAGCATCATCGGTAGACACTGAATAGCATCGTGGACGAGGGTCATCTTTAACTTCTGTCCGACCATTTTTAAATTGTGTGAACCATTTCTAGCTCCTAGTATGGCTTAAACATTCATCACCATGCTTCCTGCTTGATTTGGTGTGTGTATGTAAAGGTTTTCTTGAGTGTCACACAAAATTTTATGCAGACACGTTTCTCTTTCTAACTCTACCATCTTGAAATTCGCAAACTGTATGACACAATGTTCTACTCGATACAGCACTGGGCAATAACTAACAGATATACAACAGTGAAACTTCCGTCAGTTACACATTAAATACAGGGGTGTACTAGGATGCCAACCACATTTTGCCCCAACACACCATTGGAATGAAATTACGAATATTTTGGAATTTTTTGAACAGACCTCGTATGTGGACTCTGTCTGCAAAATGTGTTGCAAATAAAGATAGTAGTAAAGGAGTAATAAAGTGGAATATTATGCTTGATGCACCAGTTTTTATGCTTGAACAGCAAAAATGTAGTACACAATAAACATTTTTCCTTTCATCATTTGTGGGGAGTGCTTTGAAAATGTTTGATATTACTCATAGAGTTTGTTGGAAGTCACTAGGTGCTCTCATTCTCCAATACTGGCTCAATAAGGTCTGGGTAATTTGAGTTTTGTGAGTAATGCTGCCTAACTGTTAATACTTGACATGTTGCATTAAACTTTTAAGAGAAGATTACAGTTCTTAATGAGCAGATTATGGGAGCAGTGTAAGTTTCTAAATTCGGTCAGCAAGTGTATGTAATATTGAAAATCAAAGTTTTGGTGCTCCTGGAAGCTGTTAGATCTGCAACCTGCAACTGGCACTGGGTGATTAGTGTCTAAGGTTAGCCATTTAATTATATAGATTCCATAACCCATTGTATATTGTATGTTATTGGTCCTGTTGTCTATGGAAGCATCTTATGCGTAAGACATTGGACAAGTCAGTTTATAAGTATACAGGTGAAAGTGATTTCTATGCATACTTATTTAAAATTAGAATAATACACTTAATATGTTAAGTATTTACATAGCACACTTCATAAATTTAAATATTGTTCAGTTGAGTGAAAGCAGTGATGTTGTAAATATGTCTTTAAAGGTTTCCCAAAGATTTTGACCTCAGTAGTTGATTTTATGTTATCAGGAAGTTTGTTATAAAGTTTAACTCCAATGTGGAAAGTGCAGTTTTGGCACAAGGATTGTTGATTTAAGTCATAAGTAAGTTTTTGTTTTGTGTGGTAAAGTGATCATGTTCTTTTCTTTTCTTTTCTTTTCCTTTCTTTCCTTTTCAATCTGCAGCCCTTACTCAATACATTTATTTTATAAAATATAAGAGTTTCCTCAATGGAGGTACATGTTAAACGAGGAATACCAGAGATCTTAAATAGAGGTTTACACGAGTCTCGAAGTTTACATCCAAACATGATTCTAATAACCCTGTTTTGTAGTCTGAAAGTGCTGATAGCTGATTTAGAGTTTTCCCAGAAACTGACCCATAGTTAAGGTGAGAATGAAAGAAGGCATGATATGCATTCATTACTATTTCCTCACTACAGAAGGTTTAGCTAGCAAAGGTGGTAGCATATTTTGCTCTATTTTCGCATTAAGGTATTCAATTTGTTTATTCCACTTTATATTGCTTTGCGACCATATTACTAATAAATTGGTTCCCGTACTGTTACCAGTTGGTTCATCATTGATAAAGATAAATGGGATAAAATATCTTTGTTTGGAGCATTGTGGGATTTTAGTGCAATAGATTGTTTACTATTTATTACAAGGTGGTTGTTCTATGCCCAGATGCTAAGTCTTTTGCAACAGTGTTTACTGATTGCTGTAATTCTTCTTTACTTTCCCCTTGTAGAAGAATTGTTGTGTCATCTGCAAATATGATCGTATTATGTGCATTCACATTTAAGTTTAGATCATTTATGTTCAGAAGTAATAGAAAGGGTTTCGTTATTGGTTCTTGGGGTACACCATATTTAATTGCTTTATAGTCTGAAAAGTGTTGAAAGATAGTTTTTAAGTTGACCTTTGTGCGCTTGATGCGTGCTGCTTGCTTACGATTGCGCAGGAAGAAACTGATCCAGTTGTTGGACAGACTTCGAATACTGTATTTTTCAAACCTTGACAGCAAATCTTATGATCCAACATGTCCAATGCTTTTGATTGGTCAATAAATGCTCCTGTTGATTCCTGTATCTTTTCTGTCAGGCTTAGTGTGTAACTGATGCACTCGTAAATGGCAGTTGGTGTTGATCTCTTGATTATTAGCACTTCAATCATGTAGAAAAAGTCAGTTTATGGAATATAATGGACATGTTTTGTTTGTGTATATGGATGCATAATAATTATTTACATATTACTAAATAGTAGTGTGGCTTAAATATAACAGAAAGAAACATATTCATCATTGATATTATTCGTGTTACTAATGAAATGTCTTAAGTTTTATGGCCAGGTAAATGGCTTTGTCTTCTATAGTATATGTAGTACTAATCTTCAATTTAAAAAATTGTCTGTAGGAGGATCTGAGGGTAAAGATTTCAGCTTAGATGTAAAATTGGCTTTGTTATCTGTCATACATATTATATATGTGGCAAATGATCCGAGATTAATTTGGCCGCATATTTAACGCCTTCTGAGACAGTGAAGAGTAATTAGATTACGTTGTGGTTCTAGAATTACAACTGTGTCCATCACTACTTTTTCCCTCGATTTTTTAAATTTTTATTGATTATTATTGACGATAAATTTACATATTGTGAAGGTTTGTTTTGAAAAGACACCTACAAGGTAAATTTACATGAACAGTACATATAATTCTCAGTGTTCACTTTTGCTCAAAAATGATGAGTTTCTTTCAGAAAATTACACATGGAGATACAAGTAAGCAGAAATGTGCCAGAAGTTTGAAAATATTGATTTGTATGTTTCTAAAGCTACCAGTTATGCAATACCTTTTCATGTCAGTAGACTTAACAGTGTATGTAGCTTACATTTAATGAACCCAATCATAGTGAGCAAATAATTCTGTAACATGAATATAATAAGTTATCAATAACAGTTGCTAATTCAAGTGTAGAGTGTTTCCCATAATCTTCTGTATCTAGTATTTGTTCTACACACATTGTTTTTATATACTGCCGAAGAGTTTTAGAGTAATATTTTAAAAATTCCATGCTTCAGAGCGAAATGCTTATTAAACATTGGGTGGTCAGCTGCTGTCTTGTGTGTGTCTCAAGTCCCAGTTAGTCATCTTAATCAAACATCATTTTATTGCTGTTCAATTGTTGCCACTCATTGGTTGTATTGTGAGGTGACTTCCCACTCCTCAGTGGGAACCACTAAAGACAATCACTATGCAAGCAGTGATTTGATGTGATTTGTGTAAAAGATGTTAACTGCAAAAATATGTATAACTTACACCATTGTTGTGGGGTACAGAGTACCGCTCTTAAAAAACACATTCATTTAGTTAGATCCAACATACAAACGTGATGATGACATGCATATATATCAGATGTTTCTTTGGATTTTGATATGTGCTCAAGTAAGAAGTAAGTAGTGTGTGTGTGTGTGTGTGTGTGTGTGTGTGTGTGTGTGTGTTAATTATGTAACTGCCGTACACATAGCATCATGTGAGTGCTGTTGCATGTGAACTGTTTTCTTGCATTTTGCAATTTGTCCATTTGATAAAGGCCACATATCTAAAATTCCAATAGTGGTTTGCGCAAATAAATAATTTTACAGTCAAAAGTTGATCATGATATCACTTACACTAAATAAATTAGCATCTTATTTTAAACTTACTGTATTATGCATACCAATATCATTCCCTGATTATGATTAAGCCTTAAGTATTATACTAGTGTGTTCATCACTTGTATAATTCCTACTTTTATCAAACCTGTTTAATTCGATTCTTGTTGTTGTTGTTGTTGTTGTTGTTGTTGTCTTCAGTCCAGAGACCGGTTTGATGCAGCTCTCCTTGCTGCTCTATCCTGTGCAACCTTCTTCATCTCCCAGTACCTACTGCAACCTACATCCTTCAATATCTGTTTAGTGTATTCATCTCTTGGTCTCCCTCTACGATTTTTATCGTCCACGCTGCCCTCCAATACTAAATTGGTGATCCCTTGATGCCTCAGAATATGTCCTACCAACCGATCCCTTCTTCTGGTCAAGTTGTGCCACAAACTTCTCTTCTCCCCAATCCTATTCAATACTTCCTCATTAGTTATGTGATTTACCCATCTAATCTTCAACATTCTTCTGTAGCACCACATTTCGAAAGCTTCTATTCTCTTCTTGTCCAAACTATTTATCGTCCATGTTTCACTTCCATACATGGCTACACTCCATACAAATACTTTCAGAAACAACTTCCTGACACTTAAATCTATACTCGATGTTAACAAATTTCTCTTCTTCAAAAACGCTTTTCTTGCCATTGCCGGTCTACATTTTATATCCTCTCTACTTCAACCGTCATGTCAAGAAAAGAGTAATAGTTTCTTTGAACAGTTTTAATCAACATTTTTGGGACAGTGATAAAAAAAAATTTTTTTAATTTTCTTTTTAAAATTCGGTCTTGATCACACCACGTATGCTACAAGAACATAGGTGACCGGTTTCGGTCATATCACATGACCATCATTAGACCTGTAATTTAATTTAGAAAGTAATAGAAACCTTACTTGATTGACAATAAAATATGACAAAATATTTATAAGGATAAAATACAATAAGACTTGTTATACCCATGGCATCGTTCGAAGATGATAGGTGGAGCACTCTTCTGAACTGCTGTGATGTCAGCTGGTGCCAGCAAGCGACGGGCATACGCTTAAATACGAAGATGTTCCACCTACCTCTTCCCCCTCTACCTCACGTCAACAAATCAGTGTAAAGCGGGTTCACATAATCGTCAAAACGTAGAAAAACAAAGTACAATAATAACATGAAAATAGTTATGTATAAAATATCTCGTTACAACCATGTAACTACTTAAATATTGTATAAGATGTCAATTAAAATCTTAAAATAACTGTACAGATGATGTATACTCAGTGTGCCCCCTATGGGCTAAGGTGGTACTACCACAATGGTTTCAAAGTCGACGATGTTGTGAAGGTCTTTGGCATTGCGGCATCATATCGATATGTGAGTTGTGACTTGACTGCAAGTATACACCTATGCTAGAGTCAGTCTGTCTGTCTTATATTAACTTTATTTGGCACTGGAGATATATGTAATAATGGAATGATAAGCTGCAGAGTGATATGATATTACATACAAAAAAATGGCTCTGAGCACTATGGGACTCAACTGCTGAGGTCATAAGTCCCCTAGAACTTAGAACTACTTAAACCTAACTAACCTAAGGACAACACACACATCCATGCCCGAGGCAGGATTCGAACCTGCGACCGTAGCGGTCGCGCGGTTCCAGACTGTAGCGCCAGAACCGCTCGGCCACCAGCGGCCGGCCGATATTACATACACTTTTTAACTGATTTATTAAAAATTGAGTTATATTTCATAATATTATTATTGTACTTTGTTTTTCTACGTTTTGATGATTATGTGAAACCGTTTTACACTGATTGGTTGATGTGAGGTAGAGGGAGAAGAGGTAGATGGAGCATCTTCACATTTAAGAGTATGCATGTCACTTGCTGGCACCAGTTGACATCACAGCAGCTGAGAAGAGTGCTCCACCTACCATTTTCGAAGGATGCCATGGGTATAACAGGTCTTATTGTAATTTATCCTTATAAGCATTTTGTCATATTTGATTGTCAATCTAGTAAGGTTTCTATTACTGTCCAAATTAAATTACAGGTCTGATTATGGTCTGTGATATGACCGAAACCGGTCACCTATGTTCTTGTAGCATACATGGTGTGATCAAGACTGAATTTTAAAAAGAAAAATTTATTAATAGTTTCTTTGTTTTGTTGTTATGAATCATACTTAGGAAAATAAGCCCCTGAGACTGTTATGGCTCTGTCCAGTGCTTGGTGTTTTAATGGATGAGTACTGTAATCATATGAAAGTTCCTGACAAATTAAAACCATGAACTGGGCTGGGACTTAAACCTGGGATCTTTATGTTTTGTGGGCTATACTGTCTGTGCTATCGAAGCCAAAATCGTGACCCACCAAATTCCCCACAATATCCTTTCTTCCAGGAGTGCCAGTCCTGAAAATTATGTAGAACAACTTCTGAGTGGTTTTGAAGGTAGGACAAAAGGTACTGGTTGAAGTAAAGTTGTGAGATCAGGTCGTAAGTTGTGCTTCGATAGCTCAGTTGATAGAGCACTTTCCAATGAAAAGCAATGGTCACAGGTTTGAGTCACGATCTGCTCACAGTTTTAATTGACAGGAAGTTTCAAATCAGCACACACTCCACTGCAGAGGGAAAATTGCTCTTGGAAGTGTAGTCATCCCTCATGCAGTTTATAAACCACATTTGGGCTATCTTTTGATAGAGGAATAATGTAAAGAAAGTGTAGAATCACTATTTATTCCATCTTCCAAGACATGCTCATTATTGCTCTGTGTATTGCGTCAGTTTGAACTGTAATTACTAAGCTGTCACTATGTGTATAATATAGAATTATCTTCAAAGGAGCAAAGTCTTTGGGTTATTATTCGTAGACAAATAAAATTTTTACTTTTTTTTTTTAAATTTTATTTTATTTGCAAGAGATCAAGTATGAATTAAGTGCATTATCCATGTAGTGTAATATGCAAAATAAATAGGTAGGTTAGCAGATACAATCACAAAACTAAGTTTCCCTTTTTTTCCTTTAGCACTCCCCTCTCTTTACTGGAGGCAGAAGCTGTGGATATAGGCAATGGAACTGGATCACGACCAGCACGATCCAATCCAATGAACATGCCCATTTCAACTGGAGGAACTCGACCTATAGTACCAGTGTTAATTGAATCGGGATCAAGTAGTATGTCTATTATTCCTAATTTTTTATCTAACTTTGTAAAGTAGCTATTGTTCCTTTAGATTGTTGTGTAACATGTACTATATTACATCACTCTGCCTGACACTTGTCAGAAAGAACATAATAATAATAATAATAAATGAAATGAAAAGTGTTGTTTTTTTATTTTACTATAATCAGTGACTGGACTGTGGTATTTAACTGCTGTCACTGTGCAATAAAGAATAAACATAATTATGTCCTTGGTATGAAACTTTTCATTTGGTTTTTATGGATCGCTTGAAATAACTTGAGACATAACTGATATTCTGTTCTCAGAATTGTGCGTTTCTTAAAAATATAAAAGACATGAGCTACTTACTTTTTTGCTCCTCAAGGCAGGGATAAAATTTACTTTGCCATCTTACAGTTTTAAATTAAAATCAGCTGAATGTGACACATGAGGCTATTGCTTACAGTTTTTCTTATGTTTTGTATATCTTATAGTGTTAATGTGAGGATGATGATGCTGGTTCATTGTGCGTACTTTAACTTCTTTAAAGACTTTGATTTTTGGGTAATACAAATAAAGTAAATCATCTATTTTTTCCACATTAGTGAGCAATAAGAATGATACATAATGTTTACAAACACAATATTCACAGGAAATTCTATATACTGTTCTTAATGTCATCAACAAGTTTTCTGCAACAAGGAATAAGGAACTAGTGTAAATTCAAAAGAAAGTTAAAACTTACCTTATAAGCCAATCACAAAGATACCTGCCCAATTAGCTGCATATGTTAGCATGGTGCTTCAGGGACTCCTGCAGGTTTACTGCTCCCTGACTGAATCCTCCCGGCAGTTTAACATTGAAGGCTAGTGTTCACGGCAGACTGTATGTGGTTTGTCACATCTGACAAGGTGAATACTGGGTTAGTATCCAAGACCCACCTCAGTTACACAATTCTCAAGCATTTAGAAATTGTTCACACATTTCCATATGGGTAACACTACACACAGACAAGTGGTGTGCATATGTTCCCCCTAGGGCAGTAATGGGCTGGTGACATGAAGTGATCCTGGCCAACCCTTCAGTTAACCGTGCAAATTCTGGTGTAACCAAGCTGACCTGCATAGATGTGAGACAAAAGCAAACAAGGGGAGGGGGGGGGGGGGGGGCTGGAAAAGCAAAGCCACTCACAAAAATAATACAGAATACAGAATCAAGTTAGCAAATAGATGGGTTTCCTGCTAATTTATTTCCATTTATTGTGTGTGTAAGCACAAATATAATATAATAATTTAATGATAATTAATTGTTAATATTGTGTACTGAATTAGTTCCTGACATCTACTTGTCTTGTCAGTGTACTCACTCACATTCTTCAGAATTCACCTTCATGATGGAATCTATTGAAATACATGGATTTTTGTTCAACTTTTTAATTTTTTCTGCAATTTCAGTGTGATAAAGCTCCTCTGCAGATTAGTGTAATACTTAGTAAAGTGCAGCCTGACCTTTTTTTAATAAACTGGTCATAAATGAAAGAATGAGTTACTAGGAGACTATGAAATTTTGCTGAATTATTGCTTGTTTCTCTTCATCATAGTTTGTTCAGTCATTTTATTCTTTTCTTGGACAAACAAAGGTTGATGCTTCCAATAAATTTATTTTTGTACGATGTTTGATTCGAGTTCCTGTTTTCTTATGTGTATAACATATAATTTAAAAAACATTTTAGATCTAACAGAAAATAAAAAATATACTATTATTTCATATCTATTTATGGATTTCTGAAAACTTGCATACCGTATTTACTCGAATCTAAGCCGCACCTGAAAAATGAGACTCGAAATCAAGGGAAAAAAAATTTCCCGAATATAAGCCGCACCTGAAATTTCAGACTCGAAATTCAAGGGGAGAGAAAAGTTGTAGGCCGCACCTTCAAATCGAAACAAAGTTGGTCTATTGTAATATGAGACACCATTTAGGTCGAATGAATGACAATACAGCTACAGTAGTTTGGTTCAAGTCGTAAGCTTAGCAGTTAAGCTTTACCAGGTAGCCATTGCTATGCGTCAGGCGCTCTGTCTGTGTTTATACGGATACCCTTCCTTTTTCACGTGCTTCTTCTGGTTGGAATCGGTTGCCTATTTTTCTTTGATCTGATAAGTGCTGCTCTCTTTGTTATAGGTGTTTACGTCACTCTAAGCTGAAAATGCATTATTGTACTCTGCCATGCATTGTTTGACGCATTCTGATAATGAGTGTTTACGACCTGTCGCCGCTCGCGGCATGGCTTGCTTTTGTGCGCACTACCACCGCTTACAATAAAAAAAAAAGAGAGGAATTGTCTCATTAGTGAAACAATGGCAAGAGACTGGTATTTGTTGTTACTTACACTGCTGCCTTCTTTGATAATGATCAACAAGAACCAAATAATAGACTGCGTATGATAGATGTTCTGAACGAGAGTTTAGCAAAAATTTTTCTCTGTTTGAAAATCTTTGCAGACGCCTCTCGTGTACATTACATTCTGCACAGCAATTAGAGTCATCTTAGATTTAAAAATCTAGTCAATTGCCGTGCTTCATTTCTGATTGTATCACTGTTAGGCATAAGAATATTACGAATATAAACATGACATGATATGTATATTCTTCCGCATTTGTTGTTGTCTCACACTAGTTTCGTAGGTTATTAGGCAGAAGGATTTAAGTGAGATAGCAGCAAACACGAAAGAATACATGGCAAAATGTTTATATCCGTATTATTCTTATGGTGAAGAGAATACTGCATATGATTCACAATTCATAAAAGTTCCTATTAGCAACCATCTCTTCTCACAGGTAGGAAAAAATTCAGAACATAGAGTTGGCCATATTGACAAACATCCCAAACAATCTTGCCAGTCGGATTTTCATAGTACATTGAAATGCTGCTACATTCGAAGATGAACAATACGAAATATTTATTTACTTCGTTGGATAATGTATGAAAATGCAGTGGTCGAAACTCGGGGCGGAGAAAAAAGCTCGTTTTCCACCTTTTTTAAAATTTATTTACTGACGCAGAAGTTTTGGCGCCAATATTTATCTTTGTGCCTGCAAAGCATGCCTGTGTAGCGCTTACATATATTTGACGGCAGAAGTTAGTTGTGGCGGCACCTACCAACATTTTTCAGAACTTCCGCTTACTTTGCACTCGATTCTAAGCTGCAGGCGGTTTTTTGGATTACAAAAAACGGAAAAAAATTTGCGGCTTAGATTCGAGTAAATATGGTAGGCTTATGTATTCAGCCGGACAAAAACTTTAAAAAATATAAACATAAGTATATATTAATGTACATTCTATAAGTTATTTAAAATTCAAGTAAAACATCTGTACCTGTTACATTTACATTTATACTCAACTCAACAAGCTATCATATATAGTGTCAGCATTAACGCTTCCACCCCTCCCACATCCATCCTCACCAGTATTTTTCCATTTCATTCATTGATGCTACAAAGATAAAAAGTTGGTAGAACGTCTTTAGATATACCTTTAATTTTCTGTATTATTGCTGTTTACCAAAATGTGGAAGAAGTCTTTCAGCGTGTGTGTGTGACAATTTATTCTGTCATTTCATGCTACTGTTCTTATATGATAAAAAGGTGTGACTTATAACTGCAACATCTTGAAGTATTCTATAATGTTGTGAAATAAGTTTTCTTATCTGAAGTTGTTACTACTCATATAATTAACTTGAAATTTTAACTCAGTCACTGTATTGCAGGTAGTTATGAGCAGTCACCAAGATTAATGGAAGTGTATGGTGGAGATGGTGTGGATTCAGATGGTTCTGCAGGTCCTGGTGAAATACAATTAAGAGAAGATCTAGCAGATGCCATGATGGAAAGCCCCGGAGTAGCTATTCGAGACACAGGTAATTTTCAACTTAATGTAATATAATGTATCTTAAGTAAATAGACTGGTGTAGGCTAGTTCTGTAGCACCTGTTGCTGTTCAAGAATTTTTATTTTTAATTTTTAAATTAAGTTGTTTCTTGGAATCATTCTGGATTCAGTAGACAATTGTTGTAATGTTTATTGAAGTAACTGCCTTCTTTGGTAAATGGCATTACTGAGCAAGAACTAGCCAGAGACAGGTTTACTAAATGTCAAGTGTTCCAAATTTCTACAGTCATGTGCATCATGTAATTAAAATAGATTCAGAAATGTATTCTGTTATTGTTTTGTAATGCGTAGTACAACTAAATAGTTTAGTCATTATAAATTTTCTAGATTGAAAATTGTGTTTTCCATTATTAACAACAATTTAGAAACACCTGCCTCTGGCTTTTTCTTTGTTCAAAGGAAGAAGAATGGTCGTTGGAAACAGAAGCAGCCCCATAGGCAAGAGATGTTCAATTCCCGTCGAAAAAATTGTGAACCCTGTGGGAACAGTTATAACAGTGTCCGTGCCTTCGGATGAGGAAGGAACCACCATGGTGTCATATAAATCAGTGAGGAACGTGAATAACAGTGCCTCTGAGGAAGAAAATATCATGCATTGGCCAACAATAGTGAAGCCTAATGTTCATGAAGTAGGCACTTGCATTAATGATGCAGTTGTTGCTGTGGGTAATGTGACTACGGACAGGGTTAACTGCAAGAAAAGTAAACAAGAAAATCTTTCGTGTGCATCTACTGAGAAAAATTGTTTGCAAATGAGAGTACATCCGTCTGATAAAACATGTTTGGAAAATGAATTGTTGATGAGAGATGTGGTTCAGTCAACAAATAACAAAAAATCAAAGTTGAAACAAGAATCTACAAAACAAGAAAGAAACCTTGTAGCTGGTAGTCAAAAAAAGGAAAAAAATCACAAGCGAATGAACTTAGATAGTATCACAGAAAGACAAATGAGCACTGACAGCATGGATTTTAATATGAAATCAAAGAAAAATTGTGTGATGGATTCTCATACTACATCAAAATATTGTGATGAAGAATGTAGTCAAACTATTGAGATGTTGGAAGTTACAGATACTGACAGACCTGCCTTGGAGAATGTAAAAACAAACATTGTTGCTAAAAAAGAAAATGAGACCTCTGATGCAAGGAAAAAAAATTCAGAGACAACTCAAAATAGACAGGCAACCAAAGAAGTTAATGATTCATATCTTGCGCCTGTAAAGCAAGAAGATATTTTGTTACATAGCAGTAAAGAGGAATATTTTTGTAACTTAAAATCACAGATACAGCTTGAAAACAAGTGCACACTCCCAAGTTTAGATTTAAGAAATTCAAGTTTTGGCGATATTCACAGTTCTGTTTCTACATTTAATACAGAATTCAGCAGCAGTGTTGTGCCTTCTGCTGCCAAAGTAGGTACTCGTAAAAGCCAGACTGATTCCACAAAGACAGAAACTGAGTCTCAAGTGTTGAATCTGGAGGACATCAATATTTCAACTAATAAAACTGTGGGAGTTCCTTCTCCAAAGTTATGGAGCAAAATTGTAGCTACACCTCCCAAAGATAAGCAATACTGTCAGCCAGGTAAATCAGATAGTTCAAGCTCATCTACAAAATTAGAAAATAGTGACAGCACTACAGGGGAAGCAGTTTCTTTAAAAGCAGAAAAATGTGATTTCACAAATAGTTCACCACCACCTCAAAAGTGTTGGTCCCAAGTTTCTAATGTCAAAGAAATAAATACTGAAATTCTAACTCCAGATGGAATTACACAGAAGCAACTGGTACCCGATAACTCACACTTTGAAGATATTTCTGATCATACCTTCAAGAAGAAAGTTGTCACAGCTTCTTTATCTCTTATTGACACTTCAGAATCTATAGATGCTAGTATCACACTAAGAGATGATTACAATGATTGTGTAAAAGAGCCATCAGGGCTGGTCCCAGATAATTTGGAAAAAACACTCTTTCCCCATAAGATTGATTCCCAGGTTGAATCAGTGTCAGAAAGTGTAATTTTTAATGACGACGAAGTGGGAAGTGATACTGGAAATACTTCTTCACAGTCTATAAAGAAAAGTCGCCGGTCTAAGAAAAAGAGAAGATAACTGAAGGAAAAGTAACAATGAAAAATTCTATAATAGTGTCTGACTTCGATCTTGAGGTTGTGAAAGCTAAACTTGCAGTTAGCCAAATCTGAACTGAGATTACATTAGTCAGATAAATACAGTGCCTAGGCAATAATGTCAGTTTAGTTGATAGATTTTTATTATTATTTATTTGTTGCTATGTACTTGCAAGTGCATGTACATTAAACAATGTTATATTATGTGGCTGTTCACTTGACAAAGAATGTGTGAGTTTATTCATGATGACTGTTGTATCTAATACAATACTCATTTGTAAAATAATTGTTTTTGCAGACAATGCAGAGTAGTCAGTCACTATATTTATTTTCATGTAGAAATATGTTTCACTATTACTCATTGCAGTATTATTGCCATATTTATTTACAGGCAGCTCTATGAAATATTTACTTTAAAAGTAACGTCTTGTTTGATATCTTGACAAAAAAATTATTTTTATTCGAGCTTCACTAAGTGAACTTTAATAATGTTACTTTTACTTTGCTGAATTTGATTTCATTATTTGAATCAGTTTGTTGGATTTTATTCCATATTTGTGATATTACATTATTGTTATGTGGTAGTGTATAATGGATTTAGAAAATTTATTATTGTACAACAAGAAGATTCTGATATCTAAAGCTCTCTGTCTATGTGACAAACCAACAAAATCGGTGATCATGTAAGTTCATGATAAATGATATTCAGTAAGAGAAGTATGCATGTGTGTGTGCTCTTAAACTGTTATCTTGTATAAGATGTGTTCATTGTATCATCTATGATATGAGTGGTGAATCTTATTTTCTTTGTCATCTTAAACATGCCCATAGTCAGCAAGCGATTAATTTAGTTTGGAACCTACAAGATAATGCCTAAAATTTCTACATGTGCTCTGAGCAAGTCATCCAAAAGTCTTGTGTGCCAAAATTTTTTATTCCTGAATGAGAGAGATTAGAAAACATTTGATAAGCACTGAAGCTTGTGATACATGACAGGAAAGAGAGAAAACAGTTTCATGAGGAAACATAGTTGTAGCAGTTTCATAATTACATAACTGTGTACTATTGTAATACTGACACGCAGCAGTATAGATGGTACAAAATTTTTGTACTCTTCACTGGAGTATGTGCTATGTGGTACAAAATTTTTGTACTCTTCACTGGAGTATGTGCTGTGTGACAAGTCACAACTGCTGAATTCGCTATCAGGACTTTGATGTACACATGTTGCCTGTGGGCAGTGCTTTTCCAAACAATTCAGTCAAGTTTGCCTCATGGGTAGTGCAAACTTCTCTTTTTTATAGTGAAAGCTCCAGCTTTTAGATTGTACATGTGGTCTGTTTAGATGGTCCATGAAAGACGGTGTCCAAGTTTGAGTCCCAGGCTGGACACAATTTTCTTGCAACTGTGTAACAAGATGTTATTGATGTACAGAAATTTGTGAAAGCATGAACTGATGGGTAAGAAATAAATTTTATCATTGCTGTAGTCCGCCACAAGAATCTCATTAATATTACAGTACAAAAACATATTTTTATAGGTCCCCATATTCCAACAGATAAAAGAATTTTTGAAGTGTGTGGTCAATTTTCACTTCTGGACATATTACTTAATGTATATTTAGTCATTCATATTCTTAGTGGCTGGAACATGCAGAATTATTGTGTGAAATGCTCTCTAATGTGCAATGCAAAAGACATTGTTGAAGTTCTGGTTTTAGTATTTCTTATATATTCATTCTTCGATGAATGAGTGAAGCTACAGCACCAAAAATTAGCTAAAATTGCACTAGTTTCTAGGATATTCTGCCCATGAGCAGAACTGGATGAACTATGCTTATGATATCATTTTCATTACCTTCAACTTTGATAAACATCTTTTGCATCTATTATCTCCATATCTCACTGGGATGTTGCTGGTTTAAAGCCACCTAATTAAAACTTTGCCTTTTTATTATTGGAAAAAAATACAGAGCAGTTAGGTTTTGCCTATAGTCTTTCATAGGAAACTGGAACCTACAGTAAGTAGGAAATCAAGTAATTATAAAATCAAAAGCCTGTCTGGAACTGTGTGGCCCCAAACTTAATGAACACATTTGAGAAATTCATATTACAGGGTCAGATTTTTTTCCTAAACTAATGATAATGTTTACTAAAATAAACTAAACAAGATCAAAAATTGTAAAAATGTAAGGTAAAATATCACAGAAAGTACAAATGAATGTTAAAATCAGAACAGCAGAAAATGGGAGCCTGTGAAGTGTAGGAAATGCAACCAAAAGGAAATAAATAGTAGTAATAATAAAAATAATAATAATAATAGTAATGCTAGATAGAAGTAGTGCTGAGCTGCAAACAGGCTTGTAGAAAAGGCTGACCAACAGCTACTCTTGGACAAAGTCAGTTTAGAGTGGCTGAATGCAGTTCTGGCAGTCGTCAGTGGTTGTGTGTGTGTGTGTGTGTGTGTGTGTGTGTTTGTGTGTGTGTGAGAGAGGGAGAGAGAGAGAGAGAGAGAGAGCACTGATGAACTTACTTCCTGGTAACTTGAGGGCAGTGGGAGGGGAAAGGATCAAGCATACTCATGTCACCACCACCACCCACCCCTCCCACTCATTGTTTCATCTGTTGTCCCCTACAAGAGGCGCACTGATATATCAACTCCTGCAGTTTATAGCATTTCATAGTGCTGGTACACTGGCTTGCTTCTGGGACCAGATGGCACACAGAGCAATGGACAGGCACCCTGAGCCACCAAGTAGTCAATTTCATCAGCATGCCTGATGATAACAGAGTTGCTCATAAAAGTTTTGTGCCCTTTGTATACTTAACAACCAGCAGTACACCCATATATTATTTCATTATAAAGTTCACTGGGAGAAGCTGAACAATCACATATTCCAGCCTTGATTTTCCAGTGATTGAATATTAAAATTATTAGAGTGTAGGTGTATTTTCTGTGTGAGATATCAAAAGTATTGGAAGATCCAGATAACACCAGAGAACAGAGTCAATATGTTACATGAAACATTTAGGCATAAATAACATTCATACAGTTGCAGAGTTAGTTGTAGAAACAGGCAACCATCTACGCATTAAAGTTCAAATGCGCCCTTGAGGCAAGTTGTTTTTGGGAAGAAAGCAATTAAAATTGCCCTGTTTTAATGTTTAACATGATATGTAAAAACACAGCATATTCCTGGGAAATTCACAGTCAACAGTAGTAGCATAGAAAAAAAAATGTAGCCAAATAAACAATTTTGTGCATATCTCATTAGTTTTTTGTAACAGTAGATTTTTCAATATTGTGCACTGTCTTAAGTTATAAAAATTCTTTATTTTTATTTGCTGTGGATTGACAAAGCAACAATGATTTCAGTTCTAACACAGTATCTTTATTGACCAGTCGCAGTTAAACTAGTTTTACACATTGCTGTTACTGTTTCTGAAATAAATGTCTTCGTGAAATAGCCAGTACTGAAAATCAGTCAATTACATTCTTTCACACCACAGGCATTCACATAAATTCTTCAAAGTTTGTGGTAGATATGTGTAGTGAAGTAAAAGTAGGGTTTGAATCTTTCCAGTCTTAAAATCCCTGGTGATAGATAAAAAAAGATGATGATTGTGTCATAATTTTTTTTTTTCATTTTTGACCTAATTTTTATCCCATAAACTCATTCGCTTCTTCCAACCAGTTTCCATCAGCTCAAATAAATACCTGTTGACTGTCTTTTTATTTAGTCCCTTCTCTTATTCACCAGTATTTCTAGTATCAAGGAGACGTGTAGATGCTCTGCTTAGTCTCCCAACCAGAAGGTATCTGGAATGGGTGCAACAATCACTCTATCAGACCCTTGTAAGCAGCTGACCTCACATCCAGTTGTGCAACATTAGTTGATTTCATAGATATGTGTAGCATAGTTTCCAGTAAAACGCTTTCTTCCTCGTACAGAGTTTTGTGTAACGAATTCAATTTATATCTGGATTAATGTTGTTGAATCATCACACATTCAGGGGATAAATGAGACAAAAATGAGGGTAAGGTTGTAAAGACTGAAACTTTATTTAAGTAATTAATTAATAATTAATTATTAAAATATTATAAAAACTGATGGCATAATTTTATGAAGTTTTCTAGGTAACTGACTTTCAAGCCACTTTTATATGTCTATAATATTAAGAAAAGGATAGATTGCTACTCACAGTAAAGATCACATGTAGAGATGCAGATAGATGCAACAAAAAGACTATTACATATTTAGTTTTTGAACAAAGCCTTCTTTAGAAAAGAAAACACGCGCGCGCGCGCGCGCGCACTTTTCTGAAGAAGGCTTTGGTGGAAAGCTAATTGTCGAACAGTCTTTTTGTTGTGCCCGTGTGTTGTCTTGATGGTGAGTGAGTAGCAATCGGTCCTTTTCATGATATTGTTGATAATCCAATCTGGAGTTTTCATGGTTTTACTTTTATATCTCTGTTGTCCAGTGAGAAGATGTACCTTTATTTTAATAGTTATTCAAAGGAGAAATGACTCGATGGCATAATTCAGGTTCCAAAACTAATGTGGCTAACTGTGCCTCTTATTTTTAAGCCAATAGCAAGAAATCTTTCAATAACTGACTTTTAGTATTTCATTTGTTTGCAGTTTAAATTGTCTCAGTGTAGCATGCACTATTTTCTGGTGTGTTTTGCATGAGCTATTGGCAGTCCCTGAGACATCACTTATGTTTTCTTCCGTATAACACTTATTTGTCTGTACTGGAGTCCACTAATAGTAGGCACTCACATAGCCATGTCTTAGCAATTATTTTAATTAAGTCTGTAGCAGATGCCATCTCTGATTCTGCAATTGTCAGCTATCTTAAGGGAGAAAAGCCATTTGAGGAAGGTAGGAAGATCTGTTAATCATACAGACTTGGTCTGTGTCTATTTTTTGAAGTGCTTGAATATTTTGCTTCTGAGACTAATATGGAGAGCCAGCATAACATTTGTTTAGACCAATGTGAAAGGTTAGCTAAAAACACCTGTTAAGTTGGCTGTGTTACTAGACCAACAATGGCTAATCTGGCATGTTAGTTCATTCTTACCTGATTCGCCTCCATGTCTGTTATGTAAAGCATTGCAGGACTTGTAAGCATAACATCTATTGTAGAAAATTTAGTTTTGTTTCTATGTTCATAGTGAAACATAAAAAATGTGTTAGCAATGTTTTTATGAACTTCTTACAATGTGGGTCCAAGCCTTCTATAAATTTTTAAATGATATCATTTTTACTTTTAGCTATAACTGCTTTATTGTGCTATTGCAGTTTCAGCTTTTTTGACATTTTCAAGTCTCTACAAGACATAATCCAGCATTGTGTTATTTCTTTGTAGATACTTGAAAATAGAACAAAACCCAAAATTGCAATAATGCAACAAAACAGTTAAGCTAGAACAAAAAATGGTGTAATTTAAAGAACAATGTTTTTGTGCAAGAGAAACATTTACTTAACTGATAAGTAAATAGATGTACAGGGATAGAATAACAAGGTGTGCAGTTGTTGCAGGAAACAATTAGTAACTCCAAATCCTGGATCACAAAAAACAGAAGACCCAGAAAGTGACTTCAAAGTAACGATGGATTAACACTTAACACTCAAATTTCAGAGTTCTACTACTAGTAGAGTAGGGTAAAGTCATATGCCATCATATGCTAAGAACCCTGTGTGATACTCAGCCACGCCATTAGGAGAAATTCATTTCCTTGCCTACACAAACTTGAAATTTAACCTACGAATCATACAAGTTTAAATTGGAAGGGGGTATGTTGTCAAACCCCCACCAACCCAAGAATTTTTTTACAAGTCAAAATGGAAACATAAATACCTGCAGATTTAAGTGGGCTATATTTTGTTTAAGCAGTGTCACATCATTTTACATTATTACACTGAATTGCAGAGCAGACACTACTAATAATGAGCTGTTTATTAGCAATAGCTCAAAGATAGCATCTAAACTCAGCTGAAATTACAAGTCAAAATGGAAACATAAATACCTGCAGAAAAAAGTGAGAAAACTGTGAGATGCAAGAAAAAGTTAAAATCTTGAGACGAACGACAAACACTGGCACAGATACAGATATAGAATGATGGTGCATGAAATGAAATAGAAAATAGTTGGAAAACAGGCAATGGAAGAAATGGAGAAATGATGGAAAAAGGGCTTAGAGTAAATGAAGATCAAGAAACGTGCAAGAGCCAAGTAAATTATGCAGAGCTAATTCCAATCTGTAGTGTTTTGTAGTAATTGTCTTATGAAGGTAATGCCCATTGACTCTAGTGGTCAAACAAGAATGTGTGGTTGTAATAATTTGTTTGTTAACAGGCAACACTGGAAGTACTAGATTCTAGCTTGTATTACTTCTAGTGTTCTAAAATTTGAATCATGATCAGTACTTTTTTGATTTAGCACTTACTGCCTCATTTGATCTGTGTGTTTCGAGTGACTTTTCCTTCTCTTCATTTGAGTGCAGTAGCACAGTTGCTAAGATGATGGACTGTACTCAGTAGGCATGGGACTAAAAAATCGCTATGCAGGTGTAGGGTGTCCACAGTTTTCTTAAATCAATTAAGGCAAATATCCAGACGATGAAATGTACAAAACTGGTTTTCCACCCCACTCTTGTCCTATCTGTGCTTGTAACTCATCTCTAATGACCTCATTGATGACAGGACATTAAATTGCAACCTGCATGAAGCACAGAAAAAATGTGAAAACTGGGAATGAAACTGTATTTAACTTTCTGTGTTTGTCAGTGGTGCAACACTTGTTCCTGTTTTGGCAGCTAATGAGCAGTTTTTAATTTCTCTCTGAATGTACACACTCCATGCTCAGTCAATCAGTATCCTGTTCAAAGCGATGAATCAGAGTTTCACCTATGGAGACTATTCTTTTCAAGAAAAACATTAACATTACCCCACTTCCTGTGAACTTTTACATATCCTTCTGACACAAATCATTAAACGCTATTCCTCATAATAATAAATTCATATGCATGCTTGCCATTTCATCATTGATTACCTATTGAGCCATCAGAATCGTAGAATAGTCATGTTGACATGTTGAATATGCCACCTCATTTATCTCTATAGTGTGTCACAATAATTTAGGCCCCATTAGTTTCTGACAGTTCTGTAAATTTAAACATTCACCAATGGAAGAGGATCTTACATCAGTGTAAAAAGGAGTGACACACACACACACACACACACACATACACATTAACAGTGGCTTTTACCTACCTTTTTGCATAACATTTCACCTGTTTGTGTCATCACTGTTAATTCACGATGTACTGTAAACTGCGGTCATGAAGTAATGTTAAGTTGGACATCCCTTAAAGAGATGGCACGAACAATTCTGAGGCAGAACAGTTTGATAGCCTAATCCTTGAAGATGATGATGATGATGATGATGACGATGAAGTGATATTTGAGAAATAAATAATGTAGCCAGCCTTCATGGACATCAAATGGTCTGCATGGATAAAATATTGTACTTTATTTTTAATTATGTGTTTCCGGGTGTTCTGCCAAGTTTTTTTTTTTTTTACATTTTATGCACAATACTTCGATGACCAACCCATCTGTCTTCTTCATGTACTGTTATTGTACTTGCTGCTTGGATTTCATTCAGACTTTGAACTATTGTTGGACTCACACCACTATTTATAGTGGTGTTTGATTTCTGGCACCCTCTGTGCACTGTGATGCTCTTGTGTCTCTCAGAGCTCTCAGTGATATTCTGTGAAGCACAAATTCTCTCAGTGTTTTTCCAGCTCTTGTGAATGTGATGACCAGTGAAATCTTAATAAAATTAGTGCCAGACTCCGAGCATTGTATAAATTAAAACCTCCATCTCTGTTTATTACGTTTTCTGAAATATTTATTTCCATAGACTCCTTGATTATGCTGTCTCAGAAACTTGGCATTAGTGCCATTATGCTGCTCTCATCATATTCTATTTCATGATTATATTCAAGTCAGTGTTCAGCGACAGTTAATTTACTTGGTTGTCTAGTCAGGTGTGTTGCAGATGTTCCCCGCATCTCTCCTTGACTGTTCTTAAAAACTGTATTGTATTTCATACAATGTGGGATGGGCTTGTAATTTGAATGCTTGGTTGTGTGAAAATGCCATGAAGCTAGTGTGTGTGTGGGGGGGGGGGGGGGGGGGGGTGACGGTGAGGGTGCATGTGCATAGACTTGCATATGCTCGTATGGATGTAAAACCGAATTTTCTGAGTTACCACACTTTCATCAAATTGAAATCATTTATTTATCCACCAGTACTCATAAATTTTGAAAGCTAAGATAATACATAAGCTACGTTACTCTGTGCCTGGATATGTTTTCCTGATCTGACTTTTATGGCTTATATACTGCTCTGAAAATATAAAAATATATATATTTTTTTTTTATGATTTTGAGGTTTATTCTCCGGGCTGCCTGTTTCTGTGAAACTAATAAATTATCTGAGGATTTGGCACAATTTTTTCATGCATTATATTTTATGTTTAGATGAGAAATAATCTGTGCTGTAGTCTTAGAAAATGCAGTTTTTAAATTATTTTTTAACCTGTTTTAATTCTCTCTCTCTCTCTCTCTCTCTCTCTCTCTCTCTCTCTCTCTCTCTCTGTTTTTCTATTTCTTTTTTCCTGCCCTCAATTTCTTGATAATGCTAGTCTTATTGGTGCTAAAGAATTTTGTTCCAAACTGCATACTTATGACAAGTAATTTTTTAACCTTTATTTTTTAATGTTACTTTTTTTGAGACCTCAATGTTGTAAGTGTCTTGAAACTGTTATACATTTTAAAAATAAGTGCTTGAATGACTTTTATTGTTTTCTGTTAGTTCTGAAATATTTTCAAATGAATTTTATTTTACTGGAAGATTTCTGTGCAATTGATTTTTGTAGTCAGTATTCCTATTCATCTACAATAAATGTTTGACAAGTAATGAGGTACAATTTTTCTTCCCTCAGTTGTGTTCACCTTTATGAATGTCATGTTCATATTTTATTGTAACGTTGTGTATCACTTCAGGTAGTATTTCTAAGAAAAATGGAAGAACTGAGAGTTTATCTGGTTCAGGAAACATCCAGATGTTGAAAAAATGAAACAAATGTAAGATTTTGTTCTGTATATTCCCACTAGTGTCTAGTATGTATTTCTGCCGTGTTCCTCATAATTCAGCTATAGCTTTTCTGTTATCTTTTGGAGAAATTGTATACGCTTCTTATTTCCCTCATTTTCTCTCAGTTTGCAACAGTGCATTGTCTTAAAACTTTTTCCCCTTGGCCAATATTTTTTACCTCTCAACAGAAGATGATGAAATAAAATAGTGTAAATGAGAAACATATGGTTAACTTCTACGTTTGGAAACAATGAAAAGTTTTCTTCTGTTGCTCTGTCAAATCAGGCAGCCTATTTGTTTTTAGTGATCACTTAGTTTGTAAATCAAAAAGATAAAAATTGATAATTACGCTTCTGTACCTGTAACAGGTATAATTACTACCTTCTCACTGTGGTAAAACTCTCTCTACACTTCTTTTTTATGTGTGATAATAATAGTAATCCCCCCCCCTCCCCCCATGAACCATGGACCTTGCCATTGGTGGGGAGGCTTGCGTGCCTCAGTGATACAGATGGCCGTACCGTAGGTGCAACCACAATGGAGGGGTATCTGTTGAGAGGCCAGACAAACGTGTGGTTCCTGAAGAGGGGCAGCAGCCTTTTCAGTAGTTGCAGGGGCAACAGTCTGGATGATTGACTCATCTGGCCTTGTAACACTAACCAAAACGGCCTTGCTGTGCTGGTACTGCGAACGGCTGAAAGCAAGGTGAAACTACAGCCGTAATTTTTCCTGAGGCCATGCAGCTTTACTGTATGATTAAATGATGATGGCGTCCTCTTGTGTAAAATATTCCGGAGGTAAAATAGTCCCCATTCGGATCTCCGGGTGGGGACTACTCAGTAGGACGTCATTATCAGGAGAAAGAAAACTGGCGTTCTACTGATCGGAACGTGGAATGTCAGATCCCTCAATCGGGCAGGTAGGTTAGAAAATTTAAAAAGGGAAATGGATAGGTTAAAGTTAGATATAGTGGGAATTAGTGAAGTTCGGTGGCAGGAGGAACAAGACTTTTGGTCAGGTGAATATAGGGATAATGAATTTTAAAAAATAGGAATGCGTGTAAGCTACTACAAACAGCATAGTGAACGCATTATTGTGGCCAGGACAGATACGAAGCCCATGCCTACCACAGTAGTACAAGCTTATATGCCAACTAGCTCTGCAGATGATGAAGAAATTGATGAAATGTATGACGAGATAAAAGAAATTTTTCAGGTAGTGAAGGGAGACAAAAATTTAATAGTCATTGGTGACTGGAATTCGAGAGTAGCAAAAGGGAGAGAAGGAAACGTAGTAGGTGAATATGGATTGAAGGTAAGAAATGATAGAGGAAGCCGTCTGGTAGAATTTTGCACAGATAATAACTTAATCGTAGCTAACACTTGGTTCAAGAATCATGAAAGAAGGTTGTATACATGAAAGAATCCTGGAGATACTAGAAGGTATCAGATAGATTATATAGTGGTAAGGCAGAGATTTAGGAACCAGGTTTTAAATTGTAAAATATTTCCAGGGACGAATGTGGACTCTGACCACAATCTATTGGTTATAAACTGTAGATTAAAACTGAAGGAACTGCAAAAAGGTGGGAATTTAAGGAGATGGGACCTGCATAAACTGACTAAACCAGGGGTTGTACAGAGTTTCAGGGAGAGCATAAGGGAACAATTGACAGGAATGGGGGAAAGAAATACAGTAGAAGAAGAATGGGTAGCTCTGAGGGATGAAGTAGCGAAGGCAGCAGTGGATCAAGTAGGTAAAAAGACGAGGGCTGGTAGAAATCCTTGGGTAACAGAAGAAATATTGAATTTAATTGATGAAAGGTGGAAACATAAAAACGCAGTAAATGAAGCAGGCAAAAAGGAAGACAAACATCTCAAAAATGAGATCGACAGGAAGTGCAAAATGGCTAAGCAGGGATGGGTAGAGGACAAATGTAAGGACGTGGAGGCTTATCTCACTAGGGGTAAGATAGATACTGCCTACAGGAAAATTAAAGAGACCTTTGGAGAAAAGAGAACCACTTGTATGAATATCAAGAGCTCAGATGGAAACCCAGTTCTAAGCAAAGAGGGGAAAGCAGAAAGGTGGAAGGAGTATATAGAGGGTCTATACAAGGGCGATGTACTTGAGGACAATATTATGGAAATGGAAGAGGATGTAGATGAAGATGAAATGGGAGATACGATACTGCGTGAAGAGTTTGACGGAGCACTGAAAGACCTGAGTCGAAACAAGGCCCCGGGAGTAGACAACATTCCATTAGAACTACTGGCCGCCTTGGGAGAGCCAGTCCTGACAAAACTCTACCATCTGGTGAGCAAGATGTACGAGACAGGCGAAATACCCTCAGACTTCAAGAAGAATATAATAATTCCAATCCCAAAGAAAGCAGGTGTTGACAGATGTGAAAATTACCGAACTATCAGTTTAATAAGTCACAGCTGCAAAATACTAACGTGATTTATTTACAGACGAATGGAAAAACTGGTAGAAGCCGATCTTGGGGAAGATCAGTTCGGATTCTGTAGAAATGTTGGAACACGTGATGCAGTACTGACCGTACGACTTATCTTAGAAGGAAGATTAAGGAAAGGCAAACCTACGTTTCTAGCATTTGTAGTCTTAGAGAAAGCTTTTGACAATGTTGACTGGAATACTCTCTTTCAAATTCTAAAGGTGGCAGGGGTAAAATACAGGGAGCGAAAGGCTATTTACAATTTGTACAGAAACCAGTTGGCAGTTATAAGAGTCGAGGGGCATTAAAGGGAAGCAGCAGTTGGGAATGCAGTGAGACAGGGTTGTAGCTTCTCCCCAATGTTATTCAGTCTGTATATTGAGCAAGCACTAAAGGAAACAAAAGAAAAATTTGGAGTAGGTATTATATTAAAAACCTTGGAGAAGAAATGAAAACTTTAAGGTTCGCCGATGACATTGTAATTCTGTCAGAGACCGCAAACGACTAGGAAGAGCAGTTGAACGGAATGGACAGTGTCTTGAAAGGAGGATGTAAGATGAACATCAACAAAAGCAAAACGAGGATAATGGAAGTTAGTGGAATTAAGTTGGGTGATGCTGAGGGAATTAGATTAGGAAATGAGACACTTAAAGTAGTAAAGGAATTTTGCTATTTGGGGAGCAAAATAACTGATGATGGTCAAAGTAGAGAGGATATAAAATGTAGACTGGCAATGGCAAGGAAAGCGTTTCTGAAGAAGAGAAATTTGTTAACATCGAGTATAGATTTAAGTGTCAGGAAGTCGTTTCTGAAAGTATTTGTATGGAGTGTAGCCATGTATGGAAGTGAAACATGGATGATAAATAGTTTGGACAAGAAGAGAATAGAAGTTTTCGAAATGTTGTGCTACAGAAGAATGCTGAAGATTAGATGGATAGATCACATAACTAATGAGGAGGTATTGAATAGAATTGGGGTGAAGAAGAGTTTGTGGCACAACTTGACCAGAAGAAGGGATCGGTTGGTAGGACATGTTCTGAGGCATCAAGGGATCACAAATTTAGCATTGGAGGGCAGCGTGGAGGGTAAAAATCGTAGAGGGAGACCAAGAGACGAATACACTAAGCAGATTCAGAAGGATGTAGTTGCAGTAAGTACTGGGAGATGAAACAGCTTGCACAGGATAGAGTAGCATGGAGAGCTGCATCAAACTAGTCTCAGGAGTGAAGACCACAACAACAACAACAACAACAACAACAATAATAATAATAATAATAATAATATAGATTTTATTGTGTTTAGGCTATTACAGCAATTGACAACATCAAATAGAGATACAATTTACAATAGGGTGATAAAGTATTGACTACTGAAATATTTTAGCTTATATTACAATAAATGTACAGTGGGTCATCTATTGGATTACTGCATTTTACAATTCAAGAATTCATTTATGTCATAGAACGGGTGGGCAATTAACCATACATGCAGTCTTTCTTTGAATGTTTGTTCAGGAAGATCCTGTACAGCATATGGCAGCTTATTAAATAGTTTGTGCCGTGTGACTTCATAGCTATTTATTAATTTTGATCATCTGTGGTAAGGTGTGTCCATGTGTTTGATGCTTCTTGTATTGTCTTGTAGGTTCTTCTTCGTATAGATTAAGACATGGTATATATAGAGGTTTATTACTGTCATACTTTTTTGTTTAGTAAATAAGGGTTTGCAGTGAGCCTTATATGAAGAATTTGAAATTATCCTAATGGTTTTCTTCTGCAATAATAGGATGTATATGACTACAATTACCCCACAAAATAATGCCATAGGATATTATACTTGGGAAAAATGCAAAATAAGATGATCTGACGTATGTTTCAGGTACACAATTTCTGAGTTGTCTTAATAAATAAATTACTCTAGATAGCTTACTACTAATATAGTTTACATGTTGGCCCCAGGATAACTTTTCCTCTAAATAAACTCCCAGGAATTTAACAGAACTAGGGTCATCAGATAGTGGCTTTAGAGTGAAGATTATCTGCTGAGTTTTATTTTCATTTAGCAAGAAGCCATTTGCTCTGAATCAATATACTGTGTGAGTGAGTGTATTTTAGCACAGGTTTTTAGATCTTTAAGATTGTTGCTGCTATGTAGAAAAGTCATACCATCTGCATGCAATACAGTCGTGGATCTAATAAACAAGGGGAGGTCATTGATCATTATCAGAAACAGTAAGGGGCCCAGTACAGATCCCTGTGGCACACGTACTTTAACATTTTCTATGTTTGACATTTCCTTACCAACACAAACTACCTGTATACGGTTATTGATATAAGCTTTTAATAGTGTCAGACTGTTTTGTTTGATGCTGTAGAATTCTAGTTTCTCTAGTAGCGATGTGTGCTCAACACAGTCGAAGGCCTTGTTTACCTAGGTCCCAGAATGAGACCTGAGCAAAGCCTTTGTCCTCAAAAATTTTGAGGATGTAACTGACTACTGTGTCAATTTCATCAATGGTCGGCAAATTCTTCCTAAACCCGTATTGTGTAACATTAATTATTCCTAGGTTCTTAAAGTGAGATGATAATTGTTGGTACATGATGCATTCTGTTTCCTTGAAGAATGCAGGTACTATTGAAATAGGCCTATAACTAGATGGAGAGTCTTTATCTCCCTTTTTATATACTGGGATGATCTGAGAGTTTTAATTCATCAGGAAAATATCCCTCAAGTAAGCACTTGTTTATGCAATGGATTAAAGGGTACAGAATGCAATTCACACTTTTTTTAGCAGGTTACATGATATGTCATATATATCTAAGCTATCAGATGATTTCAGTTGTTTTATGATCCCTTGTACAAATCTAGGTGATACTTTGGAGAAGGTTAGCATGCTTATGTTTAGTGACTGTCTACTCCAATTTTGAGAGAGTAACTTTGATGGACTAATGTCTGGTTTGATAATTGTATCTCCCATTTCTTTCACTGATTTAATAAAAAACTCATTGTGTGTTTGAGGTGGGTTATTAATTTTGTCTTTTTTAGTATCTGTGGTAGCACTGTTAATTATTTTTCAAGCAGTTTTGCATTTATAGGTGGAATATGTATGCTGTTGGCACTGTAGGTTTTTTTGGCTTGTAGGATTCCTTTTTTGTATTCATTCCTGCATTCCACATACGCAGATTTCGCATAGTCAGACTTCATACTATTATATATGTTGTACAGTATTAAAACTTGTTTCATTAGATCTGTCAGCTGTTTAGTGTACCACATATTCGTCTGTTTTGAGATCTGGATGTGTGGCTGCTGTCCGTTAGTTTGATTTTCTTTATGGGAATACTATGGTTAAATAGGGTGAAGAATGCATTAAAAATCTATCAAATATTATTTTGGCTGGCAGGTCATTACTTGATGTGTAATGTCCATTGACACTACAGTGGCCAAACCAGTCTCTGTCCACAAGGGAATTTCGAAATGTGTTAATTTTATCCTCAGTTTCGGGTCTGGTATGTTGGGACATATACTGATACGGATGATGACTAATATGGATCAATGACTGATATGGATTGGTGACCTGCAGCCGTCTAGAATGAAATTACAGTTATATTAATACCTTCAGCTGCTGATGGACCTTGGTATATATCAACGGGGACAGGTAAAAATGTGTGCCCCGACTGGGAATTGAACCCAGGATCTCCTGCTTACATGGCAGACGCTCTATCCATCTGAGCCACCGAGGGCAGAGAGGATAGTGCGACTGCAGGGACTACCCCACGCATGCCTCCCGCGAGACCCACTTTCTCACTTTGTATGTCCACACACTACATTCATAGTGTCCCACCCCAACACACTCATTACTCATGGAAGACATTCTTACCAAGTCCTGTAAGAGTTCAGGGAATATGTGTGCATCCGTACAGAAGAAGAAGAAGAAGAAGAAGAAGAAGAAGAAGGTCATGGATTTCTATTGTCACTAGGTTTCACACGACCAAGCCTTTTTGGCCTAGTAAACATTTGTTGCCTTGTTGTTTCTGCCTTTATATCCATTTCAGAGCACTCGTTTATTGTAGGTAGGACATTGAAACTGCTTTTATTGCTGCAGTCCATTCTATTCATAGTATTTATCACCTATTTGCTACTTCCTTCTGTGATTGTGCTAGTCCTGTATTCCCAGTTCTGTGTTTTACTTGCTTTGGAAAGTGGGATATTACACGCCTTTTTCAGTTTGGCATTTTCCTTTTCTAAATGCGCAATGTCCCGCCTTAGTACATCTACATTTAATTGCAGACTTGATACACGTTCATTTAGCTTCACTATTTCGGTGTTATAATTTATGTAGGTTCCATTTTTCACTGCATAACTATAAATTTTGTTCTCTTTCTCCCTATAAACGACTGCACTGGATGCCATCTTGATGTACCATTATCATTGTTCTCCCATAAAAATGGATTAAATGTCCTGTTGTACTGGTACAGTATTGGTAGAACTGTAATGATTCAACATAATGTCTATAATATCTGAATAGATTTTTGTAGCACTCAATATAGCTAATAAAGTATAAAATGTGTAAGTTAATGCTGGTGGAAATATGAAGTGGATGAGTATTACAGTGCTGATCTTGTAATTGAAAGGAGCTAAATGAACAAATGGACCTTTTTAAGAAAATTGCTGATTTATATCAGTATTCTTACAGAACTCATCTATTGCACTATTAAAGCGATTTTACTGTCTACAGTATCAGACACCAGTTAGGAAAAATGAAGGCATATTCCTTTGTTAGAAGACAGTGTAGGACAATGATCTTACGTAGTTCTTGTATGTATAATTGGAAAGTGAATTAAAAATAATTATCTTCCGACAGAGCCTTTTCAAAAGTAGTTGGTAGAAGAGGAAAAAATTATGTTGTACTTCTAAACTCCATCAAACATCAGTTTGTGGTGGGGGTTGTTCCAGTATGTATGGAGTTAGCAAATTGTCTGTTCAAAACTGCATCAGTGTTTGAATTTTACATTGTGACCATGTATGGAAGAAGCTCTTCTCATTTGTGCCTGTTTTCCACGTAATGGTTCAACATTATCCCAGTTGCCAAGTGTGTTTGTTCCATCCATCCAGTGGCTGTGAGATGCATGTAACTGTTACAGTTCTTCCATATATTCATAAAGCTGTACAGCTGACTTATCAACTCTGACATAAAGTGGGCACCCTTATCTGTGATAAGAATTCTAGTTGTGCTAAAAATTAAGTAATTACAGTGTCATCATTGCTTGCATCATGGTATTGGTTAACTGATCTGGAATATCTGTCATAGCCAAGTACAAAGAAACACAGTCTATGATGGTCAGTCATATTTATTCTGTGCCAGAATCTTGACATAAATACCATACATGTCTGAGCTGACCAGCCTCCAGTAATTTTCTCAGTGATGCTTGTAGCTGATTGCACTGTTTGCCAAGGGTATTGCATGCAGTCTCCAATATGCTGGGCTATGTCATGACTGTGCTATTGTTGGCAAGCTGTCCCTCATGCCCTATCATCATTCAGTAATGAGCTTGCCTGAACACCTTCTTACACAAGCTGACTGGCACTACAATTTGCTCGTTTGCCACTGTCTGACAATACAGAATTCTGTTGTCCAAAACAGTCTACCTCCAGAATGTTAACTGTTGGCAATCTGTGTCATAGTTCTGCTTGATATTCCATTCTTTGCATGTAATTCTAATGTGTTTGTTTGCACAGACACTGTGACTCAGTGCATCTGCAATCATGTGGGCCTTACGAGATCAATGTATAGAAGTTGCATAATGGCATTGCCAGTCCTGTTAGGTGGTTGCTGAGATAGCTCAAGCCAAGTGTCCATTTAAGAGTAGTGTGGTCTGAACCATTTTGAAACAACACCTGTAGAGTTATCAGTGGAAATATGTTGTGCTGCACATTAGGGCAGCAAACATCTTTCTGAAATGGTGTGATTTCTCTTGGTTTGTTTTATTGTTTTAGATGCCAGGATACATTGGGTACCATATGTTATTCTCTTCCAGCCACCTCTTAGCATACACTCCAGTGCATAAGACATTGTGCTGCACAGAAGATTAATGTGGTTTGGTAGTTGAGATATATCAGGTCTTTTCTGTTTGGGGATGGGGATCTTTGCACTGCTTCGAGTAGCTGAGGGTCTAGTCAGATTAACTACTGGCTGATAAAATGCCCTAGGTACCAGACTTCATTTAGTGTGTTTCATTTCACTAAGCTCATTGTCAGATGTGCATCCATAAGGTGTTCTAGTACTTTTGCAAATGGGTGATATGTTCCCCAATATTTCTAGAAAACGCTATTACATCATCCAGGTACACCACACATGTACCAGGGAAATGTGGGTGCCTTCCTCAACCAAAAAGGAATCCTGGATATTGGTAATGCCATGAAGGGACACTGAAAGTAGTTTTAGGTCAGTGTTCTAGTGCTACTTCTACTGATGGTATCCATAATGATGCAGTATTGACACTGCAGCAGGTTTTCTAAGATCTCCATTATGTTGGGGAGAGACTACACATGACCTATTGTGTGATGGCTTAAGTGATGGTAATAGCAGAACCAATAAGTTCCAGATTTTTAGTTAGCAGCACTATTGGTGAAGCCCATAGACTGCTTTCCTCTGTGATACTGATGATTGACACTGTTCTCCACCACTAGTTTTAAGTTGAATGAAAGTCAATACAGCATTTGATAAACAGGCAGTGCATTCCCAGTCAATATACAGTGCTGCATAATTGAAATTCAAAATTCAACAGCTCAGCACATTCTGTTAACATCTCCACAAATTGTTCTCTCTCCATTTCCTGTAAGTGCATTGTTGTAGGTATAGTGAAGTGTCATGGGCAGATTTCCCAGTGGCATTTCCTCCTCTTCCAGTCCATTTCCTTTGTCTGCATAATGGCCAGTATAGTACTACATGATAACTTTACTTCCTAAAGAGCTGAGATTCTGTTTTTATGGCATAGGACATGCTTGGTTACATGAAACATGTGCTCTTACCCAGTTTCTCATTCTCTTGTAGGAGCTCTACAACAAATAATACATGCAGTGGCAGTCTGATTCCTGCAGACATCTGAAGTATCATCCCCATTACCTGCGGAATCGTTTCTGGGTAGTCGATCTTCAGGAACCATGCATGCAGTTTAATTGGTTTCCCAGTGCCTTTGGAAATGTCTTTTAACAGTGTAGAATTCAGCTGTAATGACTAGATGAAATTCCTGTCTATCCCATGAAACAAGATACCACATTAATCAACTATGCCCTGATTTGGTACAAGGAAATCTAGTGAACTACTTTTTCTCCATGCCAGTAATGTATTCCTAAGTCTACCAATACAGAACCCATTGTACTCATTTTACTGTCATTCTCTCCACTTTTCTCACACCCAGCTAGGCCCCATGACTGTTTATAGATCCCTGTGATTCTTTAGTGAATGAAAATATGCACACCTTCCTCAGTGGTCAAACAATGTTCTGCCACTTTCACTTTGTATTGTTTGATAGCAGCTGCATTCTCTTGAAATGCTGCCCAGTTGCCAGAGTGCCTCCCTCCCAATCCTCCCTCTGTACATGTCCCATTTATCCATACCTATAGCATGCCATTCCAGTATGAAAAATATTTCACCTTTAACAAGGCAGTGTGACAGAATCAGCCTCTACCAAAGCTGTGGTGGTCACTACAGCTTCTTTTAATGATTATAGGACTTCTGCCCTTACTTTGTGTGATATTTCCACTTGTAGCTCTCTCGGAAATGCATATACTTCACATTGTGGATAATGGCCTCATGCACACTTTTTTTATTTGTTTGTTCAAAGATCATGGCATTTACTTTTATTCTACTTACCTATTTTATGAACTCGCCAAAACTGTCACTGTTGTTCTGCTATTATTTTCAACTATTTCCTATATTACTGCCTTCCTTCCCAAAGTACATAAATGGTGCCTCTTTCCCTCAAGTTCTCATAATGTCCTGCTAATCGGTTTATGACTTTGCTATTCATAACATATCTTTCTCACTCAATGTTCCCAAAGCCGCTGCTACCTTTGAAAACATTGCAGCATATTGATAGGAATTCCTGGAAAGTGGTGTAACCACTTTAATGCTTCTACAATTCAGTGGTAAGGCTTGCAGAACCGATCTCTTTAGAACTTCCATCTTTTTGTAAAGCTAAATTATTACTAGGCATCTGTACTACTTTATTAGTGAATGCTGTACCATGTCATGGGTACTAAACCACTCTGTTGCAGCACCTGCTGTCATTATTAGTAATTGTTTCCAATGTATCTAAGACCACAGAAAATACAATACATAAGCACAAACACTGTGCTGCGATATTTACTTGTGGTATGTTGCAGATACTGTTGGCAATGTTTGCAGAAGCTTTGGATTTGACAGCTGATCTCACTTCGTAAGTCAGATTATAATGATCCAGCTTGCTGCAGATGCAGTCAGTGTAGCCAACTGACCTCAATTGAGTGTGTGGCAGCTGTGTGATGGATCAGTAGAGCACTGGTGTAGGGCGTGGTGCCAGCAGACAGAGCCTGACAATCAGAGCACAGGTAGACCAAATCAATTTGTTTATTGATAGACATATATGCGTCAGGAGGCATAGTTCCGTCCACTTGTCTCTCATAGGCAGAGCCATATGAACAGTGAGGCAGCGGTGCATTTAGAGAGATTCTAATATCTCAGTTCATCAAGCTGGAGCTGCCCCAGAAAACGGGCTGTCATGATTTGGCCAGAGTGGGAGAATCTATTTATCAGCTGTGTGCTGGCTTCAGTTGTGATGTGGCCAGTTTTCCAAGGTGGCACGGGAAAGTAAAGTAAAGTAAAGTCAAGTCATGTGGCATAATTGGCCTGACCCCGAAGGTCAGTTCAGCCACATGAACTGGTAAGGTGTTTTCTGTACTCAGGCACCTTTCCCTTGCAAAGCATGCACCTTGTGTGGTTAAGTGGAACTGTTCTCTCTCTCTCTCTCTCTCTCTCTCTCTCTCTCTCTCTCTCTCTCTGTGTGTGTGTGTGTGTGTGTGTGTGTGTGTGTGTGTGTCCAACAGAGGACATTAGTGCAAAGACTAGTGATCAGGACTTCGATTTCACACCGCTACCCCTATTCGCCCCCCCCCCCTCTCTCCAGAGGTCTCAGGTCTTTCGTGGGGTTGTGCGTGGCGCACACTGGAACCTGAGCTATTGCAGCCAATTCTTCCTTCCCTGGCTGCATTTCCTTCACCCTGCCCTCCCTCCCTATCCTCATTCCTTCCCCATTCCCCTCTCTCGGTGTTCCGATTTATATCGACCTGACTATCTACCTGGTTCCCTGTATTGCTTGCAATTTTGTTCCTTCTGCCTGTTCTTTCATCTTTTTTGGCATTTAGGTCCCCACTTGAGGTTTGACCTCCACTTCTGAATTTTCTGTTTTTAGTGTGAGCCAGTCGGGGAAGAACTCCCTCCCTAGCACATAGTGTGTGGATTCCTCTCCCCCCTTCCTTCCCCTCTTCAGTCCCCACTGTAGCCCCCCTCCACCCTGCTAAGTTACCAGCATGCATAGCCAGTCTGTGCGGTGGGGCTGTTGCGTACCCATCTGGCTGAGCCCCCCAACAACACAGGAATCACACTACAGATACCTGAGCTGTTCCCTCCCCATGTATGCCAAGAAGTGGTTGCTTGTCTTCTTGGGCCATCAGAACTCCCGGCTATGGCCGCTGTGCCAGGTGGCCCTTGCTGTGACTGGGTGGCGCCCATGGGGAGAGCCCCTGATCAAAGTGGGTGGTATCAGGGTGAATGCTTGGTGCTTGAAGTATATCAAAGTGCAAAAATCTGACAGCCATCTCTTCGAATGGTGAAGGATCATTGAATGCTGCTTTGTGTGACCCAGCAGCTTTCCCTTCCCTGGCTACACCATGAGAGGAGAGCCATGCTTTTCATCTTGGGATGAAACACTTTACCCGCTACCTCATCTGTACTAGGATGGATGGGGACACATTCACCACCACAAAGCCATTGTTTTTTGTGGAAAATATCTAGGGCAATTTTGATGAAGTGGAATCTCTCAGTAAGATGCGGTCGGGCTCCCTGTTGATCAAAGCATCTTGTGCCACCCAATCTTCAGCTCTTTGTGCTTGTGATCATCTCGGCAATGTCACTGTGTCTATTACCCAACTCCAATCTCTGACTATGGTCCCAGAAGTGATTTTTCATAGGGATCTCATCCTGAAAACTGATGAGGAACTGCAGGCTAGTCTGGAGCGACACAGTGTTGATTTTGTTCTACGTGTGCAGAAGGATCACAAAGATAGCTGCACCAACACTGGCACTGTCATTCTGGCTTTTGAGGGGGATACCCTCCCAGAGAAGGTCAAGATTATGTTTTACAGATGCAACATGAAGCCGTACGTCCCACCATCCACTGACATGCTTTTGGTGCTTATATTTTGGGCATACGTCTTCCCACTGTACTGCGGATCCCCTATGTGGTGATTATGGACACCCACACCATGAGATAAGTCCCTGTGTTCCGCCACCTGTGTGTGGCAATTGTCATGACCGCCACACCCCTTGATCGCTGGATTGCCCAGCTTACAAGAGAGAAAAAAAGATCTAAGAGAACAAGTCCCAGGATTGCCTTTCTAATGCTGAGGCTCGCCAGAAATATGAGACACTCCATCCAGTGTCACTTTTTTCAACTTTCCTCTCTGTTACATCCTTTTGCCCCTGCTACTTCTTCCTTATCCTCGCCCCGTCCCCATCTCCCTTCCCTCTCCCCCTCCTGTGCAATCCCAACGACCTTCCGTCTGGGAGCCGCTCCCCTTCTCCGACCAAAGAAGTGTTCTCCTTTTTTGGCACCTGCCAGTGATGGAGCTCCGCTCCAGAACACCTCTTTCTGGCATCTCTCAGACTGGAAGCCTTCTACCACAACTCAGTGTGAGACACACAATCTGTACGCACCCCAACATTGCCTGCTCTCTTTCGGTTACGGAACTTCCACATGCCTGTATTCCCGCTGTGCTCTGCCCTCCTCCAAAGAGAAGAAGAAGAAACTTAAGTCACAAGACAAGCCTTCCCGTGGTGCCCCTGGAGGTGCCATCTCCCCCCTCGCAATCTTGAGTCTGACATCTTATTTGTGGATGTCGCCCCACCCGTGTTTGTGACGGCCACTGCTCGAGTGACATGACCTCCTCTTGACTTCTTTATGTTTAACCTGGACTCTCGCCACATCATTATCCAGTGGAACTGCAACAGATACTATTGTCACCTACCAGAAATATATCATCTTGTTTCCTCCTATTCTGCATTTTGTCTTTCGCTTCAAGAAATACACTTCCGTGATGACCACTCACCAACATTTCATGGTATCGGGTTCTGTCAGAACTGTGCTGGCCCCAGGGTAGTATCTTGCAGGGTCTGCACTTTGGTTCGCTCCGATGTCATAAATAATGACCGGATCCCCCATTGTATCAACCTGGAAGCAATAGTGGTTGGACTGCAAATGACTCCGGCAATCACTGTTTGCAATGTCTACTTCCCTCCAGGTAGGCCACTTCCTTATGTTGAACTGTCTATCTTAACAAGCAATTCCTGCCCCCATTTCTCCTCCTTGGAGGCTTCAATGCCCACCACCCACAGTGGGGGAGTGCCACTTCAAAGGGTAGGGTGGTCTCCTAATTAACCAACTTATTACAGACTTCTTTGTGTCAATGATGGTTCTCCTACCCACTTCGCTGCAGCTCTTTGCACCTTTACTGCTATTGATCTCACGATCTCTTCCCCTGCTCCCATAGCTTCCTTACATTGGTCATCCCATGATGATCTTTGTGATAGTGACCACTTTCCAGTGATTCTATTGTTCCCCTGCCGCTGCCAGGCAGACAGGCCCCCACACTGGGCATTCTGAACAACCAGTTTGCCTTTATATCTGCTGTGCACTTCGACACCTCCCTCTTGAACTGCATTGATGTGGTTGTCAAGAAGTCTTTACCTCTGTTCTTCATGCTGCTGGAACTGCTGTCCCACTATCCACAGGTCACCGTCATTGTTGACCAGTACCATGGTGGACGAAGGATATAGCAGTCGCTGTCCAGGACCACTGACGGGTGCTGCAGAGATTTAAACGACACCCTTCACAGACCAACCTCTTCACTTTTAAGTGTCTCCATGCTAAGGCTTGTTACCTTATTAAGCAGAGTAAAAAGGAATTTCTGGGAGCAGTATGTTTCCTCCCTGGAGACATATGCCTCTTCACCAGAGGTTTGGTCCAAGCTCCGTAGACTTCAGGTTCACCAGTGACAATCAGCTGTCCAGGGTCTTAACCTCCAAAGTGCTCTGTGCACTGGTCCATTGGTCCTTGCAGAACACCTTGTGACAAACTTTGCAACGGCATCGGCGTCCTCTTCCTATCCTGCTACCTTTCTCCGGCAGAAATGTCATGTTGAACAGACCCTCCTCTGTTTCAAGCTGCACCATCTTGAACCCTATAATGAACCCTTCACTGAATGGGAATTCTTGCAGGCTCATACCTCTTCATGAGACCGGATGATCCAACACTTGGATGTTCCCCAGAGGCAACATCTCCTCAGGGTCTTCAATGGCATTTGGCTCACAAGAGCTTTCCCGTTCCAGCGGTGAGACAGTATAGTTATCCCAATACTTCAGCCCAGGAAGAACCCAACATCTCTCTATGGCTACCACCTGATTAGCCTCACGAATGTACTTTGTGAACTGCACGAGAGGATGGTTCGCTTCAGATTATGTTGGGTACTCGAATCTCGGGGCCTTTTGTACCTGTATCAGTGTGACTTCCAGAAAGGATGATCTCCAACTGACCATGTACTCATATTGGAAACAGCAACCTGAAAGGCTTTTACTAACCACTGGGACCTTTTTGCAGTCTTCTTTGACCTATATAAGGCATATGACATGGCTTGGTGCCATCACATTTTAGTTACCCTCCATGACTGGGGCTTCTGTGGTCTTCTTCCGATTTTTGTCTCGGTGGCCTTTCTGGCTTCGTACTGGGACTTCATTCAGCGGCCCTTGGATACAGGAGAACAGTATCCCACAGGGTTCTGTGTTAAGTGTCACACTTTTCCTCATAGCCATCAATAGGCTTGTAACCTTTGCTTTTGTGCCTGTGGTTACCCCGGCATTGTACATCGACGATTTTTGCATTTGGTGCAGCTCAAGCTCGGTAACACTTGGTGAGTGCCAGCTCCAAGGTGCCATCCGAAGGGCCTCTACATCGTCCATCTCCTGTGTCTTCCAGTTTTCTCCCTCCAGAATGCAGGTTATGCATATTTGTCACTGACCCACAGTACATCCTGATCCAGAACTGTATTTAGGCGACCAGCTCCTTGGTGTTACAGCACAATTCCATTTCTTGGGCCTTGTTTTTGATAAAAACCTGACATAGTTGCCCCATATTCACCACCTAAAGACTTCATGCATGCGTAAGCTTAATGATCTCTGCCTGCTGACCCACACATCTTGGGGTGCAGACCGTACCACTCTTCTCCATCTTTACCATGTTCTGGCCTTATCCAGACTAGATTATGGTAGTCAGGTTTATGGCTCAGGGGCTCCTTCCCTTCTACAAATACACTCCTGGAAATTGAAATAAGAACACCGTGAATTCATTGTCCCAGGAAGGGGAAACTTTATTGACACATTCCTGGGGTCAGATACATCACATGATCACACTGACAGAACCACAGGCACATAGACACAGGCAACAGAGCATGCACAATGTCGGCACTAGTACAGTGTATATCCACCTTTCGCAGCAATGCAGGCTGCTATTCTCCCATGGAGATGATCGTAGAGATGCTGGATGTAGTCCTGTGGAACGGCTTGCCATGCCATTTCCACCTGGCACCTCAGTTGGACCAGCGTTCGTGCTGGACGTGCAGACCGCGTGAGACGACGCTTCATCCAGTCCCAAACATGCTCAATGGGGGACAGATCCGGAGATCTTGCTGGCCAGGGTAGTTGACTTACACCTTCTAGAGCACGTTGGGTGGCACGGGATACATGCGGACGTGCATTGTCCTGTTGGAACAGCAAGTTCCCTTGCCGGTCTAGGTATGGTAGAACGATGGGTTCGATGACGGTTTGGATGTACCGTGCACTATTCAGTGTCCCCTCGACGATCACCAGTGGTGTACAGCCAGTGTAGGAGTTCGCTCCCCACACCATGATGCCGGGTGTTGGCCCTGTGTGCCTCGGTCGTATGCAGTCTTGATTGTGGCGCTCACCTGCACGGCGCCAAACACTCATACGACCATCATTGGCACCAAGGCAGAAGCGACTCTCATCGCTGAAGACGACACGTCTCCATTCGTCCCTCCATTCACGCCTGTCGCGACACCACTGGAGGCGGGCTGCACGATGTTGGGGCGTGAGCGGAAGACGGCCTAACGGTGTGCGGGACCGTAGCCCAGCTTCATGGAGACGGTTGCGAATGGTCCTTGCCGATACCCCAGGAGCAACAGTGTCCCTAATTTGCTGGGAAGTGGCGGTGCGGTCCCCTACGGCACTGCGTAGAATCCTACGGTCTTGGCGTGCATCCCAGCGTCGCTGCGGTCCGGTCCCAGGTCGACGGGCACGTGCACCTTCCGCCGACCACTGGCGACAACATCGATGTACTGTGGAGGCCTCACGCCCCACGTGTTGAGCAATTCGGCGGTACGTCCACCCGGCCTCCCGCATGCCCACTATACGCCCTCGCTCAAAGTCCGTCAACTGCACATACAGTTCACGTCCACGCTGTCGCGGCATGCTACCAGTGTTAAAGACTGCGATGGAGCTCCGTATGCCACGGCAAACTGGCTGACACTGACGGTGGCGGTGTACAAATGCTGCGCAGCTAGCGCCATTCGACGGCCAACACCGCGGTTCCTGGTGTGTCCGCTGTGCCGTGCGTGTGATCATTGCTTGTACAGCCCTCTCGCAGTGTCCGGAGCAAGTATGGTGGGCCTGACACACCGGTGTCAATGTGTTCTTTTTTCCATTTCCAGGAGTGTAATTGACACTATATGCCGTTGTGAGGTGCATCTGATTATTGGTGCCTTTTTCACTAGTCCCATTGTCGGTCTTCTCACAGAAGCTGGGATTCCCCCTCTACAAATATGACGGAACCAGCTCCTGGTTTCTTATGCAATCGCCATTCGCCAATTCCCTGACCATCCCGTGTACCCTGTCCTCTTTGCAAACAAGGGATGTCTCCTTCCTGACAACCACCCACAGGTGGGATTGCCGGTTGGAATGTGTCCTACTTCCCTCTGTTGGGATCTCCATCGCCACTCACTGGAATGTGCCCCATGTATTTCCTCCCTCACCGCCTCCCGACCTCCTCTTGGATGGTGCCTAGACCACAGATTGGGACCGACCTCTTCCAGGGTCGTAAGGTCTCTTGGCGCCTCTATGTTTCTCTGGCGTCGTGTACGTACCATACTTGCAGGTTTCCGGGATGTCACCATCTTCTACACTGATGGTCCTAAGACAATAGATAAGGTGGGATAATTTATTGCTGGGATCATGTAGTGTGTTACAGCAGAGCTTCTAGTGATTCACAGAGCTCTCCATTTTTTTTCTCAGGCCTCCTTCCACAGTGTTTTAATTTATAATGACTCAATGAACAGCCTGCAGGTTATCAACTGATGCTCCTTTTGTCGCCCTTTGGTCTCTGCTGTCCATGACCTTCTCCCTGCCCTTGGCCGTGCTGCCTGCTCAGTTGTCTTTCTCTGGGTGCCAAGTCATGAAGGCTTCTCAGGGAATGAACTAGCTGACCATTTGGCTAGAGATGCAGACACTTGCCTCTCATTCCCAGTTATGATTCCAGCTGCAGATATGCAGATCTCCATCAAATCTCTCTTTGCCTAAAAGTGGAATGACACCTGGTGTTTATGCCGTCAACGCATCGGTCATACCAGGCTCACCAATTGTTTTCTCCTGTGTAATCAACCATCTCCACAATGTGGTTTTGGAGCCAGATGGATGGTATTCAATGTATTGGTGGACTGTCCCCTTCTTTTGGCCCTTCATGCTAAGTATAGTCTTGCAGATTCCTTAATTTTAATATTGGCAGATGATTCACAGATGGTTGATCTGGTCCTCAGTTTCCTGCATAAAAGTGGTTTTTATTTCCATATATAAGGTTTTACTCTATTCCTGGAGATAAGGTTTTGCTTTACTCCTGCAGCAGGGGCATGGTGGTTGTGGTTGGGGCCTCTCTTCATGTCCTTTCAGTCTGGGACACCATGACCACTCCCCTTGGAAAGGCAGCTTGACATTATGAAAGCTGTGAACCAAGGTGTGAACCAAGGTAGTCAGTTATGTGATGTGTTTCTTGATTTTCAAAAGGCATTTGACTTGTTACCACACCAATATATAATTTACAAAAGTATGATTAGGTGGGGTATCAGACAAAATATGTGACTGTGTAACACATTATTTGGGTTGGGTATAACACATTATCTGGGTTGAAGAGAGACTACCAGATGTAGGAGTAACTTCAGGCATACTGAGGGAAGTGTATCGGGACCCTTGTTGTTCATGTTGTATATTAATGACCTGGAAGACAATATTAACAGCAACTTCAAGCTTTTTGCAGATTGTTTATTTGTTCATGAGACCCAGAAAATATTAGATACAGGCTCCCAGGTAGATGCTATTTTTCTTGACTTCCGGAAGGCGTTTGATACAGTTCCGCACTGTCGCCTGATAAACAAAGTAAGAGCCTACGGAATATCAGACCAGCTGTGTGGCTGGATTGAAGAGTTTTTAGCAAACAGAACACAGCATGTTGTTATCAATGGAGAGACGTCTACAGACGTTAGAGTAACCTCTGGCGTGCCACAGGGGAGTGTTATGGGACCATTGCTTTTCACAATATATATAAATGACCTAGTAGATAGTGTCGGAAGTTCCATGCGGCTTTTCGCGGATGATGCTGTAGTATACAGAGAAGTTGCAGCATTAGAAAATTGTAGCGAAATGCAGGAAGATCTGCAGCGGATAGGCACTTGGTGCAGGGAGTGGCAACTGTCCCTTAACACAGACAAATGTAATGTATTGTGAATGCATAGAAAGAAGGATCCTTTATTGTATGATTATATGATAGCGGAACAAACACTGGTAGCAGTTACTTCTGTAAAATATCTGGGAGTATGCGTGCGGAACGATTTGAAGTGGAATGATCATATAAAATTAATTGTTGGTAAGGCGGGTACCAGGTTGAGATTCATTGGGAGAGTGCTTAAAAATGTAGTCCATCAACAAAGGAGGTGGCTTAGAAAACACTCGTTCGACCTATACTTGAGTATTGCTCATCAGTGTGGGATCCGTACCAGATCGGGTTGACGGAGGAGATAGAGAAGATCCAAAGAAGAGCAGCGCGTTTCGTCACAGGGTTATTTGGTAACCGTGATAGCATTACGGAGATGTTTAATAAACTCAAGTGGCAGACTCTGCAAGAGAGGCGTTCTGCATCACGGTGTAGCTTGCTCACCAGGTTTCGAGAGGGTGCGTTTCTGGATGAGGTATCGAATATATTGCTTCCCCCTACTTATACCTCCCAAGGAGATCACGAATGTAAAATTAGAGATTAGAGCGCGCACGGAGGCTTTCAGACAGTCGTTCTTCCCGTGAACCATACACGACTGGAACAGGAAAGGGAGGTAATGACAGTGGCACGTAAAGTGCCCTCCGCCACACACCGTTGGGTGGCTTGTGGAGTATAAATGTAGATGTAGGTGTAGATGATTTAGGTATCTAAAATGAAATATTATCTGAAAAAAGTTGTAGAAATATTCAGTCAGATCCTGATAAGATTTTGAAGTAATGCTCTTAAAATATACAGAAACGTAAAATTATGTCCTTAAAAAAACATATCTCCTGACTACAATGTTAGTGATTCGTTGATTCGTTGATTAAAATCACTTAACACATACAAATACTGAGATGTAACAATTTTTAGGGGTGTGAAATTGAGTAATTACATAGATTCAATTGCATGTAATGCAGGTGGCAGACAGACTTTAGTTCATTGGTAAGATACTGGGAACATGATCAGTCTACAAAGGGAACTGCTTACAAATCACTTTTGCATACCATTTTAGAATGTTGTCCAAGTGTGTGTGACCTATACTGAGAGGACCAACAGGAGATATTGATTGCGTACAACGAAGGGCAACAGAAATGGTCAAAGGTTTTTTGACTTGTGAGAGACTGTCATAGAAATTATGAACAGCCTGACCAGGCATACGCTTGAAGATAGAGACCAATTATTCCATGAAAGCCTACTTACACTGATTCAGGAACCAGTATTAAGTGAAGATTCTAAAGATATTGTTCACTACCCATGTACAATGAGGTGACAAAAGTTATGAGATGCCTCTTAACATCACTTTGGATCTCCTTTTGCCTGACATAGTGCTGTAACTTGATGTGGTATGGACACAAGAAGTTGTTGGAAGTCCCCAGCAGAAATATTGAGCTATGCTGCCTTTGTAACTGTCCATAATTGCAATATTGTTGCTGGTGCAGGATTTTGTGTACAAATCGACCTTTTGATTACGCCCCATAAATGTTCAACGGGACTCATGTAGAGTGATCTGCATGACAAATTCATTCACTTGAATTGCCCAGGATTCAAAACAGTCACAAACAGTTGTAGGCTGTTGATATGGCACATTGTCATCCATAAAAGTTGCATCGTTGTTTGACAAAATGAAGTTTATGAATGGCTGCAAAGGATCTCCAAGATGTTCAGTTGGACCAGAGAACCTGGTCCATTCTATGTAAAGATAGCCCACACCATTATGGAGTGCAGAAAGAATGAATGCTTGAATGCCATTGTGCATGCTGTAATTAGTCTAACCTTATCCTCTTGGTCCCTGTGGGACATTACACTGAGGTGACAAAGGTCATGAGATAACGATGTTCACATACAGATGGTAGTAGTATCATGTACACAGCTTGCACAGTGCTTTGTTGGCAACTTGGGCCCATGGCTTCACGGGGTTTGTGTCACACTCAGATTCTACCATCAGCTCTTACCAACTGAAATTGGGCCTCCTCTGACCAGACCACAGTTTTCCAGTTGTCTGTGGTCCAGCTGATGTGGTCGTGACCCCAGGAGAGAGCTGCAGGCAATGTCATGCTGCACTCACATCGTCATCTGCTGCCATAGCCCATTAACGATAAATTTCAATGCACTGTCCTTATGGACACATTTTTCATATTTCCAACATTGATTGCTGTGGTTACTACATGCAGTGTTGCTTGTCTGTTTGCACTGACAATTCTATGCAAATGCTGCTGCTCTCGGTCATTAAGTGAAGGCCGTCGGCCACTGCGTTGTCGCTGTTGAGAAGTAATGTCTGAAATTTGCTATCCTTGGCACACTCTTGGCACTGTGATTCTCAGAGTATTGAATTCCCTAATAATTTCTGAAATGGAATGCCCCATGCATCTAGCTCCAACTGCCATTCTGCATTCAAAGACTGTTAATTCCTGCCGTGCAGCCAAACAGCCGTAATCATGTCAAAAGCCTTTCATGAATCACCTTAGTAAAAATGACAGCTCTGCCAGTGCTTTACCCTTTTATACCTTGTGTAAGCGATTCTACCATCGTCTGTATATGTGCTTATTGCTATCCCATGACTTTTGTCGCCATAGTGTATCGTCCCATAAGGACCAAGAAGAGAAGATTATCCTAATTACAGCATGCACAGAGACATTTAAGTGTACATTCTCCCTGCACTACATATGCAATTGGAACAATGGGAAACACTTATATGTAACCTCTCTCATGCACTTCACAATGGTTCCTAGATTATTTATGCAGATACTGACGATATAGATGCAGGTGGCATGAAGTATGGTTGGCATGGATGCAGCTGGTCCTGGTTTGGTGGTGTGACTTGTAGGCTGTGAAGGGTTATTACAACATTGGCTGGCCCCTGGCATAGTCCTGTAATGGGACTAACATCTTCATGGAAAAGTAATAGTAGTTATTAATTGCTAGGCATTGTTATTGCTCTACAGACAATAAGTAATGCAATTAAAAATTGACATGTAGTAGACTGACAAATATACAAAGTAAAATAAATTTTGTAATTATTTGGTTGGTAGGGATCATCCAAATTAGGTATAATATCCTATTATTGACAGATAGAAGGAAAGTTTCCACAGAAAATAATGTTTATTAAAAAAATTGTACATATTATTCAGAACCAAATCATCAAAGAACCACTTTAGACTTTAACAACATCAAACACTCCTCATACTTGCTACAGTATTGTTATTGTGAATATGAAGGACATTATTGCACAGGAGGTACAGTGACAACAATGTCAGTGATATAAGAGATATTATCACAGCTTTAATACTTTGGACGGTTTTTGTATTTAGTTAACCGACAAGAAGGTACACAAAATGAAATCTAAAGAAGCATGCAACAAAATACGGTGTTACATCAAATGAAAATTAAAGATGGAGTCTAATGTGTATATGGATACACACTGTTCCTCCAAAAGATGTTTCAGAGTTGAAAGATCATCCTTAAATTATGTCTCAGCTCCTCATGTTGTTTTATTTATTAATCTGTTTCTTAACAATAATGTTGCTACTGAATAATGTCCTAACACTTTTAACAGATTTTATTTAACTCCTGTATGTTTAATAAAGAGTTTAAAATGGAAAGAAATAGTAAGTTAACCTAGAGAGAGAGGGAAGGGGGGCAGGGGGAAGGAGAGGTAGAGACGGAGAGAAAATGATAACAACTTCTACCACCCATATTCTTATGAACAGAGAAGGCCCTGTGCCAATGCCCACCCATGGTGCATCGTCCCAACTACCCCTCCCTGCCCCCAAAACCAATCCCCCACCTGTCCCACCCCACCACATACACATACACACACATTATGCTTAGTTCAGTCATATTCCATGTATACCTGTACAGTAACCGCCTATACAAACTTTTAAACAATTCCTTACAGTGAACTAATTTTTGTAATTCTTTTTGAAAGCTAGAAAATGATTCCTTCATTCTCTTGCTGGATGTCTTAATTTAGAATTTGTGTGTGTGAACATACCTATTGAGATTCTTGATTAAGTTTCCTTGGCAGATAGAATATTCCATTGTTTTTTTGGCCTGCATCTGAGTCACCAACATTTCCTCTTTCAATATTTTTATTATGAACCTTACATCCATATTCAAGCATAGTTGTTGACTAATATTTGAGTGTACAAACATGCCTATTTATACGCTGATAACAGACATATTTGGGCACTTGGAACCCAGTCACCAGATCACCCTGAAGATAGCTCCAAGGGTCAACCAAAATATCACCAGAAGTGTTGATTTCTGGATGCATGCCCACAATATGATTAAATAAACATGTATGTCTGTAGAAGGTATGATTTAGTAGACACTGATCTGAGAACAAAACACTGAGCACTTTCCCCCGTGCTGGCTGTCTTGAGTGTGTAGCCAACTTTAGTTGCAAGACTGCAGTTTTTCTTAGAAAGTTACATCAAATTTGCAGTTAATGCAGTTTTCCTTTGTACTCCTATTTACCATAGCTATGTCTGATTTCCTCTTTGTGAATTTTGTAGTTATGGTATCCTTTGTGCTAAAGATTACTTTCTAATATACTGCAAAATGTAAATTTAACTTGGCTTCTCTACTAGGTTGTCTTGTTTTTTAGTCATCAATGTATCTTGCTGCTATTACGAAAGAGAATTGTATCTTCAAGTACACACTTTCAGCAGTTACTCATAGATGGATATATTAATTTTGGCCCCAGTGTGCTCCTTTGAGGAAGTGTCATGTTCTAGCATTTTGTATTTGATAGGTGTTTCACTGACAGTTGAACTTTACCACAGGTCCATGATATTTGCTCTCATCTTACCATATTTATTAGGTGTAATAGAAACCACTTAGTTGCCCTTCTTATTCATAATGTATTTCATGATGTTTTGTGGTGAGCTGTGATACAGAATCAATGTTCTTTAAAATACAGTTTGTATCCAAATATTCACACTGAATCATGCAAGCACAACTCTCTCTTTAAAAAGAAAAGAACTACTGTATCAGATCTTGTATTTCTGATTTTATGAAATCAAACAGTGATTCACTAATGTGAATACAGAAAAATGATTAAACTATTTCTCATGACTGTTTTTGTTATTTTTATGAATGACTGCTGAACAGAAAGTGGTTTGCAATTTTTTGCATCTGTTTTGATTATGGGCACAATACTTGTGCACTTTGAATACCCATTAAAGTCTCCAACACCAAGCAGTTTACATACAATCTCTGTAAAAAAAGGGTCCACAAGCAGAAATTGCAATCAAAAGATGATTAAGAAAACTACCTTAGGAACAGAGTACAGTTTCAAGTTAGACAAGTATGGGGAAGGAAGTCAGCCACAGCTTTGTTTAATGGGCCATTCCATCATTCACCTTATAAGTTTATTGCCCTTAACTGTGATAGTGAAAGCTCATTTTAATACTACTGTGAAATTATACTTATCCTTGCATGCTGACTGAAATTACTCCTCCTGACCAACAATCTGATTTGTTATCGATTTGAACAGTTATATCCAGAATGTTTTACAGTGTGGTAAATTGTAGGCTGTCTTGTGGTCACCAACTCCATGTCCAGCATTCTGAATAGACTTATGTACTCTTGGTGATAAAATCTTCAATAAGCTCCTGTCTAACATGAAACAACAATTGCTACCAATTCAAAAGAAAATTCAAACAAACCTCATTAGACACATTTCCTACTAATTTTCTGAATGTCTAGATTCAGGAACTAAAAGGTTCTTGTAGCCATATGGCAATTAGCAATGTTTTTTATAAAGCTGTATGACAGATAATAATATACTATAAATAGATGAAGTGTGGCAGATGTGATTTTAGTATGATGTATTCCTCTCTATGCGTGATCTGTCATCAGGTTGATAAAGTGCCCATTTTTGTCTTATAGATATCTTGCAGTCACCTTTCTTGAAGTTATTCACTGTAGTGGACCTGTTATGCAGTGATGCTAGACCTTGTCATCAAACTTCTTCACTTTTTGGATAGTGGGTGGGTGCTGAAGGAGAGCTCCAATATATTCAAGCTAATAAAATGACATCATCACTTTTTCATAATCATAATGTTTCCACTGTACAGCTTCATTTACAATTGAGGGTGGAACAGATTTCTCTTAAATAATGGCTCAACATAGATCACAACAAGTATTCATGTATTTATTTCACATTAGAAAATGGCAGTTTTTATATCTTCTTCTACTGTCCTGACATTGCCATCACCTGCACCCTGTGCTTGGTGACTTTCAAGGTACTGCCGAGCCGAAGCATAAGAGCCTCTCCACAACAGGTGGAGATTCTCACTCGCTGTTGCACTTTGTTGATGTTCTGAGCTGGTACTTTTTACACGAAATCCACACTGAACAACTACCTAAACAATGTTTCCAGTTTCCATGAACATCTTTTATTGGCTTGAGTGGTTAGAAGTGGAACATGTTATTCTGCTGAATTGACATGTTACACCACATTAGATTTAGCATTTATAGATGTAAAAATTTTTTTCCTTGGAAAATACGATTGTAATCAAGCAAATATTAAGGTACTAATAGCAAATAAATAGCAACTATTTAGTAAAACTGAAGAGGCAGCAGCTGTTTTCAAAGTAACAGCTTCCTTAATGATTTTCTTGACTAAATTTGTATGGTGTAACTGCAAATAGCACTTAGCAGTACAGAGAGAGTTTATTGTTAATACAGTATACAGATTAAATTTCAATGTTATCTTTATCTTACATTAATGTATACCTTGACTCATTCCACATTCTGTAACGTTCTACTTCTTGATGGGATCTGTGGATCAAGATGAATGAATGAATAAATACAGCTGACAGTTTACAGCATTGTCATTCGTCCAATAATATCTTGATTTGATTAGTCTGTCGTTGAGTATACGATGCAACAGCTCAGCTGGTGCTCTGGCCATTGTGACCCTGGATTACTACAGCAAATAACTTCTTTTCTGGATAACTACAAATTTTTGTTGGTATTCGTTTCTTGTAATTTTGATGTATTGTTGGTATCTCTTCATCATCACTTCCTGTGTTTGATAAGTGCATATTTTATAATCTTCTGTAGCTGACTTACTTCTAATATTCATATACTCCTATGGATATTCTTTTATTAAAAATACCTATTTTATTAGCCGTGCTGTATCACAAGAATAAATGATTTGTGGAAACCACAAAAAACATAAATCAGGATGATCAAATGGATATTTAAATCCCAGTTTTCTAGAATGTGTGTTTGCTGTCTTGACAGCTGTACTTCCTTGCTCAGCAGAAAGCATGGAAGGAAACTGAACTCTGTAGACATTAAGTATAACCTGCAAAGGACCACAGATCAAGGAGCTTTGAATGTGAAATACTTATTATAATATTTAAGAGACTGAGATGATTTTCTGGTACCTATGAATCTTCGATTGTTTCCTTTATTTGTTTCTACATACATGAGGTGCGACAATAAAGTAATGAGACTGATGTGAAAAAAATGTTGCTTACCGTTTTAGTCAAGTTTAGTGTTGTCTCCTTCAAAGTAGTTCCCTTCTGATTGCACACACTTTTTCCAGCACTTCTGCCATTGATTTTAACATTTCTGGAACTCATCTTCTGTAATATCCTCAAAGACCCTTGTCACAGCTTTTTAGACATCTTGTGTTGTTTGAAAATGGTGCCCCTTGACCGCCGTTTTGACTTTTGGAAGTAGAAAAAAAGTCGCATGGAGTGATATCAGGTGAATAAAGTGGCTGTGGTAGTACTGAAATTTGTTTTGAGGTTAAAAATTGCTGTACTGAAAGAGCAGTATGGGATGGCACATTATCGTGATGCAGAATCCAATTATCAGCAGTGTTGGCACGGACATGAACTCTTTCACGAAGTCTTTCTAAAATTTATTTGTAGTAATATTGGTTAACTGCTTGTCCAGAAGCCACCCACTTTTTATGAACAATTCCCTTGGAATCAAAGCACACAAGCATGCATTTCACTTTTGACTTTGACAACCAAGCTTTTTATGGTCTGGGTGATCCCTTTGAGCACGATTGTGAACTTTGGCTATTTGTCTCTGGATCATACTGAAAAAACCAACTTTCATCACCAGTCATAACACAGCTCAACAATTCTGGATTGACTTCCGTTTGCTCTAACAGATCGGGTGCCACATTTTTCCATGTTTCTTGCTATTGTGGTGTGAGAGTTTTGGGGACCATTTTTACACAAACCTTTCTCACACCAAGATCTTCAGTTATGATTAGATGAACCATTTCTCGATTGATGTTCAGTTCTTCGGCAATCATTTTCATGGATGATCTTCGATCAGATCGTATGAGTTTACGCACCCTGACCAAGTTGGCATCCGTTCGTGAGGTTGATAGTCATCTACTGTGGTCTTCATCTTCAACATTCGTTCTGCCTTCACTAAACATTTTATGCCAATGAAAAACTTGAGCTCTTGATATAACCTCCTCTTCAAAAGCCTTCTGAAACTTACTGTAAGTTGTCATCACATTTTCACCCAATTTAACACAAAAATAAATGTCACATCATTGTGCAATATTATGTGATTCCATTTCTGTGACGAGACACAAATACGTGTTAACTTATTACAGCACATCTCACGACTGAGCAGTTGCATCGATGTGCTGCTTGGACTAGAAGCAGCTTATAGACCAAGGTCAAAGATATTGTGCCTACGCAAGCCTGCAGGGTTGCCACATCTTGCAAAGAAAATCAGTCTCATTACTTTATTGTCACATCTCGTACAGTAGTTTCTGCAAACCACTGTAAAGTGCATGGCAGATGTTACTTCAAACCATTGTTAATCACTGTTTTCTCAATTCTATGATGGGTGATCAGAAACTAAATTTACAAGGCTGATATTACTATAGTTTTGTCTGTTATAGAGAAATTATTTGTGTGCGGTAATTTTGATATATGCGGTTGACTACTGTTCAGAGTTTAAGACGCTCACAACCTACAGTACTAGTTGCAGATAAACACAAATGAAGACTCATTTGGAAAACTGACCTCATGAAGAAATCCACTCAGTTACTCAATTTATATGGGCAAGACATGTAATCATAGCTTAAATTCACAGGCTACTGGTAGAGCAGAAAGACCATAATGTCTCATCATCACATCGCAAAATGGTCTCAAACATTTGTGGTCAGTAGAGAAAATGTCACTGATAAGGATCATATCAGTCAGTCCAACACAGCATCAGCAGATTTGAACACAGCTCATGCGGAGGAGTTGCTTCAGGGCAACAGGAAGATCACATGATAGCATGTGATGGGAGAATTGGGTATGTCATTCAGAACCATTTGTCATGTTGCTCACAACATTCAGCAGTACTGGAAATTTTGTTCTCGATGTGTTCTGCAAAATCTGACCAACTGACCCAAGGAGAAGCAAATGGGGGTAAGTCCAACTTTTGCAATAGTTCTCCACAGAATGGAACAGTTTTTTTCACAGCCTTGTCATGGATGATGAATCATGACTCCACCAGAACACCCCCAGCAGTAAGTGGTCTTAGGGGGGTGGAAACACCCCTCCTACCCAAACACAAAGAAGTCTAAGGTGCCCCTGCCGGAAAGCTGATGCCACAATGTTTTGGGACAGCATGGGTGTCATACTTGTGAGTTTTTGGAAAGAGGGAAGGTAGTGAAATGATTGCATGAAGCAATCTGGAGGAAACGGCCACTACTTCTCACCAAGTGAATCATCTTCCTTCACACCAACATGTGACCTTTTACAGTCAAGAAGACCACCATGCTGTTGAAGCTGTTTTGGTGGGACATCATTCCTCCCTACAGCCTAGACCTCACCCCCGACAACTTTCACCTTTTTCTTCTGTTGAAGGATCACACAGGAGGCCAACGATATGTGTCAGATGAGGTGGTGAAACACTTTATGACAACATGGTGAACAGGCAAGGACAGGATTTTTACCAGGAGGGCACATTCAAACTCGTCCTATGATGCGACAGGCACCTAAACCCATATGGATACTGTGTCCAAAAATAACCTAATGTATGTACGATCAGTTGTTATTGTACAGGTTTCACTGCAGGCTTTGTAACCTTACGTTTTGAGCACCCCTCATATATATGCATGAAATGAAGGAAAAAATAGTTATCTATGTGCATCTCTACATGCCCTAATTGCAGTTAACTCTCTGATATCTCAGGTTTTCTCAACATGATTGTTGAATAGTGTACTTCTAGAGGTACAACCAAGTTATTGTTTACATTTTATGCACAATATTTTGATGACTCAGTCATCATCTTCAGGTGCTGTGCATGGCACTGTTGTGTAGACTCACTCCTTGAACTCCACAACAGTGTAACATGCAGCATCTGAAAAAGACAGGTGAGTTGGTTGTCAAAATATTGTGCATAAAATGGAAACAACTAGTCAGCGATGAATAGGCAGAAGTACGCCATTATTCTCTTAACTTTGTACCTATGATCCTATTATTATGTATATGACTGTCAGAGAAAGGCAATGGCAAACCACCTCCACCAGGGCCTTGCCTAGTACAGCGGTATGGGTCTCCCGCATCGTCCCCTACGCTCTGTCAAGGAGTATGGGACTACATAATCGTCATGACTGAGGCAATAGAACTGTTCGATAGTATACCTTGAATAGCAGTTCTCAAAGCAGGATTTCACTTGATCAACATTCACTTTCTTATTCACATTTGCATTTACATTCATATGGTACATCTATTACACTTTCGTATGCAACCTGCTTAACCTGGTACCCTCCTAGCAATGTGCCTCGTATGTTCTTCACCTTTATAAGGACTGTGAATACTGGGGCACTATACTAGATAAGGCGCAATAGAGTCTTGCGTGCAGTTCTTTTAAAGGTACACTACACTTTCCCAGGATTATCATAATCAATCTAACTCCACCAATCACCTTTCCTATTATTAATTTAATTTTAGTTCATTTCATAATATCATTCATAGGAAAATAATTTACCACTAGTACTATGACCAGATTCTGTTGGGTTATTTAACTTGTTTATGGATATTACCGCACATTTAAGGAGACCTGCCATTTAACACATCTCCAGTAAATACTGTCTCAAGTCATTTTGAATTTCCTTACAATAACTTTTGTATGAAACTCCTGTATATGTGTGTAGCAGTGTCATCAAAGACCAGTCTGATAATGATATTTACAATATGTGATTGGTCTTTTTATGAATACTGAGAAAATTAGCAGTCATATTGAGCTTCCTCAGAGGAACACCTGGTATACTTTCATTTCCACTGAACATTAGTTATCTAGTATAAGGTATAGACCAGTCAAAAACTATTTGAGCAAATCAAAAATTTTGGAATTGAGGAATATAAAAAATTATCTGTTCATCTTTTGCTATTATTGGCAAGATGATATACATGAAAAGAGTGAATTTGTTTCTGTGAATAGTGTTTTGACCACATACTAATTAATTGAGAAAAGTCTCGTTTCCCCAAATAATATATTTAAATCTGAGATTAGAGCATGCTCTAGGCTGTAGCAATTAACAAGTATTAGGGACACCCATCTGTAATTCTGTGAACCTATTCCTTAACCATCTTGATCATTGGAAGTGATCTAGTCTTTTCCATTTGGACCATTGATTGTGTTAAAGACTGTCAATAAATATGAGACAGGAGAAGTGCAATTCTTATTAGATTTTGTGTTGAACACATGATGAAATTACATTTGGAGCTGACAGCTTGTTCACTTTAAATAATTTCACTACCATTTTGGGATGCTTATATTAATTTTGGGGAGGGGGCAAGTGGGAGTTATTTCAGTTAGTTTAAGTGATAGTTAAATAATTGAACTATTATAGAATCCTGCTACAATAGGATTGTGCATGAATGAATTTTTACTTGCTGAATTTAATATTTTGTCTTTGTGTTTACTGTCTCCTGTTTTGATAGCAGACTGATAAGTAAGAGAAAGAATGGGAAGTCCATTTCATTGACTTTTCTTAGGACCAGAATGTCGTAACATTTTGTTTTCAAGAACCTTCGCCAGGTTCTTAATCGTGCAAACTGTTGATGGCTCCAGGCATGATCTTCTAATAGATACACAGGTTGCGACTAGTCTTTACGTATTTGTTTTTCTAAATTCTCATTTTATGTGAGGCTGTAACAATCTGTGTTAATAATTGTCTATGCATTCTGCCAAATTTGAATATTTTGTCTTTTGTGCTCAGTGTCACTATAATACCACCATGGCTATCATTCCTGATTCTCTTATATTTCTGAATCTGGTGAACAGGAGGAACATCTAATTATTAATATGAGTTCATTTGATGGGGCCTGTAATGACAAAGTAGTTTGAGAAATGTTCTCTCAAAATTTGTTTTAAATGATATTAAAAAATTTCTTGGTAGCCACAGTGGCTTTTCTTTTCAAATTGAGACAGTGAAATAAATGGAAAACTTAACATTAAAATCCATCTGCTGTCTTTTATAGCGTCTTTATATAGTGCCAGTGTACATTTAAAAGTCACAACTTCATCATCAGTGCTTCGTATTTTTATGTAGGGATCTTCAAAGTGATGTAAGCATGTCAGACATGCATAGCCGTGAGTTCTGGTGCCTTGTTTTGTATGTGACATAACTCTACAATGTCTTACTTGAAAATTGTATGTTGAACATATTGAAGTTGCAATAAAATATTCATGGGTTTCTTACTACTTCATTGTGATGTCATATACAAAAGAAGTCAACAAAATTTTGCAGATATGAGTTTCTGGAATGTTGACATTTGCAATGAAGTTCTTTACATAAGACTGAAGAAGTCCACAGTTTTCCAATACAAAAAATCTTTAATTTTTTTATATGCACATCTATTGATGATATTTTTTCACTTTCAGCTTTAGTCAGTGATTTACATTTTCCTCAGTTCCTCGTGTTGTATGTCTGTCTGTAGAATAATTTTCCATGGTTTCACCAAATTTGTAGAACTGTCCTCAAGAGATGAGAGTAGTAGACCTTTACAATATATTTTTATGAAAATACGGATAGAAAAGGTTTTTATTGAGCAATTGTTTGCAGACACAAGCCCAAACAGTCACACAAAGGGTTTTCTTCATCTAAGTACTGAAACAACATGGGTGTAAGAAAAGGGACTAACTAGGAATTAAGTGGCAAAATCACCCAGATCCTGAAAGTCACATCAGGGCAGCATAAGAAGAAATAAACTGTGGAATTTTAGCAACAGATGATATTCGAGAATGCGAGCAGTTACTAGGAATTAAGGTGTCATTGAGTAAAAAATAAGAACCAATACCGCTCAAAATAAACATATGGATGTGGAAAACAGGGCAGCAATAAAGAAAAAAGAGAGGAGACACTTAACGGGAAAACTTATCAAAGTCAAGAGTAGCTTCAAAACACAGAATATAAATGAGAAAGGAAAATTAGGTAAAACTGATAGAGGGTAGGAGAAAAAGAGGACAGCCTAGAAAATGAGAGGAGCAATTAACATAACATGTATGTGGGGTGGTGGGAACTAAATTTGGTGGGAACATAGCTCATGCTGCAGAGTAAATTACCATCTGAGATACTAGTGTTCGATGACAGTGATTTAACCACATGATGAAGCACACACCATATTCCAATGTTGCAGAGCATATTGTGTGATAGAATTTAGTATGCTACCAATATAAATGTTCTATTTGTGTCCATCCAGTCTCACTAATAGCTTAAAGGTATGATGCTAACATAGCAAACTAAACAGTGATTGCTCATCAGTTGCTATTCAACATGATTGTGTCATATTCTGAAAATTCTCTTGTGTTTTTTTACTGTGGCTACTTTTCCTTCTGCTATTTGCAGATCCTTTCCCACTTGTCATACCTGTGCTTCTATTATCCATCTGCCATTTCGCCCTCGATTAGTCAAGTGCTTCCACTTTTGAATTTCAAGTTTTTGTTTGTTTCAAGTAATTTGTTGTTGAATTCTCCCACATTGTCTTGTTGGACACTGACCATCTCTCCTGTTAAATTTTCTATACATGTTTATGAAAATAAGGAATTTTAAATTTTGGTGTAGGGCTGAAGAGACAGATTTATGTGTTGTTGTTGTTTTTGTTGTTGTTGTATTTAGTCCAAAGGCTGGATTGATGCAGCTCTCCACAATAGTCTATGCTGTGCAAGCCTCTTAATGCATGAATGATTACTGCAACCCAAATCAATTTGAATCTGCTTACCATATTCATCCCTTGGTCTCCCTACACAATTTTTACCCTCCACACTTCCCTTGAATTGCTTGAAGCTTCATAATAAGTCCCTGTCAGCCAATCCCTTCTTTTAGTCATGTTGTGCCATCAATTTCATTTTTCCTCAGTCCATTTAAGTACCTCTTTATTATTTACCTAAGCTGCCCATCTAATCTTCTGCATTCTTCTGTAGTACCAGTTTTCAGATACTTCCTGCCCTTCATTTCTGAATTTCTTGTCAGCCACATTTCATTCTGTACGAAACTACACTCCAGACAGATAACTTCAGAAAAGACTTCTTAAAAGTTAATGTTATGTTAGATGTTTAAAAAATTCCTCTTTTTCAGAAATACTTTCTATGCTGTAGCCATTCCACTTTTTGTACTCTCTCTACATTGGCCATCATTACTTCTTTGCCACTTAAATAGCAAAAGTCATCTACTGCTTTTAGTATTTCATTTCCTAATCCAATTCCTCAGCATCACCAGATTTGATTCATCTATATTCCATTGCTCTTGTTGTACTTTTCGTGAAATTTATCTTATAACCTATTTTCAAGACACTAATCCAATCAGTTCAACTAGTCTCCAAAGTACCATGCTGTAGTTGATGGAATTACAGTGTCATCGGAAACCCTCTTTTCTGTAGACTATAATTCCATTTCTCAATTTCTCCTTGCTTTCCTTTATTGCTTGCTCAGTGCACACATTGAATAACATCAGGGATAGGTCGCAAACCTGTCTCACTCCCTTCTCAATGTCTGCAACCCTTTCAAGTCCTTCGACTCGTACAACTGCTGTATGGTTTATGTACAAGTTGTAAATAAACTTTCACTTCGTGTATTTTATCCCTGCTATAGTTAGAATTTCAAAGAGTATTCCATACATCACTGTCACAAGTTTTCTCTACATATGCAAAAGCTGCAAACATGGGTTCTAAGCTAAGTCAAAGGGTCAGCGTGGTCTTGCATGTTCCTACAGTTCTCCAGAACCCAAACTAATCTTCCCCTGTGTCAGCCTGTACCAGTTTTTCTATTCTTAGGATGCATGGTATTTTTTATGATACAAAACATCAATTGTAAACATTGCTTTTTTTTCTAATATTTTGTCCTGCTGCCAAACATTTTCAGCATTGTGTTTGGTAATTTGCTCTGACAGTGGCTATTTATGAGACAGTTGTTTACTACTAGCTTGTATATGCTTGTTACCTTTCTTATGGGGTGGAAGTCACAAAAAAGAACAGGGAGACAACTGGGTAGAGGTTGTGAGTGCAACGGGTTTGTGGAGATTGAGGCCAGGATGATTACAAGAGTGAAGGATGTGTTGCAAGGATAACGCCTATCTTCTAAGTTAGCAAAACCTATGCTGGCGCTGGCTGTGAAGCAGCCATTGAATTCGAGCAGAATCTACTTTGCAGCATTTTCTGCCAGTGGGTGGTCAACCATACTCTTTGAAACAGTTTGTCGACAGCCATTCATTCTGGTAGACAGCTGGTTGGTAGTCATGCCACATAAAATGTTGTGCAGGAATTTCAACAGAGCAGTTACACGAGATGGCTGCTGTCACACATGGCCCTGCGTGTGACAGGACAAGTCATGGTAAATGAATGGTATATAATATGAATATGAATGGTGTATAATAATTTGTTTTCCAGTTGTAACTACATATGGAATTAATAGTAATATAGATAGTAAAGTAGTATATTACAAACTGAACCATACAAAGATAGAAACTTCTCACAGGATTTATCAGACACTGCATTACATGTATTAGAGATTAGTTTATAAAATCATTTTTATGATCTTCAGTTACTGAGTAGCAACATTCATGAATTAAAAGTGTTCTAAGTTCTAATTTAAAATTTAATAACACTTTAAGTCTGAAATGTACTGAGACAATGCATTGTAGAGCTTAATGCCCAAATAACTTTATGCTTCTGAGTTCGTGGTCTTTTCATTTGTTCTGTATCGAGATCATTTGCACTCCTTGTGTTATAGTTGTGACAGTCAGAATTTGTGTGGAGATTGTTTAGATTTGCTTTGCTTAAGAGTACATTTTCAATATATTGAGTGATGGCAGAGTAAGTGTTCCTAATTTCCTGAAAAAAGGTCTGCAGTGAGCTTTTATAGGACTATTTGAACAGCATGTTTTTATAAGATAAAAATTTCTTTTAATTTAAGAATAAGAATCTTTATTAGCTGTTCAATATTTTATTATACAGTGGGCTTCGTCAATAAGTTCAGTTACAGTATAAAGATGGTTATATTCTCATAACAATGTACATATATATCATATGAATGTTAGTGTAGTACAATAGCACACATTTGAAATTTTGTATAGTGTTAATTTCACAATAAAAAAGAAAACATTATACAAATTTATATTAAGCGGGGCATATTGATGTTGATGACATGATGTCATTATCATATACATGTTGATAACACTATATCATTATCCTAAGATATTGATACCAATGTAGAGCACTCGAAATAGGTCTATGCCTATGTGTTAGATATTGTTTTTCCAAATTTAGGTCCTACTACAGGCAGAGGTACCTTTCTCTATGTTAAAACAGCAAATCTGCCATATTACAATCATTATATTCATCAACTGAATAAAATGCTTTACTTTTGAGCCATTGACCCAATGTTGTCTTAAATTTATTTTTAGACTCTGTTTGTACAATTTTAGGGAGCATATTAAGCAGTTCGAGGCCTACAACTGTTATGTATCTTGGACAATCTAGACTGGGGCCGGCCAGAAATTCTGCACGCGTGCGGTGCTCCTGCACATGTGCAACTTCGGGGTCACAGCGTGCACGCCGCAGCCGTCAGTGTTCATGTAGTGCATGTTTCTACGCACAGATGTCGCTTTATCCACTTGCTGAGATACTCTGTACGGCGCATTCTAGTGCTCTTTCCACAGCTTGCAAGCCAACCATGGAAAGGTATTTCGCGTAATAAACATTTAAAATACTGTCACAGTCTACTCATTGAGACGTCTACTTTTATGTTAACAGTTTAACCCAGTAAGACAAGTAATACAGTTAACAACCGTGGGTTTTTACTAAGGCAGCTTGACTGACGGCATGTAAATACACCTAATGTTTTTGATCTAGTATTTAAGAAAGAGAGCACTTGGCGACTTCCAACGAACCTTAGTCATGATTTCAAATAACATTAAACCAATGCAAGGTTTCCTATAACTAATTCTCGGTGCCCTCAGTTACACCCCCATAATTTCTGTCTCGCTGACCTCTCGATGATCACCTGTACCATTATTGCTGTATCTTTCATTAGTTCCATCTGAAATCTGCATAATAACCAACAATTAGATGAATGTTACGTTTTATCGACTTCAACTGAGTGTAGCCCTTCACACATTTAAAAAAAAAAAAAAAAAAAAAACCCTAAATGTAAGTATACAACAATCGGTTTAATGACCAATTTTCCTGATAATAATGTAACATGGAGCAGAATGAGGCAATAATGCACAGTTAGTAAACAATAATTGTTAATTATGAAAGGAATAAATCCAAAAACGTTTATCACTGGTCATGCGAAATGGTATAGTTAATATCGGACACAAAAGCATGGCTCATTGACAAACGCAAGCAATTGCGGGAGATTTTCATCACTGATGCTTGATCGAAACGACCGAGAACATAGATCTGCCATCCTTTGCTTTTTCATAGTATCTGCCATGTCTCAGTACTTCTCTGTTAAGGTTACGGTCACCAGGGGTAAACGAGACTGGGTATGTTGCGCTCTTGCTTGTACCACATAAACAGGGAAGAGGAGCCGCCGCCGTTAATTTAGGACACATGTCTAATAACAGATGTCGCTGTCCCTCGCTGTCGCACACGTGCGCACATGTGCAGCACTTCCGCATGTCTGCACACTATGCAGCGTTTGGCCAGCCCTGATCTAGACTATGGCAGATCAATTGTGTGGTTTCATCTTGTATTATGGGTGTAGACAGATGACCTAAGGGGATATTGAGCCTTGTTTTCTTTTACGTGTAATAAGCAACAATAGATGTACAGACAAGGAACTGTCATTATATTATGTCAAGTTTTTTGAAATGTTCACTGCATGTATCCCTAGGAGATAAACCCACTATACATCGAAGAGTTTTTTAATTGATACTGAATTGGGATAATTTTCCCAGAGCAGAATACCATATGAAAGATGGGGGTGGATATAAGCAAAATATGAATGCAGCAGTAAGTTTTGGATGACGTTATTCCTAAGCTTATAAAGAAGGAACATAGCATGTGCAAGTTTAGAACAGATGTATGTGATATGTTTATTGCAGATAAGTTTCTGGTCGATCATCATTCCTAACAGTTTAACAGACTTATTTTCTTTGTTTGATACCTTCAAATTAAAGAATACTTCCTCAGTTTTTGTTTCATTTATGTGTAGGGAGATGCACTAAACCAATGAACCGATTTTTCAAATATTATATTATTTTTTTCTCATACAGATTCAAGAGTTTTTCCTGAATTGATAAAGTTGTATCGTCCGCATAGAGAACTGTTTTACAGGGTAAATACTGTGGCATATCATTAACATACACTACAAACAGGAAGGGCCCAAGCATGGAGCCCTGTGGCACACCTCTTTTTATTGCTTGTGGGTTTGACAGTTGCCCATTTACACTAACAAATTGTACTCTGTTGCTTAAGTAGGATTCTAATAATTTCAGGCTGTCCTCTTCCATGCCATAGTGTCTTAATTTCATGATCAAAGTACTATGAGATTCAGTGTCAAATGCTTTACTCAGGTCTACAAGAGTAGCACAAGAGATTAATTTGTTTTCAAATCCATCATATATATCACTAACAATATTTTCATGATATGAATATAATAGAGGGAAACATTCCACGTGGGAAAAATATATCTAAAAACAAAGAAGCTGTAACTTACCAAACGAAAGCGTTGATATGTTGATAGAGACAATATAAACAATAAAAAACACACACACAAATTTCAATCTTTTGTAACCCAAGGTTGCCTCATCAGGAAAGTGGGAAGGAGAGGGAAAGACGAAAGGATGTGGGTTTTAATGAAGAGGGTAAGGAGTCATTCCAATCCTGGGAGTGGAAAGACTTACCTTAGGGGGAAAAAAGGACAGGTATACACTCGCTCTCTCTCTCTCGCGCGCCGCTCTCTCTCTCTCGCGCGCCGCTCTCTCTCTCTCGCGCGCCGCTCTCTCTCTCTCTCTCTCTCTCTCTCTCTCTCTCTCTCTCGCACGCACGCACGCACCCACACACACACACACACACACACACACACACACACACACACACAGGCAGACATCTCTGCCCAACCTCTTTGCATTTACATATGTCGGCCTGTGTGTGTATATGTGCAGATGGATGTGTGTGTGTGTGTGTGTGTGTGTGTGTGTGTGTGTGTGTGTGTGTGTGTGTGTGTGTGCGCGCGCGCGCGCGCGTGTGTATACCTGTCCTTTTTCTCCCCCTAAGGTAAGTCTTTCCCCTCGCGGGATTGGAATGACTCCTTACCCTCTCCCTTAAAACTCACATCCTTTCATCTTTCCCTCTCCTTCCCTCTTTCCTGATGAAGCAACCTTGGGTTGCGAAAGCTTGAAATTTGTGTGTGTTTTTTATTGTTTATATTGTCTCTATCAACATAACAATGCTTTCGTTTGGTAAGTTACAGCTTCTTTGTTTTTAGATATAACAATATTTTCAACCGCTTTAACTGTGTACAGTCCAGATCTGAATCCATACTGCGAGTTACTTAACAAGTTATTCCTCTCAAAATAGTGATTCATTTGTTGGTGAACACCGTCTTCAATTATTTTAGATATTATTTTGATTATGAGATAGGGTGATAGTTATTTGGATTTGATTTATCTCCTTTCTTAAATATAGGAATAGTTATTGCTATTTTCAAACAGTCTGGGAAAATCCCTTGCTGTAATATACGGTTAATGAGAGTGATTAGAGGGAACAGAAGATCACTTGATATCTTCTTTATGACAAAGCTTGACAGACCATAGAAGTCCTGTGCTCTGGAACTATTTAGTTTGTCTATTGCTTTGCTAACATTATTTTCAGTTACTGTTGCCCAACAGAATTTGTGAACTACATTCTTATTTAAACCTAAAAGAGTTTTAGCATAAGCTTGGTTTTGAGGGGAGACAAATCTTGTTGTAAACTGAAGTTAACAAAATGTGAGTTTAAGATATCTGTGGCTATGGGTATAGCTAGTTGAGATGTTGGTCTCTTTATTTCATTTTTAATTACTACCCAGGCAGCTTTACAGCTGTTTCTAGATTTGAGAATATGGTTATCATTCGCCCTACCAAGCTTATTTCAGATCTATAAATATTTCTTATTCTAATGTGTCTCTCTTTGTACTAGCTGCTGTTATGAGATCTGTCCTTAAACATAAGAAGCATAATCCTGATGCTGTTGAGGTATGGTGTGAACCATTATTTAGTTTCTATGGTTGGTGTGTGTGTGTGTGTGTGTGTGTGTGTGTGTGTGTGTGTGTCTTTGTGTCTTTTTTTTTTTTTTAACTGACCTTAATTTAGTTTTAAACTCTCTTATGTTGCATTCGTTCATAGGTCTAACAGTTTTGTGTTGTTCATCTGGAATGCTGACTGGGACCGTATTCCATAGGCCATCATGGTCAGCTAGGCCTAACTTTTGAATACTGCAATTTCAACTTTATGTTCATGGATATTAACTATTATATTGTCTAAACATGCATTATATCTAGTAGGCTTATCATTTAGACAATAGCAATCAAAAGCTCTTAAGCTATCCAAGAATTCCAATATGATATGACTCTGTTCCCTGATATCCATATTAATAACACCAAAAATTAAGATTCTTTGGTATTTATATTTAGGCTTAGTTAGTCTTACTAACATTTTTTTTTATTTACTATAAGTTCATATTCACTTGAAGAACTTTAGGAACCAGGTTTTAAACTGTAGGACATTTCCAGGGGCAGATGTGGACTCTGACCACAATCTATTGGTTATGAACTGTAGATTGAAACTGAAGAAACTGCAAAAGCGTGGGAATTTAAGGAGATGGGACCTGGATAAACTGAAAGAACCAGAGGTTTTACAGAGTTTCAAAGAAGGCGTAAGGGAACAATTGACAGGAATGGGGGAAAGAAATACAGTAGAAGACGAATGGGTAGCTCTGAGGGATGAAGTAGTGAAGGCAGCAGAGGATCAAGTAGGTAAAAAGACGAGGGCTAGTAGAAATCCTTGGGTAACAGAAGAAATATTGAATTTAATTGATGAAAGGAGAAAATATAAAAATGCAGTAAATGAAGCAGGCAAAACGGAAGACAAACGTCTCAAAAATGAGATTGACAGGAAGTGCAAAATCTGTTAATATTTTGCCAGACAGACCAGCAGGCTTTACAGGTTTCCCTGGTCCAGCTGTATTACTGTAAAGGTGGCCATTTCTTTACTGACAGTTTTGGTAATCAGTTCCGAGATTAATTAATTAGGTTTTGAGCTCAACCAGAATGATAATCCATAAATCATTATAAACCCTGAATCATTTTACCAAACTGTGTGTAATTTGTTTTCTTTGCATTCAGTGTAAGTGTATTTCCACTGAACCAAGTCTCAATATTTTTTATGATTTTATCAGTTGTGGAATGTAATGACTTTTTGAAGTCACTCACTATTAGACTTGTGTTATCGGCATGTAATAAAGTTTTGGCAGTATCATGTTGTAACTGTAAGTAATTCACATGTGAAATGATAATTAAATGGACACCCTAGCTGCAAACAGGCGTTGATGTACTTCATTGGGGACACGTTGAAAATGTGTGCCCCGACCGGGACTCCAACCCGGGATCTCCTGCTTACATGGCAGACGCTCTATCCATCTGAGCCACCGCGGGCACAGAGGATAGTGCGTCTGTGTATTAGCCACCAGAAAGATCGCGGGAGGCACACATTGGCACGGCGCGTCACGGATGGTAGTTGCCGCAAGTAGAGTCCCGTCCACCAGAGGGCATGCGAGAATTCGGACGCGACCTCTGCCGGCGTAACAACAAGAACAACAACAACAACTCCGGCAGCACGGGCCGTGCCCAGTCAGTTAACATCAGGCATGCCTAGGACACAGTCCCGGTCTATGCTAAGTGAAGTGTGACGTAACGTGAACAGTGTTACTACTCAATTGGCGACGAGTAGGGTCGTTCTTTCGCGTGTTGCGTCGTTCCGGTTTCGCAGCTTCTCCACGGCATGGAGGATTTGGTGCGGGTTTTGGTGGTGCAGCAGACGGAGCTCATGGCCACCATGAAACAAGTGCTTCCGGCGTTGCTCTCCATGCCGTCTGCTCCGGCGCAGTTCCCTCCTCCCTTTCCACCGTATGACGAGACGGCGGAGGATTGGGACGCATATGAACATCGCCTTCGGCAGCATTTCCAGGCGTTTCATGTTGCCGATGCGGAGGTATGTCGTGCTCTCTTCTTGTCTTGGATATCTCCCTCACTGTATCAAGTTTTGCGGCAGCTAGCGCCGTTGCAGGAACCCTCGTCCTTGTCTTTTGACGCATTGTGTTCATTGCTGTTTTCATATTATCGCCGCCGCTACGCATGTTGTGGTGGCTAGGGTCGAGTTCTATCAATGCAAGAAACAGCCCCATCAGTCTTACCGGGCGTGGGCCGCTACCCTGCACGGTCTTAGTCGCAAGTGTCATTTTGTCACGGAGCAGTCGCGAGAGTCGTATGCCCACGTTATGGTACGCTACGTCATTGTTCGTTCGGCCCCTGATAGGGAGGTCTGGCAACGGGCCCTGCAGTTAGAAGACCCTTCCCTCGAGGACGTCCTGTTCATTGCTCAATCGTATGAATTCTCTCACGCAGCAGATCAACAGCTGGAAGTGTGGTGCGACGTCGCAGAGGTTCAGGGCGGCGCGGCCGCGTCCACTGTGTCCGGGGTGGACGACGTGCGAGCGGTACAATCCGGCCGTTACGGCCGCTCCCGCACGGCGCGTAAACAGAATTCCGGCCGCCGGCCCCTGTTGCCGTCCTGTGCGTCATGCTCTGTACATCATGATCGGTCAGAGTGCCCCCAGCGTTGGGCCGTTTGTCGCAAATGTAATAAAAAAGGTCACATTGCTAAAGTTTGCCACTCAGCCTCAAAAGAATCGAAGGCAGCAAGTACAGAGGACATGGACGTTGACATTCGGGAAGTTTCATCGGGGCAGGCTCCCGACGCATCGGCATGCACACTCTTTATCGAGGTGTCGGTTCGGTCACGCCGGTTACAACTGCAAGTAGATACGGGTGCGGCGGTTTCGTTGTTGAATTCACAAACTTATTCCGACCTTGGATCGCCCCCGTTGGCGCCAGTTTACCGGCGTCTACACGGTTATGGTAAACAGTTCATTCCCCTACTGGGTCAATTCACTACCGACGTGACTTACAAATCAGTCACTCGGCCTATTACTTTTATTGTTGTCAGTGATGCGAGCTCCGCTAACCTTTTTGGCCTGGATGCCTTTCAAGCTTTCGGTTTTTCTATTGCTGACACCATACAGTTGGTCTCCGAAGACGTTCCCTATCACTCATTGGAATCTTTGATCTCAGACTTTCCAGATATTTTTGAGGAGGGCCTGGGGCGTGTTTCCGATTTTGAAGCTCACTTAACGTTGAAGGCGTCGGCTCGCCCGCGTTTTCTACGCGCACGGCAGATACCCTTGGCTCTCCGCCCTCAGGTAAAGGAAGAGCTAGACCGGCTGACAGCCCTAGGGGTCGTTCATCCCGTTTCTTCCAGTGAGTGGGCTTCGCCCCTCGTTATTGTCAAGAAGCCCTCAGGAAAATTACGTCTTTGTGGCGATTTCAAGGCCACCATTAATTACCAATTGGTGGTGGACACCTATCCTTTGCCTCGTGCCAATGTGCGCCTCCCGCGATCTTTCTGGTGGTTACTACAGTCTGCAGGGACTTATCCCTTGCACGCTCTCCGTGAGATCCACATTCCCAACATGTCCACACCACTACATTCGTAGTGCGCCTAATAGATGTTTGCCCATCATACTCATTACTCGTAGCAGATTAATCTATCAAGTCCCGTACGAGTTCGGGCATAGCGTGTGCGTTCGCACAAGAAGGTCAATGGCCGGGAAGCCATATTTTAACTATATATGACGGTAGTATCTGTTCCCGGAAGAACAGTTACCGTGGATGACCATGCAGCTTTGCTAGAAATGAAGTGATAATTAAATTGACACCCTAGCTGCAAACAGGCGTTGATGTACTTCATTGGGGACACGTTGAAAATGTGTGCCCCGACCGGGACTCGAACCCGGGATCTCCTGCTTACATGGCAGACGCTCTATCCATCTGAGCCACCATTTAATTATCATTTCATTTCTAGCAAAGCTGCATGGTCATCCACGGTAACTGTTCTTCCGGGAACAGATACTACCGTCATATATAATTCACATGTATGAGAAAGAGTAGTGGCCCTAAGATTCTGCTCTGGGGTACTCCAAAAGGGACTTCTTTGGCTTTTGAAACTAACCTTATTCGTTTATTTAAATTAACTGTGGTAGCTCTACAATATGAGACCAATTTTTGAGATATACCTGAAACCACATTTTAGCTCTTCTTCTAATACCTAGTGCTTCCAGCTTATCAAGAAGAATTTCATGGCAGATGATACTGTAAATTTCAGACATATTTAAATTGATTCCTACTACACTTTGGTTTTCCTCCAACTTTTTAATTATTTCTTGGGTGTAGTCTATGACGTTCTTTGCTTTGTTTTGCAAAAAAAAAATCATGTTGATTACTATTCCAAAGTACATTGTTGTTTAGGTAAATAGTGGTGCTTGATTTTTTTCAGTTTCTCTAATGTTTTGGAGAAAACAGCAAAAAATTATATTTAATGGTACTTTTCTATTTTATGTCTATCTCCATTTTTAAGTAGCGGTCTCACTTTTGAGACCTTAAGCTGCTGATGAAACACAGCTTCACTAAAGGATAAATTTGCAACAAGTGCCACAAGTTTTGCAGTCTGCCAGTCTTACGTGCACATTTCATTTCATATCACTTTGCAACATTATACCTGGATATTTACTTCATGTTACTGCATCAAGCAGAACACTACTAATACTATACTCAAATAATTTTTCCTACTCGTCTGCATTAACTTGCATTTTTCTACATTTAGAGCAACCCGCTAACCATCACATCACATAGAAATTCTGTCTAATCCATCCTATATTCTCCTTCAGTCACTCATTAATGATACTTTCCCATACACTACAGTAGCATACAGTCACAGATTATTAGTCACCCTATTTGTCAGATTGTTTATGTATATAGAGAACAAGAGTGATGATATCACACATTCCTGGGGCCCTGCTGACAATATCCTTGTCTCTGATGAAATCTTACTTTCCAGGACAGTGTACTGGCCCTTTACTTTGAGGAAGTTGTATGTGAGCAGAATAAAGAAGAAGTGAGTCAAAATGTGTACTGAGTATGTCTCAAGATGCAGAAAAGGTGAATGAAGTAACAGTGGGCCAATAGCCAAGTTTATTGTGCGAGAATGCTAATAATGAGCTGCAGTAACAATCAGTTGATCAGATGTGAGAAATGGATTTGGAAAAAATTGCAAAATGCACATGGAACTAAACAAGGGGGTGGGGGGATAGCATAAAAATAAAGAGGGCTAGAAAGAATAAAGGATGTAAACAGGAGAGGGGAGGAAAGAATGTTGTAGAACAGAAATGGAAATTATTGTATGGCATTGTTGGCTGGGAGGCCCCATTCTGGGGAGTTTGGCCTCTGTGTTATAAGTCCTTTTTAGTTGATGCCACTTCAGCCACTTGTGAGTCAATAATGATGAAAATGATGATGAACGACACCTAACACCCTGGCCCCCTGCGTGGTAGGCGGTAACGCTACTGAGGCTGACTGTAGAACAGAATTGAGAAACTAAGGGAAGTGGTACTTTAATAAATTCGTAGTTTAATTTGAAAACATGCTGTTTCTACCAAAATCAAGAAAATTATTTTTTCTGTAGTTTGTGGACTGTTAGGAATTGTTTGAACTGTTTGGAAAATGTACCATTTATTTTACTGTGATATTATTCAGTACATATCCCTCACAAGCACGTGTTAATCGATATCCACCTTTACCAACTAAAAATGATTGCATTTTCCGGAAAACATGTTTTATCTAATCATATCAGGAATCTTAAATTATTAATACAATACGTGTTGTCACCCAGCCCTGCAGCCAGGCGACTAGCACGAGTTTTGGTGTTCTCATAAAGATAAGTGATTTTAGATTATAAAACATATAGTTTAGTACTGATTACATGGTAAATAGGTGTATTAGTGTGCCTTTTAAGTGTACCATTAAAGGTTTCATTTTTCTTTACATAATATAGCAGAAAATGCAAAAAGATCGTACAGTCGTATTTTCTGTTTACATTTTGCCGCAGCAAATGTATAGAATTTCGTTTAGTTGTTCTTTACTGTCTCCAGCAGTTTAACTTATTTAACTAGCATTTCTGGAAAGTAGCGTAAAGTTTAAGTTGTTGTTTCAGAAACTTTGCACTGTTGTTTTTGTTTACACACAGTTGTGTGTAGGCCAAATTTGTGGAACCACATTTTCGTGTTTATCTGTAGTTTAACTGACTTATTCTTAATAAATTATTATGTTTATCATGAGTGAAAAGTGCTTGACTTGCTGTAGGATTGTTAGGTTAGGGCTTTGGTGTGGTGGGTGCTGTAGTTTTTCCATGTGGGTGACTGTAGTAGCATGGGAATAGGGGAAGTAAATGAGACTCATCAGTGGTTTTGTAGGATTTGTAGTAGAGATAGGAAAATACTAGGACAGGAGGGGAAAATTGCCCCCCTTCAGGCTGAGTTAGATGAGGCTAGCGGAGATCTTGACAGGTTAAGGAGGGAGAAGGGTAAAGAGAGGTGGGAAGTGGCAACAGGCAACAGGAGGAACAGGACTAGAACTTTGTCTGACAGCTTCATGGTGAATGTGGAAAATAGATTTGACCTGTTCTTCAATTAGAAGCTGGTGAGTCTCAAGCAGTTGCAGGTGTAGACAGGGCACAACAAACATTCAGCAGCAAATTGAAAAGTAAGAATGTAGCGAAATCAGTAAAGAGAAAGTAAGTGTTGTTGTTAGGTAGTTCCCATGGAAGAGGTGTTGGCCAACTTTTGCAGGATGGACTGGGATCAGAATACCAGATCACCAATTTTTTTAAACCTAGTGCTGGTCTAGAGCAGGTGACAGAGGATTTAGTATCACTTTGCAAAGATTTCACTAAGGAAGACACTGTGGTTATAGTGGGTGGGACAGGCACCAGCATTGACAGAGATCCTGGGTACAGTATAATGTGTGACCTGGCAAAGATTGCATCAGTATCGAAGCATAGTAGTGTTGAGTTTGTATCTGTTCTTGGGCACCATGACCGACCTCATTTGAACTCTTCTGTCAAGAGAGATAATTTGGAGCTGGAACGGCTGCTTATGTCAGGTGCAGGGTCACACATTGGTGTGGTTCCTGTTGATTCTCTCAATAGGTGGGATTATGGCCTTCACCTCAACAGGAAGGGGAAGGGTAAACTGGCTGGGAAAATAGCAGGAAAGTTAAAGTGGGGAGGCACTGTCATGAGTGGTAAAATACCAGTGGTTATAGGATTCAGAAAAGACCTTTTTTAGGGTAGGGAGGGCAGAAAGAAACCAAATTTTAAGAGAGGTTAGAACTGAGACAAACCTTCAGTTTGGGAAAGAAACCAAAAAACATAATTCTAGCTTATTACATCAGCATAAGCAGCTATTGGTTAAGAATTTTCAACAGTCAGCAGATATTTTAACTCTACCCAATTTTAACTCAGTCAATGTGAAATGTCAGCTATCTTTATTGCATCAAAATATTCGAGGACTGAGAAATAAAATTAATGAATTAACCATCTGCATAGATGAATTAGAGTCTTCAAACCCAGCTGACATAATCTGCCTCTCTGAACATCATGTGACCACTGGTATAGAACTTTTAAGTGTTACACCGTTTAGGTTAGCATCTCACTTTCGTAGATCAGAAATGGAGAAAGGAGGAGTTGCCACATTCATCAGGAACTGTCATAAATTTAAGAACATAGACATTCATACATTTTGCTTAGAACAGCATATGGAAGAATGTGCAACAGAAGTAGAATTTCACAAAAAATCCTTCATAATATTAAGTGTACATCGAGCACCTGCAGGTAACTTTAATCTGTTCGTAAACCACCTTGAGGCTGTACTGGCCCATTTAACTACCAAAAAACAAAGAAATAGTGGTTGCTGGTGATTTCAATGCAGATTTTCTTAAAGACTCTCCCAATAAGAACTTATTTGAGTTAATAACACTATCATTCAACTTAATTCCCACTGTTAAGTTCCCCACTAGGGTAGCCAATTGCTCACAAACAGCCATTGATAATATCTTCGTAGAAAAGTCCAATGAACAAAATTATATTACAAAACCAATAGTCAATGGCCTCTCAGACCATGACATGCAGTTCCTTCTGTTAAATATTAATACTGAACAGGATATAAAATCTGTTAAATCTGAGCTCAAGAGGGTAATCAACAAGCCAAAAATTGATTATTTTAGGACACTCCTCAGAGACATTCACTGGACTGATGTTTACAGTGCTCATGGCATGAATGAAAAATATATTTGCTAATAAAGTGCTTACCTTATTCGAACTCTGTTTTCCCCCCAAAACTTACCAAGGTTAGCTAGAGCAAAGTCTACTAAGAAGCTATTATTACTCAAGGAATAGGGGTATCTTGTAAAACAAAAAGAAAACTGTATCTGTCAATCCGAAACAGTTCTGATTTTGATGCTATAGCACATTACAAGAAATACTGCAAAATATTAAAGACTGTAATACAGACATCAAAGCAAATATATTAAAAGGAAAAGACAGTCATATCAGATAACAAAATAAAGACAATATGGGATATAGTGAAGGAGGAGACCGGTAGAACCAGATGTGAAGAGGAACAAATAGCATTAAGACTAAATGGAACATTGGTGACAGATGTGTATAGTGTTGCAGAACTTTTTAACAAACATTTTATAACTTTCCAGAATGAGATTTTCACTCTGCAGCGGAGTGTGCGCTGATATGAAACTTCCTGGCAGATTAAAACTGTGTGCCCGACCGAGACTTGAACTCGGAACCTTTGCCTTTCGCGGGCAAGTGCTCTACCATCTGAGCTACCGAAGCACGACTCACGCCCGGTCGTCACAGCTGTACTTCTGCCAGTATCTCGTCTCATACCTTCCAAACTTTACAGAAGCTCTCCTGCGAACCTTGCAGAACTAGCACTCCTGAAAGAAAGGATATTGCGGAGACATGGCTTAGCCACAGCCTTGGGGATGTTTCCAGAATGAGATTTTCACTCTGCAGGCAAAGGCAAAGGTCCCGAGTTCGAGTCTTGGTCGGGCACACAGTTTTAATCTGCCAGGAAGTTTCATTTTATAACTGTTACTGAAAAGATGAGATTGTCAGGTTTGATAGAGGCTGCTATGTAATACCTCAGACCAGACATTTCAAGTAACTTCCATAATATGAATTTGACCCTCACTACCACAGCATAAATAATGTCCATCATAAAATCTTTAAAATCAAAAACATCTAGTGGGTATGATGAAATATCAACAAAGTTAATTAAAGAATGTGATTCTGAGCTAAGTAACATATTAAGCTATCTGTCTAACCAGTCATTTATCAGTGGAATATTTCCTGAATGGTTAAAATATGCTGAAGTTTAGCCACTGTTTAAGAAGGGAGATAAAGAAATAGTATCAAATTTCCGTCCAATTTCACTGTTGCCAGCATTCTCAAAAATTTCGGAAAAAGTAATGTACAATCGGCTTTATAACCATCTTATCTCAAATAACACACTGTCAAAGTCACAGTTTGGATTTCTAAAGGGTTCTGATATTGAGAAGGCTATCCACACTTGCAGTGAAAATGTGCTTAATTCATTAGACAAAAAATTGCAGGCAACTGGTATATTTTGTGATCTGTCAAAGGAATTTGACTGTGTAAATCACAATATCCTTTTAAATAAATTAGAATATTATAGTGTAACAGGAATAAATTAGAATATTATAGTGTAACAGGAAATGCTGCAAAATGGTTCAAATCTTATATCTCTGGCAGAAAACAAAAGGTGTTATTAGGAAAGAGACATGTATCAAGCATCATCCAACTGGAAACTAATTACATGTGGGGTCCCACAAGGTTCCATTTTGGGGCCCTTACCTTTTCTTGTGTATATCAATGACCTTTCATCAGTAACATTACCAGATGCCAAGTTCGTTTCGTTTGCCGATGATACAAACATTGCAATAAATAGCAAATCAAGTGTAGTCTTAGAAAGATCAGCTAATAAAATATTTGTGGACATTAATCACTGGTTCCTAGCCAATTCTTTGTCACTAAACTTTGAAAAAACACACTATATGCAGTTCAGAACTTGTAAGGGGTGTCCCACGAGTATATGCCTAACATACAATGACAAACAGATAGAAGAAGTGGACAGTGTTAAATTCTTGGGATTACAGCTTGATAATAAATTCAACTGGGAGGAGCACACCACAGAACTGCTGAAGCGTCTTAACAAATCTCTAATTGCAATGCGAATTGTCAGACATAGGGGATATAAAAATGAAAAAGTTGGCATACTATGCTTACTTTCATTCCATAATGTCATACAGGATTAATTATTGGGGTAATTCATCAAGCCAAGCAAAAGTTTTCTGGGCACAAAAATGTGCAGTAAGAGTTATATGTGGTGTGAACTCAAGAACATACGGCAGAAGCCTGTGTATGGAACTAGGGATACTAACTACTGCTTCCCAATATATTTATTCCTTAATGAAATTTGTCATTAAAAATTTATCACTTTTTCAAACCAACAGCTCAATTCATGGAATCAATACCAGAAATAAGAATAATATTTACAAGGATTTAAAGTCACTTAGTCTGGTACAAAAAGGTGTGCATTATTCAGGAACACACATTTTCAATAACTTGCCAGCAGCCATAAAAAGCTTAACAACCGATGAAATTGAGTTTAAGAGAAGACTAAAGGATTTATTGGTGGCCAACTCCTTCTACTCCATTGATGAATTTCTCAGTAAAACCAACTGATTTGTGTATATAGTACAATATAACTTCTGCAAAATTTCAGTGCAGTAATGCATTCATTGTAAATGTGTGTGTGTGTGTGTGTGTGTGTGTGTGTGTGTGTGTGTGTGCGTGCGTGCGTGCGTGCGTGCGTGCGTGCGTGTAAGTACAATCTAACTTCTGCACCATTTCAGTGCTGTAATGTGTTCATTGTAAATAAGTATTATAGTAGTTGTATGACACGTTTACTACCTTATAAATAAATAAAAAACTTTTTTATTTCAAATTCAGTGCATTAGTATTTGTAAAATGACTCTTTCATATAGTGTTCATTAAAAAAATGATGATCATTCCACTTGGGACCTGTGGAATGGTACATTAGCTTATTTGTTTTGGTTGTAAATATTTGTCATTTATTGTTGTTTTTCTGACATGTTCTACATCCTGAAGGACCTCCTCACTACGGATCAAATGGAATGAAAGTAAATCTAATCTAATCTAATCCCACAAATCTGCAAAATAAATCTTCATGCCTCACTGATTTGATGACAGTTTGTCTTTTCTATGTGCATGTATTTCTATTCTCACAAATACAATAATTTTAACTTAATGGACCCTGCTAAACAAGTCATGTCATATACTTCTGACCATTACCCTAACATTCAAACGCCTTTTTTGAAAATTCTTTTCCAGTAATAAGATATGTTTGTACCCTCTGCTGCAACATTCTGCTGTTGCAATGTTGGTATGGGCATATCATACATCACCTTCAGGTGAAAAGAATAGATCTAGTTCTCATAATTGTAGTATTTGACACCCTACCTACTTGATAATATCTTTCAAATATCATCCACTGAATGGGATGTAAAATCAAAAGGTTATGATGATTGTGGCTCCAAGAATTTAACACAAAAATAGTTTATTTTATCTTTATTTTAGTATCCACTGCATGTTTCACATACAAATTTTGAAAGTACAAATGTGTGCTGTTGTATGTTTGTGTGGAATTAAACTGAAATTTCTTGCTTAGTTTCTCAGATAATTTGTACAATTATTTGAGTGTTTATTGGTAACACTGTGGAAAAGCTGCTCACAGATCATAATACTTTAGTGTGAATTGTAGGTAATAACCAGTCTGTGCTCTAGAATTGCTAATTCTTTATCTTGTTGCACCAACTCATTCCACCACACCATTGCAGGGTAATTTCTGGTTTACACACAAATCAGCAACAAAGAATGCAATACAAGTCCTTCAAGTGTATGCCTAGGAGCTCTTTGACTTCCTTGCCTCATTCTATGATGATTCTTTACAAAGAATTATTATTTATCATGGACCAGTGGCCTTGCCGCAATGATAACACTAGTTCCCATCAGATCAGAAAGTTAAGCACTGTCCGGCTTGGGTACCACGTGGATGGGTGACTGTCCAGTGAGCATTGCTATTGGCAAGCAGGGTGCACTCAGCCTTTGTGAGGCAAACTGTGGAGCTACATTCACCCACCCCCCACCCCCCACCCCACCCCCCACCCCCCTTGTAGATTGCATGTGTAGTTAGTAATATGACAATCTCTCAAGATGTCTTGATTGTTCCAGGTGGAAGTCAGTCTCTTGCCAGCTGTGAAGACCTAAGTTCGAGCAGCTTCAGTTCAGCAAGCAGAGCATCTCTTGATGCTCGCTGTTCTCCATCTCCATCATGTGGAGGAGAAACTGCTCTTGTCTTCCCTGGAGATTCTAGTGGCTCTGTATAATCTCTGTTTATTGCTTATACTTTGCTTTTACAAACCATTCTCTATTAGCAAGAATTGTGGTTAAAGGTCAATCAACAAAAGACACACAAAAAAAAAATTCCTTCTTTTTGCTCCATAGTTAGCTATTAGTCACAGGTATACCAAAGGGATTTATTACCTTCTTTTCAAGACATTATGAGTGAAGACCTAAGGAAAATTATATTTCATGCAGAATTCTCTCTTAGTGGAAATGTTTTAAATGTTTAGCTAACCAAAGAGACTTGTGCTTCTTTGCAAGGAATCATAAATGTAAAAGAGCATAAATACAAATCGTGCAAAATCATTTGCCATTGAAATTTGTTTTTACATGCCATGTATCTTTTCAGAAGGCTGTTTGATATGTTTGACACATTATCCTGTTGATAACTTATAACGCAAACCTGCCAGATCTTCTCAAGGTGAATAAAGTATTTTATTTTTGAAATAAGTAAAGAAACACAATAATGAAATATCTCAAGACAATTCGATAATACTCATCTGTGTTATTCTTGCTTTTTATAAGGAAAAGGTGTTACAAAGATATTGTAACATGAAAGTTAATGAAGACATTACGAAACTTTGTTTCTGCCATTAATGGAAGTGGTGGTAATTATCACTTGTCAACATCACCAAGTGGAGACAAAATTATAAATTTATAATTGATATATTCATAAACAACAAAAGTAGGAACTCACTGACTGACATCATCATTCACGTCTAGACCTCAGTCATCATTCATGTCTAGACCCACTGCATGAAAGAAAAAATGATGATGTTCTTCCAGAGTATATCTGTCAAGACTATCAGGCATTTCCATAATTCATCCACATTAATTTGTTCATCAAATGTGCCCGTCTTATTTGTGTTCATTTTCTATCTTTAATATCATATCAATGTCCTTCCCTGATAGCAATTTTCATTGCATCCTATATTTTGAGCGTTGCAGCTCGACTTTTTATTCCTGTATTTTATATAAAAGTTACTTTGTTATTTAGGTCAGTAGAGTAACAAATTTCACAACTCTGTATTTCTTGCGTAATTACATTCATACGAACAAAAACATTATTTACTCTCTAACAGCTCTTTGTTAGTAATGACTATTTCTGTACACTAACACTTCTTTGAAATCTTCAGATATTATGCCTGCTGCTAAGAGATGACTGAGATGTCTTATCTGATGATTTTGGCTTAAGTGGTGGTGAGTGGATAACTGAGTGGAGAAAGTTTATGATTATGATTGTGACACATTAGTGGTCGAAGATAGTCAAAACTAGTTGAACATGTCTACAATGTGCATTCACAAACCAGGAGATGAAATATATAAACAAAAAACATGAAATAAACAAATAAAAAGCAAGAGTCATAGATGAGTATGAAATACTTCTCTAACAGAGCAATAGCAATCTCCTTAGGCACCAGTTTATGTGAAATTCTTTAGTGTATCGTACATTTAGTCCAATTTGCTGTTATTTTTTGTAGTTAATCCTTATACATTGCTGTTTTTTTTATTATTTTCTCACTTACATGTACTGGTTCTTCTTTTATTTATTTTGAGTTTAGTTCATGATGCTCTTCTCCTGTATTTTAGTTCATGTTTCTGTATTCTTCTTGCATTCCTTTTCCCTCTTCTTAACTAGTTTCTCTTGGTTTCATGGGGGAGGGGGGGGGGGGGGATAGACTGTGCCAACTAGTTCTTCTACATTCTCTGTAGCTTTCTTCTGTATTGTCCCATATGAAGCACAGGATTTGAATTTTTTTTTCCCAGGCTGGCTTTTTCCTGTCACATTCACAGCTTTGGAAAATATTGCTAAAATTTAAATCTCACATAACTATTTATTTTATGAACAACAACTTTTGAAAGATACAGGGGCATGCATTGTAAATATAAATGATTGCCCATAAAGTGGTTTCCATTTTAGGATTCTAACTGGTTCAAAAATTTTTTTTTCACTCTTGAAATAAATACAGATTTCATGCAAAGGAGCTTGTGTCAGTAAAATATGTCTGCATATTGTCATGCAGTAAACTATCAACAGTCTTAGCAGAAATTGGTCTTTGATGACAAAATTGTTAAAATATCTAGGAATGCATGCATATATACATGTTGAAATTGGTCATTTTTTAGCTCCTAATGTTTTGTGAGAATTATGAAATAAGTGCCATTGATCGAAGTAATTGCATAACAGTGGTATGATCAAAGTAAAGTTGCCCTGTGCCACTGTGAAGTAACTGTGGATGTTGTTTATTTTTAAGGTGTTTTGTATTGCAATAACAAAAATGATATTTCATTCATTATTTGTTTCTTGTAAGACACTGGCATTAATAATGTCTTCATTCCATATAATATTCCAGACTAAAAATATTACTGATTTGTGGAAACTGTAGTTCCTGATGACTGATTGTGTTTCCTTTAGGATTTAATAGCAGATGTTTAGTCTTGTGAAACATGTTTCATTTACTCTGTAAGCATTTTTGAATGACTGAAGATATTAAGCAGATATTATATGTTTTTCATGTTAAATAAATTCACAATTAAAATAAAAAAATGAGGAATATATTGTAAATTAAAGTGTACATCACATATACAAGTGCTGTGGACTGATAGTTCGTAGAATTTTTTTAGTCATTTGACCTATCAGACTGTTTGTTGTGTTATTAATTTTTAACTTGTAATATATTTATCATAAGATTTTTGCATTGTATATAATACCTCAGTTAATTTGAAACCATTGCTACCTGTCAGTTTTGGGTAGAATCTTTATTACATTTATCAACATATCACAGAATTTGTTAAATGTAGGAAATGGCTACTTTAAATAAATATTATGTTTGCCAACAGCAATGAAAATATAAGGCATGTGAACACATTGTGGAAGTTGCAGGTAGGTTTGTATCAAGCTGATTAATGGAACCTATTTACTCCAAAATTTAATTTTTAAATGGTTTATAAACATGTAATCTAAAGTGGAACAATATTTTTGATATATAAAAATGTTTTTAAAAACCTTTTTGTACATTAGAATGATTTTTGTCTTATATTGCACCAAAATACAAAATGTGATTTGCCATATTTTGTATTATATCAGTTGATTTAAATTTTGTTTCACAGTTTAGCAGACAAACAATTCTTTAGCAGATGGAATTAGTTTGTCCAGTGTGGTATATGAAATAGCAGAAGTTTGAAATTATATAATGTATTGTACTCATAGTACAAACACATTTGTTTCAGAACTTTTGAATTAAGAAATGTATAGACAGACTGTCAGCAGAGGCCTAGACCACAAGGAGAGCAGTATGGTGTAAAGTCACTACTCTAGAGTAACTCTTACTGGCATGCTCAGTGGCTATTACAAATTTCACAAGTTTAACTAGAGCTGATTAAATTGAAATTAAAGTAAACAACAGAAGTGTTTACATATATTTTAACAGTTTATAGCCATGGATTTGTAATGTTTTTCACCTATTTACATGATTTTTTTTTGTTGCTTAGTTAGTGTTTATTGATATTATTAGTAATTGAAACTGATGCACTATCTGAAGTGTTCCATGAGAGTATCCTCCCTTAATTAATTGAATTTTAGTTGTGATGATGTTTCTTGGCCCTTTTGTGTGTCTTTATTCATGCTCTGTCAGTGGAGGATGTTTGCTATTAATATGTTGAAGTTGAATATAGTAAGAAAGTTCCAATTAAATAATATAGGACTAAAGGAGACCACTTAATGAAAAGCAGAAAGCAGAAATGTGTGTGTGTGGGGGGGGGGGGGGTCAATGTTTCTGCTGTTTAGTAATTGGTCTCATTTATCTCTAAATTATTTATCTGCCAAAGGTGAGACATTCTTCGCGCAGAATAATGTGGAATTTTCGATTCCCATCACTTGCATTAGATGTTTGAATAAAACTGTTACTTATTCACTGAGCAGTCAAAGGATTTTTCCTATCTGGGCTGGATGCCCTGTTCTGCATGTCTACTGATGATTTCTTTTTTTTTAAAATGGGAAATCTAAGGCTGTGAGTGAAATAGATGAGTAAAATTGTACTGAGCATAAACATAGTGTATCCATAAATTTATTCACACCATTAAATTTACCATAAAATTAAATTGCACCATGGTGTATGCACCATCATAAAATATGTAATGTCTCTGTAGTGCCCCTTTTTTTTAGTTTACAAGATTTCAGACTACATTTGATCCAGCATAATTAGTAGCATGTGTCCCAAGTGATAAAGAATTATTTTATAGCCATGATTATCAATTTCATCCCTTGGCTTACTGGATATCCACTCCTGGCTCACCCATTTTGCAAAAAATTATTTTTATATACAGGATATTTCAGTTCCTTATTATTATTATTATTATTATTATTATTATTATTATTAATGATACAAAAAACAGCTACAAAGGCAGCAAATGAGATCAATACACTAGATTTCATATATCATCACCAGTTGGATACTTCCCAAGTGCTTACGACTTAATGATGTATCAACAGATAACGCACACAGATCTCAGACTTGTGGTTATTATAGTTGGCAGATGGATATTTTATCACTGTAAATGCTAATACTGAGATCTTTTGCCCCTGTATCTAGTGTGGCAAGAACCACTGGCATCACTTTTGCTAGTTTGTGCCTGAACCATTAAAGTTCAATTTTCAGGTCTCAGTATCTTGTAACATTTTCCAGCTGTTTTTCATGAAGTCTGCTGTATGTCAACAATCCACACTGTCTTTTCTTTCCTTGATTGTGATGTCTAGCATATTAATCTGAAATCAGGACTCCCATAGTCATCTGGATTGTTCATTTTTCATCCCTTTTCTTCTGGCTTATCATCCCATCAGTCCCTTGCCAATGGGATATGCCCCAATGTTGTGATTTCATTTGTAGTATGTATGAGTAAACATTTTACATCATATCAGGATGTTGTTGGTTGTTTCATCAGCTTCTTTCCAAAGACTCCATTTCAGGTCCTCTGCTTATTTCTCAGTTCTGGCTTTGATAGCATTTGTTCTGATAGGTTACACATGAGTTGCCAGAATCTGCTCTTCTGTTGCCTTTTTCAGGGTTCCATTGGTCTGCCATAGCCAGATCTTTCCCTTCTTTACTTTGTTTTTGATCTTCTTCTAAAACTGTGTATACAACATGTCATTGCACAAGTTGTTCATCTGCATTTGCAGACCTGTTTTCTAGTAGCCACTCTTGTTGCACTTTCCAGATATTGGCTTCCATCAGAGCAGTTTCCTCACTGAGACTGCTATCTGCTGGACTTGCAGAAGTCCTCTGATACATACGCAATGGACTCTCTCTCAAATAAACTGCTTAGCCAGATATGGGCAATATAGACTGCCTTGCAGTTTGTATAAGATTTAATGTCTTCATCATTGAAGGGACATTAAAACTAATTTTCTTGTTGAAAACAAGCATTGAACAAACATTAGATGCCCAAAATTCACTAAATTGCTGTTAGAACATGCTGGTTAAACAATATTTTTATGTGCTCGCATTCCACTTTATGCTCATGAAATGACCTCCTTTACATGCTGTGATAAAACTCTAACCACTCCTTGTTTATTTTTTCATGAGGCTCATTAAAAAAACACCTAATGATCAGTTTTGAGTGCCTTCAATTTTAACCAAAGATTTGACTTTAGAAACATAAAGATCTCACTTATCACAGAATATAATTTACCTGAGAACTTATTCTGTAGTTTTGTATCTGCAAAGCCAAAGATATTAATAGCACACTCAAAATAATTAATGAAATATAATTTGAAAGTAAACCACTATCACCTATCTCAGCAAGTGTATAAAAGAACATTCATTATTGCAAGAGGAACAGCAAGTAGTTGGTGGTACAATGAGGAAAATGTCAGCTGGTGGGAAGGGCCACAATAATACAATCAATACAGCTAGAAAGTCAGTTGTTGCATGTGCCATAGTGATGCCCATGAATCTACATACATCATTTGCCAACTTTTCATAATCTCTTATTATTTAAAGCTTTAATAACAATCCTTGTAATACATTTTGAGACAGCCGTCAGGATAAGAATGCTTTTGAATAAATTTTTGTGTGTTAACACATTGTATAGCTGTAATGTGTGGGATGGTCTAGAGGAGGCTTTATCCAGCAGTTGAGGTCAGATAGATAATAATAATAATAATAATAATAATAATAATAAAGTGGTAGTGGTGGTGGTGGTGGTGGTGGTGGTGGTGGTGGTGGTGGTGACAATGATATTACATGTTATCTAAATGAAATTTCAATTTCCAAAAACTAAAAAGAAATTGAAAGATTACTTATTTAACAGTAGGTACAAGAGAGGAAAAAATATTTGAAGGTGGATAGTTAGCTTCTGGTTTGTGAATAGTAAAGAACCTGAGTAATTAATGGAGATGAAACAAAAAAATATACTTTCTACATTGATCAATATATCCCCACTGGAGGAACATCATAATCAGATAGTCTTTCTCATCTATAATGGAACAGATGGACACTCCATTGTGAAGGTATCAATGAAAAGAGGCCTGTCAAAAATGTAAAGTAATGAAGTGCTAATTTCACAGTTTCTGAATGATCCTTCTGTGCTTTGGATACCCAGTGTGACTTACTGAAGCCTCTGTACCTACTCGCTTTCCTTATAACCTTATGAAGTTCTTATATTTATTTAATAGTGTGGGATGTTTAATCATTTATTTTCATGTGGCTTCATTAGTTCCACCATCTCATTCCACCATCTCAACAAACACACCTTCCTATATCTTTTAGAGTTTTTCAGTTTATCTTCTTCTATTTTCTGTGTATTACATAGTATAATTTCATAATTTACATTTTTCAATTGTAATTACTTTTAAAAGATGCTTGTAGCTATGTTCATATCACCATTCTGGCAACTTGCTTATATTTTCCTCTTCTGAGTCATCTATAAACCATTTCACTAAATTTTAAATGAGAGGCAGAGGTATTTAACATAAAACTTTCACTTACTCATGGTGCAGTTTAATTGCAGTTTTAAGTTAGCTAGCAGAGATTTAATATATTTTGAGCCTTTCTCCCCTTTTATTACCATGTATTCAAAAATGTAACATTCCACAGCTTTAAGGCATGTACATCAGCATTTGGTGTTATATTTGTAAGATGCTAATAAAATTCAACTACTTACAAAAGGTGAAAAAGAAAAGACATTGAAGCTAGAGAGGGTAGACCATCATCATGATGTATAGTCCCTATTCTGTCAATTACTAATCCAACTACTTCATCAGGAACTTCATGATATTCTGCAGAAAAATGTCATCGAGGTATTGTTGCCCTATGGCACCAGTTACTAATCCAACTACTTCATCAATAACTTCACTTTTTTCTGCAGAAAAAGTTCACGTTCTTTGTACAAACCCTCCAGCCTACTGTATGTTTCACCAAATCCTATCTGAAACTTAAAACATCAACAGTTTTGATCTCTTTATCACAATCCCCTCCTCCTCCCCTTTTTTCCTCCCTGTCATTCTTGCATTACTTTCAGAAACGTCTGCTCCAGTGAAATGTTGCACCAGAGAAGTGGACGAGTGAAATATTGTGTGATTGCAACCACCTCTTTCAGGTGATTTGTCACAATACATTGCATTGTGCATTTTTGTCTCTCAATACTTCTGGAAAATACACACTGCTCCTTTGTTGTTAAAACTTTGACTTGCAGGAAATGCAGAATGAATACTGTTTTTGGTTTTTACAATCTCAGGTCCGATGTTACACTTGGATACAGACTCCTCTGTGATGCACAATATCAACAGCAAAGAGTACTCTCAGAAGCACTGTTTTGGCTTTTTCTTTCAGTTGTGTACTGTATTTTGTGTTCTTAGTTTCCCATAACACATTACTTTTATTTCACTTATTATGTCATTAGTAATACTTTTAAAGTTAACAACAGCCATCATAAACAAATGTTTGAGTTTTGTAAACAATTGGATCATTGTTGCATTATACTTAATATATTTAGTATGTTACTTGACTCTGTTATTCCATTCTTTCTTTGGCTATAAGTTTCAGTCAGAGATTCATTACCCTCTTTACTGTATGGCTGCCTGCATCATAATAATCTTCCATTTGCTTGATGAATGCAACCATTTTGATTACTTTACAGTTTTTGTTTTTTATTGTCATGGTATAATCTATGACATAACACCTCTAATACTTAAACCAACTTTTATGTCCTTGTGTTCTCAGTTAATATTAATTTCAAATGTGGTCAGCAAATGAGACACTGCCACAGATTTTAAAAATATAATCATAGTATTTTGTGGTGTAAATGGCTAAAAAAAAAAAATCTTGATTTATAATCTAAGATCAGATTCTCCTAAATCTTTGTAATATGTTACAACTTCATAACAGATGTAATTACTGCTTCATCTAGCAATGACACATTTACAGTCAACTGAAATAGTTGGTTTTAAAGAAGATATTTATTTTTATTTTCTGATTAACAATATTGAATTGTAAGTTTTCTCTGAGACTGTAATGAATTCTAAATTTGCATTTTTATTGATAAACAGGCTTCGTAAATAGTGTATTGTTTAACATTCCATAGAGTTTCATTTTAAATGTGTTATGTATGTGGTTATATCAATAACTTATGAAGGCAGCAAGAGTTTGTTATATTCTTTAGTTTTAATGATTAATCTTTCATTGCATGATGTTTTTTTACAGTAAGACTAATATAAATTTCTGAAAAAAAAAAACAAAAGAACATTATTCTGTAGCTTGTCTGATTCAGTGTGCACCAATCTTATGTGCTTAGTTCCTGAAAGTTTTGTTAAGATTTCATAAAAAAATTTATTTGAGTACAATAGAAGGGTTCTACATTATGAGGAATATATAGGCTTCAGTAATTGGTTGTCGGTATTTTTATTTACCACAATGTTTCAACAAAGAATTTTGACAATCACTTTACACTGATAAGTAACCATAAAAGAACTAGAATAATTTGCATGCAGCTGTTCTGCAATTTGGCATGGTAGATGTTACTGGGAATGTATAGAGGGTCTACTGGTGAAGTCTGCTCTTGTGAGTTTATTATTGACCATTGGTTTTGTTAAATTTCTCAGCATATCAGAGTTTATTTAGATTGAATAATCATGACATAAGTGTATCAAAAGCAAACTTCACCTGAGAAAACTGTAAAATTACAGTTACAACATAGTTTTGATAAAGCAGGAGAGTCTCTTCATTACATGCAAGAAATATAAATTACTTTTCCTTGAGGCACAATATTAAATATCAATAGCTGCATAAATGGAGTAAAAATGTGAGTGGGAACATAGTGCTTACTTTCCAAGTTTGAACAAAGAATCTGTTCCTTCCTTGTTCATTGTGGAGTGTCCTTTACATACATGGTTGTGAATCAATACACACACATCACATGGATAACTTTATTTTCAGCATGATTTTTGTTGATACCATTGGAGGCAGTCAAGTAAAAAATTGAGGAATGCCAAATCATAGTGAGCAGTTGCGAAAAGGAGGGGTTGGAGGGTGTGAGTTGTGATTATCTGCAGTTCATTAGATGCTAATGGCGTACTTACAGACTCTTCACGAGGGACTCTGATACAACTTTTTAACAGCTTAATCATGGGTTTGGGGAAAGAATGCTACGTTTAAGTGCTCCGCCACATTTTGAAATTAGTTACTTCAAAAATAAAAAGTTATTAGGATGTCAGTGTTTTATTCAGCTAAAGCAATGTTGTGTATGCCAGTGGATGGTGGTACATATTCGCTGTGTCATTAAAAATAAGGAGCTTTCACTTTAAAAATTACTAAAATTGTCACATTTACTTTTCAGAAATTCAGACTAAAGCATTTCTTACGTTCCTAAGCAACAAATGAGTTCATTACTATCAAACATTTCCCTCCATTTTTAAAATGTGTGTGACTAAGCTGACTGATCCACAAACAGAGAGGAAATATGAGATGACACAAAGACTTTGGCCTGTGTCTCTTCTTTTTCTTCTTCTTCTTCTACTTCTTCTTCTTCTTATTATTATTATTATATTCCTTATTAAATATCGATCATACAGAATTCATTTCTGTATTGTATTTCTCAAAAGAATTGTTTGATAGAAAATGCTGTATGCTCTCTCTGCTACAGTCAGCATGATCACAGCTGTAACTTTTATGATATGCAGTTACTAGTATTTGAAGCTTATGTTCCTTACTCAGTGTGTGCGTGTGGGGGTGCTCAAACATTCATGATGCACACTCTTCTCCTCTCTCTCTCCCACCCACCCACAAACACATTTAAAATTTTCTGCAATAATTAAATAAAATACTGCATACATGGTCAGCTTTCATAGCATAGATCATATGCTTTGTGTGTGTGTGTGTGTGTGTGTGTGTGTGTGTGTGTGTGTGTGTGTGTGTGTGCGCATGCTCGCATGCATCCCCCCTCCCACGGTTGTTGTTTCTGCTAAGAAAACTGAATGTGTGTGCAGTTATTTTATTAAATTATTTGAGAAATTTTTAAACATATTTTACATTTTTTGTAATTATAATAATAAAGTTATTCATCATAAATATCACTAATATCAATGTGTAAATAATGTGGATGGTTTCTCATAGCAACAAAGTGTTTGACTGGGGATCAGGGTTTATTGGATATGAACTAGGATCAAACCTGTAAGAAACGTTAACCTTAATATTACTTTTTTGGAATGTGCACACATCAGGAAATGACATAAGTACTGAAACTATTTTAGAGGTAAAATACTGATAGTGTACTTATATTACAATGGTAAAATTACCAAACTCGTTTATAAATGATAAAAATTCTTTTGATAATGTTAAGACCTCAGATCTCCCTGTCAGAAGTACTGTATGAGCTTTACTGTCTTTCAGTATCTACGTTATATATTCTAAATAGCAGGTTGATAAAAACAGTTTTGATTGTAATCTGTAAGCTTAAAATTCACGTTTAAGTACCTTTAATGAAGAATTACTAGAGCATAATGTGCAAATGGAATTATTTTCTACAGCCATGTTGAGTGTGTGTAGTGTTGGTAATGTGATAGGGAGACAGATATTTCTGCCATGAATGTCTTTCATTACCATACATCATGTCCTTTCATTTATTAATTTCTTTAGAAAAAAATTTATAGGTTTGTTTTTATTATGCTGGGGGTGGTACTTGTAGCTGATTATTTTATTTGGCGGGTGAATGACAATAGATGTATCACAATACATGTACCATATCTGCATCAAATATTTTAGATTTGCTCTCTAAACATTTGCCTTTGTTAGCTAATAGTGGAAAATGCCCATGAATTCTATGATTATTTATGGATAAATGTCTGCAGTACTATACTTGAAATGTTAGTATCTGTTTTCCAGGAAATGATTGGATGCATGTGAACTGGCTTCCATGTTTTTGTTGATCTCTTTACATAAAATAATTATACATAATTATTGCTTAAGTCCTCATGTAATATGAAAAGGCTTTAGTGTTCTTCTTTTTCACGGTATTGGAAAGAAAGCAGTCTGTGAAACTGTACCTGTTTAAACAAGATTCTGTAAAAGAAAAATGCTTCAAGTAGAATCTTTCTGTAAGAAAAAGAAACATTTTCTAATGCGACTTCAGTAATCATTAAAGATGTAAATACTTAAATGAATTGTTCATAGAATTACGTCTTTCTTTTTTTAGCTATTGTGCTTATTTTAAAATCCACATTCTTTCAAACTGAACATTTATAAATAAAGTGATATTTTAAGAACAAAATATGTATTGCTTGAATGTAACAAAATATGAAGAGCTCACTTTGGTAGTAAATATTGCATATCTTGTCTAGCTGTTTCGAGTGCATTGCAAGGTACAAAGACTGTGTGATTATTATGAAGGGTTGTGTTTATTTGTGTGTGTGTGTGTGTGTGTGTGTGTGTGTGTGTGTGTGTGTGTGTGTGTGTGTGTGCGTGCGTGCGTGCATGTGCGCACATGCATGTGTGTGCAGACATTCCTCCACAGCCGTAGATGTGTACAGGCATGTTTGTGAACAAATGCGGACATGTGGGTGATTGAGAGAGAAAGAGAGTTGTATGTATCATTATACACTGATTTCAGTATATACTATTTTTTAATATCTGTAGTACTTGTGAAGGAATTTTATGATTTTATACCCAATAGATAAATTTGATACAAGTGAAGTGTTGGAAATGAGAAAAATGAGATAGTTTGCTAGAATATTTTTCCCCTCTCTTGTATATTTTGCTATAAATGTAAGCTCTGTATTGCATTAGAAGCATATTTAATAAAGATTCTTATATGACAAGAAATTTTAATTTCAATGTGACCTTTTTTAGCCTTTTTAAACAAATCTATTTGTCAAATTGAAGGTTATATTTCACTTTGTCACATCTCAATCACAATAAAACAGTTCAGCAGGTGGTGTTAATTGAGAGGCTCTGTCCTAATTAACATGGACACAATGTAAATATTTTTCCCCAAGAATGACTTTGCATGTGTAAACCTTTACTCAGACCCTCATAGTTAATGTTACAGATGAGCCTGTGGGGTTTCATAAAACTACATTTCCATGTTTTATTTAATACATGTTTACTTTGAATAGACAGCCATTGCCTGGTTACTGTTTTTTTCTTTTTATCCACTTCTTGACACACTTATATTTGAATACATTCTCCATATCCATTTAGGCTTTTGAGAAAGATGTACACATACATCAATATCACACATTTGCACAAAAAATTGCCCCCAGTGGGGTGAGTGTGCCAGTTGAGGGAGGGGGGAAGGGGATGGGGTGTTAAGCATCACATTCCTTCGTGTTTCTCATGAATAACTCGAAAACCTAGTCTCCTAGCAAAAATATTTCCCATTCTCCCAATACAAAATTAAACAGTATTAAAATTTTCTACAAAAAAAAAAGGACCTATTCATTTTTTCCACTAGGATTAAATTTTTTGTACCACAGGAGATGTGAAAAGTCAGAGATTATTGAAAATAGTGGTTTAATGCTATAAAATTATATGGAGTGGTTTAAAGACAAATACTAAATGTGTGTACCACATGTAATTGCCGTAGACCCATATTAAGGGATAAATTGTGTTCCAGGGGTGTGCCATAGACCCATATTAAGGAATAAATTGTGTTCCAGGGGTGTAACAGGGTGGAGGAGCCTGGGTATGAAGGGTAGAAGCACGAAGGGAAATAGGCCACCAAATTGTGGTCATGTAGTTCCCTCCTTCATATGTGGTCATGTAGTTTCCTCCTTCATAGATCTGCAAAATGAAGAGTGAACAGAAGATTCACACTCAGTCTATTCCACTACCTCACAAGAAGCATCCACAGGGTGTTTCACAAAGGTACACCGACATTCCTTAGTGTGCTGTAGGAATCACTGGCAACACAGTGCGCAGACATGTCTGGGGAGTGTTCATTTTCCTCAAAGAGTGTTAACACTAAATGGAATACAGATATGAGTTACTAAAATACTAATTCAAGAAATGTATATGGACAAAATGTACGCAAACCTCTGTGCACTATTCTACAATGCTGGAGGAGAAATTGATTCTTAATCGTTTTGTGCTGCAGCTGCAATGTTCTTCCAAGAAAGACAACTTCCCCCACCATGAGAGATCTTGATTTTCACTTCTTGTGACATAGTGGGATATAGAGAGCAAGAAATCACCTACACAATACAGTTTGTAGATTTATGAAAGAGGGAAGTGCATGACCACAATCCAGTGACTTACCTTGTCTCTCACGTATTCCTTCTACCCTCCTGCCCTTCCTCCACCCTGTTACAGACCCCCAAAAACAATTTAACCATTAATACAACTCTACTGCACTTAGACATGGCACACACATTTAATATTTGTCGTTAACACACATTATTTGACAGTAAACTGTAATTTTATAGCATTAAAACACTATTTTTATTAATTATGATTTTCCTGTAACACAGGAAATATTATCTCAGAGGAAAAAATGAGTAGGACATTTTTTTTATAGGAAATTTAATGTTGTTTAAGTTTGTACTGTGAAACATTTTCACTGGAAGCTGCAGTATTGGAGATACACAAGCAACACATAAAAAAAGTTACCTTTAAAGGCACCCCCACCCTCCGCGCGCCCGCACATGCGCGCGCGCACTCACACACACACACACACACACACACACACACACACACACACCACCAGTGGGGATTTTTAGTATGTTGTTTATGACACTCCTTGGGCAAAACTTTGTGACTGTATAATGTTTTCCCCTAATTTTACTTCATTGACAGGACTATAACAACTGTAAGACATCCAGATATCCATCATGTTGTGCAAACTGCACTGAAGTGTATAGTAGAGGACACTCCATTGTATCAGTTATAAGGACTTCTTCATGTTCCATTGCTTTATGGAACCTAAAAAGAATGGTGGCTTAAATGCCTCTGTGCACTCTGTAATTGGTTTAATATTGTCTTTGAGATTCACATGGGAGTGATACATAGGGGCTGTTGTATATTCCTAAATTCTTAACTAAAAGCTGGTTCTTGAAAATATCAAAATGAACCTTAAGAGGATAGTTTTCATTCTCCTTCAAGCATCTGACTGTTCAGTTAATTGCCGGCCAGAGTGGCCGTGCGGTTCTAGGCGCTACAGTCTGGAGCTGAGTGACCGCTACAGTCGCAGGTTCGAATCCTGCCTCGGGCATGGATGTGTGTGATGTCCTTAGGTTAGTTAGGTTTAATTAGTTCTAAGTTCTAGGTGACTGACGACCTCAGTAGTTAAGTAGCATAGTGCTCAGAGCCATTTGAACCATTTGTTCAGTTAATTCATCACAAATATAGTGTTGTCTCATGGATCAAACAAATCTGCAGTCATTTGTACTGCCATTATCTGTATACATTCAATACTCCCTGTCAGTCCTGGTACAGGTCCCACACACTTGAATAGTATTCTAGAATGTGTTGTGTTTGTATTTTAGAAGTAGTCTCCTTTGTAGCCTGACTGCATTTTCCTAGTGTTCTTGCACTGAACCAGTCTGCCACTCGCTTTATCTGTTACTGAGCCTATGTGATTTCTCTGTTCCAAATCCCTACAAACTTTCACACCCAGATATTTGTGTGAGCTGATCAATTCCAGTAGTGACTCACTGATATTATAGTAACAGAACACTGTTTTTTTTAATGAACAGTTCTATGTTTTTGAACATTTAAAGCAAGTCTGGGAATCTCTGCACCATTTTGAAATTTTATCAAGATTTGACTGAATATTTGTGCAGCTTTTTACAAACTGTACATTGCTACTGGTAACTGCAACATATGCAAAAAGTCTGAGGCTACAATGAGTGTTGTCTGCTGTTTCATTAATACTGAAATGACCAACAAGGGCCCCAACACACTTCCCTGGGGCACACCTGAAGTTTCTTCTACATCTGTCAATGATTGGCTTGTGTATGCAACATGTGGATATTTACCGTTAATACTTACCATTAATACATGAGTGATACACAGGATCAATAGTATTCTTATGTCCCTCACTTAATAATTGCTCTTAAAACTTTGTAAGTAGGATTTCAAGGGATTTTTCACCACTGGTCTCATTATTTTATTTATATCAAATTTGAGAGGTTATATAACGAAAAAAAAAAAACAAAAAGAAAAACCATGCATTTTCATGAAGTTGTAGTGAATTTCATGTTATTTGACTTTTTACTATTTGTAATTAAATTTTTTAGGCTTGGAAAGCCCAAGTCAAATCTCAATAAATAATGATGAGAATGACGTTATTCACAGTCAGTAATATAGTAAGTCACAATGTGCCGGACCAAAAGAGTAATGCAGAATTACTTGTCGGATGTGCTCTAAACATCACATGTTGCAGAATGTTATTTGTCGTACAGACATGGAAAACGTGAATTGAAACTTCATGCACATACACTTTTTTCATTATATTACCTCTCAAATGTCATATAAATAAAATAATGAGACCAGGGATGAAAAAAAATATAGATTACAAAATTAATGTTTGCAGGATTTGAACCATCACTTCATCCATTACCCTCTTGCCACTTGTGAACACTAGCCACATGACCACAAAGACTTCTTAGGCCAGTTCCTTTGCATTGATAAATGATTTACATAACGGATGCATAAAACTTCTCTTGCGATTTTCTCAGAATTGCCAGAGTAGTGCATCTTACTACTTTAAGATTATGTGGTTTTAATGTCCTAATAAAGGTGTACGAAGATTGAAGTAAATCAGTGATCCCAATTTCGTGGCCTCCCCTTGTTGGATTTTACATAGATAAGCGCAATTGATATAGGTCAATAGTTCTGTGGATCAGTTCTTCTACCCTTGTAGATAGGTTTAATCTTTGCTTTCTTCCAAGCACTATGCACAGTTTGTTTTTCAAGGGCTACGTGGTATATTATGGCTAAAAGAGGGGCTAACTCAGGCATGAACTTTGTATAGAATCTGATAGGGATTCCATCAGTTCCTGAAAATCAGCTGCTTCTCAACACTTCTGATAGTAATATTGAAATCACTCATCTTTTCAGTGGTGCAAGAATTAAACTAGGGCAATTCTGCTGTATGTTCATTTTTATATGAACATTTGAAAGTGGAGTTCAGCATTTCTGCTTTTTCTTTGTAACCCTCAGTTGTTTACCACTAATATTGGTGACTCTGATATCCTTTACATATGACTAGATTTTCGTTGGGTTTTGTAAGGGATCTTTAGATAAGACTCTCCCACTGTTGTGGTTGTTGAAGACTTCATTCTTTGCTCTTCTGATAGCCAAATATATTTTATTTTGCATATATCTGTAGCCCTACACTCTATTTTACATATATTATGCAGTAGTCTCCATTTCTTTAGAAGTTTCTTTATGGAGGCTATATACTATGGAGAGCTGCTTCCTCATGAACTGTTCTACATTCACAAGTTTCCAAGGCTACAGGTCAACTGTATTTCTGAACTTGAACCATATCTCCTGTTCATGCTCATTCCCAGAGCTAAAGTTTCTTTAGTTCTTCCTTGAGAAATGCCACTAATGCCTGTATCTAGTCTAGTAAACATATAAATATCTAAGAAAGTTCTGGCAGAATGTGAATATTTAGGAGTAAAGGAGACCATTCACCAAACAGAGGTGTCAAGTAAGTCATCAAGAGGCACACACAAAAGAGAAAAAAACTTTGCCAGCTTTCGAAAGAAATCCTTTGATGAGCTAGAGTACAAATAATGTATGTGTGAATGATCTCACTTACTCCTAAATATCTACTAAGCGAACATTGTTTTAGTTGTCATTCTTCAACTAGTAATTATTGTTACAACAACTGCCTCATGTCTGCTGATACCAGTGGCAATCTGGATATCCTTAAAGACGTCAGGTCTGTTTGTTGCTATTACCTCTAATATATTTTTGCCATGAGTTACCTGTTGTAAGTAGTTCTCAGAGAAAGCAGTTAGTCTTGTTTTGCACTGTGTCTTATCATGCTTGCCACTTACGAAACTTCTAACTATCCCAATCAGTTTTTGAATGATTAAAGTATCCTCCATTGATGAGAGTACACACCAGCTAACTGAGTTTTTCTTTAAATTTTTCAGTTATCATAACAAATAATGGAAATATTAAGACTTCTTATTGTACTTGCTTTATAAAATTTTATTTCATCGACACACATCAAAAAACGTTTTGCATCACCTCAGTTCTGAGAGTTCCAGAACTTGTACCGAAAATTGGAATAGAGATCAACATAAACATAATTTCCACCCTTTTTATTGCTCATGAAAACCACACATTGCATGTTGTACCACCATAAAGCGAGACCTTCAGAGGTGGTGGTCCAGATTGCTAATACCCAGTAGCACGTCCTCTTGTATTGATGCATGCCTGTATTCGCTATGGCATACTGTCCATAAGTTAATCAAGGCACTCTTGGTCCAGATGGCCCCCTGCTCAACGGCTATTCAGCGTAGATCCCTCAGAGTGGTTGGTGAGTCACGTCGTCCATAAACAGTCCTTTTCAATCTATCCCAGGCAAGTTCGATAGGGTTCATGTCTGGAGAACATGCTGGCCACTCTAGTCGAGTGATGTCATTATCCTGAAGGAAGTAATTCATAAGATGTGCATGATCGGGGTGTGAATTGTTGTTCATAAAGACAAATGCCTCACCAATATGCTGCCGATAATGGTTGCACTATCAGTCGGAGGATGGCATTCATGTATCGTACAGCCGTTATGGCGCCTTCCATGACTACCAGTGGCATACATCAGCCCCACATAATGCCACTCCAAAACAGCAGGGAACATCCAACTTGCTGCACTCGCTGGACAGTGTTCTAAGACATTCAGCCTGACCGGGTTGTCTCTAAATGTGTGTCTGACAATTGGTTGAAGACATATGCGACACTCATCAGTGAAGAGAACATGATGCCAATACTGAGCGATCCATTCGGCATGTTGCTGAGTCCATCCGTAGCGTACTGCATGGTGATGTGGTTGCAAACATGGATCTTGCCATGGATGTTGGGAGTGAAGTTGCACATCGTGCAGCTGCACGAAAATCATTATTCAACATGGTGGCATTGCTGTCAGGGTTCCTCCAAGCTATAATCCATAGGTAGCAGTCATCCACTGCAGTAGTAACCCTTGGGTGGCCTGAGTGAGGCATGTCATTGACAGTTCCTGTCTCCCTGTATCTCCCCCATGTCCAAACAACATCACTTTCGTTCACTCCGAGACACGTGGACACTTCCCTTGTTGAGAGCCCTTCCTGACACAAAGTAACAATGTGGACATGATCGAACTGTGGTATTGATCATCTAGGCATGGTTGAACTACAGATAACGTGAGCGATGTACCACCTGCCTGGTGGAATGACTGGAACTGATCAGCTGTCGGCTCCGCTCCATCTAATAGGTGCTGCGCATGCATGGTTGTTTACATCTTTAGGTGGGTTTAGTGACATCTCTGAACAGTTAAAGGGACCGTGTCTGTGATACAATATCCACAGCCAATGTCTATCTTCAGGAGTTCTGGGAACTGGGATGATGCAAACCTTTTTTGAAGTGTGTATGAAAGAAGTGTTTGTTTAAATTTGCACAAAGGATAAATTAATGTCATTAAACTATAGAGGAATTACAGTGCAGGATCTAAGCCTTGCGTATATATGTCACAATAATACTGTTATAAATCTGCTGTAAATATCTACAACACTCATGTCTCAATGACCTTTAGGCTAGTATTAATCAATACTTTTAATTATATTATAATCTTTCGAACTGGCAAGTCTATGTGCATGTGAAATTTAGTATTTTTGATTGGAGTAGTCATTCCACCAACTTATCACACAAGTTTGTAACTTTTGTAGAAGTTGTAATTCTTGTTCCTTAATTTTTGATGAGGCTGTGGATAAGTCTGAGTCATGAGGGCCGGGACCACCCCATGGAATGTAGATAATTTTTTAATTTGTGTTTCTGCTGGGAGAAGATGTTCATCTTCAATTTTAGTTTGGGTTATTTGCTGTTTCCAAGGAGTTCATTTTGTGATTTGGTTTGAGATTTTTTTGCTGAAGTCAGATGTTAATGTGTTAGTAGCGAAAAGAACAAGCTTCTCAATAAGCAGGGTGTTATCCACCACAGTTTGTGCACTTACATGATTTGCCTTTTTTTCTGCAGCCACCTTACACAGCCTTTTTATGCATGCCCAGACCTCTTGCAGCTAAATTATTGTGTTGATTCATTTGTTCTATTTATAGCTCCCCACCTTGATTTTAAGGTAGGTAGGATTTGTTAGTGTGTATATAGCCTGTGACTTTTTGGAGTTGGTTTGAATGATTATTGATATGCCATGATGTTGCACCTGCAAGATCAACAACACATCATACATCCCAGCACTGGTGGTTGCCCACTTGCCACACAGCCACTTTTTGCTGAAAAATAGATTTCCTGGCTTTTCAATTAGGCAGCTCTAGCAGTGCCTCCAGAGGCTGTGGGAACCTACTTGCTTCATCAACACATGTGACTGATAATAGAGCCCAAGATAACCTTCTACCAGTCTGTATTAAGGCCAGTGCATTACCATCCACTGACAGTTGACTCTTGAGTCAGGATTCCAGTTCAGACATCCAGCCCACTCTGAAACCACCCTGGGTCGCTGTGTTGCTGCTGACTGATCTGTCTTCATTGCTTTGTATGTCTGAAAACTTGGCTCAAATTATTCTTGTAGAACATGGACTTTAGACTGTTCCAAGAGAAATTTAACTCCATGCATTGATGGAAGAACTGAACGTTTAGTTGAACTTTGGTTCAAGAAAGTCTCAATGAGACCTAGCATATTCCTTTTGTATTATGGCCTTCACTTAGTGACATTCACTTGTCAGTTTTGTATCATTGTTTGTTGGAGCAGACAAACAGTGTTTATTGGTTTTGTTAATAAACTTTTCGAAGAATATTTGACACTGTTTGTGTTGCCTATGGCAGATGCTTCAACTATAAATGAGGGTATCCTCAGTCATGGTCTGTCGTTCATCAGTTCTTGGTCACTTTGTGACTGATTTTTTTCCTGCTTTTCTGAGCTGGTGCTTGGCTATAATTGGAAGCATTATGAGTAGAAAGTTTATTTTATTTTAGCAATTATGAACTCAAAAGGACTGATTTTCTCATTTTCTTGTTGTTATTGTTGTTGTTGTTGTTAGAGAAATGAAACTCCAGTTTTCCTGTAATCACTCTACTTTCTGAAGTATGCAATGTTGCTGTTGTTGTTATTGTTGTTAGAGGAATGAAACTCCAGTTTTCCTGTAATCACTCTACTTTCTGAAGCATGTAATGTACAATACAGGACAACTATTATTTGAAATTACAGTAACCAGAATTTGGCACTACCAGGATACAGTGGTAGACTGTCTGAGGCTGTCGATGGTGAGTTGCCAGAAACCATTGAAATCAACAAAAGTGATGTATCAACAACGAAGACAACATGACAGAATGACAAGTCTGCAGAGTGAACCAAACTGAAAGACTAGATGTAACAATATCAGAAACCAAGAAACACTGAGTACAATGAACAATAAGAGAGTGCACTGGAACATGAGTGAGATCTGGGCCCTGCATTGCTAGCCTTAGATCTTTGCTGTGGGTACCTATAGCCCAGCATTTTGGGCATGACCCAAGCTGTGTCTGGGCAGCAACAACAGTGTTCACAAATATTAGGAGTGTCACTAGGTCCATGCATTCTATTGGGCTTTCAGACTCATCAGGCTGGGATACCAGAGAGATTATTGTCAATTTATACAGTGTTTACTACAACAGTGAATCTGCTCTTAATTTGACTTATAAGTTTAATATAACCTCAGTTTCACAAGCTTATATTAGGAGCATCCTACGTTGAAATCACTTTTTCTATTATCACTGTGTAGAGTGCCTTACACTAGGTGATCAAAGGTATCTGGACACCTGGCTGAAAATGACTTACAAGTTCGTAGCACCCTCCATCAGTAATGCTGGAATTCAATATGGTGTTGGCCTACCCTTAGCCTTGATGACAACTTACACTCTCACAGGCACATGTTCAATCAGGTGCTGGAAGGTTTCTTGGGGAATGGCAGCCTATTCTTCATGGAGTGCTGCACTGAGGACAGGTATTGATGTCAGTCGGTGAAGCCTGGCACAAAGTCAGCGTTCTAAAACATCCCAAAGATGTTCTATAGGATTCAGGTTAGGACACTGTGCAGGGAAGTCCATTACAGTGGTGTTATTGTTATGTAACCACTCCACCACAGGCCACGCATTTGAACAGGTGCTCGATCATGTCGAAAGATGCAATCGCCATCACTGAATCACTCTTCAACAGTGGGAACCAAGAAGTTGCGTAAAACGTCGGTGTAGGCCTGTGCTGTGATAGTACCACACAAAACAACAAGGGGTGCAAGGCCCCTCCAAGGAAAACATGACCACAACATAACACAACCACCTCCAAATTTTACTGTTGGCATTACACACACTGGCAGACGACGTTCACCAGGCATTCGCCATACTCACACCCTGCCATCGGATCACCACACTGTGTACCATGCTTCTTCACTCCACACAACATTTTTCCACTGTTCAATTGTCCAATGTTTATGCTCCTTGAACCAAGCGAGGCGTCGTTTGGCATTTACCGGCATGATGTGTGGCTTATGAACAGCCGCTCGACAATGAAATCCAAGTTTGATCACCTCCTGCCTAACTGTCATGGTACTTGCAGTGGATACTGATGCAGTTTGGAATTCCTGTGTGATGGTCTGCACAGATGTGTGCCTGTTACACATTATGTCGCTCTTCAATTGTCGGCAGTTTCTGTCAGTCAACAGATGAGGTCGGCCCATACGCTTTTGTGCTGTACATGTCCCTTCATGTTTCCACATCAGAAACAGTGGACCTAGGGATGTTTAGGAGTGTGGAAATCTCACATACAGACATATGACACAAGTGACACCCAATCACCTGACGACGTTCGAAGTCCACGAGTTCTGCGGAGTGCCCCATTCTGCTCTCTCATGATGTCTAATGACTACTGAGGTCACTGATATGGAGTACTTGGCAGTATGTGGCAGCACAATGCACCTAATATGAAAAACATATGTTCTTGGGGGTCTGGATACTTTTGATCACATAGTTAGTGTAAGTAGCCTAAACTAAAAACTCTGTCCAAACAGGCCAGGAAGGCCCAATGGTACCAAATGGCTCCTGTGTCATCCTCAACCCACAAGCATCATTGGATGTGGATATGTAGGGGCATGTGGTCAGCACACCACTCTTCTGGCTGTATGTCAGTTTACGAGACCGGAGCCACTACTTATCAATCAAGTAGCTCCTCAGTTTGCCTCACAAGGGTTGAATGCACTCCGCTTGCCAACAGAGCTTGGTAGACAGGATGGTCAACCATCTAAGTGCTACCCCAGACTGACAGTGCTTAACTACGGTGACCTAATGGGAACCGGTGTTACCACTGCAGCAAGGCTGTTGGTCTGTCATATGTAGAGTGTCATTCATATCTGTTGCACACCAGTATCTTCACACATACTCTACAAACCACTGTGAAATGTGTGGCAAAGGCTGAATCACATTGTGCCAGATATTAGGGTTTCTTCTCATTTCATACAGTGTACCAGGAAGGAGGATTGTTAAACGCCCCTGTGCCTGCTATAATTATTGTTTTTTTTTTTTTTTTTTTTTTTTTTTTGTGGGCCCTGCAGAGAAATTCATAGGTTGCTGTGTATATTTGTACATTTTTTTACTTCGTACTTATACCTGAAACATTGTAAGAAGGCTTGTGGGATATGCAGTAGAACTCCAGTTATGCAAACTCCAACTATCAAATTATCCTCATTGCTTTGAGGTACAATAAATTTGTACACTATGGCTAAAATTGTTGATTTAGTTTGACTGTTGTTACAGCATACAGTAAACTGTATGTTTATTTGCTGAGAATTTTTCCGGGTTGTATGGGATTGAAGAGTTCCATGGACCACGGCCATACAACCCGGAAAAATTCTCAGTAGCTGAAACGTCCGGTCATGAAAGACTTGATTGTATGTTTATTTATTGTACTAAAAATAATTTGCAGCTAATGTATTAAAAAACAAAATCTTCCAGTGACAATTAATAGAGAATTACATTGTCATACATGCAATACATACATTTCCAGAATGAGATTTTCACTCTGCAGCGGAGTGTGCGCTGATATGAAACTTCCTGGCAGATTAAAACTGTGTGCCCGACCGAGACTCGAACTCGGGACCTTTGCCTTTCGCGGGCAAGTGCTCTACCAACTGAGCTACCGAAGCACGACTCACGCCCGGTACTCACAGCTTTACTTCTACCAGTATCTCGTCTCCTACCTTCCAAACTTTACAGAAGCTCTCCTGCGAAACTTGCAGGACTAGCACTCCTGAAAGAAAGGATATAGCGGAGACATGGCTTAGCCACAGCCTGGGGGATGTTTCCAGAATGAGATTTTCACTCTGCAGCGGAGTGTGCGCTGATATGAAACTTCCTGGCAGATTAAAACTGTGTGCCCGACCGAGACTCGAACTCGGGACCTTTGCCTTTCGCGGGCAAGTGCTCTACCAACTGAGCTACCGAAGCACGACTCACGCCCGGTACTCACAGCTTTACTTCTACCAGTATCTCGTCTCCTACCTTCCAAACTTTACAGAAGCTCTCCTGCGAAACTTGCAGGACTAGCACTCCTGAAAGAAAGGATATAGCGGAGACATGGCTTAGCCACAGCCTGGGGGATGTTTCCAGAATGAGATTTTCACTCTGCAGCGGAGTGTGCGCTGATATGAAACTTCCTGGCAGATTAAAACTGTGTGCCCGACCGAGACTCGAACTCGGGACCTTTGCCTTTCGCGGGCAAGTGCTCTACCAACTGAGCTACCGAAGCACGACTCACGCCCGGTACTCACAGCTTTACTTCTACCAGTATCTCGTCTCCTACCTTCCAAACTTTACAGAAGCTCTCCTGCGAAACTTGCAGGACTAGCACTCCTGAAAGAAAGGATATAGCGGAGACATGGCTTAGCCACAGCCTGGGGGATGTTTCCAGAATGAGATTTTCACTCTGCAGCGGAGTGTGCGCTGATATGAAACTTCCTGGCAGATTAAAACTGTGTGCCCGACCGAGACTCGAACTCGGGACCTTTGCCTTTCGCGGGCAAGTGCTCTACCAACTGAGCTACCGAAGCACGACTCACGCCCGGTACTCACAGCTTTACTTCTACCAGTATCTCGTCTCCTACCTTCCAAACTTTACAGAAGCTCTCCTGCGAAACTTGCAGGACTAGCACTCCTGAAAGAAAGGATATAGCGGAGACATGGCTTAGCCACAGCCTGGGGGATGTTTCCAGAATGAGATTTTCACTCTGCAGCGGAGTGTGCGCTGATATGAAACTTCAGGAGTGCTAGTCCTGCAAGTTTCGCAGGAGAGCTTCTGTAAAGTTTGGAAGGTAGGAGACGAGATACTGGTAGAAGTAAAGCTGTGCGTACCGGGCGTGAGTCGTGCTTCGGTAGCTCAGTTGGTAGAGCACTTGCCCGCGAAAGGCAAAGGTCCCGAGTTCGAGTCTCGGTCGGGCACACAGTTTTAATCTGCCAGGAAGTTTCATATCAGCGCACACTCCGCTGCAGAGTGAAAATCTCATTCTGGAAACATCCCCCAGGCTGTGGCTAAGCCATGTCTCCGCTATATCCTTTCTTTCAGGAGTGCTAGTCCTGCAAGTTTCGCAGGAGAGCTTCTGTAAAGTTTGGAAGGTAGGAGACGAGATACTGGTAGAAGTAAAGCTGTGAGTACCGGGCGTGAGTCGTGCTTCGGTAGCTCAGTTGGTAGAGCACTTGCCCGCGAAAGGCAAAGGTCCCGAGTTCGAGTCTCGGTCGGGCACACAGTTTTAATCTGCCAGGAAGTTTCATATCAGCGCACACTCCGCTGCAGAGTGAAAATCTCATTCTGGAAACATCCCCCAGGCTGTGGCTAAGCCATGTCTCCGCTATATCCTTTCTTTCAGGAGTGCTAGTCCTGCAAGTTTCGCAGGAGAGCTTCTGTAAAGTTTGGAAGGTAGGAGACGAGATACTGGTAGAAGTAAAGCTGTGAGTACCGGGCGTGAGTCGTGCTTCGGTAGCTCAGTTGGTAGAGCACTTGCCCGCGAAAGGCAAAGGTCCCGAGTTCGAGTCTCGGTCGGGCACACAGTTTTAATCTGCCAGGAAGTTTCATATCAGCGCACACTCCGCTGCAGAGTGAAAATCTCATTCTGGAAACATCCCCCAGGCTGTGGCTAAGTCATGTCTCCGCTATATCCTTTCTTTCAGGAGTGCTAGTCCTGCAAGTTTCGCAGGAGAGCTTCTGTAAAGTTTGGAAGGTAGGAGACGAGATACTGGTAGAAGTAAAGCTGTGAGTACCGGGCGTGAGTCGTGCTTCGGTAGCTCAGTTGGTAGAGCACTTGCCCGCGAAAGGCAAAGGTCCCGAGTTCGAGTCTCGGTCGGGCACACAGTTTTAATCTGCCAGGAAGTTTCATATCAGCGCACACTCCGCTGCAGAGTGAAAATCTCATTCTGGAAACATCCCCCAGGCTGTGGCTAAGCCATGTCTCCGCTATATCCTTTCTTTCAGGAGTGCTAGTCCTGCAAGTTTCGCAGGAGAGCTTCTGTAAAGTTTGGAAGGTAGGAGACGAGATACTGGTAGAAGTAAAGCTGTGAGTACCGGGCGTGAGTCGTGCTTCGGTAGCTCAGTTGGTAGAGCACTTGCCCGCGAAAGGCAAAGGTCCCGAGTTCGAGTCTCGGTCGGGCACACAGTTTTAATCTGCCAGGAAGTTTCATATCAGCGCACACTCCGCTGCAGAGTGAAAATCTCATTCTGGAAACATCCCCCAGGCTGTGGCTAAGCCATGTCTCCGCTATATCCTTTCTTTCAGGAGTGCTAGTCCTGCAAGTTTCGCAGGAGAGCTTCTGTAAAGTTTGGAAGGTAGGAGACGAGATGCTGGTAGAAATAAAGCTGTGAGTACCGGGCGTGAGTCGTGCTTCGGTAGCTCAGTTGGTAGAGCACTTGCCCGCGAAAGGCAAAGGTCCCGAGTTCGAGTCTCGGTCGGGCACACAGTTTTAATCTGCCAGGAAGTTTCATATCAGCGCACACTCCGCTGCAGAGTGAAAATCTCATTCTGGAAACATCCCCCAGGCTGTGGCTAAGCCATGTCTCCGCTATATCCTTTCTTTCAGGAGTGCTAGTCCTGCAAGTTTCGCAGGAGAGCTTCTGTAAAGTTTGGAAGGTAGGAGACGAGATACTGGTAGAAGTAAAGCTGTGAGTACCGGGCGTGAGTCGTGCTTCGGTAGCTCAGTTGGTAGAGCACTTGCCCGCGAAAGGCAAAGGTCCCGAGTTCGAGTCTCGGTCGGGCACACAGTTTTAATCTGCCAGGAAGTTTCATATCAGCGCACACTCCGCTGCAGAGTGAAAATCTCATTCTGGAAACATCCCCCAGGCTGTGGCTAAGCCATGTCTCCGCTATATCCTTTCTTTCAGGAGTGCTAGTCCTGCAAGTTTCGCAGGAGAGCTTCTGTAAAGTTTGGAAGGTAGGAGACGAGATACTGGTAGAAGTAAAGCTGTGAGTACCGGGCGTGAGTCGTGCTTCGGTAGCTCAGTTGGTAGAGCACTTGCCCGCGAAAGGCAAAGGTCCCGAGTTCGAGTCTCGGTCGGGCACACAGTTTTAATCTGCCAGGAAGTTTCATATCAGCGCACACTCCGCTGCAGAGTGAAAATCTCATTCTGGAAACATCCCCCAGGCTGTGGCTAAGCCATGTCTCCGCTATATCCTTTCTTTCAGGAGTGCTAGTCCTGCAAGTTTCGCAGGAGAGCTTCTGTAAAGTTTGGAAGGTAGGAGACGAGATACTGGTAGAAGTAAAGCTGTGAGTACCGGGCGTGAGTCGTGCTTCGGTAGCTCAGTTGGTAGAGCACTTGCCCGCGAAAGGCAAAGGTCCCGAGTTCGAGTCTCGGTCGGGCACACAGTTTTAATCTGCCAGGAAGTTTCAATACATACATTGTTGTATTCGTGGTGCCTGTCATTCAGTGCAGCCAACATCAGTCTGCATTGTAACCTTAATGCATACGCTGCTTTGTCAATGTTTGTTCCATCTTCAGTGTCTTTTGTTTTGTTTTCTTTTGTGTGTATTTGGATTTACTGTGCAGAATACGTTTTAGAAAAGGAAATACATAGTCTTATCATTGGTAGAAAAAATAAAAGTCCTTGAACAATTAGGCAAATGTGTGAGTGGTAAGCAGTTGGCTGAGTGTTTAGCTTGGGAACATCAACAGTTTCAGACATAAAGTAAAACAGGTATTCTCTTTTAAACTTTTTGTCTGTCCTTGAGAATGAAGATGAGAGTTCATCGAGAAAAGTGATGAAAACAACAGAAAGCACAGAGCTTGAAGAGGCCGTATTTAAGTGGTTCATGCAGAAGGAAGCACTGGGAAGCCCTCTTTGAGGGGTGATTGCAAAAAAGCAAAACTTTTAGCTGAGAAAATAGACAGTTTGTCTTTATTTAAAGTGAGTAGTGGCTGGCTATGGAATTACAAGGCAGGGCACAGCATTCATGAGTTGGATTTAAGTGGTGAAAAACTATCAGCAGACCTAGAAGCAGCAGAAAATTTTGTTAAAAAATTCAAAATTGAAGCAGAACTGTATGACCCTGAATTTTTATGTAGCTCAGATGAGACAGGCCTTCTTTGGAAAGCCTTGCCTGAAACAATTTTAGCTTCTAAAACATAAACTAGTGTTCCAGGGCATAACGTTAGCAAAGACCATATTACCATGCTGAACTGTGCCTACTCTATGGGAAACCATGAATTACGCCTTCTGTTAATAGGAAAAAAACTGAAAAAAAATTACAGGTTTTCAGAAATTACAGAAAAAAATGCCATCTGTTACAAGAATCAACCAAAGGCCTGGATAAGTGCTACTTTTTTATGAATGGTACAATTCAGTTTTCATACCTGAATTAAAAAATACCAAAAGGCAATGGGGAAGGAGAGCACTAAGGTCATGTTAATCATGTACAGTGCACACACCACCTTACAAAAAGCTTTCTTGATAGAGAAGATGGACATTTCAAAATCCTATACCTGCCACCAAACACAATGAGTTTGTGGCAGCTGGTGAACCAATCAGTTGTAAGAACTATGAAACAACATCACAGAAGACAATTGTTGAGGAAGCATTTGATAGAAGATGGAAATGAAGAAGGCATTGTGGCTCATCACCAAAAACTGAATTTAAAAGACTGGTCTTATGTGGAGGCGAAAGTATGAACTTTGGTGAAGACTGCCACATTAAGAAGCGCGTGAGATAAATTGAAAGGAATTTCAACCAAAGATGAGGTACAGAAAGATGAAGGTGAGAGGAAGAAGTGTGAAAAGGGAGAAAGAGAAGTGGCAGAGGATGAAATGTCACTGCCGCGTGGAGTGGGTGTGTGTGAGGCGCCATGTCATAGATTGCGCAGCCCTTCCCGCTGAAGGTTCGAGTTCTCCCTCAGGCATGGGAGTGTGTGTTGTTCTAGCATAAGTTAGATTAAGTAGTGTGTAAGTCTAGGTACCAATGACCTTAGCAGTTTGGTTCCTTAGGATTTCACACTCATTCGAAGTGTCACTTGAGGTCATAAGTAATTTTTATTATTATTATTTCCTGGATTTTCTGACTGCAGTGCAGAGGAAGTAAGAGAGTGGTGTGCTTGTGTTTCTTTGGATCCTGTATTTTAAATTCTTAGTGATGATAAAATCATTCAAAATGTAAGAGAATGAGCTGATGGCCACGAGGATAACATTGTCACTGATCCAGACACTGGACCATCAGCTAGTAAGCTGTTGGTGTATCTTGACACTGCACTAATACAGATGGAGTGGCAGCCTGAGTGACCATATACAGCTGCTCACTATCAAGCAGAGGTGAGACTTGACTGCACAAAAATGATTGAAGACAGAAAAACAACTGACTCTGACTGACATGTTCAAGAGCTGATATTGTATGTAAAATCTAAATAACATTGTTTTGTAACAATTAAATTAATATTACAGTAGTATGTATACACAAATTTAGTTTTTCTCTTCTTCTTAAAGAAAAGATATATTTTCATGATTTATCCTATTATGCAGATATATCATTATCCATATCAGGTCTGATCTTACGTCATCTGGATGATTGGATTTCTGCTGCATTTGACATCTGTCTATAAGCATCTGATTAATGATTTTCAACATTTCTGTGATGCTTTCCTAGGGGTCAAACAAGCCTGTGAGCATTCTAGTTTCCTTTCTCTGTATATATCAATATCTCCTGTTAGTTCTGTTTTGCATGGGTCCCTCATGTTTGTGAAACTGTGTGTAATGGGAGTGTTCTGGAAGCAGTCTACTCTGTAGAGTGACTGCATATTTTCAGTTTCCTGCCAATAAACTGAAGTTAGTGACCTCCTTTACCTATATTCAGCCTACATGATCATCACATTTCATATTTTCAGATATTCAGGTACTTGTATGAGCTGACTGATTACAATTATTACTCACTGATATTTTAATCATAGATTACTACATTTTTCAATTTTGAGAAGAGCACAATTTCACATTTCTGAACATTTGCAGTAAGTTGCCTATCTTTGCACTGCTTTGTTATCAACATCTGACTGGACATTTGTGCTACATTTCATTTGAATGATGCATTGATCCTAAGATAGTCAAAATGCTGTATATCATATAATGGAGAACTGATGAATATTGATTTGTTACACTCCAAATTATATCATGTAATGGAGAACTGATGAATATTGATTTGTTACACTCCAAAACTTTTTGGCATAACTAGTTTTATTATTTTGCATCAAAATTTTTCTCGCATTTTATGCTTTTGAAATTTTGGGGCCAGTTGCAAAAAAACTTGTTATGATGAGATAAGTATACTAACTGATCTTGGATCATGTGAAATGACCGATACTGTATACTACATGTATACCACCGATGTATATATGTGAAGTCCCATGCTTTTTGACAGAGCGTAGGGGAATGAGACCCGCTCAGCCATACTAGGCAAGGTCCTAATGGAGGTGGTTTGCCATTGCCTTCCTCCAACTGTAAAGGGGATAAATGATGATGATGATGATGACACAACAACACCCAGTCATCTCGGGGCAGGTGAAAATCCCTGACCCTGACAGGAATCAAACCCAATATGCTCGGGAAGCGAGAACGCTACCGTGAGACCACGAGCTGCAGACTCCACTACTATATAGCTATGCGAAAATATTGAAATGTCTACTTTTATAAACACTTCATGTACAGGGTGACAATTATTGACGAGACGGAAGATTCCCTGAATTCCGGAAATTTCGGAGCCGTTTTTAAACTAGTGCTAAATGGAAAAGAGGATTTTAAAGCAAACTGGAAGAAAACGGGCTATTTATAGGGATTTTCAAAAATTATACGGAACGAACTGATTGAATCTATAAACGAGGAGCTTTGTGAACATATATATTCAAGTTTTGATAGAACCTCGTTTTATGCAGGCATTGTGGACGAAGCAACAGACGTTTCAGACAAGTCACAGTGCTCTAGTAATGTTAGACTAGTGGACTCCAACGGCGTCATTCAAGGCCTTTTTCTTGGTTCATATGATGTTAGCCAAGCTAGAACTGCTGCCGTTTATTCATTGTGTTAAGTGTCGTGTTTCGAAATTATGATATGAAGAACAAAGTTGTTGTTGTTGTGGTCTTCAGTCCTGAGACTGGTTTGATGCAGCTCTCCATGCTACTCTATCCTGTGCAAGCTTCTTCATCTCTCAGTACCTACTGCAACCTACATCCTTCTGAATCTGCGTAGTGTATTCATCTCTTGGTCTCCCTCTACGATTTTTACCCTCCACGCTGCCCTCCAATACTAAATTGGTGATTCCCTGATGCCTCAGAGCATGTCCTACCAACCGGTCCCGTCTTCTGGTCAAGTTGTGCCACAAACTTCTCTTCTCCCCAATCCTATTCAGTACTTCCTCATTAGTTATGTGATCTACCCATCTAATCTTCAGCATTCTTCTGTAGCACCACATTTCGAAAGCTTCTATTCTCTATGAAGAACAAAATGGTAGCTCAAATTTACGATAATGCTTCCGGTCTGGAAGCAGAATTAAATGGCCTGCAAAGTAAGGCCATTCCATCCCAAGCTCATTTTACTCACTGTTTCGAACATCGTTTAAATTTAGTATATGATACGAGCATCTAAGGATTTTCTGACCACGCCTCAGTGTGTTCCTACTTTCTTCCACCGGCCTACCAAACGCACAGCAATTCTCGACAGTATTGTTGGTAAACGTATCCCTTTGAACAGTGAAACAAAATAGAACTGTGATGTCAGAATAATATCTGACATTCCCGAAACCGTCCGAGGCTAATTGAGGCTTTAAATGAAGTAACTGACAGTCTAGTGCAACGACTACAAGAAAAGTCTACGGATTTAAATAAAAAAAAACTTACTATCTTTGACTTGTTTTTCTTCTCTCTGTTTTTCAAAGTATTTTGAAAAACTGGACTGTCATTCAACATTCTTAAGGAAAACAACCAACGATGCACAGTTTTGCAACAATGTTTTCTCAGAATGCGTAGCCTACATAAAAACTTAGGAAATGAAGGTAAAATGACCGACTTTTTAAGTTCAACGAAACTCCCGACTAAATCGAACCTGAAGCTTCCGTGAATAGAGCTGAAATAATGGAGGAATGCATTGACAATTTATTGATGTCAAAATAAAAACAGGTAGTGGCGGATTTACATATAGGCCTACGAGGCACGGACTAGGGGCGGCGCCTTATGGGAGGCGGCATTATTTGCTATGTACTCTTTCTAACCATTTACTTTTTAAAATAACTGCGCTTGCAAAAGACAAAATTTTTTAAATATTGTTAAACAACTTGGTAGTTTAAATAAGCCTAACCCTTATGCGGTCGCGCGGCTTTTCGCAACGTTAATAGTCGCGCAGGGTGTTGCTAACACCCCAAATAAAGTTGGCTATAATGACACTGTTGTGCAGCATATCGCTGATATGAATTTGTTTACTTCACAAATGGCTATTTAGAATGATATCTCCCGGTACATTATCGTTTTATTTAATATTACTTTAGTGTTAAATTGGGTTATTTGAAATATGCAATAATCCCCATTTTCTTACAATATTTTGTTTAATTATTTATTTCTGTTATTCTTCATACTGTATTACAGGTATAAGACATTATACATATATTCCAGAATGAGATTTTCACTCTGCAGCGGAGTGTGCGCTGATATGAAACTTCCTGGCAAATTAAAACTGTGTGCCCGACCGAGACTCGAACTGGGGCACACAGTTTTAATCCGCCAGGAAGTTTCATTATACATATAATTAAACATTTGTTCAGTCAACTCACACAAACATTTTATGAAATCAGTTATTATCACTGGCTGCAAGGGGTCTGTTATCGTAACACTTTTCACACACATTTCTCATGTGCTTTACACACATAACTTTCAAACATCAAGCACAGTGCGACTTAACTTTTATACCTTTACTCTGAGGACAAACTGTGCAGCGCCTGGGATTTAGTATTTTTTGTTCAGAAGGTGGTGCATTGTTGCTATCTTCAATTCCTGCCATTTTAGCGGCTTTCTGTCTAACTTGTTTAGGCAGGGAGAGAGTGGCTGCTCTGTTGAACACTATGGGATTTACTAATGACCTTCCGACATCACGTAAAAACATTCTTAGGGAAATCTTCTCATTGTTATTATTTGCGTATATGATAAAGGCGTTAATGCAAGAAATTCGGAAAAATAGGGCATGTGGCCAGAGTCTAGTTTTTCTTGAGGTTGAATAAGTAGCGCACATTTCACCTGTTGTGTCCACACCTGTTTTGGTCTTATTGTACATTGTTATAATTTCAGGTTTCTTTTCCTCCGCAGTATTTGTGTCAATGGCACCGTCATGATGTAAAGATGAAAGGAGAATAACGTTTTGCCCTTCTTTGCCACATATGAAACTATGGTGATATCGTTTATGAATCCAAAAAGGCTTATTCTAAGCTCACGACCTCTCGTGCAAATAAAGTCTGGAGGGAGCTCCCTCTTATTCTTTCTAAGAGTTCCTACTTCTGTAAGTTTCTTTTTCAGGAGCTCTTCAGCCAGTGGTATGGAACAAAACCAACTGTCTAGTGTCACATTGCGTCCTGTACCTTCGATAGGCCATACAAGTCTATTTACTATCTCCTTAGGCGGATTTGACAGTGCAAAGGGACCCTCTGGCTGTTTCCAACATAGATACCATACCATGTTCTTGCGTCCCATTAGGTGAAAATTTTCAAACCATATTTCGCAGGCTTACTTGGTATATATTGTCGGAAACTGAATTTGCCTCAAAATGTAACCAGTTGTTCATCCACTGTCATATATTCAGACACAGTGTAATTTTCTGACACAGTTTGACATGAATAATTCAAACACTTCTCTGAACTCAGCTAGGCGATCAAATTCTCTATGCTGTGGTCTGTCTCGAATACCATGGAATCTCAAACAACGCAACAAGAAACGAAAGCGCCGTAAACTCATTGCTGCATGAAATATTGCAATTCCATAACCATTTGTGACCCATAAGTCTTCCAGATTTTGGTGTTCTGCACTGTAATGACCACGCAATATCAACAGACCCAGAAGAAATTTGATTTCTTCCTCATTCGTTGGTTTGACATCACGGTATCTTGTGAAATTTGATGTAATGTATTGTATGTAAATATCTGTGCACGATGTACTCGTTCTAATTATTATGTCATTTATAAATATCGAAAAACAGTCCACAGATTTTGCGATGGCTTTCACACCGGGGAGATGAATAATGAGGTCCACATTTCTAGTTCTTACGTTGCGACTAGGACAAATTTTCATTTTTTTTTTTTTGAAACCTTAACCTTTCCAATAAAAAAAATCATGCTTGCTTTCATTATCCGCTGCACTTACTTGCGGTTCCAGTTCCAGGTTGTCTTCCTCCTCCAGTTCCGTGTAACTGTGATGAGAGAGAACTTCACAACTGGCTGTTTCCTCCTCTTCCTCTTCTCCTTCTTCAAAAGTTTCGTCTAAGACCTCTTCCAGAAGCTTCCGCACTCTTTCTTATTCTATTTCGTAACGATTCATAGCTGTTTCAACTGCACAGAGCGACAAAATACAAGCAGCTGCTATGGAACACAACTACGTGCCTTCTCGCAGCATTCCAACATAAAGAGTAGCGCCAAGGCACATCGTTGCGTGTTTTCTTGGAACTTGCGCTTCCATTGTAAATTCTGTTGTTACTCAAAGGTTTCATATTACGTCCTACGAAGGTACCAAAGAACATGACGTTATACTCCTATCCATTATGTAATAATCCATCGATAAGTATGATCGGAAGTGTTCTGAACACCCCGCGCGACCGCTTAAGGAAGAACGAAATTCGACATGCTTAGAAATATACATAGTTTACTCGGTGACTGAATGGAAATTTAACATTGGCTTTCTGTCTGGTATCATCTTCATGACTGTTCAAAATATTTTGAAGTAAGCCGTCAGGAAGGCAATCTACAATACCACACTACTGGCCATTAAAATTGCTACACCACGAAGATAACGTGCTACAGACGCTAAATGTAACCGACAGGAAGAAGATGTTGTGATTGCAAATGATTAGCTTTTCAGAGCATTCACACAAGGTCGGCGCCGGTGGTGACACCTACAACGTGCTGACATGAGGAAAGTTTCCAACCGATTTCTCATACACAAACAGCAGTTGACCGGGGTTGCCTGGTGAAACGTTGAGATGCCTCGTGTAAGGAGGACAAATGCGTACCATCACGTTGCCGACTTTGATAAAGGTCGGATTGTAGCATATCGCGATTGCGTTTTATCGTATCGCGACATTGCTGCTCGCGTTGGTCGAGTTCCAATGAATGATAGCAGAATATGGAATCGGTGGGTTCGGGAGGGTAATACAGAACGCCGTGCTGGATCCCAACGGCCTCGTATCACTAGCAGTCGAGATGACAGGCATCTTATCCGCATGGCTGTAACGGATCGTGCAGCCACGTCACGATCCCTGAGTCAACAGATGGAGACGTTTGCAAGACAACAACTATCTGCACGATCAATTCGACGACTTTTGCAGCAGCATGGTGGTTGTTCTGGGTACTGATTTCTCAGGATCTACGCACCCAAATTGCGTGAAAATGTAATCACATGTCTGTTCTACTACAAGATATTTGTCCAATGAATACGCGTTTATCATCTGCATTTCTTCTTGGTGTAGCAATTTTAATGGCCAGTAGTGTATGTTTGAAACATTATTATTCCGAGAATGTTGTCGGCTTCTACTTATCCTACCATATTTTTCTCCGTGAAAATGCCAGGACCCCAGAAAAGCTGTGATAAACTAATCAGCAGTTTCTTAAATACTGTAACATGTATGGACCTCAGGTATCAAGTCAACCCTCCATTACTGTAATTAACGTGAAAGGTCTGTGGTCTTCAATATCTGAGCTTTGATTTAATGACACCCACTTAACAAAACATGCTGATACTGGGAATGTTTTACATTTTTAAACACATATTTATACAAAAAGAACAGATGCAGACTATGTGTGAAATACATATTGCAGCAGTTTGAAAATTTTATTATTTATTTACTTTGTTACATTTTTTGGCGAAACAAGAAAATGAAACCAACTTTTCTCTCATTTATTGTGCTGCAGCCTGCACGATATCAAAGTCCCCACTCTGTGCAATCGAATAGTACGTGGCATTGCAAATTTTATGTTAAACTTCTTAACTAAACTTTTTTTCTTCGAGGAAAGGTTATTTTTATTTTATGTTGGAACAAAATGTGCATTTGCGTGTAGACATGACAGCAGTGTTCATATAATTGACTACATACTACTTCAACTGTCAACAAGACTACTTACAGTGTGTAAACTTTCAGATGGCAGACCTCTCCCTAGTCCTGCATCGGTAGAAGTCGGTAAACGTCGGTAGGCTTCGATAGGCACGCAGAACATTACGTAGCCGACTGTGTTGTTTGCGAAACGTGTTGCGAATAGTGTTAGTAGTGAAGAAATAATAGAACAAAACGTCATGCCTGACGCGGCACTTTTTCACGCATCTCGATGTTTACCACGTCATATCTCCTGAATTATATGTCGTAAAGAGACATAAATTTGCCGGCGCATTTACAGATATATATGGATACCGTATGCGAAATATGTTACAATTAGAGTTAATAGTAACGAAATAATACATTAAAACGTCACGCCTACTGCGGCAGATTTGCGGTATGTACAGAGAAAATGTAGTAAGCGACAACCTTTTTTCCTTTCATTATTTTGTGGGGGGTGTCAGCGAGAAAAATTTTCGTAAAGGTTTGAAATTGTATGTAACGTTTGTTGCTAGTCGCTAAGTGCTCTCATTCTCAAATAATGGATGCATAAATCTCGGTATTTTCCCGCGGTGGCATCTAATTGTTTATGACGTCATATCTCCTCAAGAATGTGTCTTATTTCTTTTTTTTTCGGCTAGGAACCTTCGTGGGCGTACGGAGAACAAATCACCAAAATTTCATCGCAATCGGATGAATGGTTTGGGAACGCACAGAGGGCAGACATACATACATTCATTTTCATACATATAGATTGACAGTTTCGTTATACTATATTACATGTTTAAGTATATTTAAATTTTATAATTAATAATTTAAACATTGCGGGGACTGAAATAAAATGAAAAACAAATTGCGAGCAGTGGGAATCAAACGCAGGTCCGATGCATTACAAGTTTCTACCTTTCCAATTGCGCTACTCATACTATAGTGACCTAAGTGTTGAAACATTGTCTATTACTCTTTTTGGGCGTTCGTAGAACAACTCACCAAAGTTTCATTGCAATCGGATGAATGGTTTGTGAGCGCATAGTAGACAAACATATATACATTCATTTATATATATATATATATATATATATATATATATATATATATATATATATATATATATATATATAGATTTTAATGTACATGACGATTTCAGTTTCGTTTACGAACAACATTTAAAGCGAGTTTCACTTCCAAGCCTTTCGTCTGCTTTCGTGTAAGCATGACGCACTATTCGTAGTGCCAGGACTGCAATTGGTAGGCGTGCCTTGTCGCCTTACAGTTAACACACTGTAAACTATGTAGTCTATCTTATCTGCTCACAGAAACCGCTAAAATGTTACAAGAAGAAGTGGAATAAGAGTCAATCCAGCCCACCTCACTGCAAGAAACGGCAAAAATTATTTGCTTTTTAAATTAGGAAGACAGTGTCAAGAATATTCGGCACACATTTGCATCCCAGCTAAAATTCCGGCGACGCGGGAAACACAAGCAGAAAAAGGGACTATCCCGTTTTCTTCACGAGACGAATTCTAGCCAGCAGGTGTGGTTCTACTGCTACTGACAACAGAGAAACGGGCGATAATAAAATTAAATTATTCTGCATTGTCGTTCTATCATAGCATAGTTACGTCGAGTAATCCGAGTTGGGCAGTTCATCGCGCCGTGTTTAAAAGGAAAAATCTTTTATGCTCATGTGTGGTGTAGTACGATTGGAACTGGTTACAGTCTTGCATTCTTTCCTTTTACATATTTTTTTTCTTTCGTTTTGACTGTTGTAAGTGCCTTGACATGAATAACAGTGAAAAAAGCAAACGTGCAAAATTAAGTGGGGCGGCATTTCGGAAATTACCTAAGGAAAGGCGAGAACGAGAAGCCAATGTTCTAAAAACGCTTGGCAGAGTAGATAAATTTTTCGCAAAAAATGTTGCTGATTCGACTTCGAGTTCAAGTAGTGCGGATGTATTTCTAGCACTGCAGCTGTTGTACGAGAAGTAAATACAGACGAAAGAAAAGTTAAAAATGAAGGAAAGCAAATTGTTCCTGATTTCGAGTTTCACGAAAAACTACGTGTCGAGTCAGACATAACAAAAGAAATAACCTCGTTAGTGATGATCCTGCAGAATGGTGTGTCACTGAATCAACAATCGACGTTCTCTTACAACGTGGCATTAGTCAAAATAGTAACGGTGATTTTTCTAATGCAAGAAGATCAATAACCGATAAAATCAGATATTTGAACAAAAATGTATTTTACTGTAAACTTTTAAATGGTGAATCACGATTCCATTCATTACATAATGGTCAATATATGATGTCTCTTGAACTTATAGCCGACTTTGATCCATTTCTCGCAGAGCATATTGAACGATTTGGAAATCCAGAGCAGGGACATAAATGTTATCTTTCTTCAACAATCTGTGATGAAATAATAGAGCTCCTTTCTGAACGAATAAAAAGAATTTTCATAGTAAAATAAAACAGGCCAAATATTTCTCATTAGTAGTAATTTCTACTGTGGAAATTTCACATATTGATCAATTATCTTTCATATTAAGATATATAAACGAGAATGGTAAACCTGTTTAACGTTTCCTTTTTCGAAAACCGGGACACAAGTCCGAAAACTTAGCTGAGGCCATACTAAAAGTCCTGTCTACAAATTCCATTGATATTACTGACAGTACAGGCCAGTCATATGACAACGCAAGCAATATGCCAGGGACCCACACTGGTTTGCAGCCACACATTAAAGAACGAAATCTGAACGCGCATTATGTGCCTTGAGCAGCACATTCTTTAAATTTAGTCGGCACTAGTGCTGCAAGCTGCTGTCGGGAAGCATGTTAATTTTTCAATGTAGTGCAAAAGCTTTATAATTTTTTCTCTGCTTCTACACAGCGCTGGGATAAACTTCTTTCTTTCATGAAACCAGGAAGCAAAACGGCAAGAAGTTTATCAAAAACACGTTGATCAGCACGAGAGGAAGCATTTATAAGTCTGTATGAAAACTGGGAGGGTGGTGTCAGTGTCCTCACACACATTGCCAATAATACGTTTGAAAAGCCACTTGTACGGCATGAGGCTTCAGCTTTATTACATCATCTCAGCAGACTAGAAACAGTATTCATAATGACAGTTTGGAAGACCATACTCCAGAGATTTAATAGTGTAAATCTGAAATTGCAAAGTGTAAATATTGATACTAAAATAGTGCATGAATTATATGAATCACTTGCAGGATTTATTGTATCTATTCGTTGAATGTTCGACTATTATGGAAATAAATGCATGGAGATTGTGACTGATATAGACTATGAATGCACCTATAAAAGATCACGAAAACGCAAATTTCACGATGACGAAGAAGCGGACTCTGTAGAAGTTTTCTGACTGGATGGGAAAAATTTAGAGTCGAAACTTTTCTCCCAGTACTCGAGTCATTCCATGTCAAATCAACACACCTATTTTACCTCACCCTCTTAGATTTTGCTGAAAGTTGGTATACTTATAGTGGGCACTGAGACTAAGAAAAATACCAAATTTCAATTTTTTATCTCAAACCATTCCTGGTATATGGCTATGTAAACTTTTCAAAAACCAGCCAAAAATTTGTGAACGGACTTTTTTTTAATTGTCCTAGGAGCTGCTCTAATTGAGCTGGAGAACTGGGAAAGGTGTCATTTCGCAGCATTTTGCATGCTCTTTCCAGGGATATACAACAAAACATAGCTTCTAATTAATAACCTTGTTCAAAATACTAATTAATATTTTGATTTAATATTAATTTTTTTTACAAAAAGTACATAATTGAAAATTTTCAAAATATTTCCATAACTACTTCATACTATTGTACATCACATGGCAAAATATAAATCTGGGATGATGATGGGTTCATTGTTAAAAAAAATTATTCCAGACTCTTGTTTTTCACTAATGGCCCTAGTTTGGCCAAATTGACTTTTAACAAACAGGAATTTCTTTAAAATATGCTGAAAGGTAAGTAAAAAAGTATTAGAAATATCAAAACATCACCTTATTAAACCAAAGCTAATCAGCATTGCTTATTTTAATTTCATACAACTTCACTAACAGTATATTAACCGATATAACAAAAACAAGAAATTGAGCATTTAACTACAAACTGAAATAAAGTATGAATAAGTGCACGTATTTACATAATAGTTCTGGTCCATGATGTTTGAAATGGAACTATTAAAGAAATTAAATACGTAATGATTGTTTTTCAGTAACAGGTATCTGTACATAGCTAAATTAACACAATAGGTACTAACAATAATTTTGAAACAACTTTCTATAAAATATACATTAACACTAACCTGAGACAAAAATTAAGTTTTGAGTTGAAAGCAGTTTCCCGATAAATTGTCTTGGAACTTCACATATTACATTTTAATAAAGCTGACTGGGTTTGGTTTACATCACTTTCATTAAGAATGTATGTTCTCCCTGTCAGAGTAAATGGATTCACTTTTGTTAGAACATCCACAACTGACACCCACAGGACATCTGCATGTGCAGACTTCGATGGTCCACATGCATGAAGAAAGTTATTTTCACTTCATCAAGTTCTTCGTTTTTTTTTCTTAAATGTACCCAAACCACCAGTTTCTGCCATATACAGTGGTGACATAGCCCAATACATCTTGTAACTTCAGTTTGTCTGGTAATGTAGTTACTTCCCTCTCCCAACTCTGCATATCACCTGAGAAGTATTTGACTATTAATTTTGATGTACTGTTGGGTATGAAGCGTGAAATTACTGTACTCCTTTGATTGTCAATGCCTCTTCAAGTCAGCTTTTTAAGAATATTTCTGAAGCAGCGTAGTCTTCTTGAGTGGAATATGCAAAATCAACATTTGTGATATTATCTACTGCCCACTCAAATAGATCTCATGGGGTTTGGATCTGATTTTGGTATGGCCTTTGCAAACTTGCACGAGCTGCCAGTCTCTTTACTGAACCCCCTACTCCATCACAAGGCCCTTTCCCATGTGCTGTGACTGAAAAGTGCCACTCAGCTTTTATGTTGAAGTCTTCCTCATGAAGGCAAAGGTTCAGGAAGTTTTTCTTGTTTTTATACTGAGTGGCAGAACCGCCAGAATAATAGTATATCTTTTTTGGAATCATTTGAAATTTATTTGTTAGATATGAAATTAGCTTCTTCTGAAAGGTGTAAACCGCAGTTGTATTGTGCTCCAGGCAATCAGAAACAATGACAAAGCTCATATGCTCAATTTTGTCTTCCTGTTTGTAATGTATAACAAAAGGATGAATGGTAATTTGTTGTCTTGTCCAGTGGAAACTCTGAGCTTCATCCTGTAGAACTATACTATAATTTTCTGAAAAATCATATATGACAACAAATTCAGATTCCATAAGGTTTTCTCTTGTGGAGTTAAGGAATGTTCGTTGTTGCTTGGCAATGAAGTCATGCCGAATCAAAGTCGACATCTTACTACAAAATAAATCTATGAATTCTTCAGAAGTTTTCTGAACAATTTCCAGATTACATCGGTCAACTGACATCCACTGTCGGAACTGAACTTGTTCAATTAAGTTTTCATGAAAAGAGTCTTTTAAAATTTTACGTATGACAGTTTCTCCTGGGCAGTATTCACAGTTTCCCATGTTGCAATCAACTGATGATGGGTTGCAAAGCATTTTTGCAATGCACTACTTATAATTGTTTAAGCTGCTGTTTGTTACTGTATTTAGTTTGGCATTTTCTATCATTAATTTTATGTTTTGGTGAGTTGTGCACATGCAGAAAGTGTGTGTGCCACTCCGGCCAGCTAATACACAATGTTTTGGTCTCAACTCAGCAAATTTAGAGAAACCTATTTTTATGTTAGGAAACTTGTCTTTAAAATGCTTGTAAGCTTCTTTAAGGTTAAACAAAATAAGTCTTTTTGATATTTTTGTTTTATTTCCACTTGTTTCTGTCACACAATCTTTAATACCTGGCATTGCCATGATAACTTCATCATTTTCATAAAATGAATGTACAATTTTGACAGTTTCTGTTGGTAAACACTTCCCTGGTTTTGGGTTTGGACCTTCCATGAATCCTTTCTCTTTCAAAATTTTTTTGGACTGCCGAACAATGTAATTAGGAGCATTAAATTCCCTCATTATTTTCCTGACACTCCACTTTTCAGGTAAACTAGTAAGAATCATTAGTTTTTTTGCTCTACTTATAGAATTTTTAAAGTTTATTTTAAGATTTTCAACAACGGATTCATCAGTATCAGTATCTGACGAAGAAGTTTCAGGAGCAAAAATTCAGTTTACGTGTCATTGATGAGATTTTCTTCACTTTTGATTTGGTGTAGTGCCTAGATGTTAGTTTTCTCTTGACAGTTGGGGACTCACCTAGTTCTTGAAGTGTTGTGTTAAATGTTTTAACAGCTACTGAAGATGGAGTGAAGTCAGGGTGTTGGTCTTGGATGATTATCTCTGATCCAGAAGATTCTTCTTCAACACTTTCATCACTGATGGGCTCTGGTATATTTTTCAATTTGGTTACATCTTTCCTACATTTATCACAAATCTTGGCACCACTTGGTATTTGAGGAAATAATTTGGGCATCCATGTTGTGGCATTTCTCAGTTTTTTTCTGTCTCTAATAAAATGATTTGACTTCTTCAATGATTACAGGACTGCACTCTTACAGCACTGCACTTTTTACTTGGTTCCATATTTATACAAAAACCACTTATAAACTGTCCTTCAATGTATAGATTTACTTCAAAATGAACTATCAAATATAATAGACACAGACTGGTCAACACAGAGGTAACAATTGATTTACACTAAAACCACAGTGCACAATAATGCTGTAGGCACACAAGGCCTTAGAAGGTAACAATGCAGACTACATCATCTCAACAATGGCTCCAGTCTCTGAATTATTGTACAGACATCAAGCCCTATGTATACGCTCCTCTACTGACGTACTACCTTAAAGGTCAGTTCGGTCAAACTAGGGCCGTTAGTGAAAAACAAGAGTCCGGAATAATTTTTTTAACAATGAACCTATCAACATCCCACATTTATATTTTGCCATGTGATTTACAACAGTATGAAGTAGTTATGGAAAATTTTTGAAAATTTTCAATTATGTACTTTTTGTAAAAAAATTAAATCAGAATATTAATTACCATTTTGAAAAAGGTTATTAATTAGAAGCTATGTTTTTTGTCTATCACTGTAAAGAGAATGAAAAATGCTGCAAAATGACACCTTTCCCAGTTCTCTAGCTCAATTAGGGCAGCTCCTAGGGCAATTTAAAAAAAGTCCGTTCACACATTTTTGGCCAGTTTTTGAAAAGTTTACATGACCATATTTCAGGAATGGTTTGAAGTAAAAAATTGAAATTTGGTATTTTTCTTAGTTTCAGCACCCACTATAAGTATACCAACTTTCAGCAAAATCTAAGAGGGTGAGGTAAAATTTTTATTTAAAGTGTGTTGATTTGACGTGGAATGACTCACTCGACAACTTACACGCCAAATTAGTGAGGAGGAAGGAAAGCTATAGAACACTATTGGACTCATTCACAGTTTTCAGTAACCTTAAGAACAGTTAACCTGACGATATTGCTGAATGCACAGCAAAACTCCAAGCGTCATATGACACAGATTTACTCGTAGAACCTTCCTTCCCTAGTGCATGTGTACATTTCGCGGAACTTTTAAGATTATTGATATACTAGTCGAAATGGGTAAATTTTTACGAAAAGAGAATTTACAGTTTGTGTTTCCGAATGTTGACATTGCTCTTAGAATATTTCTGTACAGGGTGAAAAGTATTTAAACCGACAAACTCTGGGAGGTTGTAGGGGACATCAAAACAAATATTTTTCCCTAATGTCATTTTTTCCTATGAGGATTATTTAAACCGGCGGAGGCCGTATTACGCTCTTCAGTTGTTGGAGGGCGTATTACGCTCTTCAGTTGTAGGCAACTGCTGTCCACCAATGTAGTAGTGCATTGTCTCTGTTTACTAATAGAGCGATACACCTGGAGTGAGTACACTGATATGGTTGGTGCGTAATACGTAGCGCACCACAACGGATGAGCTGCACAGCGGGTTTATCAACAACAATATCCTAATCGCCGTATCCCGCATCATACGACCTTTGATGCTGTGTACCAACGTCTGCGTGAGACCGGGTCATTTAGCAGATTACCTGGACTGGGACGCCGTCGCACGGTAAGAACGCTGCAATTTGAGGAAGCTGTCTTGCAGCACGTGAAGCGGGATCCTTCAGTCAGCACTCGTGCAATTGCACTTAACATGGGGACGAATCAGACGAATGTAAGAACAGTCCTTCGAGAGCAAATTTTTACGTCCATTTCACTTACAGCGAGTGCACAACCTGAAACCAGTTGATTATCCGCTCAGAGCACAGTTTTCGCAGTAGTACCTGGAAAAGTGTGAAATACATCCTACATTTCCATCCTGTGTGTTGTTTACCGATGAAGCAACGTTCGGGCGTGATGGAGCCTTCAACATGCAGAATTCGCATATTTGGAGTGAAGATAACCCACATGCCACAGTTACTAGCGCTCATCAAGTGCGACTCTTCGTTAATGTGTGGGTCGGTGTTGTTGGGGACTGTTTAATTGGGCCGTATCTGCTACCTAGGCCATTAAATGGCAGGCACTATTACAGTTTTCTCGCCAGAGCATTGCCAGAATTGCTGGGAGACGTTCCGCTCCCTACAAGACAACGCATCTCGTTCCAACATGATGGGGCGCCGGCACATTTCAGTCGTCGTGTGCGTTGATTCCTGGACCGACGGTTCCCAGAAACGTGGATTGGCGGAGGTGGTGCTGTACCATGGTCTGCTCGATCCCCAGATATGTCCCCTCTGGACTTTTTTATGTGGGGAGAGATGCGCAACCTTGTTTACGCAACTACTGTTGCATCAGAGGAGGATGTGGTTGCCTGGATAATAGCAGCAGCAGGAACAATTCAGGATACTTCTGGAGTTTTTGCCCGTGTCAAACAGAACATGATTTGACGGTGTAACCTTTGGCCGGCCGGTGCGACCGAGCAGTTCTCGCGCTTCAGTCTGGAACCGCGCGACGGCTACGGTCGCAGGTTCGAATCCTGCCTCGGGCATGGATGTGAGTGATGTCTTTAGGTTAGCTAGGGTTAAGTAGTTCTAAGTTCTAGGTGACTGAGGACCTCAGATGTTAAGTCCCATAGTGCTCAGAGCCATTTGAACCATTTGGTGTAATCTTTGTTTACATGTCAATACAGACATTTTTGAAAATCTACTGTAATTGAAATTGGGTTGCGTAAATGTGTTGTCTCTTGGTCATAAAAAATGGAAAAAGGCTTGTTGGTTTAATTAAGTTGCCACCAGAGAAATCTTCCTCTACCGGTTTAAATACTCCTCGTAGGAAAAAAAAATGAGATTATGGAAAAATATTTGTTTTGATGTCGCCTACAACCTCCCAGAGTTTGTCGGTTTAAATACTTTTCACCCAGTATATGCACTTACAAATTGTTCAGCAGAACGCTCGATTTCGGCTCTTAAAATACTGAAATCGCACGCACCTATGTTCTACTCTGAGGAGAACTGAACACCTTGCCCATTCTTCACATTGAAGCCGATCTCCTGAATGATAATCGTCTGAACTGTGAAGATATGATCAACGGGTTTTCTGCCGTCAGAGGCAGACGCAAACTTTGCTGACTGGTGAGTTTGTTTGTTTATTCATATTAATTTTAAAAATTTAAGATTATAACGTGATTTTTATTATAACTTAGAGCACGTTCATTGGATTTACAAACTAAGTATTACCTCTCTATTTTACAATTGCCGATGCCAGAATGCGGAACTAAAACTCGTTTACAGGCATATATAACCAAAGGCCCCCGACAATACCAGATAATACCCGAATGACCCAGGCCACTCTACGCTGTACAGTCAAGCCATACTGGTACTATAGTATATTACAACTGATGCGTATTCTTGGCGTCTGCTAAAATGTATAGTTAATACGGAAATATACTTTATCGGAGACTACGCTCAGACGAAATAGTATTTCAGTTCTGTCGATAAATACGTAAAAGCTTTGCTAATACCGTTAGAAAGAGATAAGGTGAGAGCAGTAGCTGCAGTACAAAACTGTTCACCCCTTACATGGATTAAAAGTATTGTGTACACTTATGCAGCATCTAGCTACACAGGCCCTAATGATTTACACGTTAACTATTAGATTATAAAACAAATTTGATTTTCCCACACTAGTCTGTAGAATTATGTAATAGCAAATACAATTCTGTGCTTGTTCGACTGTATTTAGTTATTAGTTCGTGCACCGAAATCTCTATTTCATTTTCATTTCTTACGCGTTCCTATAGATTCACGTATTAATACCGAACGTGTTTTTTTCATATGCTACACATTCAAGTTATTAGATGTTTAAACCCGCCACTGCAAACAGGTGTACTTCGAGGTATTGCATAATATTACAACACAGCTGGAAGCAAGATTTTCACACCCTGATAAACTGCTCCTTCATAAATTAGGCGATGCTATTCCATTCACTATGCTCAACGTTCCCATGTAGATTGGATTCATTATGGCGCGTTCTTCAGTCACACGCGTTTATGTGTGCAACTGGAGACTGCATTTTCTTCCCAGCATAAACATTTCACTCTATCAGTTCTTGGACATAAGCAAAAAAATGACAGAATGAAATGAACCAAATTCTCCCAGAATCTTTCAAAGTATTTTGTCTAACTGCACCATTCTTGCAACATGTGTTTCAGTTGAAAGGAGTATTTCTTGTATTGTACGCGTAAAAAAGTGTTTGAGGAACAGTGTGGTTCAAGATCGGTTATCCGCCCTTGTTTGTACCTCAATTGGGAAACCAGTACTTCGAGCACTTGAAAGCCGAGACACATGGTATGGGGATGACATCGAAAGATTCGGGAAGGAGGAGGATGATCAAGTTAACTTGCTCTAGAAGTAACAACGCTCAAATACCCAATCAACCGGTTCGTTCGTAAATAAAAATCAGTGCCATTATTCTTATATTATTATTATTATTAACAGTAGTAGTAGCAGTAGTGGTAGTCGTCGTCATGGTCTTAATGTTAATACACTGAAGAGCCAAAGAAACTGGTACACGTACCTAATATTGTGTAGGGCCCCCGCGAGCACGCAGAAGTGCCGCAACACGACGTGGCATGGACTCGACTAATGTATGAAGTAGTGTTGGAGGGAACTGACGCAATGAATCCTGCAGGTCTGTCCATAAATCCGTAAGAGTACGAGGGGGTGGAGATCTCTTCTGAACAGCAATTTGTTCCCTGGAGGCACTCTGTAGCAATTATGGACGTGTTGGGTGTCGCATTGTCCTGCTGGTTTTGCCCAGGTTTGTCGAAATGCACAATGGACATGAATGGATGTAGGTGATCAGACAGAATGCCTACGTACATGTCACCTGTCAGAGTCGTAACTAGACGTGTCAGGGGTCCCCTATCGCCCCAACTACACACGACCCTCACCATTACAGAGCCTCCATCAGCTTGAGCAGTCCCCTGCTGACAAGCAGGATCCATGGATTCATGAGGTTGCCTCCATACCCATACACATCTACCCGCTAGATACAGTTTGAAATGAGACTCGTCTGACAAGACAACATGATTTCAGTCATCAACAGTCTAATGTCGGTGTTGATGGGCCCAGGAGAGGCGTCATCGTTATCAAGGGTACATGAGTGGGCCTTTGGCTTCCAAAGTCCTTATCGACGATGTTCCGTTGAATGGTCCGCACGCTAACACCTGTTGATGGTCCAGCTTTGAAATCTACAGCAATTCGCGGAAGGGTTGCACTTGTGTCACCTTGAACGATTCTCTTCAGTCGTCGTTGTTCCCATTCTTGGAGGATCTTTTTCCGACCGCAGCGATGGAAGAGATTTGATGTTTTACCTGATTCCTGATATTCACGGTATCCTCATGAAATGGTTGTACGCGAAAATGCCCCCTTCATCGCGACCTCGGAGATGCTGTATCCCTTCGCTCGTGCGGCGACTATGACACCACGTTCAAACTCTCTTAAATCTTGACAGCCTGCCATTGTAGCAGCAGTAACCGATATAACAACTGCGCCATTTTTTTTCTTTATTGTATTTTGACACCTTTACATGAAAGGTAAGCCGGCAGCAGCCTATCTATGCCACCCTTCGGTCACAGATACCACAGAGAGTATAAAGAGAGACATAAAAACAGAACAAACACGGTGGATAAAAACGGTAGACAGACATATTAAAATACATACAGCCGTTCACCGGCACATTGTCCGAATAAAAAACGTTCAGCACTTGTACACAAACGGAGAAGACAGAAATTATACACGTGAAAGGTGGAGCAGAAATGGTGAGACACTTAAGCACTAACACGAAGACGCACACAAACACTGGCGACGATCTCTGGCGCACGAAGATTCACTGTTCACGCACAAATCCGCGTACCTGCCAAAGGGAAGAGGTGTGGGTAGAAGGGAGAGGGTGTTGATGCCAGTGGCAGAGGAGAAGGGAGGAGAGAAGGTAGGGGGGTAGTGGAAGCCCAGAGGGGAGAGGAGGGAGGGAGGATGAGAGGAGGGAGAGAGGGGAGTGAGGGTGCCCTGGGGAAAAAACACAAAGGGAGGATCAAAGTTGGTAGGAGGGGTAGATGGAGGGGATGAGGGCATCATCAGGGAGGGGGAGTTGGCAGAAGCCACCTTGGGCGAGGGTATGGAGTGTGGAGATATGGAGAGCAGGTGGGATGTAGGAGTACAGGTGTGACAGCGGACGGGGGTGGGAAAAGATGGAAGAGACAGGAAGGTGAGGGGGATCAAGTTTGCAGGAGGTGTAGAGGATCTGTATCCATTAGAGGAAAAGGAGGAGGTGTGGGAACGGAATTAGGTCATACAGGATCTGCGTGGGGGAGGGGAGGCGGATGTGATAGGCGAGGTGGAGCGCATGGGATTCCAGGAGTTGAAGGGATTTGTAGAAGGTAGGAGGGGTGGAGATCCAGGCGGGATGGGCATAGCAGAGGATAGGGCGGATGAGGGATTTATAGATGTGGAGGACGGTGGAGGGGTCCAGACCCCATGTGTGGCCAGAAAGGAGCTTGAGGAGGCGGAGTCGGGAGTGTGCCTTGGCTTGGATCGTCTGGAGATGGGGGGTCCAGGAGAGGCGACAGTCAAGGGTGACGCCAAGGTACTTAAGGGTGGGAGTGAGGTCGATAGGAAGGCCATAGATGGTGAGATAGAAATCGAAGAGACGGAAGAAAGGGCTGATTTTGCCTACAGTGATTGCCTGGGTCTTGGAAGGATTGACCTTGAGCAGCTGATGGCCGTAAGCTACCAGGTAAACCTGCTGCGGGTGAGAGTATTAAATGCCCAGAATTATTTTATCCTATAGATATTAACGGACATAGATAAAGGACTACAAGAAGATAACCATTGAAGCAAGAGGTAGCAGGTGTTACTGACAACAGCAATACTTAGTTGCCAGACGTCCTGCAACCCGGTAATAACAGTATTTTCAACTGTACGCTGATTGAGCACTCAACGGCGCTCTGTCGAAAGGCTATTCTTGTGGCTTGCCGTTAAACAAATTGTCATTCAACAGCGCACGTTAAAAACAAAAGGAATTATCAACAGCGCTCTGTCGAATGATAGTAATCTTGCCAACAGTATTTAATAATCACAGAGCAACGACGTATTTGGTAGTAACTATAATTTCTACTGTATGCTCATTGAACACTCAACGTCGCTCTGTCGAGAGGCTCCTCTTGTTGTTTGCCGTTAAACAAATTGTCATTCAACGGTGCATGTTAACAACAACCGGAAAATTCGGCGAATACTACAAGAAAGCCACGATAAGAATCCGCAAGATGCAAACTTGCAGATCAAGTTAACAATCTACGATTTAATGGTGAACACACACACGCGACCACAGGCAGATTCAAACTGTCAAACAGTGAGCGTCGCTCTACCAGGAGACAATCTCGCCGGTGCAACCTTGCGGGCAGCAAAATAAATAGCAAACAACCGGCACATACTAGCAACCAACGCGGTCCACCTGCCACCAAGTACCCGTACGCTAGTACGTTCTCTCGGAAAGCCGCCAGAGATCGCACGCTAAGCACCGTGACCCCCTCTGGCGATGTGCCAGAGGAAGGGGGGCACAGCTCAGTATAGGCATGCGTATACAAATACAGAGATCTGTAAACAGGCAGTCTACGGCGGTGCGGTCGGCAAGGCCTGCCTGTCTCTCCCATCCTTTCCCACCTCTGCCCGCTGCCACGCCTGTACTCCCACATCCCACCTGCTCTCCATATCTCCACATTCCATACCCTTGCCCAAGTTGGCTTCTGCCAACTCCCCCTCCCTGATGATGCCATCCCCTCCATCTACCTCTCCTACTAACTTTGATCCTCCCTCCCCAAGTGGTGAACCGGTCAAGATGGGATTGGTCAAGGCACTGGGAGGGTTGCAGGGTGGGGGCGATGGCAAGGAAGGCGGTGTCATCGGCATACTGGAGAAGGTGTAAGGGAGGTGAAAGCGATGGCATATCCGCCATGTAGAGAAGGTAGAGAAGAGGTGAGAGGACGGATCCTTGGGGCACACCAGCGGAGGGGTAGAAGGTGTAGGAATCCGTGTTATGGATGGTGACATAGCAAGGACGGTGGAAAAGAAAGGAGGCGATCAGACGGACGTAATTAACAGGAAGGGCGAAGGTTTGGAGCTTGAAGAGGAGAGCGGAATGCCATAAACGGTCGTAAGCACGTTCAAGGTCGAGGGAGAGGAAGATGGCGGGGTGACGGGAGTTGTTTGGAGAGGAGGTGAGGAGAAGGAGAAGGTCATTGGCAGAGAAGGACGGTCGAAAACCACGTCGGATAACGGGAAGGAGGTGGTGCTGATGGAGATGCTGGTGAATGCGTCGGGCGAGGATGGATTCCAGGACCTTGCTGAAGAACGAGGTAAGGCTGATGGGACGGTAGGAGGAGACAGCGGACGGCGGTTTGTCGGGTTTGAGGAACATCAGCAGCCAGGAGGTTTTCCATAGTTCGGGGTAGAAGCCGGTGGACAAGACCACATTATATAGTCTGGCCAGGGTGGAGAGGGAGGAGATGGGAGCTTCACGGAGGTGACGATAGGTAAGACAGTCGTGACAGGGAACGGTGTTGCGTTTCGTGCGGAGTGAAAATATGATATCCTGAGTAGTGATCGGGGCATTGAGATCGGTGTGTGTAATGGTGTCCAAGTACCGGAAGCCAGGAGCGAGCCGAGGGGCAGAGGTGTGAGTTCGATCACGGACATCAGGGAAGAGGGAGTAATCGAACTGGGGATCGTCAGGGAGGGTAAAGATATCGGAGCAAAAATCGGAGCAAAACGATTGGCCTTACTGAGGTTATCAGGAAAGGGGTGGTCATCATGAAGGAAACTGCGCCAGACACTTGTTGTCTTATATAGTTATATAGGTTCGCGCGGCTTTCCCCGTCAGAGGTTCGAGTCCTCCCTCGGACATGGGTGAGTGTGTTGCCCTTAGCGTAGGTTAGTTTAAGTTAGATTAAGTAGTTTGTTTCCATAGGAAGTTACCACAAATTTCCAAATTTTTTTATATAGGCCTTGCCAATTGCACCGCCGTAGTCTGCCTGTTTACAGATCTCTGTATTTGTATACGCATGCCTATACTGAGCTGTGCCCCCCTTCCTCTGGCACATCGCCAGAGGGGGTCACGGTGCTTAGCGTGCAATCTCTGGCGGCTTTCCGAGAGAACGTACTAGCGTACGGGCACTTGGTGGCAGGTGGACCGCGTTGGTTGCTAGTATGTGCCGGTTGTTTGCTATTTATTTTGCTGCCCGCAAGGTTGCACCGGCGAGATTGTCCCCCGGTAGAGCGACGCTCACTGTTTGACAGTTTGAATCTGCCTGTGGTCGCGTGTGTGTGTTCACCATTAAATGGTAGATTGTTAACTTGATCTGCAAGTTTGCATCTTGCGGATTCTTATCGTGACTTTCTTGTAGTATTCCCCGAATTTTCCTGTTGTTGTTAACATGCACCGTTGAATGACAATTTGTTTAACGGCAAGTAACAAGAAGAGCCTTTCGACAGAACGCCGTTGGGTATTCAAAGAGCGTACAGTTGAAATTACAGTTATAACCAAATACGTCGTTGCTCTCTGATTATTAATAACTTGGCAATACTACCTTCCGACAGAGCGCTGTTGATAATTCTTTTTGTTTCTAACGTGCGCCGTTGAATGACAATTTGTTTAACGGCAAGCCACAAGAATAGCCTTTCGACAGAGCGCCGTTGAGTGCTCAATCAGCGTACAGTTGAAAATACTGTTATTACCGGGTTGCAGGACGTCTGGCGACTAAGTATTGCTGTTGTCAGTAACACCTGCTACCTGTTGCTTCAATGGTTATCTTCTTGTAGTCCTTTATCTACGGCCATTAATATCTATAGGGTAAAATAATTCTGGGCACCTAATACTCTTACCCGCAGGAGGTACCTGGTAGCTTACGGCCATCAGCTGTAGTATTTTGGGCTTGTTGCTTGGTTGATTACATTTTTCTAGTTTTATGTACATATGTACTGTTTAAATCTTACACACACACACACACACACACACACACACACACACACACACACACACACACATATATATATATATATATATATATATATATATATATATATATATATATGTGTGTGTGTGTGTGTGTGTGTGTGTGTGTGTTTGTGTGTGTTATACGTTCTTCCGACTTAAGGGTTGGGAAGACAAGAATCGTCTGTATTTATGATCATTGCAGGGCTGACATTGGTTTCCGATGTTCCGCACCCAACCGTGATCCTGTACCCTGTACGTTGGGCGCGTATTTGGGTTGAGAGAGTTGCCTACTCTGAGGCGCGACACTCGCTATCTCTGTCGGAGCCTGTATTTCTCGATCTCCCAGAACTTGGCCTAGCCCTCACACTCCCATTCCTACTTAACGATAAATCCAGACTTGAGTAGGACCTTATCAATTATAGCAGAACGTGGTTATTTCCGGGTTACGATTGGAGGATGGTGAGTTTCATACGAGTGTGGCCGCCAGGAGCTGTCCAGCTTTGTCATGCTTAAAAATTGCCCAAGCGCATTATGAGCTCGCCATTCGTCAACAGGCAACCCAGGGGCCATAACCAAGTTAGTAAATAGGTTTCAGCCTTCATTATACGAGCCAGTTGTCATTTTTCCTGACATACTGGGGAAGGTTGACGAAGTTATACGTTTGATTGAGAAGGCTGTTGACCAGCTCGAGCAGAACTTGAATTTTTTGGAGAGTACTCAAGTCACTCCGAAACAAAGAGCAAGAATTCAGGCTCAACTTTGTCACTGGCAGGCGCAATCAGGTGATCTTAGCTACGTGCAAACCGATAAATGGTCCAAGGAATAAATAGACGAGTTAGCTAGCACAATTACTCAGTTACAAGCCAAAGCCAGTACTATTGGGATAGAGGAAGAATTCGAATTTATGCATAACCAGGCAGTCCCCAACAGCAAGGCTCTGGCGTACCGGAGGGAGAGGTGATGGTACAGTTTGCCAGATTGCCGAACCTGGTCATGCATTTGCTCCGAGATGTCACCCAGCTCGCCATTGACAGTATTGACCAGATTCAACATTTTCTCTGGTTGGTCGTGCACCTCCAGCTGCATGCTGAGGCTTTGGGAATGCCGAAAGTTACCATTTTGCATTTGTTGTATCCGCTCAGTGTGGGGACCTCGTCTGGGATCTTCTTGGAAGTACTGTGAGAACGATCTACCCTCGCCAACCTTCAACGGACTATTATTACATCTAAGCTTTCACCTCATGCTCCCAACGAATTGGAGCGCCGGTATTATTGGCGCGGTCAGGGGCCATCTGAACCGTTAGTACAATATATCGACCAAGTTCGTACTGCTGAGCGCGCCTTAAGTATGGAGGTTGTCAAACAGCGGAGTGTGGAGGTTATTCTGCACAGAATGAGACCTGAGGATCGATCAAGGGCGCAGTTCGCTGGAAAGCCTGCTACCTACTCCCAGTTGTCTGAGTTGGCTACCTCTATAGAGGCCGTTAGGGTTGCTGATGAGCAGAGAGGCCTTGTATTGTATTGTATGTTAACCGGGGACCTAGAAACGATAGAGAGGCTCTGTTCCCGGCTCAACCGTAGTGGTCCACAACCCCATGACGACTACCGCAGTCCACTTCACCCCTCAGCCGCCCCACACCGAACCCAGGGTTATTGTGCGGTTCGGCCCCCGGTGGACCCCCCCCCCCCCCCCCCAGGGAATGTCTCACACCAGACGAGTGTAACTGCTATGTTTGCGTGGTAGAGTAATGCTGGTGTACACGTACGTGGAGAACTTGTTTGTGCAGCAATCGCCGACATAGTGCAACTGAGGTGGAATAAGGGCAACCAGGCCGCATTCGCCGAGGCAGATGGAAAACCACCTAAAAATCATATAGACTGGCCGGTTCACCCAACCTCGACACAAATCCGCCAGGCGCCAGGGACCAGGCGCTCCTTCCCGCCCAGAAAGCCGTGCATTAGACCGCACAGCCAACCGAGCGGGCTTAGAGAGGCCTTAGTAGTGCAGTGACCAGGGAATCTGAATTTTCATCTGAGCTAGCACAATTGCCTCATCGATCGTTAACTGAGCAGAGGTGTTTCAGGTGTGGATATGACACCCATCTCATCAGGAGGTGCCCTGTGCAGCGTAGGGGCAAAAGAGGTCGATGACGCCAGAGAAAACAGGTGGGGGGGGGGGGGACTATCGTTCTAGGTTATCAAAAGGCTGTGCTCATGTTGGAACAACTAATTCCTCGAAACTTCCCTTTGTCTGTGCTCTACTTAATCAGGAGCCCATTTGTGGTCTCCTTGACTTTGGGAGATCCGTGTCCCTGCTCGATCTGGACTGGTATCTTGAATTTCGTAGGATCTATAAGTTGCCACCCACATCTCCCAGTTTTCAGAAGTGTGAGACAGTTAATGGACAGAGGCTGCCCGTGGCGGGAGAGGTACAGGTCAAGTTGTCTGTGGCGAGTTTTTCCTGGCCGGTACAGTTACTCTTGGTGAGGAAACTTCCCGTTACCCTGTTGCTTGACTGCGACTTTGTTCAGCACTCGCGAGTTGGGGCATAGCAGGAGATCCCGGGTTCGAGTCACGGTCGGGGCACACATTTTCAACATGTCCTCAATGATGTATATTAACGCCTGTTTGCAGCTAGGGTGTCAATTTAATTATCATTTCATTCTATAGTAGCTGCACTGTCATCAATAGTATCTGTTCTTTCGGGAACAAAAAAAAAATGATGGCTCTGAGTACTATGGGACTTAACATCTATGGTCATCAGTCCCCTAGAACTTAGAACTACTGAAACCTAACTAACCTAAGGACATCACACAACACCCAGCCATCACGAGGTAGAGAAAATCCCTGACCCTGCCGGGAATCGAACCCGGGAACCCGGGCGTGGGAAGCGAGAACGCTACCGCACGACCACGAGATGCGGGCTCGGGAACAAATACTACCTTCATACATATAGTCAAAATATAGCTACCCGGCCATTGACCTTCTTGTGCGAACGCACACGCTATACCCCAACTCGTATGGGACTTGGTAGATTAATCTGCCACGAGTAATGAGTGTGATGGGCAAACATCTATTAGGCGCACTACGAATGTAGTGTGGTGGACATGTTGGGAATGTGGATCTCATGGGGAGCGTGCAAGGGATAAGTCCCTGCAGGGGCACTATCCTCTGTGCCATCAGTGGCTCAGATGTCTAAAGCATCTGCCATGTAAGCAGGAGATCCCGGCTTCGAGTCCCGGTTGGGGCACAAATTTTCAACATGTCCCCAATGATGCATAACAACGCCTGTTTGCAGCTAGGGTCAATTTAGTTATCATTTCAATAATGTGTTGGTTCACTTCCGTCCCTGCACTTATACAAGAAGTAATTCGGCTTGGCATTGATTGATAGTTATTGGTTGACCTCCTGGGAGATAGCGTGCCAAATTTTGTCCAACTGGCGCGTTAGATCCTCAAAATTCCGAGATGGTTGGAGGACCCTGCCCATAATGCCCCGAACGTTCGCAATTGGGGAGAGATCTGGGGACCTTACTGGCCAAAAAAGGGTTTGGCCAGCACGAAGAAAAGCAAAAGAAACTCTCGCTGTGTGCAGGCGGGCATTATCTTGTTGAAATGTAATCCCAGGATGGCTTGTCATGAAGGGGGAAAAACAGATAATAGAATATTGTCGACGTACTACTATGCTGTAAGGGTGCCGCATCTGACAGCCAGGGGGATCCTGCTATAAAAAGAAATGACACCCCACAGCATCATTCCTGGTTGTTGGGCCTTATGGAGGGCCACACTCAGGTTGGTATCCCACCACTACCTGGGACGTCTCCAGACATGTCTTCAGCCAGAAATCTCTTTGGCTGGAGCAGAACTGTATTCAGTAGTAAGTCCGTCTTCAAATCGAGCCCCAGTGGCCAGCGAGACGTGTCTAGAGACAGGCCGTATAGCAGTGGGTACCAACCTCACTATTGAGTACCACATGACACAATAACCAGGAGTGGTGGTCTGGGGTGCCATTTCTTATAGGACAACTTTGATTTTCACCAATCACACGCTTACAGAACAGTGGTACATCGACGATATTCTATGCCCCATTTTGTTCCCCTTCATGGCAAGCAATCCTAGGCTTACATTTCAGAAAGATAATGCCCGCCCACACACAGCGAGAGTTTCTTCTGCTTGTCTCCCTGCTGGCCAAAAACCTACCTCGGCCAGCAAGGTCCCTGGATTTCTTCCTAGTTGAGAACGTGAGCAGGACCCTCCAACCACGTTTGTGGTTGGGCAGGTATGTACTGACTCTTGCGGCGTGATATACTTGTGCCATGCGAAGTATTTAGCCTTTAACACTCGCCACGTCTCCACACAAGGGAAAAACACTTTGTACTTTTAATGTAACACAAGCATTATTATAGTAACATCTTTAAATTAATTATACGCAGTACCAATTGGACAGAATTGGGTACGGTATCCCTGAAGAGGACATCCAACAATTCTATCAATCAGTGCCAAGCCGAATAACTGCTTGCATAGGGGACAGAGGTCGACCAACGCGTTATTGACTTGCTCGATTTCTGAAGCTCTTTCTCTTGTATCATACAATTTTTCTGAAATTGTAATTTGTTTGTTTGTACATGTACATTATGTGTACTAATTTCCATCCCATTCGGATAATTCCTTAATGGAGCATCGATTTTATTTATGTTTTTATTTTTTGTCTTAGAATGTATGCGCTGATATAGAAAAATCGTAGGATACTTCCTAATATCGTGTCGGATCTCTTACCTGGCATTGTGCAGCTACACGACATGGCATGGACTCAACAAGTCGTTGGAAATCCTATGGAGAAATATTGAACCTTGCTGCCTCTATATTTCTCCATAATCGTGGAAGTACTGCCAGTGTAGGATTCTGTGCACGAACTGACCTCTCGATTATGCCCCATAACTGTTTGACAGGATTCATGTCGGGCGATTTGGGTCGCTGAATCATTCGCTCAAATTGGCCAGAATGTTCTTCAAGCCAGTCGCAAACAATTGTGTCCCGGTGAAATGTTTGGGAACATTAATGATATGTCTCCGTAAGCAGAAGAAACTAACGATCAAAGCCCGAAAACAATTTAAGGGACTGTTCAGTTAACCAAAACAAATTCTCCAAGCATAACACCAACACAAAGCAGTGATCCGTCTTCGAATCACAACTACATACAAGAATAATATAGAAAACAACTGAGATAATTTCCTACTAGTCTCCACCAGAGACTTCTCCGATATACCAAGCCTAATCCAGAGATCAGCGAGAAGATCCAAGCCAGGCTGCTGGGGCGGCAGCTATGCACGTGTGCTGGCGGTCGATGAACTGCCATGTGCGGCCGAGCGCCGGCCTTTATAGCGCCTCGGTGGATGAGTACCTCGGAACTATTTTCCATCACTTGGTTTGACGTGTGAAAATAGTTCCGGGATCTGCAGCGACCTCTTCCTTATGTTTATGTGGGTCGGTAGTGGCCCCTGGTGGCCGCTGGTGTGTTTGCTGTGTTGTTGTTGTTGTTGTTGTTGCGGCCGTTCATCAATATTGCCTGTCGGTTGTGTAGTGCTTCGGTGTGCCTGCGAAGCGGGCAACCCGCAGCTGCAGGCTGTCAGTTTGGTTGCTGATACTCTAGGCGCCGTGATGTCTGGTGGAGAAGGCCACCGCAGTTAACTTCATGAATAGCTGTAAATGATCTCCAAGTAGCCGAACATAAACATTTCCAGTCAATGATTGGTTTAGTAGGGCCATAGGACCCAATCTATTCCGTGTAAACGCTGCTCACACCAGCTTGCACAGTGCCTTGTTGACAACTTTGGTATTCGGCTTCGTGGGATCTGCGCCACACTCGAACCCCACCATCAGCTCTTAAAAACTAAAATCGTCACTCATCTGGTCATGCTGCTGTTTTCGAGTCGTCTAGGGTTCAACCGATATGGTCACGAGTCCAGGAGAGGCGGTGCAAGCGAAACCGTGCTGGTAGCAATCTGCTGCTGTAGTCCATTAACGCCAAATTTCGTCGCAACGGTTACGTTCGTCGTATGTCCCACATTTATTTCAGCGGTTGTCCACGCAGTTTTCCTTGTCTGTTAGCACTGAGAACGCTAACCAAACGTCACTGCTCTCGGTCGTCAAGTGAAAGCCATCGGCCACTGCGTTGTCCGTGATGAGAGGAAATGTCTGAATTTTGGTATTCTCGGCACACTCTTGATGCTGTGGATCTCGTAATATTGAATTCCCTAATGATTTCCGAAATGGAATGTCACATAGGTTTAGCTTCAACTACCATTCAGCGTTAAAAGTATGTCAATTGCAGTCGTGCAGCCATGCCTACGTCGGAAACCTTTTCACATAAACGATCTGAGTGCAAATGACGGCTCCGCCAATGCAGTGCCCTTTTATACCTTGTGTACGCAATAGTACCGCCATTGTATATGTGCATATCACCATCCCATGACTTTTGTCGCCTCAGAGTATTTGAATTTGACTCACGCTTTTCATGTGATATTCAACAGAGGGCAGAATATTTTAGGATGCCTTCTTTTTCATTTTTGGTTTTCATTCATTTATGAGGTGCGAAAAACACGAATATCGGTCATTCAGTTTTCAAATCGTTCAATAGGCCATTACTCCTCGCAGTGGACAAAGTTGCAAGGAAACCCACAGTCATATACCACTGTTCACTTACTACAAGTTGTTGTTGGCCACGAAAAGTCTAGAGATAACTTTGTTCACTGCCGACAACTCTCTCGCCCCGCACCGTAACAGCGCATTATAGACACGTTCATGTCCAACCGTGGTGCTCATTTGCACCAGTGAATGGCTCACATGTCTTTGAGTACGAGTTGTTCCAACTTGTTCTCTATGGAGAGACCCACATTTGTGAGTATTACAGTTGTAATCAACAGGGTTTCCTACAACAACTTAATTTGACAATGCAAATGAGGCAGGGGAAAAAATGTTGAAGAATAATTAACAACAAAGGAAAAAAATTATAGAGAGCTTCACCTTATTTATTATGCACATATTGTAACCATACGTTAAGAGTTTTTGAATCACAAGAGTAGCTATACATACAGGGTGTTACAAAAAGGTACGGCCAAACTTTCAGGAAACATTCCTCACACACAAAGAAAGAAAATATGTTATGTGGACATGTGTTCGGAAACGCTTACTTTCCATGTTAGAGCTCATTTTATTACTTCTCTTCAAATCATATTAATCATGAAATGGAAACACACAGCAACAGAACGTACCAGCGTGACTTCAAAGACTTTGTTACAGGAAATGTTCAAAACGTCCTCCGTTAACGAGGATACATGCATCCACCCTCCGTCGCATGGACTCCCTGATGCGCTGATGCAGCCCTGGAGAATGGCGTATTGTATCACAGCCGTCCACAATACGAGCACGAAGAGTCTCTACATTTGGTACCAGGGTTGCGTAGACAAGAGCTTTCAAATGCCCCATAAATGAAAGTCAAGAGGGTTGAGGTCAGAAGAGCGTGGAGGCCATGGAATTGATCCGCCTCTACCAATCCAGCGGTCACCGAACCTGTTGTTGAGAAGCGTACGAACACTTCGACTGAAATGTGCAGGAGCTCCATCGAGCATGAACCACATGTTGTGTCGTACTTGTAAAGACACATGTTCTAGCAGCACAGGTAGAGTATCCCGTATGAAATCATGATAACGTGCTCCACTGAGCGTAGGTGGAAGAACATGGGGCCCAATCAAGACATCACCAACAATGCCTGCCCAAACGTTCACAGAAAATCTGTGTTGATGACGTGATTGCACAATTGCGTGCGGATTCTCGTCAGCCCACACATGTTGATTTTGAAAATTTACAATTTGATCACGTTGGAATGAAGCCTCATCCGTAAAGAGAACATTTGCACTGAAATGAGGATTGACACATTGTTGGATGAACCATTCGCAGAAGTGTACCCGTGGAGACCAATCAGCTGCTGATAGTGCCTGCACACGCTGTACATGGTATGGAAACAACTGGTTCTCCCGTAGCACTCTACATACAGAGACGTGGTCAACGTTACCTTGTAAAGCAGCAACTTCTCTGACGCTGACATTAGGGTTATCGTCAACTGCACGAAGAATTGCCTCGTCCATTGCAGGTGTCCTCGTCGCTCTAGGTCTTCCCCAGTCGCGAGTCATAGGCTGGAATGTTCCGTGCTCCCTAAGACGCCGATCAATTGCTTCGAACGTCTTCCTGTCGGACACCTTCGTTCTGGAAATCTGTCTCGATACAAACGTACCGCGCCACGGCTATTGCCCCGTGCTAATACATACATCAAATGGACATCTGCCAACTCCGCATTTGTAAACATTGCACTGACTGCAAAACCACGTTCGTGATGGACACTAACCTGTTGATGCTACGTACTGATGTGCTTGATGCTAGTACTGTAGAGCAATGATTCGCATGTCAACACAAGCACCGAAGTAAACATTACCTTCCTTCAATTGGGCCAACTGGCGGTGAATCGAGGAAGTACAGTACATACTGACGAAACTAAAATGAGCTCTAACATGGAAATTAAGCGTTTCCGGACACATGTCCACATAACATCTTTTCTTTATTTGTGTGTGAGGAATGTTTCCTGAAAGTTTGGCCGTACCTTTTTGTAATACCCTGTATACAAGAATTACTAAACTACTACATATCAGCTTTTCATCACAGATCTCCAGCATAATGTAACACAAATGACAATAGCGATAGGCGAATATCAACGTCTTTTATATAATTATCATACCACTCCTCAGTGTTAGGAAATCTTCGAAAGGATGCTTGCAGGCGCATGTGGGACATGTTGATGTAACATAAGAAATTTTCTCTCGTTCCTCACTGCAGTCAGAAGATGGTGATGAAAAATTGCCACACTTGTGGAGAGTGTTGCACATCTTCCATGGCCCGTTCGCGTGTGATTCAGGGTAGCCCAAATTGCCCGAGGCTGGTGGTTTCTTCTGGATACAAAGCAGTTTCAGGCAATTTTATTGCCAGCAGGGGTTCCATTCTACATCTACATCTACATAGTTACTCTGCAATTCACACTTAAGTGTCTGGCAGAGGGTTCATCGAACAATTTTCATACTACTTCTCTACCATTCCACTCTCTAATCTCGCGTGGGAAAAAGGAACACCTAAATCTTTCCGTTCGAGCTCTGATTTCTCTTATTTTATTATGATGATCATTTCTCCCTACGTAGGTGGGTGTCAACAAAATATTTTCGCATTCGGAAGAGAAAGTTGGCGATTGAAATCTCGTAAATAGATCTCGCCGCAAAGAAAACCTCCTTTGTTTCAGTGACTGCCACCCCAACTCGCGTTATCATATCAGTGACACTCTCACCTCTATTGCGCGATAACACGGAACGGGCTGCCCTTCTTTGCACTTTTTCGATGTCCTCCGTCAATTCTACCTGGTAAGGATTCCGCACCGTGCAGCAATATTCCAGCAGAGGACGGACAAGTGTAATGTAGGCTGTCTCTTTAGTGGGTTTGTCGTATCTCCTACGTGTTCTGCCAACAAAGCGCAGTCTTTGTTTCGGCTTCCCCACAATATTATCTATGTGGTCTTTCCAATTTAAGTTGCTCGTGATTGTAATTCCTAGGTATTTAGTCGAATTGACAGCCCTTAGATTTGTGCGATTTAATGTATACCCAAAACTTATCGGGTTCTTCGTTTAGTACCAATTGCCACTTTTCGCACCATACAGAAATTCTCTCTAGATCATTTTGTAATTTGAATTGATCGTCTCATGATTTTACTAGACGGTAAATTACAGCGTCATCTGCTCAGATTATCACCTACATCATTTACATAAATCAGGAACAGCAGAGAGCCTATGACACTACCTTGCGGAACGCCAGATATCACTTCTGTTCTACTCGATGATTTACCATCTATCACTATGAACTGCGACCTCTCTGAGAGGAAATCACGAATCCAGTCACACAACTGAGACGATACTCCATATGCACGCAATTTGATTAATAGTCGCTTGTGAGGAACGGTATCAAAAGCCTTCTGGAAATCTAGGAATATGCAATCGATCTGAAATCCCTTGTCGACAGCACTCATTACTTCATGGTAATAAAGAGTTAGCTGCGTTGCACAAGAACGATATTTTCTGAATCCGTGTTGGTTATGTATCAATAAGTCATTTTCTTCAATGTGATTCATAATGTTCGAGTACAGTGTATGCTCCAAAATCTTACTGCAAATTGAGGCCAGTGATATGGGTCTGTAATTCAATGGTTTACTCCTATTTCCTTTCTTGAATATTGGTGTGACCTGTGCTACTTTCCAGTCTTTAGTAACAGACCTTTCGTCAAGTGAGCGGTTGTATATGATTGCTAAGAAAGGCGCTATTGTGTATGCATACTCTGAAAGGATCCTGATTGGTGTACCATCTGGACCAGAAGACTTGCCTTTCTTAAGTGATTTGAGTTGTTTCGCAACACCTAAGATATCTACTTTTATGTCACTCATGCTAACAGCTGTTCTGGTTTCGAATTCTGGAATATTTATTTTGTCTTCTTTCGTGAAGGAATTACGGAAAACTGTATTTAATAACTCTGCTTTAGTGGCACCAGCATCGGTAACATTTCCATCGCTATCGCGCAGTGACGGTATTGACTGTTTTTTGCCACTAAATTTAGAGCTTCCGTGAAACTTAGCCAGTCTTGTGGATTTTGCGTTCTTCTGAATTTGGCATGCTTTTTTCGTTGCTTCTGCAACAGTGTTCTGACGTGTTGGTGTACCATGGTGGGTCAGTCCCATCTCTTATTAACTTATGCGGTATGAATCTATCTATTGCTGTCAATATTGTATCTTTGAATTTGAGCCACAAGCAGATACAGGCAGCTGATCAGTTACTTTCTATTTTTATTGTATACTATGAATGAATTGTTGTTAAATTTTAATTTATTGCTGTTACCGTAATTTCATTCCTCATTTATTACTTCATACAAATCGCAGACAAATCTTTAACCTTTTAAAGCAAATGAAGCATAGTATTTCTTTGTAAAGTCACTTCGTAAAAATATTTCCAGTCTAGAGCTGGTGCCATTCTGCTCCACATCGGATGTCCGACAACGACAGCGATAAACTACCATAAAGAACCGGTGGGGACATGTCTTGGGCAGTGCACTCACACGGCACACAGCAAAAGGGACAGTATCGCCTCAGCAGTGCTGTACCAATTCTTATGCCATTTGTTTGCTGCTCGTTTCTGTCGACACTGATAGTAAAATAACACTGATCACTTTTCGCATTTTCTGTAATAATGATATATTTCAACCCTAAGCAAATTTTACAAACAATAATTTCTCCTTTTTTTAAAGAAAAAAGTTTACTTGAAAACGAAAAAAATCTTAGTACTGCTGCTGTGGCTAATTGATATTTCGGATTTTTTGCTCGGTTATTAATAAAAAAATAAAAAGCTGCTATAATCGAGACCAAGCGAACACAAAAAATACTGGTTATTCAGAACTAAAGTACCGGTATCGGTTTTCACCGACCGGTTTTTCCATCCCTGAAATGCCCTCTGCCATGCTCTTCATAGTCATTTACAGTGTGTGTGTGTAGACATAGACGTAGAACTAAGGTAGCGGAGTCAGCGCAGGCGCAGAATGTAGCGCTCTCCGTCCAGGGCGGCTAGAATCGATGTGCGCGCATTTCTGCCGGGGCGTGCGGTGCGACCGGTGCGACCACCACGAGCCGGCGACTCTTCTGAGCCTGCGAATGTAAGTCCGCGCGTCGCCGCTTGGCGGCGCAGCTGCGCCCGCAACTCTATACAAGCGCCACTGATGTAAGTTACTCCGTGTCTGTGCTCTGATCTTTCTTATGTCTCTGTACTCCTCGAGCAACTACTGTGTCCCATTTAGTGATGGGCTGAATCGAGAACTCTGCTCTCGATAGTCAAAAAGAACGAAATAAACACATGAGAATCTAGGTTTTTTACGAGTACAGTTAGATGCTAGAGGAACCCCACGCTTCAGCCTCGCAGCCGGTAGTATCTGTAAAGTTCTAGGTTCTCGGATGTTTATCGTGCCTGCGTCTGTAATGTGTGATTAATCAGCTGCGCCTCTAATAGCAACAGTGGCTATTCATGGCAAACCGAAATAATGAAATGAATGGAAAACTAGATAATAAAGAGCGCTGTATAGCATTTTTAATATGCCAATGAACATTTCGAAGCCACAGCTTCGTCATCAGGGTTTCTGTTGTCATGTAACCTTCACTGCACTGTCAACATGCCAGAAACGCGTATCTGTGAATTTTGTTGATTTCTTTTCTTATGACATCACAATGCACCAACTCCCACATGGTCAAGTTTTCGAAATGTAGATTATCATAGTTAAAATGCTACAAAGACCCCAGACGGATTTTCTTATTAAATTTTCCAAAATAGTTTTAGTTAATGAAGGAAAGCTACATCTCTTTGTGAAGTTAGTTTTCCACGTAACACTTAACTCTTCGCACGAAAATAAGTTAATTACTGTAAAAAGTGATTTTTTTCGCCTATTACAGTCTCATTTTTCACTAGATAATGAATTACTTATCGTTTCATTACCGGTCACCCCGTCACATACTAATCTGCGATGTAATATGTGGATAGCCCCGTTTCATACGCATTTATACATTGGGAAAACAACCATATCATTTGTTTTTCTTTTGCAGCGTAGGTTAAATAAGTTTTCTTAACTTACTTCAAGGATTACATTGAAACCAGGGGGATCCGTGCGAAACTTTCGCACTTCTGTAGTTTCAAATAATGACAGTATTTGGAATATGTGTAGGCATTGCTATAAGGGTAGTTGTGGGAATGAAAAAAAATCTTCAAAAATGAACCAAATTATGTGAAATTGTAGTCATGACTGTTGTCCGCCCCCGGTAGCCGAGTGGTCAGCGCGACAGAATATGAATCCTAAGGGCCCGGATTCGATTCGCGGCTGGGTGGGACATTTTCTCCGCTGAGTGACTGGGTGTTGTGTTGTCCTAATCTTCTTCATTTCATCCCCATCGACGCGCAGGTCGCCGAAGTGGCGTCAAATCGAAACACTTGCATCCGGCGAACGGTCTACCCGACGGGAGGCCCTAGTCATACTACATTTATTTATCATGAATGTATGATACATCCTTGCATATACATTTCCATGAGCTCAAAAATATGTTTTGTATTCGGAATGTTTGTCCCAACTTGTATGACGGGCAGAGATCGTGGACTGTTTCTAAGCTACATAATCTATAACTTTAACTCGACAAACATTTTCAGTTACAGTAAGCACGTTAGGCCGTAGCAGCAATAGGCGAATCACAATTCAAGGCAACAATGACAATGATCTTTGTGCTTTCGGAAAGTGTAATCGTTTAAAAAACTCAACTCGCACGACGGGCAGAGATAATGGACTGCCGCGTAGTCACCGTCATTATCTGTGACAATGCTGTCTACAAATTATTCAGTTGACAAGTACTTTAAAACATTTAAAATGGTATTCGTATTAAAATAATATGACAAGCGAGTCTCTTATTCGTAATTAACAAGTTAACTTCGTAAAATATAGGTATGAAGCTCGGGATCCATGATGCCCTTTCGTCTATGATAGTTACAAGTCTCTTATGTTCTAAAATTTTCCACAAACAGTAAGTTTTAGCCCAAAATATTATGTGATGTCAAAACCTGGTTAAAAACATTTCTACTGCTACCTCATTCATCCTTGCACATTTAGTATGTGTTGACGAAAAGGGGTGTTTACTTGGGGAATAATACATGTGGATCATATTAAGCGACTTTGGAACTATTTTTCCTAATATTTTATCCTTTCTCTGTTTTCATGATAATTTTCGGAAAATTAATGTAACAGATATTTTCAGAGTCTACAGGGTTGTGTTGATGCAAATGCAAAGTGTGCGTGATCCAATATTTTTAACACATCCTTCAATGTAATGTTCCCATCTCTGTAACAAGTGAACAAGTGGAAGCCGTTGGCCGAAGTTCAGTAGAGGCAATATTTTGCATTTCTCTAGATCATGTGAAAACCTGAATTTCGATTGTTGGATTGCCCAACAGCAGTACGGTGCCGCAGCTAAACATAGCGAAGCACCCACACTAATCGCTGTTCCTCATTGAAGAACTGCCAAGTAATGTTTCCTTATATCATGCGTATTACATCAGTGCGGTCTTCTTCGTTGGGTTTTTCTCCGGTAGCTGTTCTTATACCGTTTCAGCGGGAGGAGTCCGAATTGTTCCGAAACATCGCACAACAATATTAGTCTTCTAATTTATCAGTTTCGTAAATCAAAGGTGATATAGAGGGCTTGGAACAGTGTTTCCAGACAACTTCCGTCAAACGACATTACTGTTTCATTCTGCAGCGGAGGGCGCGTGGAACTGAAATTTTCTTCAGGAGTGCTAGCCCCGCAAGGTATACAGGAGAACTTGTATGTAGTTCGGAAAGTAGGAGGGAGAGACTGGCGGAAGTAGGGCTGTGAGATAATCGGTTTTTGTACTACAATGTTTTGCATTGACAGCTATAATGTCTTTCTCTTCTAGGCGATCAAGTTCCAGTTTCATGACACAAAAAGGTATATTGCGTACTTTACAGAATTTTGGCGCAGCATTCGGCTTCAACGTGATGGGTGCCTTGTAGCTTTTAGGGCTACTTGTTGCTTCGCAAAAAAAGTTATCTACTTTTTTAATATTTCGAAACAGTCTTTGAAATTTTTAGTTTGCAACATAAGTATGAATTTGATTTGCTCCTTCATGTATTGTGACGTGTATTGTATAAATCAAGACGCAAGAAATTTCTTCCACTACAAATCTGGCCTGTTTGGTTAATTACTTGTATGAAACCTCCGTTATAAATTGACATTTGTCTGGTATCCGTTGGTCGCTGTAGTTAAATAGCGAACTCTGGCATTCAGTTGACTTCGGCGATCTTAATTTCTTGTGCACCTGTAAATTAATTACAGAGATTGACGAACCTGTGTCAGTTTGAAATTTCAGTGACACATAATGTACGCTAACAGTCGCAGATAGAACCTTGTCATTCTCGGAAAAGTTAGCATTCATTTTATGTTTTATCCGTGAAAGTTGATTCAAACAAACAATCATTGTTATTGTGGTTAAGACCTTCACGTGATCAAGAACGTAATTTTCCTCTAGTTAATTTCTTATGACCTGTTGGTTCCATCGCGGTTTCATGCCCTTTGACTTCCATGAACAGCCGCACTCACGGCTTTGCAGGGTGGGCTGCTTTTGTGTATAAACACACTAGCGTCTTCGTACTGAAGCTCGTCAACTCATACTAGCGTTTGTTCACATGCTCTGATTAAAGGCAAACAGTCCTGCAATGTCGGATTAGACAAATTAAAAAGGGCTTTCTAAAACTCATTATCGGGAAGTGCATACTATGCACATCAAGAATGAGATAATCAGTTTAAGTGTATCGCCATGTCCACACAGAAATTCTCATTCTCTAGTTAAGCCCTGTAGCTGTACTGTTCTCTCTTTTTAAGCCTGAGTCTTTTCCTGCTTTACATTTTCAAATTTTATGTCATTATGTTGTGCCTTTTCATTTACTTTTATCTTTGTGTTATCATCAGCAACTGAAGAGCTAGCAACGTGCTTAAGTGTGTTAAGTTCATCAACGATATTTTTTTTAATCAGGAGAATGTCTAAGAATACTATCAGTCATAGCATGGAAAAATGCATCTTGTATTTCTAATGGTGGCGTGAAGTGCCATGAAAGATTACAGTTCTTGTTGTGAGCTTTCTGAAAATATTAAAGTAATGTTTTCCATTACTGGCAGATATTTTTAAATTCAGAAGGTTGATTTACCCGTTTTCTTTGAATTAAATGGTAAACTTAATACTGGCATGCAAAAGATTAAGCTGATCACATGGTTCATTTACGTTAAGTAGAAGTGTCAGCAACATATCTCCTGTAGTAGACTACACTGTTAAATAATTGCTATTGTTCAACAAGGAATTTATTCTCTGTGTTGTTGTTGCAGTCTTCAGTCCGAAGACTGGTTTGATGCAGCTAACCATGCTACTCTATCCTAGGCGAACCTCTTCATCTCCCATACATCGCTACACTCCATACTCATACTTTCAGAGAAAGAGTTCCTAACACTTAGATCTACATTATTGTTAACAGCATTCTTTTCTACAGAAAGCCTTCTCTTGTCATTGCCAGTCTACATTTTACATCCTCTCTATTTTGGCCATCACGAGTGATTTTGCTGCTACTTTAAGTGTCTCGTTCCCTAATCTAATCTTCTCAGTATCATCTGATTTAATTCGACTATGTTCCATTATCCTCGTATTGCTTTTGGTGATGTTCATCTTATATCCTTCTTTCAAGATACTGTCCATTCCGTTTTATTGCTCTTCCAAGGCCTCTGCTATCTCTGACAGAATTACAGTGTCATTAGCGAACCTCGAAGTTTTATTTGCTACTCCAAGTTTTTCTTTGGTTTCCTTTACTACTTGCTCAATGTACAGATTGAATAAAATTGGAGATAGGCTACAACTCTCTCACTCTCCCTTCTCAACCATGGACTCCTTTTCATGCCCCTCGACTCTTATACCTACCATACGACTTCTGTACAAGTTGTAAATAGTCTTTCGTTCCCTCAGATGGTTCAAATGGCTCTGAGCACTATGGGACTCAACTGCTGTGGTCATTAGTCCCCTAGAACTTAGAACTACTTAAACCTAACTAACCTAAGGACATCACACACATCCATGCCCGAGGCAGGATTCGAACCTGCGACCGTAGCAGTCGCACGGTTTCGTTCCCTGTATTTTACCACTGCTGTATGCTACGCCATATGGTTCATGAAAATGTTTAAGTTATAGCAAGAGTATGATAAACCATTTACTTGACAATAATAATTACGACTGAAACGTAAGTAATTTTGAGGCAATACAACTGTCAGATCAATAATTCAATAATTTCTAGATGACACAGTTTTCTACACTTTAGGACGTTATTCCTTGTCAAATCTATAGTTTCTTTGCAGGCACATTAGTGTACGAATTTGTCTACCAAGTGACTTAAGCTAAGCCCCTACTGCGATATCCACACTTTAGTATCTGCACTGGCGTGGCAGCGATGCCACGTTGCACTCTACTTAACTGGTCGACGGTGTCACGATAATAGCCCATGAGAGGAAAGAAAAACTCGCCATGTGAGTCAATCTGTCGGAAGCAGGAAGTTCAAATCAGCTAAGAAATGTGCAGGGATTAATCCAGCATGCAGTTGCCACGGGCGGCTGTCAACTGATTACAAGTCAACAACACTTGGAATGATATGCAAGGCATTAAGTACTTGAACTCAGCGTAAGCACTGGCCCACCCTGCTTACTACCGCCTGTAGGTAAATACACTATTGGCCATTAAAAATGCTACACCACAAAGATGACGTGTTAAAGACGCGAAATTTAACCGACAGGAAGAAGATGCTGTGATATGCAAATGATTAGCTTTTCAGAGCATTCACACTAGATTGGCGCCGGTGGCGATACCTACAACGTACTGACATGAGGAAAGTTTCCAACCGATTTCTCATACACAAATAGCAGTTGACCGGCGTTACCTGGTGAAACGTTGTTGTGATGCCTCGTGTAAGGAGGAGAAATGCATACCATCACGATTCCGACTTTGATAAAGGTCGGATTGTAGCTTATCGCGATTGCCGTTTGTCGTATCGTGACATTGCTGCTCGTGTTGGTCGAGATCCAATGACTGTTAGCAGAATATGGAATCGGTGGGTTCAGGAGGGTAATACGGAACGCCGTGCTGGATCCCAAAGGCCTCGTATCACTAGCAGTCGAGATGACAGGCATCTTATCCGCATGGGTGTAACGGATCGTGCAGCTGCGTCTCGAACCATGAGTCAACAGATGGGGTCGTTTGCAAGACAACCATCTGCACGAACAGTTCGACGACGTTTGCAGCAGCATGGACTATCAGCTCAGAGACCATGGCTGTGGTTACCCTTGACGCTGCATCACAGGCAGGAGCGCCTTCGAAGGTGTACCCAACGACGAACCTGGGTGCACGAATGGCAAAACGTCATTTTTTCGGATGAATCCAGGTTCTGTTTACAGCATCATGATGGTCGCATCCGTGTTTGGCGACATCGCGGTGAACGCACATTGGAACTGTGTATTCGTCATCGCCATACTGGCGTATCACCCGGCGTGATGGTATGGGGTGCCATTGATTACGCGTCTCGGTCACCTCTTGTTCGCATTGACGGCACTTTGAACACTGGTCGCTACATTTCAGATGTGTTAAGGCCTGTGACTCTATCCTTCATTCGATCCCTGCGAAACCCTACATTTCAGCAGGATAATTCACGACTGCATGTTGCAGGTCTTGTACGGGCCTTTCTGGATACAGAAAATGATCGATTGCTGCTTTGGCCAGCACATTGTCCAGATCTCTCGCCAATTAAAACGTCTGGTCAATGGTGGCCGATCAACTGCCTCGTCACAATACGCCAGTCACTACTCTTGATGAACTGTGGTATCGTGTTGAAGCTGCATCGGCAGCTGTACCTGTACACGCCATCCAAGCTCTGTTTGAGTCAATGCTCAGGCGTATCAAGGCCGTTATTATGGCCAAAGGTGGTTGTTATGGGTACTGATTTCTCAGGATCTATGCACCCAAATTGCGTGAAAATGTAATCACATGTCAGTTCTAGTATAGTATATTTGTCCAATGAATACCCGTTTATCATCTGCTTTCTTCTTGGTGTAGCAATTTTAATGCCCAGTAGTGTACATCCGTCAGTGTGTCTGGCCATGCTACGCATTTGCGCGACGTCTTTGTTAGGTTTCAACACTATTCCTCAGTGCTACCTACAGAAACTCTTCTGCCTCCATCACGATATCCGCTGACGGGTATACTAAATCACGACCCCCTCCCCTCCCCCCCCCCCCCCCTGCAATGGCCACATAGGACTCTGGCGAAAACCGGAGAAGCTGTCAGAGACCTTGGTACTGAATGAGCCTCTGCAGTAGGCAACGCCGATGCCTCTGTCTCCACCGACCGGCAAAAGGTGGTGGTGGTGGTTAGTGTTTAACGTCCCGTCGACAACGAGGTCATTAGAGACGGAGCGTAAGCTCGGGTTAAGGAAGGATTGGGAAGGAAATCGGCCGTGCCCTTTCAAAGGAACCATCCCGGCATTTGCCTGAAACGATTTAGGGAAATCACGGAAAACCTAAATCAGGATGGCCGGAGACGGGATTGAACCGTCGTCCTCCCGAATGCGAGTCCAGTGTGCTAACCACTGCGCCACCTCGCTCGGTACCGGCAGAAGGGCATGGATGATAAGCCAAAGCTGTCGGCAGGGGAGGGGGGGGGGGGGGGGGCGAGGGGCTTACATCTCGTCAGCAGTGGAGATGAGGCTACCTTCATTGGCAGCAGGGGGAGGAGATAGGAGGTAGACGAGGAGTGCTGATCAAAATCCGTGGGCTCCAGATTAGCAGGCATAGCTACATGTTTGACTGGGGCCCGAGGCTGCAAGTGAGGAGGACAGTGGGTTGACTGCATGGAGGGAGCAGCAATGGGGAAGCACACCACTGGAAGTGGGAGCCCGCATCTGGATTAATGTCATTACCAACCCTACCACTTGGCTGACTAGAAGACAGTGGTCATGATGTCCCAACAGGGCAGGATGCAACTGATTTGAATGACACATCAGCTGCTCCACATCGACATTCGCCACAAACAATTTCCGAGGTTTGTGGCCCACCATGGCAACTTCAGCAGGAAAACTGGTGGGCCGTGGTGCGCCATGGCATGCGACTCAGGGTGCATCAAATCCAGGAAACCCCGCAGCTTGTGTACATGCAAATGTTCTGCTGGACTGTACCCATTGACTGGAGTTGCCCAGTATGTAGCCAGAAAACTTGACAATGGATCACCACGGAAAGTGACAGTTACTGACTTCTTCATCAGGGTCTTGAATACTGACAACATACAAACAGTGGCAGTCGATGATGCAGACGACACTTGGCTATGTAAGGGAAATTGGACACTGCATCGACCACCAATAACTACATGCTGCACAAAAACGGATCCACAAAATCAGAGTACATTCTATCGCAAGGGTGCTCCAGGACTGGCCAAGGAGAAAAATGGCACAGCATTACAGCTTGGTTCTGTGCGTGGGCGTGCAAGTCCATGCCATATGTTCAATTTCATCATCGATTGCCAGCCAGCAGATATTTTATTGGGCCACTGTGTCCATATAAGTCATACTATAGAGTGATGCATGCAGCAATTGGAGTATGTGAGGGTGCAACCAAAGGAGGAGGGGGGGGGGAGGCGACCACTCAACAGCATTGCTCCTCTACGGCTAGCATGAGGACCATCTGGGCAATGTTGAGTTGATTACGTACCAGAAAAAACATACGCCATGCTGGATCAGCACTTGAAGAGACACGCTCTGCCTAACCCATCTAGACCAATGAAAGGATTTTCTGGAAAAATGGGTCAGCAGCTATGGCGGTCACGACCTCTTGTGCTGTCAATGAAAGATCCGACAGGGTTTGCCGAATGGCTTCATCTAACACGAACACAAGAGCCTCCTAGCGATTGAACTCCAGATAGGGCCCACCTGTAGCCATGGTACCACTTCAGCAGAGTAGTAACGAATGTTGTAGCCATAGTTACTGAGAAAGAGGGCCCACCTCTGCAGTCGGTAGGCATTCCTATTGGGCACTATGGAACGAGGGCCAAATAAGGACAGCAATGGCTTGTGGTCAGTGATGAGGAAGAGCTTGTAACTCCGAAAATAATAGCTAGTGTCTCCTTTTCCAGCTATGACTAATCACGCTGCACTGCAGAAAGTGTCTCTACTGCATTAGCGATGGGCTGCTGGGTGCCATTTGGATTCTAATGGGGTAGGACTGCACCAGTGCCAATTGGGACATGCCAGGGTTAAAGGTTCACCTAGCCACTGCTTGAGAGACTGAAAAGCCCATTGGCAATGTGCCGACCAGACAACGACCTTCTGTGGAAGCCATTTCACAATATGGCAGATGTGCACGGCCCGGAGAAAGAACTGAGAGTAATACGAAATGTTACCTAAAAAAGACTGCAACTCCTTCAGGTATTTAAAGGCTGGCAGGATTACAGTGGCTCTGATCTGGTTATATGCCAGGACAGCCGCTCTGAGTGGCCGCGTTGTTTGAAGCGTCATGTCACGGATTGCGCGGCTCCCTCCCACGGAAGGTTCGAGTCCTCCCTCAGGCATGGGTGCGTGTGTTGTTCTCAGCATATGTTAGTATAAGTAGTATGGGAGTCTAGGGACCGATGACCTCAGCAGTTTGGGTCCTTAGGAATTCATACACATTTTTATGCCAGGACAAGGACATCTTTGCTAATTAGATGTTCCAAAAATGGGGAGAAAAAACTGCACTTTTCCAGCTTGGAATGAAGGCCATCCTCCAGGAGGCATTGGTAAACCGACTGAAGGCTTCGTAAATGCTCATCTCTGGTAGGACCCATTACCCAGACGTCATAAAGATAACTGACACAACAGGGAATGTCCTGAACTGACTGCTCCAAATACCGTTGATTAATTCCAGGCACAGATGGGGTTCTGAAAGGGAAGTGATTAAAATGATGAAAGCCCAAAGGTGGTGCTGAGGACCAAGAAAGTCTGAGAGAATGCGTCCAGAGGCAACTGCAGGTAGGCAGAGCACATGAAGAAAGGAGCAGGAGGAGATTGGTCTTTAATAATATCCTGTCGATAACGAGGTCATTAGAGGCGGAGCACAAGCTCGGATTAGGGAGAAGGAAAGCGGCTGTGCCCTTTCGAAGCAACCATCCTGGCATTTGCCTTAAGCAGTTTAAGGAAATCACAGAAAACGAAAATCCACCTGCTTTGGATATGGATATGAATACGCAACAAGTTTCGCGTTGACTGTCTGTGAAAATCTCCGCAAAGGCTCTCGGCGCACGTGAAGATTGGTAGCGCGGAATTAGCCGAGCGGTCTGGGGCGCTGCAGTCATAGACTGTGAGGCTGGTCCCGGCGGAGGTTCGAGTCCTCCCTCGGGCGTGGGTGTGTGTGTTTGTCCTTAGCATAATTTAGGTTAAGTAGTGTGCACGCTTAGGGGCTGATAACCTTAGCAGTTAAGTCCCATAAGATTTCACACACATTTGAACATTTTTTTTTTTTTTGAAGATTGGCAGCGCTGCGATGGCACTGCGCCGGAATCGTCAAAGGTGTCAACATAAGGCAACTCGGCGAACGGAAGCCACCTGGGGTACCGCACGGTACACCAGGGACTGTCTGTCACACACACACCTAATTGCACCATTCACTTCCGTGGCAGATGTCACTAATGCACGCTTGTGCGTTGGCGCTCGACCCGGGGGTAAGCCAGTTCGAATCCTGGTGGTGGCGCAAAGTTCTTGATCACCAGTCTTTGCGCCAGTCTCCCGAGCGTTCTGGCTATTTGGCTCTGAGCACTATGGGACTCTACTGCTGAGGTTATTAGTCCCCTAGAACTTAGAACTAGTTAAACCTAACTAACCTAAGGACATCACAAACATCCATGCCCGAGGCAGGATTCGAACCTGCGACCGTAGCGGTCTTGCGGTTCCAGACTGCAGCGCCTTTAACCGCACGGCCACTTCGGCCGGCCCGAGCGTTCTGGTTTAAATACCAAACCACAGTGTTTCATGAAGTGAGGACATGTGACACTGTTGGTGGTGATCCATCTGTCGGATGAGGACATCAAGCTTGGCGGTCTCCTTGATGCTGTTCATCAGGAACAGACTATACGACGGCACCAGGTTTCGGCCTCTCTCTTGTCTCATCATCATTTTCGTCATCACGCAAAATAAACATTACACTCACACAGTACACATATATAGTATTACAAATATTGTAATGAAGCATGTTGCATAAAAGTAAACAAAAACCAATGACCAGAAATGACCTCCCTTGCCGCCGTCATCAGCTCATGCAGTTCCGCGGTGCTGAGCGGACAGTCACGTCCTGAATTAATAAGTCTGCGAAGAGGCAGCATATGTGGGAACCTCAGAACGGCACTTGCACGAGAGACCCTGCAAATCGGCGATCCAGGCCTTGTATGACTGACTGCCCCGCCACTCGTGGCACTGCTTAAACTGCAACCATGCCGCCACCACATGTGTTTGATGTCTGAAATACTGCGTCAGCAACCGACAAAGCTCGTCAAAATGAAGTTTCTCGAGATCAATGGAGAGCTTCAAATTCTGGACAACTTCGCATAAATCCATGCTGCTGGAAAACAACAAGGCAGCCTTATCAACTGGAAGGACGATGTGCCTAAACCGGCAGTGCAGCAAGAACGGGCACAGGTAATTCTTCCACCTTTCCGTAGACTCATCGAAACTAGCAAATGGCGTTGGGGGTGGTAGGGGCAGAGAAGGAAACTGCACAATGAGTGCATAGCCCACTGCTAGCAGAGCCATTGAGTGATGCATCTCTGCATTCTGTTTCATCAGCCCCAGCATCTGCACCTGCTGTTACTTTTGTAGATGCAACTGTACCTGCCAGCGTTGCAGAAATGCCAGGTTCATGGTGGCTCAAAAAAAATCAAATGGCTCTGAGCACTATAGGACTTAACATCTGTGGTCATCAGTCCCCTAGAACTTAGAACTACTAAAACCTAACTAACCTAAGGACATCACACACATCCATGCCCGAGGCAGGATTCGAACCTGCGATCGTAGCGGTCGCGCAGTTCCAGACTGAAGCGCCTAGAACCGCACTGCCACACCGGCCGGCATGGTGGCTCAAAATTAACTCCAGGAGAAGGGGAAAAATAGGCGAATCACACTGCTTTAGTATCTACACTGACATGACAACTACTACATTACGCTGTCGGTGCAGGTACTTCACTAGCCGACAGTGGCTCAAAAATAACCAGGGAACTAAAATCCATGAGAGGAAACCAATTGTTGCTATGCGAGTCAATCTATGGGAAAGAGAATGTCTATAGAGACGTACATGGGAAAACTCAGTATGCGGCTGGTATAGGTGGTTGTCAACTGAATGCTAGGCAACAACTCTCGGCATGGCGGGCAAGGCGTGGTCCACGGTAGTTGAACTCAACGTAAGCTCTGGGCCACTCATCATACTTCCTTCCACAGGTGAACACCTCCATCAGTGGCTCTGCACATATTACACATCGTGTGTGCCCTCCGTGGCAGGTTTCTGCACTACTCTGCCGCGCTACCAACACCGGCTCTTCTGCCTCCATCGCCATCTCTGCTTGTGGGCATAGTACACACCTGCAGCTAATTTAATTAATTTTGCGGCACTTTTAATCATGTAATTTTTAGAAAAAATGTAGTTTCAATAATAATTTTATTCACCTTCTTGCTAATTAAATAACGTGGACTGCCAGTGTAGTTCACAGTAGGTCCTGTTGGGTGCCTGTTACGTGTGTTTACGGTTGACAGCATTTGTGTCAGCATTCCAAGTGAGGCAGCACAATTAGGAGACTCGAATGTGGAAGGGTGGCGCTTCAAAGCCCTTTGCGACCATCCAGTTTTAGGTTTTTTTATGTCTCCTCCCCCCTCCCCCCCTCCGCCCCCCCTCCCCCCAAAATACAAAGGTGGTTCCTGTGGTGTCACTGCCAGACACCACACTTGCTAGGTGGTAGCTTAAATCGGCCGCGGTCCATTAGTACATGTCGGACCCGCGTGTCGCCATTGTGTGATCGCAGACCGAGCGCCACCACACGGCAGGTCTCGAGAGACGTACGAGAACTCGCCCCAGTTGTACGACGACGTTGCTAGCGACTATACGGACGAAGCCATTTCTCTCATTTGCCGAGAGACAGTTAGAATAGCCTTCAGCTAAGTTAATGGCTACGACTTAGCAAGGCGCCATTAGCCTTAAATAGCTTGTATATAAAGAGTCACTTGTATCGCCACAATCTCCAGATGTCTCATCAAGAACGATGTATACAAGGATGTATTAAATGTTAAGTATATTCCAAAGATACGTATTTTCTTTATCACATTCATTAAGTCTCCTGTTTCAGACCTCACTCCATCCTTCGTGAGTTAGCGCGTGCATCTTGGCCGCCTCTTTCAATTAGTGTGCGTAGTGTTGGCAAGTCTGCCGACACTACAGTTCCTTTAGAAAGGACATTCCCGATTTCCTTCCTCATCCTTCCCGTATCCGAATTTGTGCTCTATCGCTAATGACCTCCTCATCGTTGGAGCTTTGAATCCTAAATTCGTTCCTTTGTTACTTTTGAATACATTAAGGGAGTGGCAGTGATCAATGTGTTACAAATAATTACTATTAAAAACAGTCTTGATCACGATTTATTTATCAAGGTGACCGGTTTCGACCACTGCTGTGGTCATCTTCAGGCCATTGAGTAGGAACCTCTTACTGTTGGAGAATCACTACTGATTCTCCAACAGTGATTCTCCAGCTAGTGATTCTCCAACTAGTGGTTCTCCAACAGTAAGATGTTCCTACTCAATGGTCTGAAGATGACCACAGCAGTGGTCGAAAACGGTCACCTTGATAAATAAATCGTGATCAAGACTTTGTTTCTGACGGCGCTGTCTCTAAGATGTCATATTTAGCTACAAAGTCCATACTTTGATTGCATTCATAAGGGACTATATTTATTGTTTCTATTACTTTACACTGAATCTTTAAAGGGTTACAATGTTGTAGGTTTCAAAGAAAATCTTAAAATAAGAGCTACACTTTGTGCATATCACCACGGTCTCTTGGAACAATCAAACATCATCAGAAATAATTTACTTTTATAAGAATTTCTAATGCATTATAGACAAATTTCATGCATTAAGCTGTATTTTTGTCGGAAAACTAATTTACGTAGCTAATTGTTGGCTTTTTTTAACGGTGGATAACACGACTCTAAATTTTTGTTTCTGCTGTTGTGTAACTAAACAAGGTAGGTCAGTGTAATCAGCTTCATACCAGTGCAGTCCCTATCCTCTGTCTCAACACAGAGGGCCTACGTATTATTGGCTTCTCGTCTGCCTAGCACTGAATCAGTAAAGGTCGCTGGAATTGGAAGTACTAATATGTTGATTCCTCTTACTGCAAACTTTGGTGATCAAATCATACCGTCCGCCATAGATGTGACGCTGGAGTCGCTACTGCTTAATGCTGTGCTGCACTTAGGTGACAAGTACAAGGGTCACTCCAAAAGAAATGCATACTATTTTTTTTTAAATCCATCTTTTACTCTACATGTTTAAAAGTTTTACAGTGTGTAGATACATCCTTTAGGAACAATATTTTCATTTCTCCACATAATTTCCATCCCTCTGAACTGCCTTACGCCATCTTGGAACCAGCGCCTTCATACCCGCACGGTAAAATTCTGGACCAACCTGTTGGAGCCACTGTTTGGCAGCGTGCACAAAGGAGTCATCATCTTCAAACCTTGTTTCACGAAGAGAGTCTTCCAGTTTCCCAAAAAGATAACAGTCACATGGAGCCAGATCAGGACTATAAGGCAGGTGTTTCAGTGTTGTCCATCGCTTCCATGGTTTTTTGACTGACATGTGGTCGTGCAACAGCAAAACATCCTGCTTTTGCTGATGTGGTCGAACCCGACTCAGTCGAGCTTGAAGTTTCTTCAGTGTCGTCATATATGCATCAGAATTTATGGTGGTTCCACTCGGCATGATGTCCACAAGCAAGAGCCCTTCGGAATCGAAAAACACTGTAGCCATAACTTTTCCAGCAGAAGGTGTGGTTTTGAATTTTTTTCTTGGGTGAATTTGCATGATGCCACTCCATTGATTGCCTCTTCATCTCTGGTGAAAAATTATGGAGCCATGTTTCATCACCTGTCACAGTTCTTCCAAGAAATTCATCTCCACCATTCTCGTACTTTCCAAAAGTTCGCTGCATACCGTTTTTCTTGTTTCTTTGTGAGCCACTGTCAACATCCTGGGAACCCACCTGGCACAAACCTTTTTTAACGCCAACACTTTCAGTATTCTGCAAACACTTTCTTCCCCTATCCCAACGTAGTGTGACAATTCGTTCACTGTGATGCGTCTGTCAGCAGTCATCAATTCGTTAACTCTCTGCACAGTGTCTGGAGTGTGTGCAGTATGAGGCCTGGCACTGCGAGGACAATGCTCAATATTACCGTGCTCACTTTCATCATGTAACCAGCTTGCCCACCGACTAACTGTACTGCGATCGACAGCAGCATCTCCACACACCTTTTTCAACAACCTCTTGTTGATTTTTCTCACTGTCTCGTTGTCACAGCACAGGAATTCTATGACAGCACGTTGCTTCTGACGAGCGTCAAGTGTAGCATCCATCTTGAAGACATGCTGTGATGGCGCCACTCACGGGAACAGGTTGAACTAAGTTTGAAAACAAGCGGGAAGGATGTATCTGCACACTGTAGAACTTTCACACATGCAGAATGAAAACTGTATTTTTACAAAAGTAGTGTGCATTTCTTTTGGAGTGCCCCTCATAATTTACAGGAGTAAGTATCATTTATACGTGACCTCTTAGGCCAAAGTGTTCCCCTTGGTCTGACACATGAAGCAGTCCCGTCGATGACGAGCCACACACACTAGCGACATATCACTAGCAATCTCAGCAGGGCGCCTACAGTGAGTCGCTATCTTCGATCTTGCTACATATCAGCGATTTACCAAGCAATTCGAAGGAATATTTTGAACATCACTATGCCGGGAAGCTCTGTTATATGAATATTATCAGCTATGTTTAACGACATAGCATACAGGGTGTTAGGGTGTAAGTGCAGATATTTTTACTGGGGGCTCAGGACAGTGTAGGGAACAACATTAAATAAGTATTTGCTTCATTTGCAGACTAACAATTGTACCTATTAGGAACAGTATGTTTTTAGATTGGTTAGTACCTCTAAGTACATATAGCAGGAGAAAGCCATTAAACTTATTTTCCTCTGGTCAGGTGTTGAAGTTTGGGTGCAAATATGCAAAACGGAGAGTCTATACTGACAGGCGTAGTCGACTTAAGGGTGCATTTACGACCATGCATAAACAGGGCATGCATCTCATATGAAAAGAAATGTATTGATCAGTAAAATTTATATAGTGTACTTATGTGAAATTGAAATGACGTATAACTAATTTTAAATCTCGGACCAGATTGTATGTGAAAAAAAATTTGCATGTGCTTTAGTGCTACAAGATGAGACTCCCAGCTAGAACATGGGATTCGCAGATGATAATGGAGACACTTTGCAGTATATTTCTCCATGCTACGTCACTTTATAAATTACATTTTCACCTAACACTGTATTTTACATGCAATTTTACATGTACTGATAGGATAGCTTTCAATATCTGTACTGCCCTCTATCTTTCGGCCTGATAGCTGATAGAATAGAGGCGTGTGCCCTGAAATCTTTCTAAAATGTTTTTACAGAAACTATTCGGCAAAAAATTTCACTTTTGCTTTATTTGTAACTTTATATCTTAAGTTCATTGTGATGTGCCCATCATTTCGTTAAAGATCATATGTACGTAGAAGTAAGACATTGCGCGAAATTCGAAAAAGCTTGTAATGAAAAATAGGGGTCACTGTGATTTTGCATTTACTGCATATTGCACAATATACTACTGTATATGAAATGTAGCTAAGATATTGAATTTTTCTTGAGACTCGGGTGGAGGTTTCTATCTGTCACCAGTCTTGAGAAAATTGATGTAACGTAGCACACTCATTTCCTGTCGTGCCAAGCCAGCGATAAAGCCACAGTGAAATATTCGCAACATACCTCATATTTCATAAACGGTTTCAGATATCGAATGAGATTTTGGCAAATGATAGCACGCAAAGAGGACAGTGTTTTGCCATATGATTATTATGCAAAACTTCATTATCTGCCATGTCATTCCGTTACCTACAGACTTTTTCGATGTACGAATGTAATTTTTAAGGACTATCGATAGCTGTTGAAATGAGAAATGCTATGCGTTTTGAAACATCATAAGTGAAGACATTATATGTTTATTTTGTGACGAGAATGTGCTTTTCATAAGATACTGACTTACTTTTCCTCAGTTTCTCACTTAATAAAACACTGTTTCCGTTGCACTTTTGTCTCCACAACAGGTTAGTGAGTTGTGACTGTGTAAACTCTGGTGTGTTTTGGCAAAAGAAGCAAAATTAAACATGGCAACAAGAGAAATGTGTAGGTTTTACTCAAAATTCGCCACTCGTGACACTTCTTTGAAAGTTGGAAATGTTTAACAAGCCAGGCGAAAATGAATCGATGCATTTTCGGCAGAATTCTTTTTAGATATTAATCAAAGCAGAGGTGGTAGATCTTTCTGAATGGTCACCATGCAAGAGTGGGCGTCGAGGGGTGCCGCTTAATATTTACAAAAAATTTGAGTGTGGGCTTCAGTTTAAAACGGCACTTCCCCTCCTGCTCTCGGCATTTCCCCTTCAGCAGCTGGCAATAACCCCCACCACTACCACTCTCCCCACGTGTGCCCTGCTGTCTGCGCATCTACTGGCCACAGTATTGTGTGTGGACTCTAACAAGGATTTTTCCTCGGTGGGAGGACTGGTACAGGGCGTACTCAGCCTCATGAAATCAATAGAGCAGCTATGTGATCGAGTAGTAGTAGCTTCAGGTCTCCACAACTGACAACTGATGAGAAAGCAGTGTGCTGACCACATGCTCATACATACGACTGTATGCCTGTGACTCTTGTAAATTTAGTTCTGTGTGTTATCATACAGACTGTTTCAAAATCCCTAGTAGCCTTATATGTGTTGTAGAGGGGGCTTAGTAGACAAAGTTTTGAAGAGGAACACTCATCAGGAAAAGTGCCACTTGGATGTAAACTAAGTTCGAAGAAAGGATTACTTTGAATTCTCCCTCTTCACAGTACATCATAATGGAGATAGTGAGCTCCAATCCGTGTGGTCTACAGGAGGCAATGCCATGGGCAATGTTTCGAGTAGTTGTCATCTGGTTCTTTTCTATGTGATGGAGGACATCCTCTCAAAAGTCGAGAATACGATGTGTCTGTGGAGCAGCACAATAGTTTGAACATATCAGCTTCTTGCAGTCCTTGTTGCAGTTGGAGAAAATTACTATGAGGTGGACTAAGACGATCCAGAAAATGTTCTCAAGGCATGCATTGTGCAGCTCTACTTCTATGTCCAGCTTCAGAGTAAATTATCAGCATCTCTGTGTACTCTTCAAACGTGAATTCCGCCATCCTGTAGAGCCCCAGTCGTTCTTACTGCTCAATTGTAGACTGACAAGTGAGCAGAACGCTGAAGCAGTGATCGTAAAGAGATGGTACGTCATGTCAGGTGATGGACGACGACGCCCTCCTCTTAAGTTTGTGTGGTACCATGAAACGAAACATTTGAAAGTGATCCTATTTTCAAACAACTTATTTTTATACCTAAATGGTACATTTCTGGACATGGATTTCATACCAAAACTTTTAACAGCCACCTTACGACTCCTAGAGGACTGTGAAACACAATGTATAATGCCGGCAAGTACGAGTAACGGAACGGGTTTAAAAGTAAAACACATTAGCTAGAACACGTCGTAAAACAGGTAATTATAAATTTTATTGAGAACCATATGACTTGTACAATCTTACTGCAAACATTGATGTTGCAGTGGTGCATACTGTTATCAATCTCAGAACCTAGAATTCCGCCATCTGAGACTTCAGTAAATGTAGAAATAACATTTCCAGTATTTAATTATCTTCGACCATTTCCAAAGAAGTATTTAGATTAATACACACGTCGTCATCACTGAGTGCGGAATAGGGCTGTGAAGGCATTGTGTCTAAAGTTCCCTTCCTGAATTCCAAATCCCCTGGACATTACAGGCGTCATGTGTGAGGGTACACCACTGTGAACCAAGAAAATGCCAGCCCTTAGGTTTGAATGTCATCTGTTTCGAATGCCAAACATCAATTTTCGAAGTCTTTGGTAGTACACGTAAGATGTTATTTATGTTCCCGGTCCCATGGGACCCATCAATAGCACACTTATTTGATCGAAAACCGATTAATCGCGATATTTTGTCGTTGTGTCCGTCATGTAACCTATGACTGGTGTGACACAGTCCTGTCATATGAGATCAATCTTCTTTATTTCAGTGTCGCTGCTACAACACACACATCGTGGTGCTGTGGTTTCTATACTAATACTAGTGAACCCAACAACACTTCACAGTTGCTAAATATTCCCGTGAATTGTACTTAGATCCTAACCTCCTTCCGCCCCATCACTCTTGACCATCTCCTGCCCTCCCCCTCTCTTTGCCATATCCACCTCTTCCCACCTCTCTTTGTCCATCTTCCCCTCCTTCCCTCTCTCGCTGTCAATCTCTTCCTCCTCCCCCACAATCTCTCTCTATCTAGTCCTCACACCTCTCTCTCTCTCTCCATCTCCCTTCCCCCCCTCTTGAGCTTTATTTATTTTCATTGTAAACGAAACCTCGATGGGGAAACGAAATCACTTAAAATGAATAGGTAAATACACTCCTGGAAATTGAAATAAGAACACCGTGAATTCATTGTCCCAGGAAGGGGAAACTTTATTGACACATTCCTGGGGTCAGATACATCACATGATCACACTGACAGAACCACAGGCACATAGACACAGGCAACAGAGCATGCACAATGTCGGCACTAGTACAGTGTATATCCACCTTTCGCAGCAATGCAGGCTGCTATTCTCCCATGGAGACGATCGTAGAGATGCTGGATGTAGTCCTGTGGAACGGCTTGCCATGCCATTTCCACCTGGCGCCTCAGTTGGACCAGCGTTCATGCTGGACGTGCAGACCGCGTGAGACGACGCTTCATCCAGTCCCAAACATGCTCAATGGGGGACAGATCCGGAGATCTTGCTGGCCAGGGTAGTTGACTTACACCTTCTAGAGCACGTTGGGTGGCACGGGATACATGCGGACGTGCATTGTCCTGTTGGAACAGCAAGTTCCCTTGCCGGTCTAGGAATGGTAGAACGATGGGTTCGATGACGGTTTGGATGTACCGTGCACTATTCAGTGTCCCCTCGACATTCACCAGTGGTGTACGGCCAGTGTAGGAGATCGCTCCCCACACCATGATGCCGGGTGTTGGCCCTGTGTGCCTCGGTCGTATGCAGTCCTGATTGTGGCGCTCACCTGCACGGCGCCAAACACGCATACGACCATCATTGGCACCAAGGCAGAAGCGACTCTCATCGCTGAAGACGACACGTCTCCATTCGTCCCTCCATTCACGCCTGTCGCGACACCACTGGAGGCGGGCTGCACGATGATGGGGCGTGAGCGGAAGACGGCCTAACGGTGTGCGGGACCGTAGCCCAGCTTCATGGAGACGGTTGCGAATGGTCCTCGTCGATACCCCAGGAGCAACAGTGTCCCTAATTTGCTGGGAAGTGGCGGTGCGGTCCCCTACGGCACTGCGTAGGATCCTACGGTCTTGGCGTGCATCCGTGCGTCGCTGCGGTCCGGTCCCAGGTCGACGGGCACGTGCACCTTCCGCCGACCACTGGCGACAACATCGATGTACTGTGGAGACCTCACGCCCCACGTGTTGAGCAATTCGGCGGTACGTCCACCCGGCCTCCCGCATGCCCACGATACGCCCTCGCTCAAAGTCCGTCAACTGCACATACGGTTCACGTCCACGCTGTCGCGGCATACTACCAGTGTTAAAGACTGCGATGGAGCTCCGTATGCCACGGCAAACTGGCTGACACTGACGGCGGCGGTGCACAAATGCTGCGCAGCTAGCGCCATTCGACGGCCAACACCGCGGTTCCTGGTGTGTCCGCTGTGCCGTGCGTGTGATCATTGCTTGTACAGCCCTCTCGCAGTGTCCGGAGCAAGTATGGTGGGTCTGACACACCGGTGTCAATGTGTTCTTTATTCCATTTCCAGGAGTGTATATATATCTTCTGAAATAAATAGATGAAGAACTTTTCAAGATTTTTGGTAACAATTTGGTAAAAGTATATTTACTTATATAGAATATGGCTATATCCTAACCATTTGCAAGTCATTTTAACGTCTATCGACTGTTATAGATGCAGTCTAGTTTCCATACGAGTTGTAAATAGCATTTGGGTCCTTGTATTTTAGACCCACTATCTTCACAATTTCGAAGAGCATAGTTCAGTCAACAGCGTCAAAAGCTTCCTCTGAATCTGCAAGTGCTGTAAACGTTGGTTTGTCTTTCATCGGCCTGTCTTCTAAGGCATGTCGATGGGTCACTATTGCCTCAAATGTTCTTACATTTCTCCAGACCCCAAACTGATTTTCCCTCACGTCGGCATCTACCAGTTTCTCATTCTGCTATAGTGATGCACACAAAGATACTTACAAATATATATACTTATACGAAATAAAGAATTGGGAGAGAAACGGAAGGGATGGGTGGGAATTCGTTGCTTCCAACCGCACAGGGCATTGCGGGAATGCAATGGCGAAAACTGAAAATTTGTGCCGGACCAGGACTCGAAACTGGACTTGCCACTTCTCGCTGTAACCACTGGTTGCTTTAACCGCTTCGGCCATTCGGACACAATTCATGACTCACTCATTTTCCAAGTTATCGCACGCTGCAGTGCAGCGTCCTTCGTCCATTAACTCCCTATAGGCAAATGATTGATTCCTTGAGTATGATATTAGTGCATCCGCCCTGAAACAAATGGCAAGGAGCCGTCGAGTTCTTACAGAAATGTATATATTCCGATGGCGTCTTTTCCGCTAGACATGTCCGACAGAAGAGACCCACTCAAATAACAGAATGTTAAAAATTTTTATTTGTGGGACATCTACAACTGTTCTGCAACATGTTCATGGTAAACAAATCCGTACACAGATCTATGAAACAGAAACCAAAGTTTATAGCACAGCTACTACTGCTGTTTTTCAGTTTCTAAACGTCAATCTTTAATTTTTTTATTTTCTAATTATTTAATGGAAATGTCGTTTTATTTTAAATTTCAGATAAACCTGATGATGGGGCTAAGACCACGAAACCATGGTACTGTATAATGACTTCTGTCATGAAAGACATCGGTCTAAAAAGTATTGTACAATTATGGTGGATTTTTTTACCAAGAGCAAATAGCATGTCCTCAGCATGTGATGCCCTTGAAGTCCGGTCATCAGTAGTAAAATCTGGTGCTGTTTAGTTACATACTATTCCTATATCCACTCAGCATTTAGTTACGGAATTCTTTTCTACAGAGGAAATGCATGACATGTGAACATATTTACCAAATTACAAAATGGGGACAATTAGAGGAACAATGAAAAACAGCTACTAGGCTCAATGTAAGGATATGTGCAAAACGTTGGAGATGGTTAAGAAGTACTTATAAGTGTTTGGTAAAAAATGTGAAACAAGTAAGCTGCAATAGAATTAGCTCTCCCATTTCACAACACACTTAATGAGACACAAAATGGAAACCGAACTTCACTGTCATGGTGCTAATGTTAGCTGATAGTGCGTGTAATGTGTACAGCGACTGAAGTAAGATTGAATTAAGAGCATAACGCTAGTATTTTGTATTATAAAGTAACTTGTTTGCAAGAATGTTTCAACAAAGCAGCGCTTTGCACTAAGTCAAGTGAACAAGGCCATGCTGTTTTTCACTGACTAGGCTATGCTTTGGAGGATAGAAGCTCTCGTACCCGTCCAGCCATCCTAATTTAGTTTTTCCGGTGCTTCACCAAATTAATACAGGTAAATGCCATGATAGTTTTTCCAGTAAGGTGACAGCCAACTACCTTAACTAGGCTTGTAAGTATGTAAATGCCTGTGTATCTGAATTACGATTTCTGTTTGTGAACTATACTAACACATAATGTCTAAACTCCTCATAAAAGAGATCTACAGTTAATAACTGTGCTATTACTATCTGTTCGATTTCCGAAGTAGATTGCATTGAAACTAGGTTATCCGTACTACTATATGAAGACAAGCTGCAGTTTAACATTGTTATCGAAAATCTCGAAAAGTTCGTTACCGAAAGCTGAAACGCAAGTTAGTAATACTCTTAATAAGCGTTCGGATGGACATAGGCTACACATTTTTTAAATATATATAGTATATAGATGTATCTATTGTAAATAAAGAGGAAACGTTGTTAGCAAAAAGCTCAATAAGTTCTTTGCCAATTATTTCAAATTTTTAAATGATGCTCTAATAAGCATTCAGAAGGACTTCCGCTGTATATTTTTTAATGATATGTAGTGTACAAATATATATTTAATATATAAAGGGAAAAGTTGTTGGCAAGAATCTAGCCAACTTCTTGATCGTTTTAGTTCAAATTGTTACATGATACTCAGCTGGCACTCAGATAGACATTGGCTACATATTTTTTTAAACAATAATGGACAGATTTTCTGTTAAAATCAAATCCACGAAAGAAAGTGCTGTGCTGAGAAAATGTGTGGTTTCGTTTCTTTTTCGCAGTCCTTTTTAACTCAGATATCGCGGCATCTGAACTATCAGACAACCTGTTTCTTCCATAAATATTCTTTTTTTTTGATAAAATTTTAAACAAACCCTTATACACAAGTGTGTGATATTTTATTCTGTTGGTTGCAGTCAGCTTTAAAAGGAAATAGAAGTGTAATTATGGCTTATCGCCTTATGATTATAGTACTACTATACCATGCAGTATGAATCATCCGAAACTTTGCAATCCTATATCCGTTCTGAGATTAAAACTATGAGAAATATTGACATAGAAGCTTGTAAAGTTGATGCATTAAGTTGTTCTGAAAGTGGTGCCGATATTCAAGATAATAAAAGCCGGTTAAAAGCTGTGAGCTATCTGGGGAAGTTATCCTTGCGTTACTGAGCAACTGTTTCACCAGGTATCCAGTCTAGTTTACCAAATTGCCAACCAGACTAACATTAATTATAATCTTTTAATAGTCATATTACGACAACCGGTGATATATATACAAAAAGAGAATTTAAATAAAAAGAAATAAATCAGTTTATATTTGGACATTTATTTTAACATTGATCATTGTTCCGTTAAAATTTCAGCGTATTGAACTTGATTCATAACTAAACTGCTGCCTTATTTAGTGTTGTGAAAATGTGAGTTTGTAGTCTTACAGAACACATCAAATTTGGAGCCAAGATTGGGACATAGCATACAACACTGCATTCATAAAATAACACACGACGAACGTTGAAACATATGCAAGAGGAAATTAACCACAACCAACCGATTCAATTTTCACCCAAAGAAGTTACAGTCGTAGCGCAATCCTGTCTGTCATGAAATTACCACAGACTGGTATACTAAATTCATACTAATTGTCTGTGAAATCTTCTTGAAAAGAATAGCTGAGGGCTACTTTGATGATTACACCACTTGCTTCACGTTGTCAACTTGGTTTACACAAAGAGTGTAACTCCACAACAATTTTGATAATTAAAATAAATTACATCGAAACGCAATTTACAAAATAAAAACCTCGAACTGGTTACTATCGTCATACTATTAACCTGATGGGTCAAACAATAATAGAAGCACGTGGTACTGGTCTCACAAAGTACACCCCACGTGGTTTGAACATAAAGAAAAGTTGCTATATTGAAAAATATTGTCAAGACGAGTCGTTATAATCTCACGCACATTCGCATTTAAGATTGACAATCGGAAGTTACCAGAGAGGCAGCTTCCTATACCGACATGACAAGGGACGGACAGGACCATACCAAGAATAGAATCCTCTTTGCTTTTAGAAAGCGTAGCTACCTGTTCCGACGTTGGTCCTACTGTTCTCTAGCAGACAGGCTTGTCTGCTACCATCAAGCATGCAACTAGAAATACATTTGCTCATTCATCCATTCACCTATAAGGGAAGGGGGATGACAGTAGCTTATCATTTACACTATATAAAAGAAAGCGGATGTACGTTCTAGATGAGACTGTGTGACGTGAATTACATATAAACTGTGTTTTAAAGTGTAGTAGTGTGACAGATCGTTCTTGTTTATGTGTAAAAGTAACACGTTCCACTGCTCAGTCTACTCCAAGATAGAGTCAGAAACACCACAGTAAATTTAGAAGTGGAATGTATGCCGTAAATGACAACAGATTTAAGAAATTAACATGAAAGGAATCCAACAGGGACCTTTCAAGCTACCATCCTCACAGATCAAGCAGTTGGAGAGGTCACTCTTGTATCCATTATACTAATGATCTCAGCCGATTTAGCCATTCATTTTAAGTGATTTCCCAATCTAGTTTTTGTTTGCAATAACACACAATATGACACACATGCCATCATGTCATCCAGCTTAGCATTCATCATGTCGTGCAAAATGAAACAGCACACATCCCCACTCTTCGTATTATAGGTGCACCCCATTCTCGGATACTCCCAATTTTTGTAGATGCATCCCGCTCCCTAGAAATACATAAATTTGCGTCTATTGTTCATACACCTCTCATCATAGGGCTAACAGGGGGTGGGTTTGGAGGAGAAACGGTCCCCTCGGGGGGAAAAAAATCAACCCCCCACCAACCAGAAATCAAAAAATGTTTTAGCGTCCCCCCAGGAATAAATCCACCCTCAGAAACTTTATCCTCCAAGAAAAACTTATTTAGCTATTACATGTATACTCTTCAGCCATATGACATTATACAAATGTTTATTTTAACTTGAGACAACTAAATATCTGGAAAACGACGCATCGTACGAAAAAAATGCTCTAGATGAAAGTTTCACATTAGTAAAATGGACTTCTGCCTGGATTATTATAACTGGCCACCTCCTAACGACCCCTCCTGCGTGTGCGCGGTCCACTTTGTGTTTTCAAATGGTAACCCACCAATTTTATTGCATATTTCGACTCGGTGCCAAAAAATAAGTACAATTTACTCAAACCTTTGTTTTCTATTCGTAGGAGATGGGGGTGTAATCTACAAATATCGAGAGTGCCCAGTTTTGCAATTAAGAACCGACACATTTGATTCTACATTTCATTTACGATGTAAACTTAAACCTCTGTGTTCTAAAGATGGATATTTATGTTCGAAATTTACTTTAGAGTAGCAAACTTGATTGTACAGTACAATATGGCTAGCCATTTCAGTGTATGGTTAGTAACTACGTTTAGCGTGACTCAGGAACAACTATGTGGATAGAATAGTTTTCTGTTCCGCTTGGGATGCTTGGTTTCGGTGAGTAACCCCTCCTCTCACCACTGGGGTGCTTGATTTCTCTGGGTATCCATGGATGGTGCGCCTGTCACTACCACTTCATGGACATTTTACCACACTGCACTGGTTGAGGTTTGTATTCTGCTGGTTGCCGTGTAGCGGCCAGCGAGATTTTTACGTCGATTGAATGGAAACAAACACGAAAATCAATCAACCTGATGGTGGCGGTCGAGGACAGCCACCGAAATCAAGCATTCTGATGGTTTGGGGACTCACCACAATCAACCCAGTAGGGAACAGAAAAGTGGGTAGCTTATTTGCCAGAAATGTCAATGTCTTAGGCGTATTGTTTGTACTGTGCATTTGTAACACTCAAAAAACTTCTGATCATAAATATCAACCGTTAGTACATAAAGGTTTTACACTTACATCGCAAATGAAATGCAGAATCATACGTGTCGGTTCTTTATTGCAGAAACAGGCACTATTTATCGATAACAGCGCCATCTGCTACGAATGGAAAACAATGGTCTGCGTAAACGGTGCGTATTTTCTGCATAGAACCCGAATAAGCAATAAAAAAGGGGGCCTCCCACTTGAAAATAAAAAGTTGACTCCACCCACGCAGAGAGGGGGGAGGGGGGAGTCATTAGGAGATGACCAGTTGTAGCACAGATTTCCGCTTTACTAACATTAACTTCTTTTTGCCTACAACATTTTTTTTGTGCCATGCGTCGTTTTCGAGATATTTGGGTTTCTCGAGCTAAAACAAAGACCCGGTACACTGTTTACTATGACTGGTGAATCTTCTACTTTTTTAAGCACAGGACAGCCTATAAATTGCAACATGCAGGAGTGCCAACATCTTGCAGCTAAGAGAGCACACTACACTGGAGAAGTAGGCTTAACTCGTAAAAAAGCGAGAATATGTCAAGAGGTTTTGTTTTAAACGTCCTAGAAGGTGCCAAATAAGTCGGAAAGCTAGCTCGCTTCTTTTACAACCTTAACTCTGCCCACGAAATATCACCTTTTTTGTGCTATGATAGGAGCATTTTTCATGCTAGTTCCCAACTTTCACTCTACCGTAATTTTGACATTAGACTGATATAGCTCGGCAACCGATGCAGATTTTTTGACTCTGGCGACGACTGATACGGTATAGATTTTTTTTAATTGCCTTTCGAACCCTGTTGCTTGAGATAAGCACCGTCAGTCTGGCTCCTTTAGGTTACCTGCCTAGTGTCGTTGAAATTCTCCGGTATAGTCTGCTGTGTCCTCGGAGAACACAAGCCTCACCACAACGTCTAGGTCACGTGTCTGTGGCAGGTTTTTTGTTTTATTTTTTAATTTTTGATATTTTTATTATTTTGTTATCTTGTTTTATATTTTTTAAGTTTTGTTTAATTTTTAATGTTTTTATAGTTACTCATTTTATTCATAAACGCATGACACTGTATATGAAGAGCAACCATAAATACTTAATACAGACAAACTCCGTCCGAACGGGTCTTTAAGGCCGTCCGCCGTGTCATTATCTACCCTTTGGCTTAACCGGATGTGAAGTCCGCCCCCGGTAGCTGAGTGGTCAGTGCGACAGAATGTCAATCCTAAGGACCCGGGTTCGATTTCTGGCTGGGTCGGAGATTTTCTCCGCTCAGCGAATGGGTGTTGTGTTGTCCTAATCATCATCGGCCGGCCGGGGTGTCCGAGCAGTTCAGCGCGCTACAGTCTGGAACCGCGCGGCCGCTACGGTCGCAGGTCCGAATCCTGCCTCGGGCATGGATGTGTGTGATGTCCTTAGGTTAGTTAGGTTTAAGTAGTTCTAAGTTCTAGGGGACTGATGACCTCAGAAGTTAAGTCCCATAGTGCTCAGAGCCATTCCTAATCATCATCATTTCATCCCCATCGACGCGCAAGTCGCCGAAGTGGCGTCAGTTCGGAAGACTTGCACCCGACGAACGGTTTACCCGACGGGAGGCCCTAGTCACACGACATTTACATTTACCGGATGCGAATATGGAGTGGCATGCGGTCAGCACACCGCTCTCCCAACCGTTGTCATTTTTCGTGACCCGTGTCGCTACTTCTTAGTGAAGTAGCTCCTCAATTTTCCTCACAAGGACTGAGTGCACGTGGCTTGCCTACAGCACTTGGAAGATCCGGATGGTGACCCATCTAACAAGGGGAGGCCGCCAATTGTGAAATTCAGATCCGATTCATACTGTGCATAATAAAAGCTCATGGCCAGAGGTGTAATGTGGCAGAGCACCAAGATGAACTTCTCAGCAGTTGTCGAGAAAATCGACAGTTAAAAAAAACCGTTGCGGTGAAATACTCTCTACGATTAATAGTTTTCTACAGCGTCGTGGCGCAGCGGTAAGCGCTCGGGTTCGTAATCCGAAGGTCGCCGCATCGAATCTCACGCCATGCAATTCTTTTTTTAGCATTTGTTTTTTGTAATTCAAATGTGTGTATATACACATACACAAACACACACATACACATACACACACACACACACACACACACACACACACACACACACATATATATATATATATATATATATATATATATATATATATATATATATATTAAATTCCCGGCAATCAGTTGCAACAATTATGCATATAATAAGTTGTTGAAAGTCGTTTGTCTTGCAAAAACTGGCGACTTCGAACATCATTATGTTTTCCGCAAACAAAGTTGTATTTCACAAATGTTATTAATTGTCTTCATAATGTTAACCATGTATAGTTAACGGAAGACGTAGAAACGTTATTCCGAAACGAATAAGTATAGCGTAAGTCAAACGTTCGAATTAGAATAGAGACCCCACGAACACAAATTTGCTGTGGCAGGTATGAAATATGAACTCCGTTACTCGCTCGTTACACTTGAAGGACAGATGCTGAATGGGCCGAAATGAGCCGCCGCATAACAGCGTAGTTGCCTGCTAACTTCGAAAGAAGGTAGATGCGGCCCCTAGCGCAACTTGTAACATCGTCGAAAATCAGTGCGGACGTGAGAGCTTTGGTACACCCTGTTAAACAAACGGAAAAATGGAGGCGGCACAATTAGAGAGCGACCCGCCTTCACCAACATGCATAAGCAATTATGGTGAGTCACCTAACGTTACCGCTGGATATATTTCGTAAACCACATCAAATACTGACGAATCGATTCCACAGACCGAACGTGAGGAGAGGGGCTAGTGTAATTGGTTATTACAAACCATAAAAAAATGCACGGAAGTATGTTTTTTAACACAAACCTACGTTTTCTTAAATGGAACCCCGTTAGTTTTGTTAGCACATCTGAACATATAAACAAATACGTAATCAGTGCCGTTTGTTGCATTGTAAAATGTTAATTACACCCGGAGATATTGTAACCTAATGGTGACGCTTGAGTACCACTCCTCCGCTGTTCGATCGTGTGTATCGGAGAGCACCGAATTACGTAGGGATCGGAAGGGAACGGTGATGAACCTTAGGAACAGAAGAGACTGGAACAGCACATTACGTCCACATGCTAACACCTTTTTATTGGTCTTTTTCACTGACGCACATGTACATTACCATGAGGGGTGAGGTAAACGTACACACGTGGTTTCCGTTTTCAATTAGGAAGTGGAATAGAGTGTGTCCCACTGGAAACGCGTCGACGTATGTGGTATCAGCATGATGGTGCACCTGCACATTCCGCAATTAACACTAGGCTGACCCTTGACAGGATGTTCCACGGGCATTTCATAGGACGTGGAGGACGCATAAATTGGCCAGCCCGTTCTCCTGATCTTACACCTCTGGACTTCTTTCTGTGGGGTACGTTAAAGGAGAATGTGTACGGTGATGTGCCTACAACCTCAGAGGATATGAAGTAACGTATTGTTGCAGCCTGCGGCGACATTACATCAGATGTACTGCGGTGTGTACGACATTCATTACGCCAGAGATTGCAATTGTGTGCAGCAAATGATGGCCACCACATTGAACATCTATTGGCCTGACATGTCGGGGCACACTCTATTCCACTCCGTAATTGAAAACGGAAACCACGTGTGTACGTGTACCTCACACCTCATGGTAATGTACATGTGCGTCGGTGAAAAAGACCAATAAAAATGTGTTAGTGGACGTAATGTGCTGTTCCAGTCTCTTCTGTACCTAAGGTCCATCACCGTTCCCTTCCGATCCCTACGTAATTCGGTGCTCTCCGATACACACGATCGAACAGCGGAGGAGTGGTACTCAAGCGTCAACTTTAGGTTACAATATCTCTTTACAATGCAACAAACGGCACTGATACGTATTTGTTTATATGTTCAGATGTGCCAACAAAACTAACGGGGTTCCATTTAAAAAAACGTAGGTTTGTGTTAAAAAAACATACTTCCGTGCATTTTTTTATGGTTTGTATTAACCAATTACACTAGTCCCTCTCCTCACGTTCGGTCTGTGGAATCGATTCGTCAGTATTTGATGTGGTTTACGAAATACATCCAGCGGTAATGTTAGGTGACTCACCCTGTATATATACACTCCTGGAAATTGAAATAAGAACACCGTGAATTCATTGTCCCAGGAAGGGGAAACTTTATTGACACATTCCTGGGGTCAGATACATCACATGATCACACTGACAGAACCACAGGCACATAGACACAGGCAACAGAGCATGCACAATGTCGGCACTAGTACAGTGTATATCCACCTTTCGCAGCAATGCAGGCTGCTATTCTCCCATGGAGACGATCGTAGAGATGCTGGATGTAGTCCTGTGGAACGGCTTGCCATGCCATTTCCACCTGGCGCCGCAGTTGGACCAGCGTTCGTGCCGGACGTGCAGACCGCGTGAGACGACGCTTCATCCAGTCCCAAACATGCTCAATGGGGGACAGATCCGGAGATCTTGCTGGCCAGGGTAGTTGACTTACACCTTCTAGAGCACGTTGGGTGGCACGGGATACATGCGGACGTGCATTGTCCTGTTGGAACAGCAAGTTCCCTTGCCGGTCTAGGAATGGTAGAACGATGGGTTCGATGACGGTTTGGATGTACCGTGCACTATTCAGTGTCCCCTCGACGATCACCAGTGGTGTACGGCCAGTGTAGGAGATCGCTCCCCACACCATGATGCCGGGTGTTGGCCCTGTGTGCCTCGGTCGTATGCAGTCCTGATTGTGGCGCTCACGTGCACGGCGCCAAACACGCATACGACCATCATTGGCACCAAGGCAGAAGCGACTCTCATCGCTGAAGACGACACGTCTCCATTCGTCCCTCCATTCACGCCTGTCGCGACACCACTGGAGGCGGGCTGCACGATGTTGGGGCGTGAGCGGAAGACGGCCTAACGGTGTGCGGGACCGTAGCCCAGCTTCATGGAGACGGTTGCGTATGGTCCTCGCCGATACCCCAGCAGCAACAGTGTCCCTAATTTGCTGGGAAGTGGCGGTGCGGTCCCCTACGGCACTGCGTAGGATCCTACGGTCTTGGCGTGCATCCGTGCGTCGCTGCGGTCCGGTCCCAGGTCGACGGGCACGTGCACCTTCCGCCGACCACTGGCGACAACATCGATGTACTGTGGAGACCTCACGCCCCACGTGTTGAGCAATTCGGCGGTACGTCCACCCGGCCTCCCGCATGCCCACTATACGCCCTCGCTCAAAGTCCGTCAACTGCACATACGGTTCACGTCCACGCTGTCGCGGCATGCTACCAGTGTTAAAGACTGCGATGGAGCTCCGTATGCCACGGCAAACTGGCTGACACTGACGGCGGCGGTGCACAAATGCTGCGCAGCTAGCGCCATTCGACGGCCAACACCGCGGTTCCTGGTGTGTCCGCTGTGCCGTGCGTGTGATCATTGCTTGTACAGCCCTCTCTCAGTGTCCAGAGCAAGTATGGTGGGTCTGACACACCGGTGTCAATGTGTTCTTTTTTCCATTTCCAGGAGTGTATATTTGAATTACAAAAAACTAATAATAAAAAAAATAGCATTGCGCGAGATTCGATCCGGCAACCTTCGGATTACGAACCCAAGCACTTACCGCTGCGCCACGACGCTGTAGAAAATTTTTAATCGTAGAGAGTATTTCACCGCAACGGTTTCCTTTAACTGTCGATTTTCTCGACCACGGCTGAGAAGTGCATCTTGGTGCTTTGCCACATTACATCTCTGGCCATGAGTTTTTATTATGCGCAGTATGAATCGAATCTGAATTTCACAATTGGCGGCCTCCCCTTGTAAGTGCTAGCCAAGCCCGACGGAGCTTAACTTCGGTGATCTGACGGGAGCGGGTGTTACCACTAGGACAAGGCCGTTGGCGTAAATACTTACTAGAGTGCACAAAAACCGGCTTACATAACTACGATACCGAAGTGAATATTAAATTTTGTGCAAAGTTTGTAATAATAACGTATGTAAATAGTTTATATTATATAAACTTACGGTACGACCATATTATATAGATAAACTTACTTAAAAGCTTACATATCGCAAGCTGAACGACTCGTGCAAAAAATAATAAACTATTGAAAAGCATACCTCTTGTTATGATCTCTCATCTGAACATTCTTACCATTGTTTATTTAAAGTATGCAATAATAAAACTGTAAATTAAGCGAACAGCCTTAGAGAGCATCCGACTCTTTCTGGTAGATCATTTATATACACTGAAGCACCAAAGAAACTGTTATAGGCATGCGTATTTAAGCACAGAGATATGCAAACAGGCAGAATACGGCGCTACAGTCGGCAACACCTATATAAGACAATAAGTGTGTGGCGCAGTTGTTAGATCGGTTACTGCTGCTACAATGGCAATGTTATCAGTGGATTGAACTTGGTGTTCTAGTCGGCGCACGAGCGATGGAGCACAATATGAAGTGGGGACTTTTCCGTACGACTATTTCAAGACTGTGCCGTGAATAACAGGGATCCGGTAAAACATCAAATCTCCGACATCGCTACGGCAGGAAAAAGATCCTGCAAGTACGGGACCAACGACGACTGAAGAGAATCGTTCAACGTGACAGGAGTGCAACCCTTCCGCAAACTGCTGTAGATTTCAATGCTGGCCATCAACAAGTGTCAGCGTGCGAACCATTCAACGAATCATCATCGATATGGGCTTTCGGAGAGGAAGTCCCACTCGTGTACCCTTGATGACAGCACGACACAAAGCTTTACGCCTCGCCTTAGCAGTCGACACCGACATTGAACTGTTGATGACTGGAAACATGTTGCTTGCTCGGACGAGTCTCGTTTCAAATTGTATCTAGCGGATGGACGTGTAGGGGTATGGAGACAATCTCATGAATCCATGGATCCTGAATGTCAGCAGGTGACTGTTCAAGATGGTGGAGGCTCTGTAATGGTGTGGGGCGTGTGCAGTTGAAGTAAAATGGGACCCCAGATATGTCTACATGCGACTCAGACAGGTGACACGCACGTAAGCATCCTGTCTGATCACCTGCGTCCATTCATGTCTTCGCATTCCGGTGGACATGGGCAATTCCGGTAGGACAATGCAGCAGCCCACACGTCCAGAATTGCTACAGAATAGCTCCAGGAATTTTCTACTGAGTTTAAGCACTTCCGCTGGCTACCAAACTCCCCAGATGTGAACATTATTGAGCATATCCGGAAAGCCTTGCAATGTCCCGTTCAGAAGAGATCTCCGCTCCGTCGTAGTCTTACGTATTTATGGATAACCCTGCAGATTCATGGAGTCAGTTCCCTCCAGCACACTTCCCAAAGGAATCAGTGTACGTATCCAGACAGACCAGAGGTAGTGGTACTGTGATTCTGTTAAGAGGCCTCATACTATCAAATTCTTAGTAAATTTGACTCGATATTGTAATCATTGAATTAACATCACATACCCTCTCAATCCGCGAAGTCTGATATCGTTTCCTACTGCCGTTCTGGGTGCCCCAGTTTTTCGTCAGGCAGTGTGTATTATATTTTTACAGTAGGGCAGTTTCTGTATTTTGTAGTGTCTATATAGGCCAACGTAATTGCATCGAACTGTACAGACTCTGTAAAATACAGACATTGCCCTACTGTATTTCATGTCAAAGCAAGGCAGTCTGACGAGCAAAAACAAGGTCTCTCCCTCTGCGGGAATCACACGATTTGTAAGCAAGCACAGTGGGACGTAGACACTAGATCATTTCGAAATCTGGGTCTGGCCGTGATTCGTGCAAGAATAGGCAGAGCGGTTAAGGCGACCACTCGCATAAACTCGAAAATCCGGGGTTCGAGTCCCGGTCTGGCATAAATTTTCGTGTGTTACTAGTCAATCGTATAGCTGGTGAAGAGCAGTATTTGCAATTTGCGAATACATTTGATAATATTATATTTTAGTTTTTTGTCAGTATGGCAGAAATGTGTGAAGTTCATACCATAAAAACAAAAAATAATCTATAAGATATTGGTTTCTCTACACCCTGCTGGGGTCTCACAATCTAAATGTGAAAAAACTTCCTGGATGTAATGTGAATTCTTGTGTGTGATGAGTGCTAATTTCTGCGACAGTGCTAAAATACGTAAGTACGGTGTACTTATCGCATTTGCAGTCGATGTGAGTCAAGCTTCGTGGTACTAACTAAATTGAAAATTACCCGGTCACTTGACAGTTGGAATGTGTTCTGGCAGCTGTAGCACAGGACGTCATTGCCGTGGGGCGGCTCAATCGATCGCTGCTGTTTTGTGTACATCGCAGTAGGCAGTTGACGGCCAGGAGCGATTACTATCGAGCTCTGGTCCGTCATTCCAACGCAAGGCTACCAATTCCACGAGTTTTCCCTATACAATTCCCACCTGTCACAGCAAGCACTGAGATCACTATTAGAAAGCGATGAAAAATGACAACTGGGCACTCGTCCTTCAGTACTTGCTGCAATCTGTGTCCAGTACTTTGTAACAGTAAATTGAAGTTCGAAACAAAGAGCTTATGCATGGAACAAAAAGTGCTTTTTAAGTCAGAAGTTCGCATGTAAATGCAATTTTTGCTTTGAAACAGCTTCTGGAAAAATGTAAAATGTATAACACAGAGTTTCGCATGACATTTGTAGACTTCCAAAAAGCTTTTCATAACGTAACAAGAAATTATTTTTGGGCAGCGGGGGAAGAGAAACTATATCTTCTACCCCAATCGCAACACGTTAAAGTGTCTACCGTAACAAATCGACACTACGAGCTCTGTGTTGTCGCCTACCAACAGCTTCTAAAGCTAGCAAGAGATATGGACAGTTTTACTATAGGACTAAATACTATTTTATGCGGCAACATATATTGATTTTATTTTATCTGCTTCTGGCTACACCAATACATTCAGTTGAGACTTCCAGGCATAATTTTCCACAAATAGCTGAGTATTATAAAGTAGAGATTTCACTGACAGTTTCTAAACAAGCAAAATAAATAGACACAGACACACACACACACACACACACACACACACACACACACACACACACACACACGCACACATACATACTGAACAACAATATTGTAATGCCACCTATACTGTTGTTGTTGTTGTGGTCTTCAGTCCTGAGACTGGTTTGATGCAGCTCTCCATGCTACTCTATCCTGTGCAAGCTTCTTCATCTCCCAGTACCTACTGCAACCTACATCCTTCTGAATCTGCTTAGTGTATTCATCTCTTGGTCTCCCTCTACGATTTTTACCCTCCACGCTGCCCTCCAATGCTAAATTTGTGATCCCTTGATGCCTCAAAACATGTCCTACCAACCGATCCCTTCTTCTAGTCAAGTTGTGCCACAAACTTCTCTTCTCCCCAATCCTATTCAATACCTCCTCATTAGTTACGTGATCTACCCACCTTATCTTCAGCATTCTTCTGTAGCACCACATTTCAAAAGCTTCTATTCTCTTCTTGTCCAAACTGGTTATCGTCCATGTTTCACTTCCATACATGGCTACACTCCATACAAATACTTTCAGAAACGACTTCCTGACACTTAAATCTATACTCGATGTTAACAAATTTCTCTTCTTCAGAAACGATTTCCTTGCCATTGCCAGTCTACATTTTATATCCTCTCAACTTCGACCATCATCAGTTATTTTACTCCCTAAATAGCAAAAATCCTTTACTACTTTAAGTGTCTCATTTCCTAATCTAATCCCCTCAGCATCACCCGATTTAATTTGACTACATTCCATTATCCTCGTTTTGCTTTTGTTGATGTTCATCTTATATCCTCCTTTCAAGACACTGTCCATTCCGTTCAACTGCTCTTCCAAGTCCTTTGCTGTCTCTGACAGAATTACTATGTCATCGGCGAACCTCAAAGTTTTTATTTCTTCTCCCTGGATTTTAATACCTACTCCGAATTTTTCTTTTGTTTCCTTTACTGCTTGCTCAGTATACAGATTGAATAACATCGGGGAGAGGCTACAACCCTGTCTCACTCCCTTCCCAACCACTGCTTCCCTTTCATGCCCCTCGACTCTTATAACTGCCATCTGGTTTCTGTACAAATTGTAAATAGCCTTTCGCTCCCTGTATTTTACCCCTGCCACCTTTAGAATTTGAAAGAGAGTATTCCAGTTAACGTTGTCAAAAGCTTTCTCTAAGTCTACAAATGCTGGAAAAGTAGGTTCGCCTTTTCTTAATCTTTCTTCTAAGATAAGTCGTAAGGTTAGTATTGCCTCACGTGTTCCAACATTTCTACGGAATCCAAACTGATCTTCCCCGAGGTCCGCTTCTACCAGTTTTTCCATTCGTCTGTAAAGAATTCGCGTTAGTATTTTGCAGCTGTGACTTATTAAACTGATAGTTCGGTAATTTTCACATCTGTCAACACCTGCTTTCTTTGGAATTGGAATTATTATATTCTTCTTGAAGTCTGTGGGTATTTCGCCTCTGTCATACATCTTGCTCACCAGATGGTAGAGTTTTGTCATGACTGGCTCTCCCAAGGCCATCAGTAGTTCTAATGGAATGTTGTCTACTTCCGGGGCCTTGTTTCGACTCAGGTCTTTCAGTGCTCTGTCAAACTCTTCACGCAGTATCTTATCTCCCATTTCATCTTCATCTACATCCTCTTCCATTTCCATAATATTGTCCTCAAGTACATCGCCCTTGTATAAACCCTCTATATACTCCTTCCACCTTTCTGCCTTCCCTTCTTTGTTTAGAACTGGGTTGCCATCTGAGCTCTTGATATTCATACAAGTGGTTCTCTTCTCTCCAAAGGTCTCTTTAATTTTCCTGTAGGCAGTATCTATCTTACCCCTAGTGAGACAAGCCTCTACATCCTTACATTTGTCCTCTAGCCATCCCTGCTTAGCCATTTTGCACTTCCTGTCGATCTCATTTTTGAGACGTTTGTATTCCTTTTTGCCTGCTTCATTTACTGCATTTTTATATTTTCTCCTTTCATCAATTAAATTCAATATTTATTGTGTTACCCAAGGATTTCTATTAGCCCTCGTCTTTTTACCTACTTGATCCTCTGCTGCCTTCACTACTTCATCCCTCAGAGCCACCCATTCTTCTTCTACTGTATTTCTTTCCCCCATTCCTGTCAATTGTTCCCTTATGCTCTCCCTGAAACTCTCTACAACCTCTGGTTCTTTCAGTTTATCCAGGTCCCATCTCCTTAAATTCCCACCTTTTTGCAGTTTCTTCAGTTTCAATCTGCAGTTCATAACCAATAGATTGTGGTCAGAATCCACATCTGCCCTTGGAAATGTCTTACAATTTAAAACCTCGTTCCTAAATCTCTGTCTTACCATTATATAATCTATCTGATACCTTTTAGTATCTCCAGGATTCTTCCAGGTATACAACCTTCTTTTATGATTCTTGAACCAAGTGTTAGCTATGATTAAGTTATGCTCTGTGCAAAATTCTACAAGGCGGCTTCCTCTTTCATTTCTTCCCCCCAATCCATATTCACCTACTATGTTTACTTCTCTCCCTTTTCCTACTGACGAATTCCAGTCACCCATGACTATTAAATTTTCGTCTCCCTTCACTACCTGAATAATTTCTTTTATCTCGTCATACATTTCATCAATTTCTTCATCATCTGCAGAGCTAGTTGGCATATAAACTTGTACTACTGTAGTAGGCATGGGCTTTGTGTCTATCCTGGCCACAATAATGCGTTCACTATGCTGTTTGTAGTAGCTAGCCCGCACTCCTATTTTTTTATTCATTATTAAACCTACTCCTGCATTACCCCTATTTGATTTTGTATTTATAACCCTGTAATCACCTGACCAAAAGTCTTGTTCCTCCTGCAACCGAACTTCACTAATTCCCACTATATCTAACTTTAACCTATCCATTTCCCTTAAAAATTTTCTAACCTACCTGCCCGATTAAGGGATCTGACATTCCACGCTCCGATCCGTAGAATGGCAGTTTTCTTTCTCCTGATAACGACGTCCTCTTGAGTAGTCCCCGCCCGGAGATCCGAATGGGGGACTATTTTACCTCCGGAATATTTTACCCAAGAGGACGCCATCATCATTTAATCATACAGTAAAGCTGCATGTCCTCGGGAAAAATTACGGCTGTAGTTTCCCCTTGCTTTCAGCCGTTCGCAGTACCAGCACAGCAAGGCCGTTTTGGTTAATGTTACAAGTCCAGATCAGTCAATCATCCAGACTGTTGCCCCTGCAACTACTGAAAAGGCTGCTGCCCCTCTTCAGGAACCACATGTTTGTCTGGCCTCTCAACAGATACCCCTCCGTTGTGGTTGCACCTACGGTACGGCCATCTGTATCGCTGAGGCACGCAAGCCTCCCCACCAACGGCAAGGTCCATGGTTCATGGAGGAAGCCACCTATACTATTTGATAAATAAAATTAAGACTCCAGAAAGGGAGGAGGAAACAAAATGAATCTTCACAAGCTGAGGTGGTATGTAATGTTATTTTGGTGATTACAAAATCGAGTGAAATTTACAAAGAACATGGCATTATGAACCTACTTATCAGAATGACGTTGCACCCCTTCTGGCCAGGCTGCACGCAGTGATAAGCGTGATGAAGGCTGTCAGAAAACCGTTATTTCCTCTCGTGAGGCACAATGGTCCACTGCTGTTGAAACTGGCCCCTAAATCGATATTGCCACAGGGATGGAGTTGACATTCGAGTAAGTCGCAAACGTACTCTATCGGGCACAGATGTGGGTATCTTACTGGCCACTGGAATATCTCAATAGCACGCAGACAGTTCAGAGAGGCACATATCCTGCATAGACGAGCAGTATCCTGTTGAAAAATGGCTCCACGATACTGTCGCACGAGAGGTAACACATAAGGGCTCGGGACGTCCATGAAGTAACATTGTGTCGTCAGAGATCCCACCGTCACTAACACCTGTGGCGTGAAGTCATACCCAATGACTCATCACGCCAGGATACCAGGAGTAATATCGCTGTGTCTCTCCATAGCAGTTGCAGAAAGGGACCTCCTCACTGGTCGGCGCCATACTCGCCGACGATGGTCGTCTGGGGTAACGCAGAACCGCGATCCATCGCTGAACGCAGCCTATCAACATTGCTCGTTCCTGGTCACGGCACCACTCCAAACGCAGTTGTGGTGTAGCTGAATTACAATGAAGCGCCAAAGAACGTCGTACAGCTATGCGTATTCAAATACGGAGATACGTAAACAGGCAGAATACGGCGCTGCGGTCAGCAACGCCTATGACAGAAGTGCAACTCTTCCGCAAATTGCTACAGACTTCAGTGCTGGGCCACCAACAGGTATCAGCGTGCGAACCATTCAACGAAACATCATCGATATGGGCTTTCCGAATCGAAGGCTCAAACGTGTACCTTGAGGACTGCACGACAAAAAGCTTTACGCCTCGCCTGGGTCTGTCAACGCCGACTTTGGAGTGTTGATGTCTGGGAACATGTTGCCTGTTCGGACGAGACTCGTTTCAAATTGTATCGAGCGGATGGACGTGTACGAGTATGGGGACAACCTTATGAATCCATGGACCCTTCGTGTCAGCAGGGGACCGTTCAAGATGGTGGAGGCTCTGTAATGGTGCGGGGCGTGTGCGGTTGGAGTGATATGGGGCTCCTGATACGTCTAGATTGACAGGTGACATTGTAACACCATAGCTCTAATGCTGTACTGATTTATTTTGCTTTTGTTTCATTTAATATTACACCGTTAAGCTTCTGTAAATATTGTTTCATTGAATCGATAACACAAAATTGTATACTCCTTTCTTTGTACCAACTTGGATGTCATGGTTTGGTTCTATGCAAAGTAGTGTATCTGTCATTCTTTGTCCCATTTGGAGAGAACAAAACTTACTGTATATGATTGTAATTTTGTGTGAATAATTTTTGGTAGAAATGTCAATATGTGCAAATGTTCTGTTTTATTTAATGTATTTGGTTGCTGTTATGTAAACTGCTGATCCTCACTTAGGGCTCTTCGTTATTCTGTATGTAAAAGTTGTTGTGGTTCCCCTCGGGAACGGAACTGTGTAGCGCGCGCAAAGTGTGGCTGGCCTGTGTAGAAAAGGTGGAACTGATAGTCAGTCGTGGACGAGCTACGAGTCGTGGACGATCTACCAAACTGTGCACTGCCATGTAAAAATTGCATATTGTGCTGGTTCCGAGAGAAGCTTTTCTGCTACTTTCCAATGCCTCGGATGGATGGATAAATAGCTGGAACGATTCTGGATTTGGTATTCATCATCCCCACCAAGAAGGGCTAGAGTCCAGCAATTCTGTCTGCGAATCCACCTACCAACTTGCAGTTGCCACCACGTTGCGCAATCACCGTAACGTAATACTATAATGATGTACAGTGAAGGATCAGCTTAATGGATGTGTTAGTGTGCTCAAATATAAGGTAAATTTTATCTGAAGGTATGTACCTACCTTGATTTTTTCCTTATCATAACACCTCTCAGGTTCCTCTCCGTTTGAACTAAAGTGATTACCGAGTGTCCCTACTGAAATAACAATAAATCCCAGTGTTTTGCTAATCGATGCCTGTTGAACATAGTAAAAAGAAAGTTAAAGTTAATGCAGCTTGCTGAAAATAATTTTCCTAGTAAAACTGCTTATTAATGAGTTGTTGCCTAGTTCAAAATTAAAAGTTCTTAAGATTGAGGCTTATAAAGTTTTGCTTAGTGAATGATCACATTACTGTCTGTAGTAAATTCTAAAAGGTGAGTCAGTTTCTTGAAATTTTGTCAACATTGTGTTTCGCTGTAGTAAAAGTGAGAAAGCTGCAGTTGTGAAACGTTATATACTTATGTTTGCTAAGTGTATGTTTCTCTTGTGTATAGGAAGTGCATATTAATAACATAACAGGATCCACAGTTTGTCTATTGTATTAATGCTGGGCAATTAGTAACGGAAAGACCACTAATTATAAAAAACCATAATTTCTTTAAAGCCTGAAAGTAATAGGGTGTTTCGGTATCTCTTATAATTTTGCAAGTAGTTTCTGCTGCTCTAACTGTTAGTTTCAATCTTACCGTAAACATATGTATGTGTCAGAGTTCATTGCACTCGCGTGGGACAAAGTATAGGTTGTGTTTATTCGTTAAAATTACTAATAACTATTTTCTTAAACGACAATGTTAATCATTCTCTTGCCTAGTTAGGCTGGCGACCGTTTTCTTTATCAGTTGAACAGTACAGATAGGCAAAATGTTGTTCTTACTGTTCAAATATTTACGTAATTCTGACTTTCACTTCCGATAAGCCACCTCCGTTAGGTACAACATGGTCAACTAAACAAAATTCCTCTCAGAGGGTAACACTGATCTGTTGCTTTATACCATTATTACTCTAACAAAATAATTCTGTTTTGCAAATTGCCTCCAGTTTCGAGGTTATGGTATAGCAGTAGCAGACGGTAGTGTTATAACATGTACGTAAGCATCCTGTCTGATGACCTGTATCCATTCACGCCCATTGTGCATTCTGACGTTCTTGGGCAATTCCAGCAGGACAATGCGACACCCCACACATTCAGAATTGCTACAGAGTGTCTCCAGGAACACTCTTCTGAGTTTAAGCACTTCCGATGGCCACCAAACTCCCAGACATGAACATTACTGAGCATATCTGGGATGCCTTGGAACGTGCTGTTCAGGTGAATCTCCATCCCCTCGTACTCTTATGGATTTATGGACAGCCCTGCAGGATTCATGGTGTCAATTCCCTCCAGCACTACGTCAGACATTAGTCGAGTCCATGGCACGTCATGTTGCGGCACTTCTGCGTGCTCGCCGGGGTGCTACACGATATTAGTAAGGTGTACCAGTTTCTTTGGATCTTCAGTGTAAGTCTGATCTTGCGGGCAATGGAGCAAATGAGGTGTTCCTCCAGTTTCTTGTCTATTCCGATTCTCTGAGCGTCCTACTCTCTCTCCAAAGTATGTACCTAGCAGATAAAGTAATCCATAATATCCAGTACGCTCTCCTGCAACCGCAACGTCTGGGGAAGGATGTGTCATTGTGCTGGGTACCAGGGCACGGGTATTGCGGGGAACTAAAGGGCGAATCTAGCAGCCAATGAGTCGTTTAATGACCCTCAGTTATTTCAGTGTACCATCCCCCTGCATGCTACGACCTCGCTGTTGAAGTACAGAGTCATACGTCAATGAGTAAAGAGTGGGTGGAAGTGACCTACAGTAAGCTTCGTGTAGTGAAGCTAACAACTCAGCCGTGGTCTACCTCCTTCCAGCCAAGTCTTCGGGACGAGGTCCTACTTACTCGTCTTTGCAATTACCACAGCCCTGTGACACATGGCTTCTTACTTCGGCGAGAGGACCCTCAAATGTGTGGTGCTTCTGGCGTGCAGATCACTGTGCGCCACATTTTATTAGTGTGCTATTTTCCGACCAGGGGCCGCGGAAGATTTGCCGACGAATCTTCTCTCTATTTGTACTAACGTTCAAACGAATGTGGTTCGAGTTTTGAAGTTTTGTGCACTGTTCAACATCTTTCCAAAGATTTTAGGGAGATGGTTTTAATGCGTGAACCCAAGTTTTTCTAAGTGGTCAGCCAGTCACATTTCCCTACGCTTTTCTTTTAGCTCATGTATGTTTTGTTTTCTGTATCTTGTAATTTCAGGCATAGTTACTTTCCCTCTTTCTAAGCTGCTTTAGCGCACGTGAGATAGAGTGATTGTGTGGTCATTTCGAATGCATGATTGTGCAACAATTTTAGAATTTATCTCCACGTTCGTTTGGTGTAATGAGCGTAAGGGTACTGATGACCTCGCCGTTGAACGCCCGTATGATCCAAACAGACACACACCCTGTGCTGTTAACTGCAGACCACGCATGGGACGGTGGTGGTCGGGCGTGGTCTAGTCGGAACTTGAAGACGTGTATGCCCACCCTGAGATCCCAACGCAGTCCAACATTGGCACAATGTCGTATCCGAATGCTCCACAAACCTGTATGTTGCCCGATTCGACGAGCCGGCCAAATGGAAACCACAATGAGGCCCTTTCCAAACTCTGTCACATGTTGATAACGCTGCCTCACCCGCGCACGCGGTATCTCCGTGTCCTTCACATTAATCTCTCAATATCTGTCGCTATTTACGCCCCTTACATATACTATCAGGCATATTTATACTAAATACGGACAACAGTAGTGCTGTCTGGTGGTCGTATTACCAGCCACAGAGAATTGCAACTCGAATCATTTACATATATGCTGACAGTGGGTTAGTGAACGAATTTACAATGACATCTGACAATGTCGACTGGGTGCTTAACTTTTTCGGCAGTAGTTTTCGAGTATTAACTGCTGTACCACAATCAAGTTATGATTGAAATTACAATGAAATGAACACCCTTAGCTGCTTACAGGCATTGACATACAACGGGGACAGCTGAAAATGTGTGCCCCGACCGGGACTCGAACCCGGGATCTCCTGCTTACATGGCAGACGCTCTATCCATCTGAGCCACCGAGGATAGCGCGACTGCAGGGATTTATCTCTGGCACGCCTCCCGCGAAACCCACATTCTCGACGTATTGTCCCGCACTGCATTCCTAGTGCCCCCGCCCATATACTCATTACTCGCGGCGCGTTACCGATTCCCGTAAGAGTTCGGGCACTGTTTGTGCATTCGCACAGAAGAAGAAGACGGTCAAGTGGCCAGTGACCTTTACCATCTTAGTATATATATATATATATATATATATATATATATATATATATATATATATATAAGGCTCACCGGCCACTTAACCGTCTTCTTCTTCTGTGCGAATGCACAGACAGTGCCCGAACTCTTACGGGAATCGGCAACGCGCCGCGAGTAATGAGTATATGGGCGGGGGCACTGCGAATGTAGTGCAAGACAATACGTTGAGAATGTGGGTTTCGCGGGAGGCGTGCCAGAGATAAATCCCTGCAGTCGCGCTATCTTCTGTGCCCTCAGTGGGTCAGATGGATAGAGCGTCTGCCATGTAAGCAGGAGATCCCGGGTTCGAGTCCCGGTCGGGGCACACATTTTCATCTGTCCCCGTTGACGTATGTCAACGCCTGTAAGCAGCTACGGGTGTTCATTTCATTCTAGTTTCATTCTGCATGGTCGCCGATGGTATCTGCCCGAAAGAACAGATACCATCGTAGTATATACAAGTTATGATTACCTACGATCGCGCGCTGAAAATTAACGCCCTCCGAATTTTTTATGCGAGCACTCAAAGCTTTTCAAATAAAACAGACGGTTTTAATATTATACACCATTATTCTTCATGTCCACATATTTATTTCCGAACATAGTTACCCTTGCGACGAACAGATTTCCCCCAACGACAGAACAGTTTGTTGATACCGTCACTGTAGAATTTTTGACTTTGTTCATGGAGCCAAAACATCACATCTGTTTGCATCGCTTTATCACTGTCAAAGTGAAGTCCTCGAAGATTTTTTTAAAGTTTTGGACACAGATGAAAATCGGATAGGGCCAAGTGGGGACTGTATAGAGGATAATCGATGACAGTGAACGTAAGGCTTTGGATTCTTGTAGATGTCGCGGCGCTCGTGTGTCGTCAGACATTGTCATGTTGAAGGATAGGGTGGTCCATGTATGGACGAATTCTTCGAATTCGTGCTTCCCGTTTTGTGGGGGTGTACCACGCTGTTTGTCACCCGCCGACGTAGTTTCATTACACACTGTTATGGTAAACGTTACATTTCGGATCCCTCTGGCGGCAAAGGGTTGCAACTTGCGTCAGCGAAGCGCAGAAGTCCACCGAGTAATATGCTTGACATGTAATACCTCAACCGATATTTAGAACAGAATAAAAAATTCGGAGGCGTTACTTTTGAGCACCCCCTCGTACATTCACAGTTGTCATGAGTACCGACACAACAGAGATAATGAAATTACAAATCTTAGAAGAAAGATTAAGGAAAGGCAAACCTACGTTTCTAGCATTTGTAGACTTAGAGAAAGCTTTTGACAATGTTGACTGGAATACTCTCTTTCAAATTCTAATGGTGGCAGGGGTAAAATACAGGGAGCAAAAGGCTATTTACAATTTGTACAGAAACCAGATGGCAGTTATAAGAGTCGAGGGGCATGAAAGGGAAGCAGTGGTTGGGAAGGGAGTGAGACAGGGTTGTAGCCTCTCCCCGATGTTATTCAATCTGTATACTGAGTAAGCAGTAAAGGAAACAAAAGAAAAATTCGGAGTAGGTATTAAAATCCAGGGAGAAGAAATAAAAACTTTGAGGTTCGCCGATGACATTGTAATTCTGTCAGAGACAGCAAAGGACTTGGAAGAGCAGTTGAACGGAATGGACAGTGTCTTGAAAGGAGGATATAAGATGAACATCAACAAGAGCAAAACGAGGATAATGGAATGTAGTCAAATTAAGTCGTGTGATGCTGAGGGAATTAGATTAGGTTCAAATGGCTCTGAGCACTATGGGACTCAACTGCTGAGGTCATTAGTCCCCTAGAACTTAGAACTAGTTAAACCTAAGGACTTCACAAACATCCATGCCCGAGGCAGGATTCGAACCTGCGACCGTAGCGGTCTTGCGGTTCCAGACTGCAGCGCCTTTAACCGCACGGCCACTTCGGCCGGCAATTAGATTAGGAAGAGACACTTGAAGTAGTACAGGAGTTTTGCTATTTGGGGAGCAAAATAAATGATGATGGTCGAAGTAGAGAGGATATAAAATGTAGACTGGCAATGGCAAGGAAAGCGTTTCTGAAGAAGAGAAATTTGTTAACATCGAGTATAGATTGAAGTGTAAGGAAGTCGTATCTGAAAGTATTTGTATGGAGTGTAGCCATGTATGGAAGTGAAACATGGACAATAAATAGTTTGGACAAGAAGAGAATAGAAGCTTTCGAAATGTGGTGCTACAGAAGAATGTTGAAGATTAGGTGGGTAGATCACGTAACTAATGAGGAGGTATTGAATAGGATTGGGGAGAAGAGAAGTTTGTGGCACAACTTGACTAGAAGAAGGGATCGGTTGGTAGGACATGTCCTGAGGCATCAAGGGATTACAAATTTAGCATTGGAGGGCAGCGTGGAGGGTAAAAATCGTAGAGGGAGACCAAGAGATGAATACACTAAGCAGATTCAGAAGGATGTAGGTTGCAGTAGGTACTGAGAGATGAAGGAGCTTACACAGGATAGATTAGCATGGAGAGCTGCATCAAACCAGTCTCAGGACTGAAGACCACAACAACAATAATGAAATCCAGACCATTAGCTGCTTACAGGTGTTGATAAATATCAACGGGGACAGTTGAAAATGTGTGCCCCGACCGGGACTCGAACCCGTGATGTCCTGCTTGCATGGCGACGCTCTATCAGACTGAGCCATCTTTTTTTTTTAAATGGTTCACATGGCTCTTTTTTTATTATTATTTTTAATCTCACTTTGTTCGTTTTCGTTCGTTGTATCTACTCTGGGCGGACGTCGAAACACACCCTTTTCAGTTCGTTGTTGATCCATTAACTCATTTTTTTTTTATTACAGAGGGTAGCTAACCCTCTGACCGAACACGCTGAGCTACCGTGCCGACGCGGGGCCATCGGGGACACAGAGGATAGAGCGACTGCAGGGACTTATCTCTGGTACACTCCCTGTGAGACCGACATTTCCAACTTACTGTCCTAAAGAACAGATACCATCTTCATATAAATAAGGCTTACCGGCCAATGATCTTCTTCGGTGCGGATGCACTCACATTGCTCAAAAATCTTACGGGAATCGGTAGATTGAATGCCGCGAATAATGAGACGCTTGCAGCAACCGCAAATTAAAATTCACGCTTTGTGCTTAAATTAATTTTTTATGTATTTATGTTAAATCGCGAGTGCTGACCAGTCTATGACTTACTTTCTTTTTACTCTTTATGGCTTTGTGTGAACCAGTTTCACTGGGGTCGGTAAACAGATACAGAGAACTCTAGGCCTTTGACGTCGTTCTATTGTAGAGTTTTAGAATGTGTTTTATGCTCGCATAATATGACATCTCTGGAGAACGACTATCTCCCTTGTAGGAATCAACATGAGTTATGAAAATACCGATCGTGTGAAAAATAGCTCGCCCCGGTCGTCCATGCCGAAAGCAGTAGACACTGGTGGCCGGTCGATGCTGTGTTCCTTGACTTCCGGAAGGCATCCGATACCCTTCCACATTGCTACCTTGTGCCTACGGAATATTAGACCAGCTGTGCGATTGCATTGAAGCGTTTCTGGCAAACAGTACCTGCCATTCTTGGAGGAGAGACATCTTCAGACGTAAAAGTAGCCTCGGACATACACCAAGGAAATGTTAGAGGACCATTACTTTTCAGAACATGACCTAGTGGGCAATGTCAGAAGTTCTGGGAGGCTTATCGCGGATAATGCTGTTGTATACGGAAAAGTTGAAACGCTAGAAAATTGTACCGAAATTCAGAAATCTCTGCGGAGGACCGACGCATGGTTCAGGGATTGACAAGTGACCCACAACACAAACATATGTATCGTATTACGCATGATAATACGATTGTAGAACAATAACTAGAAACAGTCACGGCCACAAAACTATCTAGAAGTATTCTAGACGTATGCGTAGTGAGCAACTTAAAGTGAAGCGACCATATAGAACTAATCACAGGTAAGACTGATGCTAGAAATTCATTGTAAGAATCCTCAGGAAGTGTAGTCCACTCACAAAGAAGGTAGCTTCCGAAACACACGTCCGAGGAATATTTTATATCGCTCGTCAGTCTGAAATTCTTACAACATAGGATTCGTAGAGGAAATAGTGAAGATCCAAACATGAGTAGCGCGTTTCGTCACAGGTTCATTTAGCAAACACGAAAGCGGCACTGAGATGCTCAGCCAACTCAAGTGGCAGACGCTGCAAGGGATGTCTTCTGCATCAAGAAGTGGTTTTGCTGTTAAAATTCCGAGAAGCGCACTTTCCGTGAAAGGCCAGCCAGTATACTGCTTCCCCACACGTAGTATATCTCGCGAAAGTACCATTGAAGTGAAAGGAGGGAGATTAGAGCTCATATGAACGGTTACCAACAACAGTTCTGCTCGAGAACATTCGCGATTTTAAACAGGAAAGAGGAGAATGCTAGTGGTACGCAAAGTACCTCCCGCCACAGACCGCAAGCTTGCGGAGTATAGATGTAGATGTATATGAAAAATATATGGCTACGGATTGTGGCTGTTGCTGGAACGTAATGGAGAAGGTGACAGTTGTTTGCGAAGTGCTGTAAGTTGCGCTGGTAAACTGTCGACAGTCTTCTTGTTGCCGCTGCGAATTTCGCCGGTGAAGAAAGGTCAAGGATGATAGAGGAAGACAGCGAGGAAGTAAGATTAGAAAGTACTATGTGGAACCGTCAAAAGTAAGGTAAGTCTGAGAGAGGGTGCAACAATGATGGAAAAAAATTGGGAAAGAGATTAATAGTAAGGAGACTCTGAAGATAGCGTGGAATGAATACTTTGGGCACGTGCTAACTCTGAACGGATTTGGAGATGAGATTAATAGGCTAAAGCAGGCAGAAGTAAACTGTGAGGGTAGAAGGACTTGACATGGAAAGAAATGGAAGTGGCGCTGGACAAGATGAGACACGAGGTATAAACAAAGTAAGTATCGAAATGGTAGTAAGAAGGTTGAGAAACAGTGGGTGTATCCTTTGATGACTGTGTTGTGGATTGAGAAGAAGATTGGAAGAGGGCACTAATTGTCACTATAATCAAGAAAGGGAGCAGGAAGGATTGTAGAAGCTACAGGGGAATCACACTGTACCTTACTGTGCCAAGGTATTTGAAAATATCCTGGAGCATAGAATCTGAACAAGGTCCGAGAAAAACTGAGAGAAATAGCGTAGCTTCAGATCTTGGAGATCAACTGCTAACCTCATATTTGCAGCGAGCGCCACTATGAATTTGGGGAAGACGTTGTCATGGTCTTTCTCGATATAGAACAGGCATTTGATAGCCTCGGTAGAATAATGGTCTGGGGGGTACTAGGAAAGAAAGGAGCGGAAAAAGAGAGAGTAAGCAGAGTTGAGGAAATGTGCTGTGGAAGTCTGAGTTTTAGAGAGTGGGTAATGAAAAGACATATTAGCTGCAGCAAACAAGTGTTGTGAAACAGAACAGTGCATTGTGAAATTTAAAATTTTCTCGGTGAATTAAATATTCGAAGAGATTTCGGGATCGCTGGCCGGTGTGGCCGAGCGGTTCTAGGCGCTTCAGTCTGGAACCACGCGACCGCTACGGTCGCAGGTTCGAATCTTGCCTCGGGCATTGCTGTGTGTTACGTCCTTAGATTAGTTATTTTTATGTAGTTCTAAGTTCTAGGGGACTGATGACCTCAGATGTTAAGTCCCATAGTGCTCAGAGCCATTTGAACCATTTTTTTTTTTAGATTTCGGGATTGCTGCTGGTCGTGGGCTTCACTCCACGATATTTCAACTGGACACCTGTTGGTCATCTACAGGTGAGCCATAGATGAGTGACGAAGACGCTCTCCGCTCCGCCTTATACAGCACGCTGATAGTACTGCCGTGCATGCGTCAGAGTCACTGTGACAGAAGGACCACACGGCCTGGCGGGAGCGCCCTCGCTGGTGGAACTGCAAGGATCTGCTGTCTTCGGCGTTGCCGCTCGCTGCAGTCATCAGAGCATTCTGGCATCTTCGTCTGGAGTATATCCCGACACCCTTGACCGTCACCTTACCTGGACTCCCCATCTTATTACAACACAACACAGAGCCCATAATAGACTCCACCTCCTAAGACACTTGTGCAGTCAGACCTGGGGATTGCATTGTTCCACCATCCTATACACCTACACATCCTTTCTGTCCCATCCTTTTTTATGCCAGTGTCATCTGGATTTCCACCCTGCTCAGATTCTATAAAGCCCTCCAAATCCTTGAACGCCATGCACTCTGCCTCACTTTCTGTGTCCGCCCCCCATCCCCCATAAAGATCCTCTATGACCTCATTCCCTTCCCACATCATTTCCTTTTCCTTGAATACATCTGCACCCTGTACATCGTCAGCAAACTCGATACCCCTACCCCCTGGTGTCTCCTTTCCTCTCTACCCTCAGCCTGTTGCTGCACTGCACCTTTACCGTTGTGTCCCTCCCTCTCTCCATCTCTGTGCCCTTCATCTCCTTTCCCAACATACCTTCCAGCACCTACCCCTTCTGGGTGATAAGCTTCACCCTGATACCTACCCCTCCTACCAACTCTAACCCCACCTTCCCCATCCTCACTCTCCCTTCCTCTTACCTTCGCTTGAGAGGTTTTTTCCTCCCTTCTATGCCCTCCCATTCCTGTTATCCCTTCAGCATCCCTGTCCACTCTTCTGACTTTCCTTTTATCTCCCTCTCCCCTCCCCCCCTGTCCCTTAGTGCCCCACCCGAGCCTCTTTTCTTCTCATCCCACCCCCTCTGGCCCATCTCCCCCGCTGCCTCCTCCTCTCCCCTCTTTTCCCACCTCTGAGGCCTCCCCTGCGTTGGAAGGTCCCCCCTGGCAGCTTTTATTGTTCGTCGTGTGTGTTCAGTCTCGTGCAGCGGTTTTAAAGTGCCATCTTTGTAGTGTGTTTTAATACTGTGGCGAAATTTTAACTTGTGTATGTGACTTTAGTGTATTTTATGTGCTCTACAAATCGCCAACTGTGTTTTTTTATCTTAATGTGGACTTTTTTAATGTCTCAAAATGAACGTCTCCAAACAAGTGTCCATTTCAACCTCCACTGCCTCCTCTTATTATGTTCTTATGTCTCCCTTTTTTATCGCGTTTTATGTGTCTCTCTTCATCTTTTTATTAGAACTGTCGCTCAACTGTTGAGCGGCTGCAACTGACAGCCCTCCGCTGCCCATATGGGGCTATGGGGCCGGGGAATGAAGAAATCAGTGAGCATGACAGACAGGCAGAAGAATTCTTGCGAATTAACAGCCTGCTTTGGAACAAAGATGTCCCATCAAAAAGCAAAGAAGTAACATATGGAAGTTACTATAATCTCATTGCTGACCTATGCATCTGAACTATGGGTAATGAAGAAAAAGGTGTAATCAGATTACAGACATATGAAATGAAGTTCCTCAGAAGTAGGTGGGAGTAAGAAGGAGAGACAAAGTGAGGAATGAAGGGTAAGGGGAGCCGGCCGGTGTGGCCGTGCGGTTCTAGGCGCTTCAGTCTGGAACCGCGAGACCGCTGCGGTCGCAGGTTCGAATCCAGACTCGGGCATGGATGTGTGTGATATCCTTAGGTTAGTTAGGTTTAAGTAGTTCTAAGTTCTAGGGGACTGATGACCTCAGATGTTAAGTTCCATTGTGCTCAGAGCCATTTGAACCATTTTTTGGAAGGGTAAGGGAATTAATGAAAGGGAAACCATTGCAGAGCATGATAGCAACACCGAGGCTAAGATGGTACGGGCACTTAAAGAGAATGGAAAACAATGGAATTCCCAAAAAGATACATGAAATAGAGATGCGAAGGAAAGAGGAAGACCAAGGGATAGACGGCTGAAACGTGTGGAGGAGTGTGTTGAAAAAACAGTCGAGGACTAGATCAGAATGAATATAAAAAGACTGGGAAAAAGTACTAGATGGTGAGACTTATGTTCCAGATAGACCCAGTCTGAGCCTGGAAACTATTCAAGATGATGATGATGATGAAGTGGAAGGGCGGTCTTGTGTTGTAAACACGCCGCTAGCCGCACACTTCTAAGGAATGGGACTGAGACACTGCCTTCCTCTTATAATGAGGCAGATCCAGCAGTCCTTGCTTCTCCAGCCGGAGCAGCTATCTCTCCTCTGTCATATTCTGGGGCAACAATGGAAAAGATGAGGCTTTGTTTTAAGCAGCTCGACTTTTGGACCTGCGATGGCCCGCCCTTAAAGGATCAAATTTGCACTAGATGTGTATTCAAATGTGTGTGAATTCCTAAGGGACGAAACTGCATATATCATCGGTCCCTAGTCTTACACACTACTTAAACTAAGTTAAACTTATACTAAGAACAACACACACACCCATGCCCGAGGGAGGTCTCTAACCGCGGGCGGAGGTGGCCGCGCAGTCCGTGACAGGACGCCTCAAACCCCGCGGCCACTCCGCGCGGCTCGGTGTGTATTCCGGGAGGAAATATCCACCAGGGGTAAAGGGCCTGCAAGTGAGAGTCATCTGCAAATGGTTTCTCACGTCGGCGCCAACTGCGATTATCGCCTGGTATGTGACACCACTCTCACTTCTTGCTGGAGACTAATGGGAGTAGTCAAGACAGCTAGTCTCACTCCTCGGGGCTCAGTGTAGGTGTCTATTTGCATCAGAACTCAAAGGACTGATCGGGGCCTTCTGTTCTGGAGCCGAATGGAGGGCCTAAACTATACTATTCGTGAGTTGTGCGAAGAGGGTGGCTGTAGGTTCCTCGAACTGCGCTGCAGCGAGAGACTTGTAAACTCGTTCTGAATTGACCAGGTATGCTCTACACACAAGAACAATAGAAACGGTCATTTTTGCGTTTATCGAAACTGTAGGGCCCTCCGCCCCCACCCGCCCCCTCCCTCACTCCAGGAGGAAAACTTACGTCACATAAAGCAATTAGTAGAACTGGCCATGAAGCAAATGCGGGGAGTGGTTTGCGTCTGTCTTCAAGCATTTACCAGCTCAGTTCTTTCAGCATCTCTGTGATGCTCTTCCAGGAATCAAACAAACTTGTGATGATTCGTGCAGCCTTTCTCTGCATCCCTAAACTATCCCGTGCTACTCCTGTCTGGTACAGGTCTCACTCACTTGAGTATTATTCTAGGACGGACCGCACGAATGCTTTGTACGCAGTCGCCTTTGTAGACCAATTGCATTTCCCTAGTACTCTCCCAATGAATTGAAGTCTGCCACCTGTCTTAACTTCAACTGAGTCTATCTGATACTTCCATTTTATATCCCTACGAAATGTTACACCCACATATTTGAATGGTTTAATTTATTCCAACTGTTTCACGCTTATATTGTAGTTATTTTGTGATGTGCAAAATTTTACATTTCAGAACATTTAATGGAAGGAAGTTGCCAATGTTTGCAACTTTCTGAAATCTATTAAGATATGACTTAATATTTGTGCATACCTATTTAGACAGTAGCTCACTATGTAGAAATTTATCATTTGCAGAAAGTCTAACGCTACCATTGATACTGTCTAAAAGTCATTAATACACAACGTGAATACCAAAGGTCCAACACACTTCCCTGGGGCAAGTCTATTGTTATTTCTACATGCTGCATCCGTCTCACAAAAATCGTTTGATACCCAATACGATCGTACTTTTGATAATAAGCTTAGGTGTGGTAATGAATCAAATGCTTTTCGGAAGTCAAGAAATACTGCATCTGTCTGACTGCCTCCATCCATGGCTTCCAGGATGTAAATTGAGAGAAATATGAGTTGGGCATCACGTGGTCGATGTGTTTGAATCCAGGCTCGTATTTGACATGTAGGAAGTCATTCTGTTCGATATATCTTATTACATTTGATTTCAGATTATATTCTAAAATTCTGCAACAAATGGCTGTCGAAGATATTGGACGATGGTTTTGTGGATCACTTCTGATGCCCCTCTTGTAGAGAGGTGTGTCTTGTTCTTTGTTCCAACCACTGGACGCAGTTTTTTGTTTTAGGGATCTGTAGTACCTTATGGTTAAAACAGGGAATAACTCAGCTGCAAATTTAGTGTACAATATGGGATTCCATCGGGGAGGTTTGCTTAGTTTTTACTATTCAGGCTGTTTCTCGTTGTCACTGTCGCTAATATCTATTTCACTCATCTTTTTGCGGTGCATGTTTCTAGTAGCTCTTCACCTAGATGATGGTATATCTGGACGTGACCAACTACCTAGTGTAACAACGAACAGCCGGCCGCGGTGGTCTCGCGGTTCTGGCGCTGCAGTCCGGAACCGCGGGACTGCTACGGTCGCAGGTTCGAATCCTGCCTCGGGCATGGGTGTGTGTGATGTCCTTAGGTTAGTTAGGTTTAAGTAGTTCTAAGTTCTAGGGGACTTATGACCTAAGATGTTGAGTCCCATAGTGCTCAGAGCCATTTGAACCATTAACAACGAACATGACTCATTTGACCAGGCGACAATTTTCCATTGAACCAAGATCCAATCTCGATGATCCCGACCGCATTGAAAAAAAATTTTAGTTGATGATGCCATTGTGTCCACAGGGGAGAAGTAGGGTCTTCTGCCGTGGAGCTCAATTTTCAACAAAGTGCGCTGAACGTAGCGCTTCGGAAAACTTGTGTCTGCACCAGTGTTGTACACTAGCGTCGCATCTGTCAGACCGCCGCTTGTCCTGCTTCACAGACCGGGCAGACCTCCGACCCCCATTTTCTGAGATGTGGTGTGAATTTCTGACACCTTGTCGCCTACTCGTAGACTCTAACGACAGTAGCATGCGGACAACCTACCAATTTCCGAGGCTCCGTGATACCCGTTTGCAGCGCCGGACAATAGCGATCTGTCCTTTGCCCAATTCGCTTATGTCAGCGAATTTCCCATTTTGTGGCCCACATCGTCGTTAGTGAGTGTCAATAGTTGAGGTGCCAATAAAGACAGACAGACAGACAGATACCTACAAGAAGATAACATATTAACAAGATTATTTACAGTATGTACACTTAAAAATTGAGATACACTAACTTCAAACACTGTCGGCCCTTTTACCGAGCTTAGTTCTGTACAATGAGAGCAATGTTGTGATAGTAGCATATAGTCTTGAATGCTGAAGCAATAAAAAAAGTCAGTGGTAACTAATAGTGCTTAGTAGCAACAAGCTACGTAGATGTCTTTTGCTCACTGCAGTCTTTCGTACTAACAAGGGAACCTCCCCATCACACCCCCCCTCAGATTTAGTTATAAATTGGCGCAGTGGACAGGCCTTGAAAAACTGAACACAGATCAATTGAGAAAACAGAAAGAAGTTGTGTGGAACTATGAAAAAAATAAGCAAAATATACATCTTGAGTAGTCCATGCGCAAGATAGGCAACATCAAGGATAGTACGAACTCAGGAGTCCCATGGTCCCGTGATTAGCGTGAGCAGCTGCGGAACGAGAGGTCTGTAATTCAAGTCCTCATTCGAGTGAAAAGTTTAATTTTTTATATAATCAACTTCGCTCTCCAAAATTCCAGGATATGTTCAGATTTGCTTGGACATATGCACGACTTGACGGTCTACACACGGAAAAATTTGAAAACGTTAAAAACGTATGTTTTGACAGAGCACAGGGAAAACTGTGCAACTGTGAAACTGTTGCATTCATTTGTTGCAGTTTATGTGACAAACGCTTATGTTTTCATCACTTTTTTGGGAGTGATTATCACATCCACAAGAAAACCTAAATTGGGCAAGGTAGAAGAATCTTCTTACCCATTCGCCAAGTGTACGAGTTAGGTGGGTCGACAACATATTCCTGTCATGTGACGCACCTGCCGTCACCAGTGTCGTATAAAATATATCAGACGTGTTATCCTGTGGAGGAATCGGTTGACCTATGACCTTGCGATCAAATGTTTTCGGTTCCCATTGGAGAGGCACGTCCTTTCGTCTACTAGTCGCGCGGTTTTGCCGTGCGGTCGCAAAACACAGACACTAAACTTATTACAGTGAACAGAGACGTCAATGAACGAACGGACAGATCATAACTTTGCGGAAATAAAGAAAGTAAACTTTTCACTCGAGGGAAGACTTGAACCAAGGACCTCTCGTTCCGCAGCTGCTCACGCTAACCACGGGAGCACAGCACTCCTGAGCTCACACTATCCTTGATGTTGCTTATGTTGCGCATGGACTACTCAGTTTGTATATTTTGCTTATTTTTTTTCGTAGTTCCACACAACTTCTTCCTGTTTTCTCTATTGATCTGTGTGCGGTTTTTAAAGCCCTATCCACTGTGCCAACTTATAACTAAATCTGAGGGGGGGTGCGATTTGGAGGTTCCCTTGTAGGGATGGATGATAAGCCTGTAGATTCACTGAGTTTGGGGCGTGAAGCTCTGCGCGTGGCTGTTTAAAAAGCGCGCCAACTTATCAGAGTCACAGTCAGTGACATCACGTGAATTTACCGTCCTCTGGCGGTATGTCAACATGAAGATTCTGTTTTAGGATATAGCCATCTGGAAGATTCATATAGTAATTAACAAACAATGAAACAATGACTGTTTCTAGAACCTGTATATCATTGTTATTGATTTGGAAACAATACCTATCTTAGAGTACCACCTACAGAAACATTTAAAGTGTTAAAATGTCGTACGAGTGTCTAGTTGGAAGACTTGCACCAGGACATTGTGCCACACGAAATTATTGTTATTTATTACCCCTTTTACCAATGACGATATCATCTAGGAACAATGTTGAAGAGTTGCTGTAGCTGTTGGTTAGTCCATGTGCCAGAGGTACTATTACATGTTCCTGAACATCCTGAGGATGAGTTTCTCTCCGGAAATAAGTACTGAATTCTGCCTGGTAAGTTGTCTTCGATCCAGTCATATGTTTGATCTGATATTCTGTAAGAGTATACCGTATTAATTAATCGATAGCGGGAGACTGTATCAAAAGCATTCTGGCTGTAGGAAAATCGCAGTAGATAAACAAATGGCGAGAAAATTGCATCTAGTACACGAAGAAAAGCTATATGAATTTCAAGTGTAGTCGCTCAGATGCCCTAATGGTCTGTATAGGGATTGTAAGTCACGCGAGGTCGTCAACGCCTCTGTTATTTCAGCTGCGTCCTTATATTCACAAACGTCTCTCGCAATTTTCTGAGATCTGTACTTATATGAAACTTCCTGACAGATTAAAACTGTGTGCCGGACCGAGACTCGAACTCGGGACCCCGGGACGGCAAACTGTTTGCAGCTTAATATTGCTACGAAAGAGATCGATGTATTGAAATATTTTGTTTAAAAGTTATGAGACCGTAACTGTTTTTCCTAGTTACAAAGATATGGTCGGTGTTAATTTTCTTCCCACTGTTCTTTTATCTACAGCATATTCTTTAGACGAAAACGTTATTATATAGCCAAAACAAACATGAAACTATTCCGTGGTGGCACTTAATTCATCCAGGCTAGTGCAAAAAATCTTTATTCATTTATGAAAAAGCTTTTGTTATCATTTATTTTGACAGAATAACTTTTAGTTAACTGTTGCAGTTGAAATGGAGCTGAGAATTGCCTTTCTGGCATTTTTTAAGTGTAGAGTAAAGCTCCAAACATTAGTTACATCACACACGTCTAGAATACGTGAAACTGATCGAAGGGAAATTCTGGAATAGTCAGCTGCAGTCAAATGGGAAAGAAGTGCCTGCTTGTCACTTCTATACAGAATTTAACAGAGTAATGTTGTTGAACAGCACTATTCACGCTTATTGACGGTTGCTGTTAATGTCAGAGAAAGCCCTCCCTTAAGACCATGCCAGGTGGTATAATTTTCTGGGGCAGTACCACAACTAGACACTAAAAGCTAACCCGGTCATGGTATTCGAGTCTAGTTGCAGACTGCCTATTTAACGGCTCCCAGGCGCAACAAAAATTTGATTTTCAACATTTCACATAATTATTGCCCGAATTAAAAATTTAAATTGCTGTCATAATCTGGGCATTAAGAGATATAATTTTATGTTAAATGCCTTTTTTTTTTTTTTTTTTTTTTTGAGTCATCAGTTTTCTATCTGGTTCGTTGCGGCCCACCACGAATTTCTCTTCCGTTGGAAGTTTCATCTCTGAGTAGCACTTGCAACCTACGTCCTCAGTTATTTGGTCGATGTATATCTCTGTAGTTTTTTTATCCTCTACAGCTCCATGAGTAGAGTGGTTCTCAAACAGCGGCAATAAGTGGAAGAAAAATGGCATTCAAAGCATTTTGTAAACATCAGTGGTCGTGTCTCATATTTAAAAGCATTGTGCAGTTAGGTATACTTTCTACTACTGATCAGTTAGTCACCGAAACAAAACAACAATAATTCGTCAGACAACAAGTCTCTCAATTTTTGGGTCCCTGAGAATGACAGCAACCTGAATCTGAAACAGGGAACAGTTGACGCGAAGTGTTCCGAATGGTGCCGACTTTTAACAATTAGTACTTTACTTGGGCCTGCGGTCCGGCGGCCAGCTTATAGCACCCCCCCCCCTCCCCCCTGCAGGTCCGGGGTAAGAATAGGCCCGAGGTATTCCTGCCTGTCATAAGAGGCGACTAAAATGAGTTTGAATCATTTCGGCCTTCAATGTGATGGTCCCCATTGGGGTTTGACCTCCATTTTTCAAAATTCTACAGAAGTACGAGCCTTTTGGGGAAGGACACCTTACGTGGTGTATCACCGGTCCTCCGTGCACTAAGACCTTGGCACTCATCATCGTAACGGCGTCGTAACTGCACCCACTGTTCATCAATGTGGGCCTAAACACCTGATGGGTTACACAAGTTACGTCCATCGTGCGTCCCCATCTGCACCTACTATCATGATGAAATTTCCGTGGCACCCGAAATCCAGCATGGTAGCCAGCCCATTGTGGTGGGGTCGTCGTGTACCCTCTAGGTTGTAGCCCCCTGACAACACAGGGATCGTACTGCCGATACCTGAACTGCACCCTCCCAACGTCAGCCACGGAGTAGATGCCCGTCTACCTGGGGCACCAGTACTCCCGGCAACGGTCATCCTGCCAGGTGGCCCTTGCTGAGGCTGGGTGGCGCCTGTGGGGAGAGCCCCTGGTCGTAGTGGGTGGTATCGGGGCGGACGTCAACATGCATCAGGTCGCTCTGTGGCCGCGTCTTGTAAGAGGAAAGGTTCTGTCTCTGTTTCTGGTACTTCTGCCTTTCCCCCTTGTCCACTCCCTGGGAGGAAGGGCAGACCCGCCGGCTTGGGGCGAAATACTTCCCCCGCTATTTAGTCTGTTCTCGGACCGATGGGGGACGTTCGCCACCTCCAAGCCCATGTTCTTTCTACAGCATATCGAGGATATCTTCGGAGAATTCGAGACTCTCAGCAAAATGCGTTTGGGGTCCATTCTCATAAAGACCACCTCCCCTACACAGTCGGCGGCGCTCCAGGCATGCGACCGACTAGGGGACATTCCAATGGCCATTGTCCCACATCTGGCGCTCAATAGGACGCAGGGGATTATTTTCCATCGGGACCTCCTGCTGCAATCTGATGAGGACCTCAGGGCCAACCTGGAGCGCCGTGGCGTGCATTTCGTCCGGCGAGTCCAGCGCGGCCCCAAAGATCGTCGCGTCGACACTGGGGCCTTTATCCTCGCCTTCGAGGGGGATGATCTCCCGGAGAAGGTAAAGGTGATGTTCTACCGGTGCGACGTGCGACCTTACGTCCCGCCTTCTATGCGATGCTTTCAATGTTTGCGCTTTGGGCACATGTCGTCACGGTGTGAAGCTGTGCCCCTTTGTGGCGATTGTGTACGTCCTCTTCGTGAGGGACATACATGCACCCCACCACCTCGGTGCGTCAATTGTCCTGGCCTCCACTCGCCTAGATCTTTCGACTGCCCCCAGAAAGAGAAGAAGATACAAGAATTGAAAACCTTGGACCGTCTGTCTTATTCTGAGGCCAGGAAGAAATATGACCGGCTCCATCCCGTGATGTCGACAACGTCGTTTGCTTCGGTCCTGTCCACTCCTTCCGCAGTATCCTCACCCGTATCCTGTCCCCCCTCCATCTCCTCACACCATCCAGGGTCTATACTTCCGCCTCCCAAATCCCTCCCTTCCAAATCCTCCTCCCTCGCGGCCCCCTATGCCCCAGGGGCCACCCTTCCTCCTCCTCCTCCTCCTCCTCCTCCTCACCAACCACCGCCTGAGATCGATCCTCTTCTCAGGCGTCCATCAGGGAAACATTATGGTCCCCGACTTAAGAGGAAATTTTAGCTGATGACGCTCAATCAGCTGCTCGTGTTCTTCTTTTATTACTTTGACGGACTTGTCCAAAAACATCTAACTCTCTTTTAATTATTCTATCTGCGTCTTTGTAAGAACTTTCTGGTGTCCCCCCCCCCCCCCCCCTTGAGTTTTACCAGATTATATGTGCACTTACATTTGTGACTGGGGGCTAATGACCCTCGTAGTTGAGCGCCCTAAAACCCACAAAAAAAACACACAACTATAGCACCCCTACAATACCTGGTCTATTGGGGGTTCACAGAATATTAATATATGTAGGCTACCATTAGTAATAACATCGGTACATATGCGGCCAGAGGTTCAAATGGCTCTGAGCACTATGGGACTCAACTGCTGAGGTCATTAGTCCCCTAGAACTTAGAACTAGTTAAACCTAACTAACCTAAGGACATCACAAACATCCATGCCCGAGGCAGGATTCGAACCTGCGACCGTAGCGGTCTTGCGGTTCCAGACTGCGGCGCCTTTAACCGCACGGCCACTTCGCGGCCAGAGGTGCGTGCCACAGTGTCAGTATTGGCTCCTGAGTAAAAAACTTTGACGATCGCTGCTCTAGTACTATGGAGGTTATTCCATGATGTCTTAACAGATGTCCTGTCCCTTTTCCTTGTCAGTGTTTTCCATTTACTTCTTTCCTCGCCGATTCTGCGGAGAATCTCCTCATTCCCTAGCTTCACTATCCATCTAATTTTCAACATTCTTCTGTAGCACAGTATCTCAAACGCTTCGAATCTCTTTCGTTCCTGTCCTAATGTCCGTAAGTTACTACCAAATAACACTGTGCTCCAAACGTACATTATCGGAAATTTCACCTTCAAATTAAGGCCTATTTTTCATATTAGTAGACTTTTCTTTGCTAGGAATGCCACATTTGTCATTGCTAGGCTATTTTTTCATGTCGCCCTTGTGTCCATCATGGATTATTTTGCTGCCTAGGTAGCAGAATTCCTTCACTTGACTTCTTCATGATTCCCAATTCTGATTTTAAGTTTCTCGCTGTTCTCACTTCTGGTATTTCTTATTACTATTGTATTTCTTTTATTTACTGTACTTGTTAGACTGTTCATTCCATTCAACAGGACCTGTAATTCTTCTTCAAATTCAGTGAGGATAGCAATGTCATCAGCGAATCTTATCATTGAAATCCTTTCAATCTGAATTTCTACCCTGCTCTCGTAACTTCCTTTTACTTACGTCATTGCTTCTTCGACGTATAGATTGAACAATAGGGGCGAAAGATTACCTTTCTGCCTTATATCCCTTTTAATCCGAGCACTTCGTTTTTGATCTTCTAGTTCCCTCTTGTTTCTTGTACATACTGTATCTTAACCGTCTTTCCATGTAGCTTAGCCCTATTATTCTCAAAATTTCAGACATCTTGTACCATTTTACACTGTCGAACGCTTTTTCCAGGTCAACAAATCCTACGAATGGGTTTTGATTTTTCTTCAAATTTGCGTTCATTACCAACCGCAACGTCGAAACTGCCTCTCTCGTGCCTTTGCCTTTCCTAAAGCCAAACTTATCGTCAACTAAAAGACTTTATTCATCCAGTACTTGAGAAAGAGAATTTAGTCATTTACAACTTATTGCATACGTAATTTGAACCCTTTACAAAAAATTTTCTCGCTGAGACCCCCATAAAATGATGAAAGGAGAAACGTTTATCACTTACTCGTAGAGTAAAACTTAAGCAGCAGTCTTGATTTATTGCTTCTTTACAGTTAACTCTATTCGGAACAAATTCTGCAGATAGTATTCACATATACCACTGAATGGACCTGCAAAATTATCTGATTGTACGCTACATAGTTCAGGAGACATGACATCATAAACACTGATATTCGTGGAAACTTACTTTTGCTTAAAATGGAACGCAAACTACGCAGAATGTACTCATCCACTGTTTGATAATAAGAGCGCTTATCGACTTTAAGCAAACTTTAAATGTAATTTCAAACCTGTTCGAAAGTTTTTCAGGTTTACCTGCTTAACATGAAATATTTAACACTTTAACGCATTTTTAAAGTAATCAGACTTTGAGGCTGTTTTATACCTGAGAGTCCGATTGCTTAAAAATTGTGGGGCTGTGATTACTGCTTGCATAGAAACGTGCTGTAACGATGTTATCTGGTGTCTATCCTCGAATTTCATGTAGGCAATTGTTTAAAAAGCTAGGCATGCTAACAACTATCTTACAAAATGTCTAAACTCTTGTTTGTTCTGAATAAAATGGTTCAAATGGCTCTGAGCACTATGGGACTTTACTTCTGAGGTCATCAGTCCCCTAGAACTTAGAACTACGTGAACCGAACTAACCTAAGGACATCACACACATCCATGCCCGAGGCTGGATTCGAACCTGCGACCGTAGCGGTCGCGCCGTTCCAGACTGTAGCGCCTAGAACCGCTCGGCCACCCGGCCGGCTGTTCTGAATAATCAGTCCCAAACTGAAAATCATAGCAGGAAACACATGCATACGCACACGGATTATCCGCAACTTAATCTTGCTGTTGCGCAGATAGCAGCGAAGTGAAAGTATTTGATGTCCGCCCTTATGAAGTAAAGATGCTGGCGGATAATGGAAACAGTTTTAAAAAACTGAAATCAGTTTCACTCGTCAGGTGCTTTCGCTCAGTGTACTATTTTCTGAATAGATAATATCCGTTTGTGACTGAGCTTCATTTATTAAATTTTGTTGTAGAATAAGATTAAAATAAAAATACTGTTAGTTAAATAGCCAGCATGTAGCATATTTTCGATGCTAAAATGTATAATAATTGCAATTCTACGGTGAAGATCCATTTCGCATGGTACTGGTCCGAATACGAACCACGGAACCTTGAAATAACTAAAGTAAACTAAATCACCAGGGCATCTCGCATACTTCAGCAGACGAAGTGCTTTACGGCGCAGTAATATTGTAATTGGTTGATTTGTGACTATTTGTTAAGAGGCAGTTTAACCATACAGACACCGTCTGTGTCATTTTATGCGTTTATTTGGATTAGGAGATTCGACCTTTGTCACTCGTCATCTTCTAATCCAATATCTAATTACTACAAAGAACAGATAGTCAGCTGGGTGAAGAGTCAGTTAACTCCTTAACGCCAGGCTTCGCAAATTCGCATCATACAATTGTGACTATAATGAGTGGTAGGGTATGGTGTTTCCGAGCGCCAGTGTCGGTAAATGCCGATTCTACACGAAGCTATCAACGCTTCTGACGTGTGCTATCATTTCCTGAGCGTTTCGGGAACTTCCAGAGCGACAAAATTTTAATTTTTTTTTCTTCTATGATGAAATTTATTCAGGTCTTAAGGGGTTAAAACTACAGAAGTTGTACAAAGTGAGTTTTAAGGAAAGTTGTACAAGATATTCCAGCGCACTCAAACAGTAAATGTATAATATTATTATAGTATGTAATTAGTTATAACTTTAATCCAAAAGTTGAAACAAAACAATGTTTGCAAGTTATATACGCAAGGAGTTTACGATGTCTTCGTTTACAGAAGAACAAACGAAGGCAGATACAAGAGGGCTCCACCTGTAGCAGGTTGAGCATCGAACATTGCACTAATGTGTGTTAATAATATTGCACGTTTCAACAACCGATTCGTGAAAACGGTAAAAAATAGGCATCAGGCATCCTACATTTTGCAAAGAAAATAAAGTTCACACCCTTAGTAAAAATGTCTTTAATTGTGTCTGACATCGTTCAGAGAAAGGTATTGTCCCAGACGCAGTTTAATATACCGGAATACACAAAAGTAGTTGCACCGAGTTGGTTGCTCTATGCCACTTTTTTACTCACCGCCTTCTTTAGTATCTCTGTTAGCAGCAAAACTTTCTAACTACCAACCAGTCCCACAATAACGGTGGTTTATGAAGTGGGGAACACCTTTACTGAATAAAATTATAAATCAGAAATGCAGCAAGTTAAATCATATAGTAACAATGAAATACTTTATTTCATAAGTTTATGAAAACATAATTGAAATGTTTTTAAAATAATTACCACGTACTGGCCACCATAAACGCTGGAGTGCCCACCGGCTACCAGTGGTAGACATTGGATACACCTTTGGCAGAAGGAAGAATCGGATCTCCATACAACCAAACACATTATCGCGGTCTCTCTTTTGAAAGAGGAGTGGTGATTTTCTTCTTTATCCTTCCCTGATCGGACTTAAATGACCTTCTCGAAACGCCAAAAAAATAAGGGAAAATGAAGGAAGATTAGGGTTTAGCATCCCGTCGACATTGAGGTCATTAGAGACGGTGCACAAGCTCGGAATGTTTTAAGGGCGGTGAAGGAAATCGGCCCTGCTCTTTTCTAAGGAACCATTCCAGCATTTCCCTGGAAGGATTTAGGGAAATCACGGAAAATCTAGATCAGGATGGCAAGACACAGATCTGAACCGTCGTCCTCCCGAATGCGAGTCCAGTGTGCTAACCACTGCGCCACCTCGCTCGGTAGAGTTCAGTGTGCTAACCACTGTGCCATCTCGACACCTATGCGTTATGGATTGAGTGAGATTGGTGCTGAGTTGCTGAGGCATTCTGCCAGTCCTAAAGAAGGGTAACCGTCATCTCCGGCACTGTCATGGGAGGTACTGGACAACACTACCCAAGCATATGGATCTCAGACCACGCTTACATTTGTTCACAACGTCCTGAACGAAAGTTCCCTGAGTCTCAAGCGGCTGAAGTCGATCGAATTAGAGACACAAATGTTTTGTGTCTGGCTATTGCTGACAGAATAATACAGTAGCTGTGTTTGCAGTAGCCATTACAAAGTGATTCTCGTGGTGTCTCATGCCGGATAAGAAAGCATATGTGTAGTGCCAGCACCGTGTCAGAAAAGCGCAGCGTGTTCCCCCTACAGCCTAACTTATCGCCGGCTGCTGTGGTCTAGCGGTTCTAGGCGCTCAGTCCGGAACCGCGCGACTGCTACGGTCGCAGGCTCGAATCCTGCCTCGGGCATGGATGTGTGTGATGTCCTTAGGTTGGTTAGGTTTAAGTAGTTCTAAGTTCTAGGGGACTGATGACCACAGATGTTAAGTCCCATAGTGCTCAGAGCCAACCTAACTTATCCTATGCTCTCCGATTGTGCTGGAAGTCAGTAGACGGAGCTTGCTTCCTCCGCTCTCCACACACACACACACACACACACACACACACACACACACACACACACACACACACACAGATATATATATATATATATATATATATATATATATATGTCTGGACATGTGTCCGAAAACGCTTACTTTCCATGTTAGAGCTCGTTTTATTACTTCTCTTCAAATCACATTAGTCATGGAATGGAAACACACAGCAACAGAACGTAACAGCGTGACTTGAAACACTTTGTACAGGAAATGTTCAAAATGTCCTCCGTTAGTACAGGAAATGTTCAAAATGTCCTCCGTTAGCGAGGATACATGCATCCACCCTCCGTCGCATGGAATCCCTGATGCGCTGATGCAGCCCTGGAGAATGGCGTAATGTATCACAGCCGTCCACAATACGAGCACGAAGAGTCTCTACATTTGGTACCGGGGTTGCGTAGACAAGAGCTTTCAAATGCCCCCATAAATGAAAGACAAGAGGGTTGAGGTCAGGAGAGCGTGGAGGCCATGGAATTGGTCCGCCTCTACCAATCCATCGGTTACCGAATCTGTTGTTGAGAAGCGTACGAACACTTCGATTGAAATGTGCAGGAGCTCCATCGTGCATGAACCACATGTTGTAAAGGTACATGTTCTAGCAGCATAGGTAGAGTATCCCGTATGAAATCATGGCGGTGAATCGAGGAAGTACAGTACATACTGACGAAACTAAAATGAGCTCTAACATGGAAATTAAGCGTTTCCGGACACATGTCCACATAAAATCTTTTCTTTATTTGTGTGTGAGGAATGTTTCCTGAAAGTTTGGCCGTACCTTTTTGTAACACCATATATATATATATATATATATATATATATATATATATATATATATATATATATATATATATATCTGTGTGTGTGTGTGTGTGTGTGTGTGTGTCTGTAGGACATCGTGAATAAACTGCAGTATGACAGCTCGAGCCTGGACAAGACAGCTCACACCGTAAAGAGGGCCACTTGCAGCAACATGCTGATACAGCATCGTGTCCTGCCACCAGTGGTAGCTGCTGCTCAGTGCCTACCTAGCTAGTTACCGAAACTAGACACACTTCAGCATCCAACGTACATGACATTATTAAGCAGCAACTCCAAAAGTGACAGGTCATCTCATCAGGCAGGTCACTGAATAGGTGAGTAGTGAAGTCGGCATATGTCTTAGTGTCGTACCAGGGGATGTACCCACCTTCTGATGTACCCAGGCTCGAACTGATTCCCTCCTAGCCTTCAAGCCAGCCATCTACTACGGCAGGCCGTGTCAGTCTGCCACAACAGCCTTATGTAGCTCGCCAGCCGGATGGGGATGCTGACTACACAAGGTCGGGCTGTGCCAACACCGACTCAAAGCAAGGCCTCGGCGCTTGTTCGTGACGTCACGTCAGCTAGGCACGGCGAACGCCAGATCTGTTGCAGGCATACTCATAATGGTGGTGTCTCCCTCTCACACAGGAAAATGTGAAACTATTGGCGGTAGTTGACCAACACACATTGTTCTGAGAGATTTCTGCAATCAATTAATTGTGAAATTCATTACACTTCTTAACAAATAGTGTACTCCTGAACTTAAAATTTCCACCTGTTTTAAGGATTATCATACAAAAACAACTTCATGGTCCAGCAGCAACAGAATTCGTGCTTCTTTACATTATTTGTAAATCTGAGGAAGTTACGTTTGTACTGGGTTGCTTTTACAAGAAACTGTGAACATATTGGTGCTCTTCTTTAGGTATCTTGGTTGACTATGGGGTGAGGGGCACTGAATGTTAATGAAATATCTTGCGATTGTACACGTTGGGGGAGGGGCTGGGGGACAGAAAAAGAGGCAAAAGAGAGATACTTGTTTTATCAAATAAAATTTTTTATCTTATAAAGTTTCTCCTTTCAGTTGCAAGAGGGGAATATTTATCTTTTCTAATGTGCATGTTTAAAAAAGTATAAGCTCAGCAGTATTTTCGATGTGTGAAGCTATTTTGTTTCCTGTTTAGAATTCCTTTCGTTGAAAACGACTGTAATCTAATGACTGGCAACAGCTGGACATTTACACATGTAAATTAGTTCACATTTCCAGTGACGATGTCAAATGAAAATAAATAAATAAATAAAAGAAACGAGTTCACTGTAAGGGGGTTGGGGTAAGTTTCGATAACAAAATGGATCAAGTAAATATAGTTACTTGAATGTAAAATTTCCGAAGCTTGCAATGGGGCAAAGCATCTTCTGATATTGATCTACGTTTGTTTCGACAGGATTCAGTAATACAGAACTATGATCTTCATTTGCAGCTTTGCGATAGTAAGAAAATCTTTCATGTAAATAAAACAGCAGAATCCAAAACAATACCAAACATTTTGCCCAAAAATATGAGATTTATAGTGATAAGCACGCCCAGGCGTTTCTGCCTGCAACAGACCTGGCGTTCGCCGCGCCTAGCTGACGTGACGTCACCAACAAGCGCCGAGGCCTTCCTTTGAGTCGGTATTGGCTGTGCCCGGGCCGTGCTGAGCGTAGCAGTTGCCGGTGACCCACTACAATGCTTTCCCGCCATGTCCATGGGTCGAATTTCACCTTTCAAGTCCACCAGATGTGGGTTTGAGCTGGTCGTAGGAACTATTGGAGTAATAAAGGAATCGCACTGCCTTCAGATGGTTTCTGACTCACCCCGGCCCACCGTCCTCCAGCAGGGCACACACTCGCACCCCATAAGCTAGGTTGTCAGCTAAATTGTGGTGGTGGTTGTGTTGCAGGCCATGGGGTGCGCGAGCAGCGCTCCGTTCCTGGCGGCCCGCTCGCAGAACGGCGCAGGTGCTGGCGCTGGTGGTGATGGAGCTGACGGGTCCGCCCCCGACGCGGGGGCGGGCGGACTGGACCTCAGCAAGACGGTCGGCGGCGCCGCGCAGGGACTCACCCAGGGCGCCGTGGCCAAGCTGCAAGGTAGGAGGACAAGCCTCATGCTTCATCGCCACTCTCATCTGCCGTGGGCACCATCCTACCACTGTGCGCTACAAAGGCACAAATTGGCAACTGACAATGTGAGTGGGCCGATCAAATACAGTCGTAATTATCGGTGTATTCTGCAATGGTGATGCTTTGCAGCACGTTTCTTTGCTTTTCTTATTTTCTGAGGCATCAATGTTCTGACTGATTTGATGCGGCCCCAACGAGTTCATCTCTTGCGCCATCCTCTTCATCTCAGAGTCGCACTTGTAACCTACACCCTCATTTACTTGCTGGATATATTCACATCTTTATCTTTCCCTGCAGTTTGGCTCTACCCTTCATTCGATCCCTGCGAAACCCTACATTTCAGTAGGATAATGCACGACTGCATGTTGCAGGTCCTGTACGGGCCTTTCTGGATACAGAAAATGTTCGACTACTGCCCTGGCCAGCACATTCTCCAGATCTCTCACCAATTGAAAACGTCTGGTCAATGGTGGCCGAGCAACTGGCTCGTTACAATACGCCAGTCACTACTCTTGATGAACTGTGGTATCGTGTCGAAGCTGCATGGGCAGATGTACCTCTACACGCCATCCAAGCTCTGATTGACTCAATGTCCAGGCGTATGAAGGCCGTTATTACGGCCAGAGGTGGTTGTTCTGGGAACTGATTTCTCAGGATCTATGCACCCAAACTGCGTGAAAATGTAATCACATGTCAGTTCTAGTATAATATTTTTGTCCAATGAATACCCGTTTAACATCTGCATTTCTTCTTGGTGTAGCAATTATAATGACCAGTAGTGTAAAAACCAGTTATAATAAATATAAATTTATTAGCAGCTCTTGGCTGTTGAACTGTTACTTCTTTTCTTTGTGAACGGGGCCACAGCCACTGCAAGTTCCTTGAAAGAAGACATTGTCCTACGTAGGCTCTTTCTATTTATGATATAAGCTCTTTATTTCACGCTTTTTCGCTACTAACAAATTTCGTCCCTTGCGAATTTTTAATCTACCTCCGTCACAATGAAAAACTGTAATCACATAATCACGTATCCTGGTATCCTGTCTTCCATAAAATATTGTGGAGGAAGCTCCATTTAATGATACCTCTAATAAAGTTACTTATGAACGTGATGGTAACGGGCACAACTTACACAGGTGTAAATTCCGTATGGAGAACGATAAAATCAACTCTTAGGCGGGTCTTTGTCGTTTGAACCACATTAAAATCCGTTCGTTCACATTTCGGATATAACTGCACAAGATATGCTCAACGTCCAAAAGTCACAAAATGACTAGAGAAACGTGGAAACTATTGTATGTATCTTGTGAAAGATATATATTACATCAGAGAGGTAATGACAGTAAGCGATTTTTAGACGTTGACCATATCAAGTGCAGTTTCATTTGAAATGTGAACTGATGGCTTTTAATGTGGCTTGCGCTGACACAGTGACAAAGACCCGCATAAGAGTTGCATCTGGTCATTTTTACATACGTAATTTACATCACTTTCCATAAGTGAGCTGTATTAGGGATATCGTTAGTTGGAACTTCCTCCACACTATTGTGTGGAAGACAACGTATGTGATAACAGTTTTCACTGTGACGGAGATAGCTTGAAAATGACTAAGGGGGCAAAATTAGCTAATGGCGAAAAGACGAGGGATATCAAGACATCACCCGCAATCTGTCATTGAAATAAATTCAGTGGCGAGAGTTGACAATTTGTGCCGGACTGGGACTCGAACCCAGATCTCCCGCTTAACGCGAACGGTCGCCTTCACGCTTCACGGCCGATCTAAATTCTCCACTTGTCAGAAGCTAGTAGCGTCCCTGTCCCTTATCCTCATTTCTCGTAGCAGTATCTGGATTCCTGCAAGAGTTCGGACGTGGTGTGCATCTGCGATGAAGGTATCAAGAGGCGTCTTCGGTCATATTACTATAATAACGTAAAAACGTGAGAGTTTACTAAAAAAATAAAAACAGCCTACGCAGAACAAGACTTCCCTCCTGCTATGATGTGTTTAATTATCACCTCGAGAAAATCAAGCAGGAAGCATAAGAAAATGATGATGATAGTCCGTTTCTAGATATGCCCTCGTCAATGCGACACATTTTTTCTAACGTGGATAACTTGGCTGAGAGATGGCTTCGCTTGGAAGCCTGCATTTCGGCTGTTCAAGAAATGTTCCACGTTGAAAGTTACTAAGAGGTTCTTCTTGAAATTCATGTCATACAGTGGTTTCTTCAACCGAGTAAGTAGGAAGAAATCTCTGGATGCTATATCCGGAAGATACGTGGGGTGAGGCAAAATTTGGTAACCCAAAGATGCAGCTTGTATGGCTGTCTGTGGGGTGTTTTCGTGGAGCAAAAACACCCTCTTTGACAGCTCCCCGTGACGCTTCGTCCTGACACCCTTGTTTAAGCTCGTCAGATTTTGGTAGTATGCTCCTGCGACGGTTTGTCTCTTACGCACATTATCTGTTAGTCCCGAACGACGCTCGCCGTCACCCCGGCCGATGGTGGCTGTGTCTATACCTTTTTCGGCGGTGTTGAATCCACATTTTCCTCTGCGTGCTTTGCTCCTTTGTATCGATGCTACAGTGATACATACAACACTCATCTATGGTGATTAGAAGGCTAAAAGCTTATCTATATTGGTCTGACACAATTGCCACATTTCCGCTGCTTCCTCAGTCCGACAAACTTCTTAAATTGCCGTGGGCAGTAGCGGAACCCAGCGACCGGCGCCTTTATCGTCTGAAAAATATCGTCCAAGATAATGGAAACTGACCGAAGACTAATTTTCACTTTTTCCGTACTGCCTTGGTAGCCATACGCCAGTCTTGGAGCACGTCGTCTTCTCTACAATTGTAAGTCTCGGTTCTTCGCATAGAGATGTTCTGTATTTCGTACGTCGCCACTTTAAATTATCTAATCACACTGGTAGCGTCCACATCACCCCACCATTCTGTTATATAGCACTATTCGTTTTCAAAGTTCTATATTTTTCAAAGTGTGATTGATGAATTTTCTTTGCGGCCGGGGACGCAGCATAGAACACAGCATAATATGACATTTTGTAATGTATAATACCAGGTAACCTGTCAACAGTTTAATTAGTAATGTTTCTTCTTCACTACAAGCTTCTTTCGGCCATAGTGCCATTCTCAAGTAAACATGTACATGTGACATTTGATGACTCTACTTACGTTCATAAAAGTTGTACACAGAGGTCAGTTGAAATTTACAGGGTGACTTCAAAACCGTGCGCGAGATTTTCATGTTCTCTCGATCTCTACGCACAAACTTTTAGCCGTACAGAAAAAATGAAAATATCTTTTGAGTTGCAAATTTAATGTAGTTACATTTTGTAGCCGGGTACGTTTTGGCTAGAGACCGTAGTTTTCGAGTTATTCAAGAAAAACGTAAAAAAAGACCTTCAAACGCACCCACACTCCCACACTTAGTTCCCACCGGTCAGAATTTCTAAACTGTTGCTTATGGTTATCCCTCCTACCACTGTACAGGGATTTGCGATTGCACGAATTAATTCCCACATCAGACCTATTTTGGTCTTCACTGACTGGCCTTATTACGCCACCGGCTTAGTTGAGCACTTACAAACTGTAAAACTGACGTAACTCTTCAGGCTTTCCCGGCGATCTAATGACATCTTGGGTTGTCGGGAGTTCTGCCGGATATCAGAGTCGTACTTGCACGATATTTCGGTCACGTAGCTCGTAACCTTCATCAGGTGCGACCTGAGACTGCTCCTCGAGTGGACCTGGTCCAGTATTTATGCCTGTGGACTTCCCCCTCCACCAACGGCTGCAGGCGCTTCCTCTGTGGTCCGCGCCTATTCCCTGCGACCTGCTGGAGCGTTGCTGCTCCGTTTTCCGTCCGCTGCGGTTCTAGGTGTTCCCTCTGCGGTCCGCGCCCACCAACCCCGCTCCTGGGGGTTTCATCTACGGTCTGGGGTACCAAGCGTTCCCCCTGCGGTCCGCGCCCGCTCACCACGACCTGTTGGAGCGTTGCCGCTCCGTTTTTCGTCCACTGCGGCTCTGGATGTTCCCTCTGCGGTCCGCGCCCACCAGTCCCACTTCTGGGTGTTCCATCTTCGGTCTGGTGCTCCCGCCAGCTGCTGCAAGCAGCCGACGCGGCCTCCCCTCCCCCTCCACAGGGTACCAGGGACTTCTCCCGTAACCTGCCGCCCCACATCCGGGACGCAATACGGGAGAAGAACCGCCTCTTCCGGGAGTGGCAGCTCATCCGCCAACCCGCGACGAAACGGCGCCTCAACCGCATGCGGAGAGACATCAAAGCGGCGGCTGAGGCGCACAGAAACAACATCTGGACGGACTTCGTCGCCTCCCTCAACCCTGAGGACGGCAGCGCGTGGCGGACTGTGAAGTCCTTTCTACGCAGAAGGCAGCGCGTCCCGCCTCTGCTCGTCGGACAAGACGTCGTCTGCAGCCCTGACGGCAAAGCAGGCGCTCTGGCGGACCACTTCGAGCTGTCATTCACCCCGGTGGATGACAACGTAGACGAAGAACACCTCCACCGGGTTGAAGAGCAGCTCTCTGTGTTCCTGGAAGCCAGGGACGACGAGGACGTGATCGACCCCATCTCCGACGAGGAGGTGGCCGCGCAGATTACAGCGCTCAACACCAAGAAGGCTGGCGGTGCTGACGGCGTCACCAACCATCTGCTGAGGAGCCTGCCGGCGGGTGCATACCCGTTCCTGGCGGGCATCTTCAATCAGGTCCTTCGCTCTGGGGTCTACCCCACTGTATGGAAACATGCAGAGGTGGTGGCAATCCCCAAGGCGAACAAGGACCCACGGGACGCCGCCAACTACAGGCCCATCAGCCTGCTGCCGGCGCTCTCGAAGGTGTTCGAGCGCCTGTACGCCAGACGACTGCTCCGCCACGTGTCAGCAGAAGGCATCATCCCTGATGAGCAGTTCGGCTTTAGGAGGGGCCATTCCACCGTCCACCAGCTGATGCGGCTGGTAGAAGAAGCCATGCGCGCCCTGGAGACTCGGGAATACCTTGGGGCGGTGTTCCTGGACGTCTCCAGGGCATTCGACTCCGTATGGCACGACGGCCTCGTGTACAAACTCTTCGTGCACGGGGTACCGACGTCGCACGGAGTCCTCCTCCGCTCATACCTAGCCGAGCGGTCCTTCCAAGTCAGACTGGACGATGGGACATCCACCCATCGACACATCCGTGCTGGAGTGCCGCAGGGGTCCGTCCTTGGGCCCCTATTGTACTCCCTATACACCGCCGACGCTCCGCGCGTGACGCCGGTGAAGTTGGCGCTATATGCCGACGACACTGCGCTGTTCGTGCGGAGCATGAAGGCGGTCGAGATGCGCCGTCTTCTCCAAAGAGGTTGCGAGGCCCTTGGCGCCTGGTCGACCAAGTGGCGCCTCAAGCAAAACGCGGCGAAGAGTCAGGCGGTGGTCTTCACGAGACGACCACTGCCGCCTGATCTTCCGCCAGTCACCATCATGGGCAGCCCCGTCCCATGGAGCAAGACTGGCCGCTACCTGGGTGTCACATTGGACCATAAGCTGACATGGAAGCCCCACATCGAGGACGTCAGGGGCAGAGCGATAGGGCGCCTACGCGTCCTGTACCCTCTGCTCAATCCCTCGTCTGCGCTGCCACCTCACCACGGCATCACGCTGTATCTGGCGCTGGTACGTCCAGTGCTGGAGTACGCGGCTGTGGTGTGGGGCAACGCGGCCGAAACACACATCAGCAAGCTGCAGAGGGTGCAGAACAGGGCGCTCAAGCTCGCTCTGCGCCTGCCGAGGTTATATTCGACCGCTCGGCTACACGAGCAGACGGGAATCCCCCTCCTCCGCGACCGCTTCAAGCAATCGGCGCGGGCGTTCTACGAGCGGACCGAACAGTCCGAAAACCGGCTCATCAGGGATCTGGGCCACCCTTCACACCACAGGCCAACAACACGTTGGCCTGACCTGTTGCGGGAATGAAAACTTCCGCAACACAGACAGGACATCTACATCCAAGAAAACCTAGAGGCCAATCCATTACGAGAGGCAGCACTTCCAAAGTGTAAGGTTTACGCAGGAATAGCAGAAGACTGCTTAGCCTGCTCCTGCACGGGTCAGGGCAGACCCGTAAGGTAGAAGGTAGGTAGGTAGGTAGGTGCTCCTGGCAGTCCGTCAGGGGCTCGTTTTCCATCTCCATGTCACGTTTGTGTAAATTTCATCCAACAGGTTTGTGAATTTTATCAACGTAAAATAAACACTTACTTTGTTGTATTTGTCAGGCCTTCTGACTACGAAACTACTGTACTTGTAATGGTTAAGTTTTGATCGCATTACCAGCGTAATTAGTTTTAACGTAACTTTTACAAAAGTCGTTTCTCTTTTATTACCCTTACGATTTCGTTTAAATTAATATTGTTAACGAAATAGGCGACTATACTGGTGGCGTAATAGCCAAATCAGTAGAGACTAAAAAAGTCGGATATTTAAAGTATTTAGTGTAGTCGGAAATTTTTGCACAATGGTAGGAGGGAGTGTTACGAACGACGCACTAGAAATCCTGGATGGTGAGGGATGAGTGTGGGGCTAACGTTACGTTTGAAGGGCCCTTTTGTACCTTTTTCTTGAATAACTCTAAACCCGAGACCTCCAGCGAAAAGGTATCCCAGTACAAGAGTTAACTGCATTAAATTTTCTTCAAAAAAGACCCTGTTTATTTTTTATGTAGGGCTATTGGTTTGCGCATAGCGTGTGAGAGAATATCAAAATCTCCCGGGTGGTTTCTGAAGGCCACGTAGAACATTGTGGGTTGCATAAAACAAGTGGTAGGGGCAGCTGAATCGCTCCGCGTTCCAGCTAGTTGTAACAGATGTCGATATTGCACCAGTGAGTAAACAGTTAACTGTCTGTACATTGCTCTATTGTTATAATTATGGAAGTTCTATTTGTATAGAATATTTTCGTGAAATACTTTTGATAGCTAGTTTGACAGTTTATTCTCGTTAATAGAAACAAATACGCACACAGAAAATCATCCAAACGATATCCTTAACGAACAAATCGATCTCAAACGTAAAAGTTAGCTACAAAATTTTATTAACTTTTGGAAACGAGATTGGATTAAAGAAAGACAGTAAATAAAAAACAAAAGACAACCTCAGACACAAATCAGAAAATTATAATTTCAGTGAAACACTACTAACATCACTGATGAATAAAGATTACACTGCAAACACAAAACTGCAGCGAAGATAAACTGTCAAACTAGCTACCAAAAATATTTCACAAAAATATTCTATACAAATAGAACTTACATGATTATAACAATCTAGCAACAAATAGACAGCCGAAAGTGCAATATGGGCATCTGCTCCAAATAGATGTAAGATATATTAAGTAAAATGACTTGTCTATAACTTTTATGAAAGACTCGCCAAGTGCAACATCTACAGGTTTACCTGAGAACGGCGCCATAGCCGAAACAAGCTTATACTAAAGAAGAAACAATATTAATTAAACTACGCTACCCAATACTTGGTGTTACGAGTGCAAAGCACTGACAAAATGGCGAGAAAACAAGAAAGAGTTTTTGTGTATTGGAATATGCGGGATGTTTATCTGTTACAACCGTGCAATATACATTCAGACGGAATTGGGGAAAGAAACGCCATGTAAACAGAGTATTGTGCTTTAGCGTCGACAATTTCGGTGCAGTGTCCTGCGGTCGGCAAGAAAGAACCAACAGTTAACTGGAACACACTTCATTATAATTAAAGAAAAACGCCTTCTTGGCATATACTAAGTTTTTAACGCAAGAACAACATAAAAAACCACACAACTCTTGTAGTGACAAACTAGATAAGGAAACAAGACAATAGAAGAAAATACTGACCAAAATCTGCTCTAAAAGTACAAAGTGCTACTACAATTGTACGGTTAGTGAATACCATGCTGGGGCCGGCGTTAAGTACTTGTCGGAGCTCTTCCTAGCGGCTGGTAAACACTGCCGGTCTGACGGTCTAGGCGTGCTACATGAGTCATATGAGTTCCAATTGGTGGAACACTGTCACATGTTGTCTGTTTTTGTTTCTGTCACATATCGCCTGTTTTTGTTTCTGTCCGCTGGCGATGTTTCTCTCCGCGCTCCTGAAAGGGGGTCGGCAACCCATCTTGCGTGTCAGTTGTGCGGGCCTTCTAATAATAAGGGGCCGCTACGATATTCGGGACACTGGTTGTGTCTGTAAACTGAAAAGTATTGGTCGACCAAGTGTGCCAGACGCAACCGTGAAGGCAAAGTTTCATACGCAGTCTATAACATTCGACGAAGGTTAATGTTTTGTGTGCTGTGTCTCACACAAAGCTGCAGGGGTAGTTTTCCTTCTGTGAGAAGACTGTGATGCGCTCTTCTTACCTTGATATATTGCTGATTCCGAGAATTTCATCTTCCAAGACGTTGCATCTCCTCACTGGAGCCGGCAGAGCGGTCTAAGCGCTTCAGTCCGGAACCTCGCTGCTGCTGCGATCGCAGGTTAGAATCCTGCCTCGGGAATGGATGTGTGTGATGTCCTTAGGTTAGTTAGGTTTAAGTAGTTCTAAGTCCAGGAGAGTGATGACCTCAGATGTTAAGTCCCATAGTGCTTAGAGCCATTCGAACCTCACTGGAGCATCGATGTTCGTCGCTAGCTAATCGACGACCCTCCGCATCACTGGACTGGGCTTAGTGCCCCTTAAGTCTCCTGATCTAACACCCTGTGACTTTTTCTTGTGGGGCCGTGTTTACGTAATACCACTTACAAGAACACTGAACCAACTCAGAGAACGCGTCAATGGTGTTGTGATAAACAACGACAGGATGCTGCTACCTAAGGTATGGTATGAACTAGAGTAACACTTTGACGTGTGATGTATGACCGGAGAGGCACTCATGGATAGGGTTGCCATATCTAGCTGGGACTTCCTTGCAAGGTTCGCAGGAGAGCTTCTGTAAAGTTTGGAAGGTAGGAGACGAGATACTGGCAGAAGTAAAGCTGTGAGGACCGGGCCTGAGTCGTGTTTCGGTAGCTCAGATGGTAGAGCACTTGCCCGCGAAAGGCAAAGGTCCCGAGTTCGAGTCTCGGTCGGGCACACAGTTTTAATCTGCCAGGAAGTTTCATATCAGCGCACACTCCGCTGCAGAATGAAAATCTCATTCTGGAAACATCCCCCAGGCTGTGGCTAAGCCATGTCTCCGCAATATCCTTTCTTTCAGGAGTGCTAGTTCTGCAAGGTTCGCAGGAGAGCTTCTGTAAATTATTCACAAATAATTTTAATGCCTCATTCCCTAATCTAATTCTTTCAGCGCCGACTGATTTACTTCTCCTACATTGTATTGTCTTTGTTATGCCATTGTTGATGTTCATCTTATACACTCTCTTCAACACGCTATCCATTTCGTTCACCTACTCTTCCATGTACTTGGCCGTGTCTGACAGATTTATAGTTTCTGGTTACTTTGTGTTTTTATTTATACACACGTCAAAAAAAGTTTTCCATCGCCCCAGTTCCCAGAACTCCTGAAGATAGACGTTGACTGTGGATATTGTATCACAGACACAGTCCCTTTGACTGCTCAGAGATGTCACTAAACCCGCCCAAATATGTTGACAACCACGCATGAGGAGCGCCTATTAGACCGAGAGGGTCCGACAGACGATCAGTTCCAGTCATTCCACCAGGAAGGAGGGACACGGCTCGTGTTGTCTGTAGTTCAACCATACCCAGACGGTCAACACCGCGGTTCGATCGCGTCTGCATTGTTACTTTGTGCCAGGAAGGGCACTCAACAAGGGAAGTGTACAGGCGTCTCGGAATGAACCAAAGCGATGTAGTCCGAACATGGAGGAGATACAGAGAGACAGGAAATGTCGATGACATGCCTCGCTAAGGACGCCCAATGGCTGCTACTGCCGTGGATGATGGCTACATATAGCTTATGGCTCGGAGGAACACTGACAGCAACGCCACCATGTTGAATAATGCCTTTCGTGCAGCTACAGGACGTCGTGTTACGACTCAAACTGTGCGCAATAGGCTGCATGATGCGCAACTTCACTCCCGATGTCTATGGCGAGGTTCATCTTTGCAACCATGACCCCATGCAGCGTAGCATAGATGGGCCCAACATGCCGAATGGACCGCTCGGGATTGGTATCACGTTCTCTTCATCAATGAGTGTCGCATATGCCTTCAACCAGGCAATAGTCGGAGACGTGTTTGGAGGCAACCTGGTCAGGCTGAACACCTTAGACACACTGTCCAGCGAGTGAAGCAAGGTGGAGGTTCCCTGCTGTTTTGGGGTGGCATTATGTGGGGCCGACGTACGCCGCTGGTGGTCATGGAAGGCCCCGCAACGGCTGTGCGACACGTGAATGCCATCCTCCTACCGATAGTGCAACCATATCGGCAGCATATTAGCGAGGCATTCGTCTTCATGGACGACAATTAGCGCCCCCATCGTGCACATTTTGTGAATTACCTCCTTCAGGATCACGACATCGCTCCACTAGAGTGGACAGTACGTTCTCCAGACATGAACCCTATCGAACGTGCCTAGGATAGATTGAAATGGGCTGTAAGGACGACGTGACCCACCAACCACTCTGAGGGATTTACGTCGAATCGCCGTTGAGGAGTGGGGCAATCTGGACCAACTGTGCCTTGAACTTCTGGATTGTATGCCACGACGAATACATGCATGCATCAATGCAAGAAGACGTGCTACTGGGTATTAGAGGTACCTGTGTGTACAGCAGTATGGACAGCCTCTGAAGGTCTCGCTGAATGGTGGTACGACATGCAATTTGTGGTTTTCATGAGCAATAGAAAAGGCGGAAATGATGTTTATGTTTTCTCTGCTCCAATTTTCTGTGCAGATTCTGGAACACTCGGAACCGAGGTGTTGCTAAACCTTTTTTGATGTGTGTATTTTAAACAGATAGTCACCAAAAAATCTGCTACACATAATTATGTGTGACCAGAAAGTTGGTTCGATCCGGCTATCAGGGCTCCAGTATGACTTTTCACTCGGCGATCTGTGTAGCGGTTTTGCTCACATTGCAGTGACGCCGTTTGCCCGCCGTTGCAGCTACAGTGCACTATCTAGGATCTGCTTCATTACTCTTATCGACCGAGTAGGCGCTTCGAGTGCGAAACGGCGGCCCGCGCTGCGGCACGACGTCGCTGGCTTGTATTAATCACCAGGGGGGACTGACCGCCGCACAAAAGACCGCCTCCGCCTTGACGGCGCCCTGCCACTCTCTTCAAAGAGCCCCACTCGTATTTATTGATGTCTCTCCCCCCTCCCCCACGTAGTTCCACTTTTTTATCATCTCATGCGTTTTCCACCGTCTTTGTCTTTTTCACACACAGTGAATTGTATCACGGTAGCACAATTACGCTGACACAACAGAGAATGCGTAGTGCCGTCTTCCGCAAAAGAAACGACAAGACCGGCGCTGCTTACATGCTCACTAACAATCGTTAAAAATCACCCCATACGTATAAATAATTTGTATACTCTTCTTGGCTCACGTCTTATATTTACACTCATGCTCATAAATTTAGGATAATGTACATGGTGAAACAACGCTCTGGTGGGCGGTTTGCGGGTTTAAATAACCTCGGGGTATGACCATGCGGTGCATTTGACCTGCGGTCGTCGCACGGTGGCGCTGGCAACAGTCCACATACGCAGAGGTGTGTCGGTGCATGTCAGAGTACAGTGCAGCGAGTAAGTGCGCAAACGTTTGCAGACGTGCTAATGGTGACTGTGTGTTGAAAATGGCTTAAAGAACACATATTGATGACGTTATGAGGCGTAGAATACTAGGGCGACTGGAGGCTGGTCAAAAACAGCAGGTCGTAGCACGGGCCCTCCGTGTGCCACAAAGTGTGATCTCAAGATCATGGCAACACAGTCTGCAGACGACTGAGCAGATATGATTTATTTGCCTGGAGACCTGAAAGGTGCATTCCACTGGCCCCTGGTCACAGGAAAGCCCGTAAAGCCTGGTGTGAAGAACACAGTACATCGTCATTGGGACAGTGGACCCAGGAGGTTATGTTCACGGACGAGTCCAGGTATAGTCTGAACAGTGATTTTCATCTGGCGTGAACCAGGAACCAGATACCAACCCCTCAATGTCCTTGAAAGGGACCTGTATGGAGATCGTGGTTTGATGGTGTGGGATGGGATTATGATTGGTGCACGTACACCCCTGCATGTCTTTGACAGAGGAACTGTAACGGGTCATGTGTATCGAGACGTCATTTTGCACCAGTATGTCCGCCTTTTCAGGGGTGCCGTGGGTTCCACCTTCCTCCTGATGGTTGGTAACGCACGGCCCCACCGAGCTGCCATCGTGGAGGAGTACCTTGAAACAGAAGATATCAGGGGAATGGAGTGGCCTGCCTGTTCTCCAGACCTAAATTCCATTGAACACGTTTGGGATGCTCTCGGTCGACGTATCGCTGCACGTCTTCCCACCCCTAGGACACTTCAGGAGCTCCGACAGGCACCGGTGCAAGAATGGGAGGCTACACCCCAGGAGCTGCTCGACTACCTGATCCAGAGCATGCCAACCCGTTGTGCGGCCTGTGTACGTGTGCATGGCGATCGTATCCCATATTGATGTCGGGGTACATCCGCAGGAAACAGTGGCGTTTTGTAGCACATGTGTTTCGGGACGGTTTTCTCAACATATCACTAATACCTTGGTCTTACAGATCTGTGTCGCGTGTGTTCCCTATGTGCCTATGCTATTAGCGCCAGTTTTGTGTAGTGCCATGTTGTGTGACACCAGATTCTGCAATTATCCGTAACTTATGGGCATGAGTGCAGAACGTTGTATCAGTTCTGTTATGGACACTTAAAAAAAAAAATGCAAACCACACGTTATGAGGTGACTACTTCCTTTAATTACTCATTTCTATTTATACTTTATCAAATGAAACTGAATGAAATGCATAAATAACCACAAACAATACAGAGTGCATAACAGTAGTAACTGACCACTAAAAACGAACAGGAAGCATATAAAAGTGCAACGTGAAAACATACCAAGGTTTTGATGAACACGTCATACATACATGGAATCGTCTGTCTTATCGATAAGACAATGCAAAACTGAAGCATTAAGGCGGTTGCACCGTTTATGAAGACAACTAAGCCACCAGGTGGTACAACTGATGAACATCAATATTTAAAATTTAAATACAATTATTATAATCCCAATAAAATGACGAAGATACGATCCGGAGGCCGTGTGTAATTACAAAACAGATATACGTCATAACAAACACCATAAAATAACAACTGTATTAGACACAAATTAAATCTCATGTTGTAGGGGAGCAGAGCCAATAGGGAAGCGTCGGGTAAAGGCGCAACGAAACAGTCCGTGGGTCCGCGAGAAGAATAAACTAATTATTGCAAAATACTTATGATTAAAATAGATATCCTGAAACACACTTACATTAACCGTCCGTATGCATCATGGAATTAATATTTTTTATGTATTTTTCTCTTTTTTATATATGGTTTGCCAAGTTGCCTAAAATTAAAAACATTGAAGGACGTACACAAACGACAAACAAAGTAAAACCTAAAGATAATAACTTACGAAGATACAACTGAAGACATGCGCCGAAAAACGGGCTAACCATCAAATGTAGAAACTTAGAGGTAAGTGTTGCCTGCTGTTGCTGGGTACGGGAACTATCATTGACATTGGTCTCACCCCTAAATATCACTTAGGGTGAGACCAATGTCAATTTTGATAGTTCCCGTACCCAGCAGCAGATGGCAACACTTATATCTAACATTTTACACTTCAGGGTTAGTCTGTTTTTTTCCTCATGTCTTCAGTTCCAGAATCTTGACTATAATGACATGTACAGGAAGGAACCACGTGGCATACAGAACAATGGGTTAAATAATTGCTTTAAAATTGTACCACGTAGGCTTCATAGGCAACATTGGCCAATAGCGTAAAATAACATTAAAATGAAACGAGTTACTGCATACAATAGCAATGACACAAAATGAACGTACACTCTACATCTTTTAAGCAAATAATGGACCTGTTTCCAATGTCTATTTGTATCTTTCCAGCTCTGTTCGCGTTTACGTAAGTATTGCAGGAACTGCAGCATGAAAAATCTTTCTCAGATTGGGTGTGGCACCGTGTTACCCTCTCCCCCATCACATTACATTAGCTGGGCCTATGTATTGGCATGCGGAATAACGAAGGACGTTGGGCGTGGTGCCGAATAAAATAGAAAAGCCAGGTAAACTGAGTTACTCTCGAGGGTAATCATAATACAGATTATAGCTTCACCTGTTTTCCTTCTTTTGTCGGGTGTTTCAACGTGATTGCATAGTCACGCTGCTACAATATTCGTAACTGAATCACGTCGTCTTGGAGGACACGTGATTCTTACTGTATTACATTTACGTGTAACATTTGGGAACATTACTATGTATTATGATGAAGTTAAAATTATTTAAGCAAGTCGTGCAGAAAGAAATATTTATGTGATACAGATAGAAGCCCTACTTGTTACGTTATATGGTTGGTAACTTAATACTGTCTACAAAATCGCGCCATTGGCATACAACACAAGGATTCAGTCATGAAGAGAACAAATGACTACTAGAAGAATCAGTAGATGCACAGAAATGCTTTTAGGCGTAGTCTGTTAATCCACCTCACAATGACCGACAGTAATATACATAGCTCGTTAGGCTAAAAAACACAGTGCTAAGACGCATAGACGCTTCTGTTCTGAAACTACACTCCCGCAAAGCATTTGACTCATAACGGGTCCACCAGACCAGTTAATCACGTATTTTGATAAAGAGAGATCCGTCTTGAGCAGCTGGTTAGCGGATTTCCATGTGATGGGCAATAGTTTCGAAGGAAGTCGACGTAGAAGATTCATGGCTCAAATGGCTCTGAGCACTATGGGACTTAACATCAATGGTCATCAGTCCCCTAGAACTTAGAACTACTTAAACCTAACTAAGCTAAGGACATCACACAACACCCAGTCATCACGAGGCAGAGAAAATCCCTGACCCCGCCGGGAATCGAACCCGGGAACCCGGGCGCGGGAAGCGAGAACGCTACCGCACGACCACGAGCTGCGGACTAGAAGTTTCATGCGTAGCTCCTATAACCGTAGCGTTATTTCTGTTTCGACCAACTGAAATTAGCGCAGCGGCTAAGGTTCCCGGCTCTAAAGTTGGTGGTTCAGGTCCAAATCTAGCCTGTGCATTTTTATTTTTTTTTCAGTTTCGTCGTACAGGATATCCTTAAATAGTATACGTCATTCAAAATCATATATTCATTTTCACCATAGTAATGTTATTAATAAATCAATCATTACAGCAAACTTTCTTAGAATGTGTATTCCGTTTGTTACTCGCTACTGCTTACATCGCTTGCTGTGCCAAAACAGAATTCCGGTCGGTATTTGTCATAGAAGCAACCGAAACAAAAATTCATAGAGCACCAGGCACGTTCAACGAAAGCTACTTTATTGCAGCCACACGGATTTTTCAGAATCGATATCGGAAAACACAGTTCGTTTAAATTTTAAAAAAACGTTGTTCTGCTTCGATCAGCTTCGATGCGAACCACTGACTTTTGTGAAAACAGGTATATTACATTGATGGCTAATCAAAGAATGTATTTGAGACGTACACGGCTCGCCTTTATCCCAATTACTGTTTGCCATCTTCTATTACGGCATAGTCGCCTCGTTTTCTTATTCCATTTACTGGCGTCACTAACTTCCTGCCTTACTTGCCCGTGAGCGGCAGCAGCAGCGCGTATCGATAAGTGCACTGTCGTACCATCCCTGGAGCGACCGATAGTATTTCCGGGTCGTCGTGTGTCTGGCAGTCAGTTGGAGACGGACCAGCAGTGCAGTCGGGACGCAGCAGCAGTGAAGTCGGGAGGACGGAGCTCCGGTGAGGCGCCGACAGCCAGTGCTCCCCGACCGCTGGCGACACACATCAACTGTCCGACAAAGGGAGATTGGAGCGGGACGACCGTTGGTTGGTCGTTCGGTTGGTTGTCCATCGGCCGACGTGTACTAGGTCCTTTCACAGTTTCCGGGCCTGGGCAGTCGGTTGGCGTGGAGCAGCGAGGAATACAGGCAGTGTAGTTTCTTCATCGTGTCGTTGCTGTCCAGCACGGTGTGTAGTTTGACAGCTCAATGTACACTCCTGGAAATGGAAAAAAGAACACATTGACACCGGTGTGTCAGACCCACCATACTTGCTCCGGACACTGCGAGAGGGCTGTACAAGCAATGATCACACGCACGGCACAGCGGACACACCAGGAACCGCGGTGTTGGCCGTCGAATGGCGCTAGCTGCGCAGCATTTGTGCACCGCCGCCGTCAGTGTCAGCCAGTTTGCCGTGGCATACGGAGCTCCATCGCAGTCTTTAACACTGGTAGCATGCCGCGACAGTGTGGACGTGAACCGTATGTGCAGTTGACGGACTTTGAGCGAGGGCGTATAGTGGGCATGCGGGAGGCCGGGTGGACGTACCGCCGAATTGCTCAACACGTGGGGAGTGAGGTCTCCACAGTACATCGATGTTGTCGCCAGTGGTCGGCGGAAGGTGCACGTGCCCGTCGACCTGGGACCGGACCGCAGCGACGCACGGATGCACGCCAAGACCGTAGGATCCTACGCAGTGCCGTAGGGGACCGCACCGCCACTTCCCAGCAAATTAGGGACACTGTTGCTCCTGGGGTATCGGCGAGGACCATTCGCAACCGTCTCCATGAAGCTGGGCTACGGTCCCGCACACCGTTAGGCCGTCTTCCGCTCACGCCCCAACATCGTGCAGCCCGCCTCCAGTGGTGTCGCGACAGGCGTGAATGGAGGGACGAATGGAGACGTGTCGTCTTCAGCGATGAGAGTCGCTTCTGCCTTGGTGCCAATGATGGTCGTATGCGTGTTTGGCGCCGTGCAGGTGAGCGCCACAATCAGGACTGCATACGACCGAGGCACACAGGGCCAACACCCGGCATCTTGGTGTGGGGAGCGATCTCCTACACTGGCCGTACACCACTGGTGATCGTCGAGGGGACACTGAATAGTGCACGGTACATCCAAACCGTCATCGAACCCATCGTTCTACCATTCCTAGACCGGCAAGGGAACTTGCTGTTCCAACAGGACAATGCACGTCCGCATGTATCCCGTGCCACCCAACGTGCTCTAGAAGGTGTAAGTCAACTACCCTGGCCAGCAAGATCTCCGGATCTGTCCCCCATTGAGCATGTTTGGGACTGGATGAAGCATCGTCTCACGCGGTCTGCACGTCCAGCACGAACGCTGGTCCAACTGAGGCGCCAGGTGGAAATGGCATGGCAAGCCGTTCCACAGGATTACATCCAGCATCTCTACGATCGTCTCCATGGGAGAATAGCAGCCTGCATTGCTGCGAAAGGTGGATATACACTGTACTAGTGCCGACATTGTGCATGCTCTGTTGCCTGTGTCTATGTGCCTGTGGTTCTGTCAGTGTGATCATGTGATGTATCTGACCCCAGGAATGTGTCAATAAAGTTTCCCCTTCCTGGGACAATGAATTCACGGTGTTCTTATTTCAATTTCCAGGAGTGTATAATTGATTGTGGACGCCAATATCTTCTACGGTGTTCAGTTGAACTCCCTGTTGTGCCCTGGTCGGGTGAGGTGGAAGTTATCCTGTCGGTAGGTCCGTTGACTGTCGGTCGGTTGGGTTGTCGTCGGATCGTGAATGGTTGGCCCGACTGCCTGTCTCACCTAAGCGAGCGTTAGTGTTTGAATTCCATCCCTACCCTCGATCTGAGCGCCCTTGGGTGCGCTGCCTTTTTTTTTAATTTGTTGTTTGTACTTGTCTGGCTTCTAGCCGATTTTTTTTTTAAATTAAGGTTGTTTTTCCCTTAAGGCGCGAGATTCTTTAGGCCTTCAGTCTAATTTAAAGAACAGTTTCACTTAAGACCTTTGCAATTTAAAGGTTTTAATGTTGTTGAATTTTAAGTGTTGGGCCTTCAGCCGTTGTTGAGTTTGAGCTGTTTCGCTCTTAAGGCCTTCAGCCTAAATTAAAGAACTGTTTCACGTAAGGCCTGTGGTATTTAAAAAAAATTAATGTTATGGAAAAAATGGTTCAAATGGCTCTGAGCACTATGGGACTTAACATCTGAGGTCATCAGTCCCCTAGAACTTAGAATTACTTAAACCTAACTAACCTAAAGACATCACACACATCCATGCCCAAGGCAGGATCCGAACCTGCGACCTTAGCAGTCACGCGGTTCCGGCCTGAAGCGCCTAGAACCGCTCGGCCACCGCGGCCGGCAATGTTAAGGAGTTTTAAGTGTTAGGCCTTCAGCCAATTTGAATTTAACTTGTTTGCTCTTGAAGTGCCTGATTCTTTGGGCCTTCAACCCAACGAAAGAACTGTTTTAGGATAAGGCTTTGCCCTTTAAATTTCTGTTTTTGTTGAGTGTTGCCTAGTTAAGAACTGTTTTACTTAATGTGTTTTTTTTTTTAATTGTGTTGTTTAGCCTTAAGTGTTGGGCTTTCAGCCGATTTTGAATTCAAATTGTTTGCTCTGAAAATCTCAGATTCTTTAGGCCTTCAGCCTAAATAAAGAACTATTGTAAGATAAGGCTTGCCTTTTAAATTTCTGATTATGCTTGCATTTTAAGTTATTGGCCTTCATCCGTTTTTAAATTAAAATGGCTTTCAGCCGGTAATTAAGTCCCAAAGATTAAAGCTGTGTGTTTAAAAAAACTTTTTTTTGGGGGGGGGGGGGGTGGGGGCTCCTGTAAATTTTGATCAAATAATAAAGTTGTATGTTCGAGTGTAACTGACAGCCCCTTATTTTGGCCCCTTTGCACAATTTGAACTACCTGTGCTGTCCTGCGGGTTAAGTTGAGCGTCTCAGTATTTTTATGGAATCTTCCCTCGATGCGATTTCTCTGTTAGTCTGTACCAAGTTCGAAGTATATTGAACTTTTTTCATGAAAATTTTAACCAGGGTTGTCAAAGGAGACTACGTTTGGGTGGGATAATTTTTACGGTACAGGTGCATGCTTTCCTTTCGCCTAGAAATATTTGATCGTTAAGTGTGGTCAGTCGGCCCTCTTCACATATCAAGTGACCGTTGTCCAAATATCTAAACATTTAACTACGAACTACAAACGGAATACACATTAGAACAAAGTCTGCTGTAATGATTGATTTTTGTCGCGTGGAGTGGCCGCGCGGTTAGAGGCGCCATGTCACGGATTGCGTGGCCTCTCCCGAAGGAGGTTCGAGTCCTCCCTCCGGCATGGGTGTGTGTGTGTGTGTGTGTGTTGTTTTTAGCATAAACTAGTTTAAGTAGTGTGTAAGTCTAGGGATCGATGACCTCAGCAGTTTCGTCCCTTAGGAATTCACACACACATTTGAACATTTAAATGATTGATTCATTCCCGAAATTACTGCAGCGAAAATGATAATTTTTCAATAATTTTGCATATCGCATACTGTTTAATGATATTCTGAACGATGAAATTGAAAAAAAGTACACGGGCAGGATCTGAAGCTGTACCTCCAGCGTGAGAGCGGTGAACCTTAGCTGCTGCGCCACTTTGGCTTGGTCAAAACAGGGTTAACGTTACAAATATAGATGGGATCAATTAAACTTCAACATCGATTTTTTCGGAAACCACGGCTGTCGTATGGAAAGTTGCTAGCCAGATACTCGAAACAATAGAGCATATCTAAGACTCATCAGCTTCCATGATTAACAGGTCTAATGGTGCCCTTGTCAGTACTACGTCAATCCTTATTAACGACAGTAAGATCATATGGGGCATCCAGTGATATTTGCTAATCGATTGAGGATTACTTGCTCGGAAGGACGTAGCGTATTAGCTTATATGGAAAATCACCGACAAATGTAGAATTAACATGGAACTGTGTTGGGACCATTGCTGCTCATGCTGTATATTAACGACAATACATACAGTATTATCAGTAACTTCAGGCTTTTCACAGATAATGCAGTTATAATGACGTAAAGTTTGAAAAACGCTGCAGAAATGTTCAATCATATCTTGATAACATTTCAGGAAGTGCAAAAATATGCAACACGCTTTATTAGTTCAGAAATGTAAAATTGTACCTTTCATAAAATGAAAATAAATGTAGTATCTAATAACTACAATATCAGTGAGTCATAAATGGTATCAGTCAATTTTTACAAATAGCTGGGTATAACAGTTTACAAGTAAGCGAAATGAAACGGTCAGATGGACTCAGTAGTAGGAAAAGCAGGTTGTAGACTTAGGAAAATTGAATCAGTGTACGAAGGTGATAGTTGACGAAATGCCTTTGCGATCCAGGCTAGAACATTGTTCAAGAGTATGGGACCCGTACCAAAGAGGACTAACAGGGGATATTGAACGTTTTCAAAGAACATCATGGATAATCACAGGTTTCTTTTGGCCATGGGAGGAGAGTCACGGAGGTGCCGAAAAACCTGAACTTACGGACATTTCAAGACAGGATGAAATTGTCCCGCAAAAGCCTACTTACAGAGTTTCAAGAACGAATTTCAAACGAGGGATGTAGGAATTCTAGCTGACCCGCGTGAATAATTCATATTCTATCCTGGTCAATACTATATTTTGAATACGCCTCACAAATACTAGCCTCATTTTAAAATACTGGTATCATTATGTACACCATGGAAAACGTATAAAAAGAATCTTTGTCCCTTAAAATTCTATCGACAGCACGTGTTTGGAAACCACTGAAATTTCTTCCGAAATGCTGAAACCAGAGTCATGAAGAAGTTGTGCATCCTTGGGGGGAGCGTGAATCTATGAGACCGACGTGTTGAAGATGGGTAGAGGTAGTTTGAAAATCGACTGTGGTATGTGTCCATGAGAAAAAGATTGAATAATTAACGAAAGGATAACGTTCTACGAGTCCGGGCGTGGAATGTCAGAAGCTTGAACGTGGTAGGGAAACTAGAAAATCTGAAAAGCGAAATGCAAAGGCTCAATCTAGATATAGTAGGGGTCAGTGAAGTGAAGTGGAAGGAAGACAAGGATTTCTGGTCAGATGAGTATCGGGTAATATCAACAGTAGCAGAAAATGGTATAACAGGTGTAGGATTCGTTATGAATAGGAAGGTAGGGCAGAGGGTGTGTTACTGTGAACAGTTCAGTGACCGGGTTGTTCTAATCAGAATCGACAGCAGACCAACACCGACAACGATAGTTCAGGTATACATGCCGACGTCGCAAGCTGAAGATGAACAGATAGAGAAAGTGTATGAGGATATTGAAAGGGTAAGGCAGTATGTAGAGGGGGACGAAAATCTAACAGTCATGGGCGACTGGAATGCGGTAGTAGGGGAAGGAGTAGAAGAAAAGGTTACAGGAGAATATGGGCTTGGGACAAGGAATGAAAGAGGAGAAAAACTAATTGAGTTCTGTAACAAGTTTCAGCTGGTAATAGCGAATACCCTGTTCAAGAATCACAAGAGGCGGAGGTATACTTGGAAAAGGCCGGGAGATACGGGAAGATTTCAATTAGATTACATCATGGTCAGACAGAGATTTCGAAATCAGATACTGGATTGTAAGGCGTACCCAGGAGCAGATATAGACTCAGATCACAATATAGTAGTGATGAAGAGTAGGCTGAAGTTCAAGACATTAGTCAGGAAGAATCAATATGCAAAGAAGTGGGATACGGAAGCACTAAGGAATGACGAGATACGTTTGAAGTTCTCTAACGCTATCGATACAGCAATAAGGAATAGCGCAGTAGGCAGTACAGTTGAAGAGGAATGGACATCTCTAAAAAGGGCCATCACAGAAGTTGGGAAGGAAAACATAGGTACAAAGAAGGTAGCTGCGAAGAAACCATGGGTAACAGAAGAAATACTTCAGTTGATTGATGAAAGGAGGAAGTACAAACATGTTCCGGGAAAATCAGGAATACAGAAATACAAGTCGCTGAGGAATTAAATAAATAGGAAGTGCAGGGAAGCTAAGACGAAATGGCTGCAGCAAAAATGTGAAGACATCGAAAAAGATATGATTGTCGGAAGGACAGACTCAGCATACAGGAAAGTCAAAACAACCTTTGGTGACATTAAAAGCAACGGTTATAACATTAAGAGTGCAACGGGAATTCCATTGTTAAATGCAGAGGAGAGAGCAGATGGGTGGAAAGAATACATTGAAAGCCTCTATGAGGGTGAAGATTTGTCTGATGTGATAGAAGAAGAAACAGGAGTCGATTTAGAAGAGATAGAGGATCCAGTATTAGAATCGGAATTTAAAAGAGCTTTGGAGGACTTACGGTCAAATAAAATCATTGGGGGGAAGTGGCAACAAAACGACTATTCACGTTGGTGTGTGGAATATATGAGTCTGGCGACATACCATCTGACTTTCGGAAAAGCATCATCCACACAATTCCGAAGACGGCAAGAGCTGACAAGTGCGAGAATTATCGCACAATCAGCTTAACAGCTCATGCATCGAAGCTGCTTACATGAATAATATACAGAAGAATGGAAAATAAAATTGCGAATGCGCTAGGTGACGATCGGTTAGGCTTTAGGAAAAGTAAAGGGACGAGAGAGGCAATTCTGACGTTACGGCTAATAATGGAAGCAAGGCTAAAGAAAAATCAAGACACTTTCATAGGATTTGTCGACCTGGAAAAAGCGTTTGACAATATAAAATGGTGCAAGCTGTTCGAGATTCTGAAAAAAGTAGGGGTAAGCTATAGGGAGAGACGGGTCATATACAATATGTACAACAACCAAGAGGGAATAATAAGAGGGGACGATCAAGAACGAAGTGCTCGTATTAAGAAGGGTGTAAGACAAGGGTGTAGCCTTTCGCCCCTACTCTTCAATCTGTACATCGAGGAAGCAATGATGGGAATAAAAGAAAGGTTCAGGAGTGGAATTAAAATACAAGGTGAAAGGATATCAATGATACGATTCGCTGATGACATTGCTATCCTGAGTGAAAGTGAAGAAGAATTAAATTATCTGCTGAACGGAATGAACAGTCTAATGAGTACACAGTATGGTTTGAGAGTAAATCGGAGAAAGACGAAAGTAATTAGAAGTAGTAGAAATGAGAACAGCGAGAAACTTAACATCAGGATTGATCGTCACGAAGTCAATGAAGTTAAGGAATTCTGCTACCTAGGCAGTAAAATAACCAATGGCGGACGGAGCAAGGAGGACATCAAAAGCAGACTAGCTATGGCAAAAAAGGCATTTCTGGCCAAGAGAAGTCTACTAATATCAAATACCGGCCTTAATTTGAGGAAGAAATTTCTGAGGATGTACTTGAGTACAGCATTGTATGGTAGTGAAACATGGACTGTGGGAAAACCGGAACAGAAGAGAATCGAAGTATTTGAGATGTGGTGCTATAGAAGAATGTTGAAAATTAGGTGGACTGATAAGGTAAGGAATGAGGAGGTTCTATGCAGAATCGGAGAGGAAAGGAATATGTGGAAAACACTGATAAGGAGAAGGGACAGGTTGATAGGACATCTGCTAAGACATGAGGTAATTACTTCCATGGTACTAGAGGGAGCTGTAGAGGGCAAAAACTGTAGAGGAAGACAGAGATTGGAATACGTCAAGCAAATAATTGAGGACGTAGGTTGCAAGTGCTACTCTGAGATGAAGAGGTTAGCACAGGAAAGGAATTCGTGGCGGACCGCATCAAACCAGTCAGTAGACTGATGACAAAAAGTGTCCGCGTGGTAGGAGATTGGCAGCAATGTCTGTCCACACAACTGCAAAACAACCTTGTTTTAGCCTCACAAAATGTGACAAAGTTTTGTTGACAAATGCTTTACCGGAGCCCCCCGCCCCTTCCATCAATAAAGTAACAACTGGGAAACATATTTCTTACTGAATATAAGACTTATTCAGCTATTGCCTTCAGTCCTTTCCTTCGTTTAGCTTTTCGTAAGCTGTCTTAACGTTCGTAAATATTCTTGAGTTGTGTTTTGTGCGGCTATCCCAACAGGGGTCGGCAGGTTGAATTGTTGGCGTGATTTGCCATGATATTTAAAAACATTCTCCAATTCTAGCAGTGTGAGTTTGTACGCGTGATGTGGCATGTGCTGTCTCTGAAACTATTCTGAAAGTGCGTCCTGAAATGTTGTAATAAAGCATTAAGTTATAAAAAAAATAACTATTCGGATTAATGATACTGAGGTTAAGAAAATTGTAATGTAACATTTCAAACCCTTTAAAGTAATTGACGAATTAAAAGTTAAATAAATTGAGCCAAAAATTAAGTTATAAAAGTAAACGCTACTTAACGTATGATGATGAACGTTGTCGTAATTCAGTTTATTTGCGCAGTACACAATGCTTGCTTGAAAAAAGTAAAAACTCCAACTGCTATTGCGAATAATAATAAAATTAGTTTATCAGTAAATGGTGCCTTTAAATTCTTTCTTTAGATTGAAGTGTGTGACCGAAACTGCGTGATACACTACGCTTGCGTATAGACTCCAAACAACTGGAACACCTACCGTGCTTTTTAGTTGAATAGGTTGTCAATAGATGGCACCTCATACACTGTTTAAGATTCTTAACGAAAACAATAACTTTATTTGTTTATTTTTCGTCGTTTTGGGTGAAGTAAATCTTGAAAATGATGTCTCAGTTATTAATTTTGATTAAGCAATACGGGAGATATCGTATAAAAAAAAACCTCTGAGAGGCAATAAATATGATGCTGCAACCCCATCGTATCGCTTCAGCAGATGTCGCAAGGACTAAAGTAATTAGAGCGCACACAGAGGAGTTCAAACAATCGTCTTCCCTCGTTCCATACGCGAATGGAACGTCAAGAGGCCTTAATAGTAGGTAGAATTAGATGTATTCCTCTACTATGAGCATCACAGTGGTTTGGAAAAGGATAGATGTATAGTGAAGCATATCTGCATGCTGTACTTTGAGGGAATTCACATCTCTGGTTGTATAGTGAAGCATATCTGCACGCTGTACTTTGAAGGCATGGCCCTGCCAACCAATCACGTGGTTATGCGATTAGGTTTTGCGTTCACATGCTCCATGTGGACGTGCAACAAAGCACTCTTACGCTGATACCGGTCTGTCTTACGTTAGCTCATGCCTCAGTTTTTCACACAGCTGTAGCACTTAAGTTGTTCTACGTGTTCATACTTTAGTGTCTTGCGTACTATTTTTTTCCGTATTGCTATTTTAAACCTTTACAAAAGGTAGGCCGTCAGCGGCCTATCCTCGCCGCTCTTCGGCCACAGAAAAAAAAAAAAAACATACAAGAAACATGAAGACATAAGAGCAGATGTACACGCAGGATAAGAACAGGAGACAGACAAATGAAAAAGAAATGAAGTCGTTCACGGAAGGCACTGGTCGCACAGGGAAGTTCAGCTCAGTGTACAAACGTAAACAGACGGCTGAATACATGAACGTAGGAGCACTGACGAAGAAGCAAAACACCGTTGCACGAAGATGAAGAGAAACGCTAACACAATGATGGCGATCTTCGGCGCAGTATAAACACACTGTTGCACGAAAAAAAGGGGGGGAGCTGCCACAGGGAAATACGGGAGGGTAGGGGGGAGGGGGGAAGAATCCCAGGTGGAGAGAAGATGGGAGGGAGAGGGGAGAGGGTATGGGGTGGGTGTGGAATCCTGGGGACGGTGGAGGAGAGGGAGAGAGGTGGGAGGAAGTGAGGGTGGAGAGAATGGAAAGAGGGTGCCCTGGAGGAAAAACATAAGAGGAGGAAGGGGAGGGTTAAATCTGATAGGAGGGGTAGATGGAGGGGACGAGGGCATCATCCGGGAGGGGGAGTTGGTGGAAGCCACCTTGGGCAAGGGTATGGTGTGTGGTGAGATGGAGATTGCGTACTACTGAGATGGGCATTTCTAAGTTGCAGTATCCACGATTTCTGGTGAGAGCATTGACTGTTTGCATTGCAGTAGTGATATTCTAAAGAAGCGTTTAATAAGTAATGCAACACATTTTTTCTCGGTCAGTTTCGGTTGAAAATACCGGAATTTATTGTGGGGCATCATGGAATATTCCCGCTTCAGCCCCTGTAGTTTCATGAGGTTCCAATAGGTGGTAGCGCTATACGTAGCCTTTGAAACAGTGTCTGTAAAGGAAGTGCGTACCAGGCAGATAGCTATCATTCAGTGTCTTTTGCCGAAAAATCATAGCGTCGCAGATATTCATAGGCGCCTGCAGTATGTCTACGGAGATCTGACAGTGAACAAAAGCAAGGTGAGCCGTTGGACACGAGGCGTCTGTCAACAAGGTTGCGCAAACCTGCCGATCTCCCGCGTGCTGACCGGCTGCGATGTTGGAACGTGCAGACACTCTCATTCGAGGTGATCAACAAATCACAAACACCTCGCTACACAACTAGAAGTCTCTGTTAGTAGTGCTGATACCTCCAGTTGGGGTACTCAAAACTGTGTGCTCGCTGGGTTCCTCGTCGCCTAACAGAAGACCATTAACACCAACGAAGGACCATCTGTGCGGAGTTGTTTGCGCGTTATAAGGCTGATCTCGAAAATTTTTGATACAGCAAGACGTTGGCTCCGACCTCGACCAGCAGAGTGATACTATGTTGACATACAGGCCTTCGCAATAAGGTGACGTAAAGCTGGCGCATTGAACGGCGATTATGTTGAAAAACAGGATTTTGTAGCTTGAAGAGTGGGGAATAATATTGTCGTGTCCGGACACAGGTGGGAGAGGGAAAAAAGGGCGTACTGGTCAGTCTGCGCTCCTCGAGCGGTACAGAGCAGAAGGCAGAAGGACAATTCAGTGAAGGCATTTGATTGCTTGCTTCTGTCTGAGCCAACACTGGTACAGGCATTTACTAGAAATGCAGGTGGTGAGACTCGGTAGGGAACTTGTTGTGGAGACTCTTGGACAAACTGGGTTTTGAAATAGTTGTTTATTCCAGACAAAACTGACTAATACACTGGAGGCTAGTTCTAGGGTTAGGAAAAGCATGAATAGCACTGTTACAACATAAGCCAGTGCAAAAGTCCCAGGAGTGGATGCTAACCACAGTAGCAAACACTAGCAGCATCTTAAGGCAACAACTTAGTTGCAAAACAAAACATACTGAATGAGACACTGTTCACTGAGGCACTCCCAGTGACAGAGCAGACTTACGCGGAGCTGGACCGAGGCTGGAGTCGACGGACGCCGATTCGGCGCGCAGATCGTCTGACTGAGAATCCGCCAAAATGTGGAATCTAGGGGTTTTAAAGAGTCACTGTTTTTCCCACTTAAAGCCACTAAGACAATCCCGCAGGCCTCTTGCAGGTGCCTGCCAATAACTATTTATTTAGGTCCCTTCTACGGCTCCTAAGACGGGGATGTTAATGTAGTTGTAATAAGTCCATATTTGGTTCAAAAATGGTTCAAATGGCTCTGAGCACTATGGGACTTAACTTCTGAGGTCATCAGTTCCCTAGAACGTAGAACTACTTAAACCTAACTGACCTAAGGACATCACACACATCCACGCCCGAGGCAGGATTCGAATCTGCGACGTAGCGGTCGCACGGTTCCAGACTGTAGCGCCTAGAAACGCTCGGCCACTCCGGCCGGCCCGTATTTGGTATCAACATTTTTCAGCTGAAAGCTAAACGTAACTGCTCTGCCAAATAAAGCTTGCAACATTATTGTTATACGTCAATTAGCCCCGCCCCTCGGGCTCCCCGGAGTAGGGATTGCTAGGTCAACAGTTTTTTGGCGTTTTCGCTCTCTTTCTAACCCTTGTGAGACTACTGACGTTGCTGTTCTCAGGGCTGGTATCAAGCTGGCTTTATACGCTAGTATGTCAGGTGTAGTTCTAGAAAGATCTGCTATGACATTTTCATGGATATTAATAAATGGTTTAAAGCCAACTCACTGACATTAAACTTCGAAAAGACTCACTATATGCGATTCAGAATCTGTATGAGGTTTCCACCCAGCATATGCATAAAATACGAAGAAGAGCAGATAGAAGAGGTTGACAGTCTTAAATTCCTCGGATTACAACTTGATAATAAATTCAGTTGGGAAGAGCACACCACAGAACTGCAGAAACGCCTTAACAAATCTGTATTTGCAATTCGAGTGTTAGAAGACATAGGCGGCATAAAAATGAAAAAGCTTGCATACTTTGCCTACTTTCATTCCATAATGTCATATGGTATAATATTTTGGGGTAACTCTTCAAGTAAAAAAAAAGTTTTCAGAGTCCAAGAGCGTGTAATACGTATTATTTGTGGAGTAAATTCACGGACGTCCTGTAGAAACCTCTTCAAAGAACTGGGTATACTAACTACTGCCTCTCAGTATATTTACTCATTAATGAAATTTGTCCTAAATAATATATCTCTATTTCCAACAAACAGCTCAGTTCATACATACAATACCAGGAACAAAAATGATCTGCACAAGGACTTAAAAGCACTTACTTTAGTTCAAAAAGGGGTCCACTACTCAGGAACACTCATCTTCAATAATTTGCCAGTAAACATGAAAAATTTAGTTACAAATAAAGATCAGTTTAAAAGGAGCCTGAAAGACTTACTAGTGGCCAACTCCTTCTACTCCATTGACGAATTTTTTAATAGAAACAAATGATGTATTGTATATATTCATACTATTAGTATTGTTATTTCAGCTTAAAAAAAATTGACATGTTCCACATCCACGAGGATCTCCTCAGCACGGATCTATGGAACGAAAACTAATCTAATCTAACGTGCCTGTTGGTTACAAAGTTCTACGGTGGCAACCTACTACAGTGTCTAGACGACATATGAAGTTACATGTTAATTCCCTGAAGAGTAACTAGCGCCCTGGGACCGCGTCTGGGGGCGTCTGCATTTCCGCAGGGCTCTCCCCTTACTGTTTGCTTCATGTAACAATATGTCTCCTAGTTTCGTCTGCCCTCAGCATCGTATCTGCTTCCGCGCCATGGAACGCATGTCCTCCTTTCTCATGGCTTCAAGATAACACTACAGTAGCAAGGAATAATCAATATATTACAATATGGTATATTGGAATCCAGGGTAAAACTAACCTGCTTTCAGGAAAAAGGTGTTACATGAATTATTGAACTCCTCTCGTATATTACATGATATTTCATCTTGCAGGTGTGTTATCATGACACCAGAGGTTAGATCTCATTGTTCCGATCGAAGTTTTATCGACTTTACAAGGACCAATATCGATATTTCATTAAGTCATCCAAGGATGTGTTTCACGCCACTTTCCCATTCATATAACAGTATTACGTGGATATGAGACTATATGGATTTATTTCGTACAGCATTTTTGAGAATAGGTGGTATTGTATTCCTATGTAGTCTTGAAACTTCCCCTTTAGAAAAATTTATGCACGTGACTGTGCTTAAACTGACACAGAATATTTTCAGCGCAACGCAATCTGACTTTCAATAATCTCTACAAGAGAACGGCCCTGACTAACATTAACCTGTACTTTTCACAATCACTTACCTCACAAAAATCTTGGTTACTCCCCCTACTGCAATACAGCTAGCGCCACTACTGCCAGCTAAATAAAAGATTCAAACTATGGAAGGCACTAACTACTGATAGGGATAGTTAGCAAATGAAAGATATTAATAGAGAACAAACAATGTATTTACCTTGATATCATCATATATATATACAGCAGTTCAAGACAAATTTCAAAACTCCGCCATCTCTCTCCCCACATCCACCACTGCTGGCGGCTCACCTCCAACTGCGCAACGCTACGCGCTGTTCACAGCCAGCTGCCTAACACTACAATGGCGAGTATTACAACAATGCAAAGCAGCCACAGACTGCACACAGCACAGCCAGTGATTTTCATACAGAGGTGGCGTTACCAAAAAAACCTAAACAGCCTACTTACATAGCCCCCATGCTCCCCACAAAAAATTTTACAAATTAGTTTGGGCAGTGGCCAATACATATTTGTTAAAAATTTTTTTTCACAATTACAATAACAAAGAAATCAAATGCACACACTTATTAATACAATGTTGGTCAAAAGCTAAAATTTTCTCACAGTCCATAAAGACAGTCCTGATCGTTGATCACACTAAAATTGCCGTGTTTTTCTCAAAGTCTGAGCAGTAAAAGACAATGTACACAGAAGTAGTGGATTTCCATACAGTCTTGAAGAAGTAGTGTTGTCCTTCCAACGGAAAGACAGTGTTGACTCTTGACATGCAGACAGGTCATGGGCCACAACAGAGCAAACCCACAGCGGAGTCAGTCGAAGTTTTGAAGAGTATTGTTGGGTAGGTCATCACAGAGTAGACCCACTGTAGTCCTGGTAGAGATTACGGTATTGGTGGGCCACCAGAGGCGCAGACCCACTGCAGTCCTGGTAGAGATTGTGGTATTGGTGGGTCATCAAAGATGCAGACCCACTGTAGTCCTCGTAGAGATGGCCAGCAGACATCTGCTGTGACTGTGCAGGTGCACAATCGCCATTGAAGAGTCTTGTAGATAATATAGCAAGTTCATAAACCACCACTTGTGCACTCACAAAACTTTTTGGAATGTCCTTAGAACCAGCAATGCTGTTATCCAGTCCCTTGCTGAATTATTAACACACATGCAAACACTAACAGTCCCTACTTCTCACATATTGTCCATATACTATGACCAACAGAAACGTGTGCAGTAAAATGGAACTTACAAGTTACTTAATTTGATGACCTGGTGTCAATTACAATTTTATAAGAGAAGAATACAATTACAAAGATACAAAATACATCATTAAAGAACATAACAATACAGATAACATTTGTAGGAAAACAGGCTTTACAAAAGAATACAAATAGGCATATACATCAGTGTTACAGGAATTATGATGTAAGTAGATACATAAAAGATCAGAATAATTATTGAAACATCGACTTCACACATGAGCATTAAAACAAAACAGAATAAATAATGTCTAAACATCTTTACAAGGTAAATAACATATTATTAATGCCAATTATATTTGAGGATAACAGTATTCCTCATCATAGTGAATGTAGTTTAGTATTAGAAAAATTCTACAACATAAGTCTTATCAGATAAACATATAAATACAGGAAAAACATAAATACACAAGGGAACACAAACACATAGTGGGATAACACAAGGAAAGGACAGGGTTTCTTTTACTGCAGTATTTTGCAAACAAAACTTTCTTTACTTCTCGGAGATCTCCCTTCGTTCCTCATTATTTCCAAAAAGTGCTATCTATACCTGCTTTCTCTACTCTGTTCATATTTCTTTCAAAATAATTATTTCTTAGTGCACAATACTCATTTTTGCCAAATCTGTTTCTTATATAGTCTACCCCTCTTAAGCTAACTTAAATCTACTGAGCTCAGATGCTAAACTAAGGAACGAGGCAATGCAGCAGCAGAAAACAATTAACACAAACAGCAATGATAAAAAATACAAAAGGCAAAGCAAGCATCATAAATTACAACTAATATAAGGCAATGAGCAGCAAACAAGAAAAATAAATCAGTAGTAAAACTAGCTTAACAGAATAATACAAAGTGAAATTTAGTAGCACTATGCATGGCAAACAGCAGCAGCAAATGCTATAATTAATACCTAAGCATGGCAAAGATCAAGCAGAAAAAAATAGTACACTAAAGACAACAATGCATATAAGGGAAATATCTATTCACATCTTAATGACTATGTAATTAAAGTGGTGCACCACAACAACTTATTGTAAAAAAAATATTACCATATACTTGAAAAGAAAATTATGTGTGCAGTTACTGTTACTAGTCCCTTCTTATTGTTCTTTCCTTTCCAAGTGCTCCTTTTTTTTTAAGAATGTGGATTACAAAATTATTATTTAATAGATCTGTTGACAGAAAGTATTCACATTAGCAAATGCATTTTATTTTATAAAAGCAATGCTGCAACACAGCTCGAAACTAGATATCAAATGAAATAAGCAACTATGAAAAGCGAAGCATAAAAATATCATTCAATAGTCATGTGACATTTCATAAGTTAGTAGAAATTCTCTCAATTCTCGTAGAAAGATGCTTGTCATAATCAGGTGTGCAGATGTAAAAATATTTCTCGTCATTTCATTAGGCATTTCTGTAAATATCATAAATTAAGAGCTCCACAGTGTCAACATATGTTTTCAAGGTCGACCGTGTCGTTTTTGCGATGCTCTCTACAAAGGAACGTCAATAGCGAGGATAATGGCCTCCCTTTTTTTTTCTACCTGTGCTCGCAATAATGGCTTTTCCTCCAGGCGTCTGACACACCTGGCCGCTCACAACGAATTACTTCATGGTCACTTACCTTTCTTAACGAAATATTTACGACAGCAGTTTTCGCTACAGCGACAGTCTCATATAAAAATTTCATAGGTCAAGAATTTGCGTTACAAATCTGTAGAAACAAAATCGTATGAATATAACAGTGTCCAAAAAATTTTCGTCGGCATTGTAATACATTCACGCATTTACACACACTTCATAACTCTTAAAGTACGATTCTTGGTTTCCAACAACCTTTTCCACAAATCAGGGTTCCTAGCCACTACTCATTATGCCTTACCTTATTACACATATAAATATTCGTCGACGCTTCTTCAATATTTCACCATAACAGATAAGTAGCATAATCAAATTCCTCATATAGCATCAGCTTATTGACCATAAACATACCTCAGCAGCATAATACACATCGTCGTCGTAATAATAACATCACAACACCTCAGTCAACTCTCAAAATCGTCGTAGCTTCCTCCAATAATTTCAAAACCTAAAAAAAAATTCTCTGCTCATGTCAAAAGTGTCATCTGCCTCAAACGCACTTTAAAAATCATGATCCCATACCAAATACATCATTCAAAGCTCTCATAGTATCACAATGGTTCCAAAAAAATATGAACAGTTTACGAAGTACGGACAAAATACAATTTCATAAGTGTGAAGTTATCCAACTGTGTATTTGCGTAAACATGTGTCACTGATGTAGTAAAAAAAATGTTTATCTCTGTCAAATAATCAGAAACATGTGTCACTGACATAAAAAAAATTTTGTTTCTCTGTTAAATAATCAGATAGTTGTGTAATTCTGTGTTGGAGAAATATGGTACCGATGTGTAAAGTTGTATAAGCAAATACCATATTAGCTAGGGCTCCTTGTGCTCGCCAAACACATGGCACACAAAGTAAGCGTGTACCCCCCTGAGGATTAATGTAATTATACCCTCAGGTGTTACAGATTACAGCAATGGAATGAAATGTATCACGGAAAACCCTTGTATCATTGCACTTCAAAAATCTTAAAAAAAATGTTTTAAGTGCGAAATTAATCACTCAATTACGTGTACTGTAGCGCTAAACTGTGCGTCATGTTGTAAGATAATCTCTGTGGAAGTCTCGTATTTATCGTCCTCTGTAAGCAAAGTTCTGCTGAAGTCAATATACTTACCTCATCATAAACGAAAGTGAAATGCTTTGCGTATGGATACCATAGTTATTACGTTTATTGTTGTGATGAAGAAAGTACTGTACTGCAACGTATTGTTGTGCCACGAAAAAGGCTGTCTCATTGTAGCTATACCACAAAAGTTACTACTAAAATATGTTTTTCTTTCCAAAAGAATTCAGAAAACTGTGCAGATATAAAACAGATACACCGCAAAAGCAACATTGTAAATTGTCACTCATTAGTAGCGTCGTGATAAAATCGTGTAGCTGTCACATAAACTAACCTCTGTGTCATCTGGTATCTCTCAGAAAGCACTTTAATTTCAGAATGTATGTTCAAATAAACCAAAATGTTGCATTAAAATCTCATTAACAGTACTGGTAAATGTTCTAAGTATGTGAGCCTTATAGTCGTTACGTAATCGTGCAACAAACAAGCAAGAATGCACACACACAATAACACTGTGTCGTCTGTTCACAATAACAATGCATTCGTAATTTCTGTTTAAAAATGTTCCCTGGGTTCTAGACTGGATACTTAACTTCAAACATTGTTGCATGTTAACAGTTACTTAAGTCTAAAAAAGCATACTAGTAATGTAAAGTGAAAAATTTTATTGCAAAGACTAAGTTAAAAAGCAGATTATCTCTCAATAAATGGTTTTACATGTGAAATGTGGTGTAACCCTTTGCTCTTCCTAGTACGCAGAGTTTCAACTTTAACGCAATTATCATGTGGTATACGTCGGTAAAGAATGCTACAATTTTTCTCAAGGTTAGCGTCTATATTATTTTTCTCGGAGCCAGCGGGCGCACGCGGCTGCCTGCTTGTCTCTTTGTTGGCGCGCGCCGTTATTGGGATTAGGAGACCTAACTTCTACAAATTCACTTTGACGAGAAGGCCCTGCCCTGTTTAAATCCCGCCAGTTCTGATGCAATTCAGGTCTGTCGTTACGAATATATCGTCTGTCGTCATGACGGTAGTTTACATAGTTTCTTGTTTGTCGGTCATGTGGTGGAGAATTTCTCCCTGAATCGTAACTGCGCGCTGAACTGTTGCGTCTGAAAGTATTCTGTCTCCCTTGATAATAATAGTTCTGGTTTCCATATTGTCTGTTTCTCTGATTGTCTCTGTGATAGTTATTACCGCGGAGAGGTGATCTTTCCCTGTAATTATTACTACTCTGCCAACGGTTGTTATACGGGTGGTGTCTGTTTCGGTCACGATTTACGTTATAAGAATAGCCTTGTCGTGTCCAGTTATTATTTCTGTCGTCACGGAATTGTGACAAATGTGACCTGTAATGATTGTTTTCCTGTTTTCGCATCCCGCGATTGTCAGTGTCAATTTCCAGTTCTTGTAACAGTCCCTGAAAAGCTTCACTGTCGTCTTTGCAACGTCCTGCTAAAATAATATGCCGTAAATGTTCAGGTAATTTGATTAAGCAAATGCGGATGAGTTCTGAGGGGCTGTATGGGCTTGAAAGATACTGATTCTTATGCAACATGTCTTCAAAATATTTCATAATACTGGAAAATTCAGATTGTTCGAAACGTTTCATCATTATGATGCTATGTTTTACTCGGTCTTGTGTGGCTTGAGACCAATATGCTGAGAGGAAGGCATGATAAAAATCTCCTTCGCTGTGACAATCGTGAATGACCGATCGCATTCTTACAGCTGGTTCATTCTCCAAGTAGCTACACATAAATTCTAACCTGTGCTCCAATGACCAGTTGGGAGGAAAACAATGAGAGAATTGATGGAGCCACGCTTGTGGATGAATGTCGTTGGCAGAATTCTTAAATGTTTTGAATTTACGTGTAGTAATGAACAGCTTATAGTCAAAATCATCATGTCGGCAAGTCGCATGTCGGTCATTGTCACGTCGTTTCGGCGGTTCCATCTCAAAATTCGATGTACCTTGCCAATTTCTTTCATAATTTCCGAAGTGCCCTGTGTTGTTATTTTGTGTCTGTTCCGTATTTCTATGTCCCTCTTCCCGTACTGGAGCGCGAGTGTCCTCTGAAATATGTAATTCTTGTATTACTTGTGCCAAATGATCTTGTACTTCCCGGATTTCTCTCTTGTACTGTGTATTGATTTGATTTTGATTTTGTTTGAATTTTCTAATTTGTTCATACTCTTCTGTGTCAGTGAAGGCTACAGGTCTTGTGTCATTCAGATCATCATCTACCTTTGTAGATAAGTTAGTGACCTGATCCGAAAGTTCGGCTACTTTCTCCGATAGTGAACACATTTCCTCAGTGTGTTTTTCTGAACCAAGTTTCAGAGTGTCCACTTGTGTTTAAATCGAATCTACTGTGTCCTTCAAGTTTTCCTGAGTTTTTGCAAGTTCTCATGATTTTCATGAACAGTAGTTTGCAGTTCTTTTATGGCTGCTTCGTGATTCTGTAGTGCATTTTCATGACGCGAAAAAATAGGTTGGAAATGCTCACAAATTTGTGTTTTTACGTCATTACAGACTTTTTGACATTTCGATTCAATGTGATGTAACTCAGTAGTTAAATCCTCACGTGTTTGTTCAAGAGTTTGCTCCAATGAGTCTAACTTTTTAAGATTTTGTTCCATTGTGTCTAACTTTTGAAGATTTTGTCCCATTTGTTGCATTAATTGCAATAATAATGTATTAGTGTCTGGAATCTGTTTCTCTATGCTTTTTTGCAGTGCATTTTCACCGGCAACATTCACATTTTGACAAGCAGAAAATGTGTCTTGACTCATTTGAGAAAACGGTGAGGACCCAAAACCTGAGTCTACAGTATTTGTGAGATCGTGTCGTGTCATTTCGGCTTCCTGAGGCAAGCTATTGCCGACCGATCGATCGATAATGCTTCCCTGTTCACTACTTGTTTCATTGTCTACGCCATTATTTGACGCCCGCTCCATTTCCCTATGCACAGTTACCAAATTACTACTTTGAATGTCTGTTAATTCATTACACAGTGGTGCTGATAAGCTACGCTCATCGTCACTATTATTTCTCAGTTTACTTTGTAGCCTAGTGTTACGTTTTTCACACGCCATTATTGTCACAATATTTCACACGATAACACAGAAAAGCACAATTTGAAGAGCAAAAACAAGAGAACACATTAACATAGCACTGAAAATAATATCTAGTTAATTGCAGCTGCGAAATACTTGGTGCAAATCTACATGCATGCCACAACTGTTTTACTGTACAACAATGAAAAACTACAACTACAAAGGAGATTTTCTCTACAATTACGCGCTAGCAATAAACAAAAGCTACACTAATTACACAAACTACAAGAAAAAAAATCAGAAGATTCCAGAAAGGTATCCTGGCAGGGTCGCCATATGAAACTTCCCCTTTAGAAAAATTTATGCACGTGACTGTGCTTAAACTGACACAGAATATTTTCAGCGCAACGCAGTCTGACTTTCAATAATCTCTACAAGAGAATGGCCCTGACTAACATTAACCTGTACTTTTCACAAATCACTTACCTCACAAAAATCTTGGTTACTCCCCCTACTGCAATACAGCTAGCGCCACTACTGCCAGCTAAATAAAAGATTCAAACTATGGAAGGCACTAACTACTGATAGGGATAGTTAGCAAATGAAAGATATTAATAGAGAACAAACAATGTATTTACCTTGATATCATCATATATATATATACAGCAGTTCAAGACAAATTTCAAAACTCCGCCATCTCTCTCCCCACATCCACCACTGCTGGCGGCTCACCTCCAACTGCGCAACGCTACGCGCTGTTCACAGCCAGCTGCCTAACACTACAATGGCGAGTATTACAACAATGCAAAGCAGCCACAGACTGCACACAGCACAGCCAGTGATTTTCATACAGAGGTGGCGTTACCAAAAAAACCTAAACAGCCTACTTACAGTCTCTTGGAGGACGTATCTATCATTTATGAACTTGCACGCATACTTATTGAATAAAAACTGGAATTAGCCTCAGGTGTATCTCTTTTTTATTTTTCGTCCTGCAATCATTTATAAACTTCACGACTTTTGTGCTCAATCCTCGTTTAATTGTTTATCTTTTGTTCACGTTTCTAGCTGATGCTGTTTAGTAGAACGACAAACTGTTTTCGTCGGATAGAGTATTTGCATGCAAATTTCAGCCAGTATAAGACAGGTTTGAGCTGCAGGCATCTTCGAGCCACGCGCAACGGTACCGAACACATAGAGAGTTGGTTCTTTTTTGGTTAATGCTTCTTAGCTCAGATATTAGCCAAGGTAAGGTGCAACTTACAATCTACAAGAGGAGACGCAGCTACACTTACAGGTTGTGTTAGAATGATTGAATGTCTTGGTTTTAATTACTGTAACACATGTCGAAGGCCCCTTCATATATCTCGTTGCGCTATGAAAGTGTGCTCACTACGTAATATTTATTAATAGAAGTCAGATCACGTTGTTGTTCACTCATGGCTCAAAATTTTGTGTGAGTTGAGCAATATTTTCAGTGCATTAGTATCTATGCACTCAGATTAAAGGCTAACAGGTATTGGCAGCTCTCAGTTTATATAAACTATGTGATCAAAAATATCCGCAGTTTTGTTGCCACCTACTGCCACGTACTCCATATCAGCGACCTCTGTAGTCATTAGACATCGTGAGAGAGCAGAATGGGGCGCTCCGCGGAACTCACGGACTTCGACCGTGGTCGTGTGATTGGGTGTCACTTGTGTCCTACGTCTCTACGCGATATTTCCACACTCCTAAACATTCCGAGGTCCACTGTTTCCGGTGTGATAGTAAAGCGGAAACGTGAAGGGACAAGTACAGCACAAAAGCGTACAGGCCGACCTCGTCTGTTGACTGACACAGACCGCCGACAGTTGAAGAGGGCCGTAATGGGTAATAGGAACACATCTGTGCAAACCATCACACAGGAATTCCAAACAGGATCCACTACAAGTACTGTGACAGTTAGGCAGGAGGTGAGAAAACTCGGATTTCGTGGTCGAGCGGCTGCTCATAAGCCACGCATCACGCTGGTAAATGCAAAACGACGCCTCGCTTGGTGTAAGGAGCGTAAACATTGGACGATTGAACAGTGGAAAGACGTTGTGTGGAGTGACGAATCACGGTACACAATGTGGCGATCCGATGGCAGGGTGTGGGTGTGGCGAATACCCGGTGAACGTCATCTGCCAGCGTGTGTAGTGCCAACAGTAAAATTCGCAGGCGGTGTTATGGTGTGGTCGTGTTTTTCATGGAGGGGGCTTGCAACCCTCTGTTTTTTTGTGTAGCACGATCACAGCGCAGGCCTACATTGATGTTTTAAGCACCTTCTTGCTTCCCACTGTTGAAGAGCAATTCGGGGATGATGACTGCAGCTTTCAACACGATCGAGCACTTGTGCGTAATTCCCGGCCTATGGCAGAGTGGTTATACGGCAATAACATCCCTGTAATGGACTGGCCACCTTTGGGATGTTTTGGAACGCCGACTTCGTACCAGGCCTCACCGACCGACATCGATACCTTTCCTCAGTGCAGCACTCCGTAAAGAATGGCCTGCAATTCCCCAAGAAACCTTCCAGTACCTGATTGAACGTATGCCTGCGAGACTGGAAGCTGTCATCAAGGCTAGGGGTGGGTCAACACCATATTGAATTCCAGCATTACCGATGGAGGGCGCCACGAACATGTAAGTCATTTTCAGCCAGGTGTTCAGATACTTTTGATCACATAGTGTAGTTATGACCCTCAACTGCTGTTCGTGAAGGAGCGTAATAGTCGTAAAGCTTAAACAAACTTTTCGTCCTTGTTTGATTTATTGTTAAGCCGTGATTCAGTTAAAAATAATGAGGGTAGCACTACTGGATTGTGTTGCCAAATACAATGCTCTTCGTCCTTTGGGAAAGTAGGGCATACCAGGAATGGAGTGACACCGGTTGTCAGGCACGAAACGAAAGCTTCCGTGAGGCAGACAAACCGCCGGCGCCCCAGTTGCATACCGATCATTGCAGCCACCTTACCGGGTGACCCGACGTAGCAAATACATAAATGGTCTGTTCTAAAGCAGTAAGGCTTGAGCATTCGAGTACATTTCATAGTGCAACTGATCTCTTCATGAACACGGTAAAATGGCGAGGCAATGATTCCAGTGTTAACGCTCTTGGTGCTTTAATTCGAGGAGGACTTCAACGATACCTGCAATTTTGTGTCTCGGACAGCTGCGAATTAGTACAGCCGAAGGGATTCAATAGAAAGTCTTTACTCTCCAGCGAGGCACCAAGTTGCAAGAAAATCAGACCGCGTTTCTATGTAAATTGTTTTAAATATTATCATGAAATACACTGAAGAGCCAAAGAAATTGGTACACCAGCCTAATGTCGTGTAGGTCCCCGCGAGCACGCTGAAGAGCCGCAGCTCGACGTGGCATGGACTCGACTAATGTCTGAAGTAGTGCAGGAGGGAACTGACACCACGAATCCTGCAGGGCTATCCACAAATTGGTAAGAGTAAGAGGGGGTGCAGGTCTCTTCTGAACAGCACGTTGCAAGGCATCAAATATACGCTCAATAATGTTCATGTCTGGGGAGTTTGGTGGCCAGTGGAAGTGTTTACACTCAGAGTGTGTTTCTGGAGCCACTCAGTAGCAATTCTGGACGTGTGGGGTGTCGCATTGTCCTGCTGGAATTGCCCAAGTCCGTCGGAATGCTCAATGGACATAAAAAATGGTTCAAGTGGCTCTGAGCACTATGGAATTTAACATCTGAGGTCATCAGTCCCCTAGAACGTAGAATTACTTAAACCTAACTAACCTAAGGACATCACACACATCCATGCCCGAGGCAGGATTCGAACCTGCGACTGTAGCAGTCGCGCGCTTCCAGACTGAAGCGCCTAGAACCGCTCGGCCACAGCGGCCGGCAGGACATAAATGGATGCAGTTTTTCAGACACGATGCTTACGTACGTGTCGCCTGTCAGAGTCGTACCTAGACGTATCAGGGGTCCCACATGGATTCATGATGTTGTCTCCATACCCGTAGACGTCCATCCGCTCGATACAGTTTGAAACTAGACTCGTCCGACCAGGCAACATGTTTCCAGTCATCAACAGTTCTATGTCGGTATTGGCGGGCCCAGACGAGACGTCAAACTTTATGTCGTGCAGTCCTCAAGGGTACACGGGTGGGCCTCCGTCTTCGAAAGCCCAGCATTGAAATCTGCAGCAATATGTGGAAGGTTTGCACTTCCGTCACAGTGAACGTTTCTCTTCAGTCGTCATTTGTCTCGTTCGTGCAGGATCTTTTTCCGGCCGCAGCTATGTCGGAGATTTGATGTTTTACCGGTTTCCTGATATTCACGATATACTCATGCAATGGTCGTACGGGAAATTTTCACTTCATCACCATCTCGGAGATGCCGTGTCACATCGCTCGTGCCCGGACTATAACATCATGTTCGAATTCACTTAAATCCTGATAACCTTCCATTGTCGCATGAGTAGCCGATCCAACAACTGCGCCAGATACTTGTTGTCTTGTAAGTGCGTTGCCGAGCGCAGCACCGTATTCTGCCTGTTTATATGTGTCTGTATTTGAATACGCATGTCTATACCAGTTTCTTTGCCGCTTCAGTGTATATTTAACTAGCTGCAGTTCCCGATGTTTCCCGGGATGTTTAATATCTGCGACACAGTCACTGTCCTTGTGCCTTGTTGATATTCATACGGAATGCAGACCACATGGGAAACCGCTTTAAACCGAAAGATATATTTGAATCACTGGGTGTCAACAGAATGACACAAATGAATACGTCTTCACCTGTATGAAAAGATGATTAGTTGCGCCATCTGTTGTAACATTTTGCCATCAGTATCTCATTGTATTTTTAGAGAGTTCGTCCTCTATTTTTTCAGGTTTTCACTGTTTCAAGTAGGTCTGTATCTGAGCACGACTCGAAGTGTTCGAACAGTTTACGTTCCAATTCGGGAAATCTAGTGTTCTGTTCGATGTTTTGATCTGCCGCCGATCTAGTGACTTTAACTGGTACTATTCTACGATCTGCCTGAGCGTTTGTATGGAACTGTGGCGTTTAAAAATAAAAATAACTATAAAACACGGGTCTCCTCCCTCCAAGGCGACCTCCTCCCCATTCCCCAGCACACCCGCCCTGAATCCAACTCCACTCCCGATGTCATCCTCTCCTCCCCTAACCTCCTTGGCCGCATAGCGGTGGATGTCCTGGACCCCATTGGTAGTGACCATCTCCCTGTCCTCCTCACCGTTTCAGACGGTCGTCGCTCCCGTCCCTACCCTCCTACTGACCCTCCCCCAAAATACGTCCATGATTATTCGCGTGCCAACTGGAATGCTCACCGGGATACCCTCTCTACCCAGGTCGACAGCCACCCCCTCATCTACCACCACCCTGGTGATGTTACCTGTGCTGTCTCCTTTCTCCATCAGACCTTGTCTGAGGTCGTGGAGGCCCACGTCCCTTCGTCGCCATCCACCCCCACCATCCTACTTTACCTCCACAGCCGGCCGGAATGGCCGAGCGGTTCTAGGCGCTACAGTCTGGAACCGCGCGACCGCTGCGGTCGCAGGTTCGAATCCTGCCTCGGGCATGGATGTGTGTGATGTCCCTAGGTTAGTTAGGTTTAAGTAGTTCTAAGTCCTAGGGGACTGATGACCTCAGAAGTTAAGTCCCATAGTCCCATAGTCCCATAGTGCTCAGAGCCATTTGAACCATTTTACCTCCACAGGTCGTCCTCCTTCTCCGTGAATCCCGCCGTCTCTACCATGCCTTCCTCCACACGCGTGACCCGGACACACTACGACGCCATGGCAACTACAACGACACATCAGGAACTTGCTCGCAGCTAAGAAACGCTGGGACTGGCGACAGACATGCACCCGTCTTAATGCTGCACTTCCTATCAACTAGTCCAAGTACTGGTCAGCCTTCCACCGCCTTACCGGATCTAAACCCCCCCTCTCCTACCCTCTCCTTCATGATGATCAACCCCTCCCTGACAACCTTAGTAAAGCCAATCACTTTGTCTGCTACCTTTGCAATGTCTTTACCATCCCCGACGATCCCCAGTTCGATTACTCCCTCTTCCCGGATGTCCGCGATCGAACTGACACCTCTGTCACCCCCCTCGCCACTGGTTTTCAGTACACACCGAACTAAATGCCCCCATCACTACTCAGGATCTCATCGCTACACTCCGCACGAAAGGCAACACCGCTCCTGGTCATGATCGTGTCACCTATTGCCACCTGCGTGAAGCTCCTGCCTCCTTCCTCTCCAGTCTGGCCCGCCTCTATAATGTGGTCCTGTCCACCGGCTACTACCCCGACCTGTGGAAAACCTCCCGCGTCCTGATGTTCCTCAAACCCGACAAACCGCCATCCGCTGTCTCCTCCTACCGTCCCATCAGCCTTACCTCGGTCTTCAGCAAGGTCCTGGAATCCATCCTTACCCAACGCATCCACCAGCATCTCTGCCGTTACCCAGTGTGGCTTTCAGCCGTCCTTCTCTACCGATAACCTTCTCCTTCACCTCACTCATCTCCTCTCCGAACAACTTAATTCCCGTCGCTTCGCTATCTTCCTCTCCTTTGACCTCGAACGCGCCTATGACCGTGTGTGGCATTCTGGACTCCTTTTCAAACTCCAAACCTTCGCCCTTCCTATTAACTACGTCCGTCTGATTGGGACGTCACCATCCATAACACAGATTCCTTCACCTTCTTCCCCTCCGCCGGTGTGCCACAAGGTTCCGTCCTTTCCCCTTTTGTATACAGTGGACATGCCGCCGCCTTCACCCCCCAGTACGCCGATGACACCGCCTTCCTTGCCCTCGCCCCCACACTGCAGCGCTCCCAACACCTTCTCCAGTCCCATCTTGACCGATTCACTGCTTGGTGCAACCAGTGGTTGCTTAGGGTCAATCCTTACGAAACCCAGGCGATCGTAGTAGGCAAAACCACCCCTTCCTTCCGCCTCCTCGATTTCTATGTCACCATCTATGGCTATGCTATCCCCCTCACCCCGACCCTTAAGTACCTTGGCGTCACTCTTGACCGTCGCCTCTCCTGGACCCCCCACCTCCAGACAATCCAAGTCAAGGCATGCTCCCGACCGTCTCCTCAAGCTCCTTTCTGTCCATACATGGTGTCTGGCCTCTCCACCATCCTCCATACCTATAAATCCCTCATTCACCCTATCCTCTGCTGCGCCCACCCTGCCTGGATCTCCACTCCCCCTACCTTTTACAAATCCCTTCAGATCCTAGAACGCCATGCTCTTCGCCTCGCCTATCGCATCCGTCTCCCCTCCCCCACGCGGATCCTGTACGACCTTATTCCATTCCCCCACCTCCTCCTCTTTCTCGAAGGGATACAGATCCTCTACACCTCCTGTAAACTCGATCCTCCTCACCCGCTTGTCTCTCCCATCCTCTCCCGCCCCCGTCCGCTGCCGTGCCTGAATTTCCACGTCCCACCTGCTCTCCATCTCTCCATTCTCCATACCCTCTCCCAAGGTGGCTTCCGCCAGCTCCCCCTCCCTGATGATACCCTCCTCCCCTCCATCTACCCTTCCTACCAACTTTGATACTCCCTCCCTCTTCCTGTGTTTTGTTCCTATGTGCACCCTCCCTTCTCGCCCCCTTCCCTCCCTCCTCCCTTTCTCAACCCTCCTCTCCCGGGCTTCCCCTGACCCCATACCTTCATTCCTCCTATCATCTCCTCTGCCACTGGCATCGTTGCTCTCCCCTCTCCCTTCCCCACCCCCTTCTTCCACTCTTGGCAGGTCCCCGGCCTCCCACATGTTCAGTGGACATTCGCGCGCCGGAGATCATTGCCATCAGTTTCTCGTGTGTGTGCCATTGTGTTGTGATTTAGTGTTTTTCGCCGCCACGCTCCTTCGTTCACTTGTACCGTCTAAGTCATCAGTGTTTGTGCGCAGTGCCGACGGTTTTTGGTGTTTTTTCGTCGAGTGTGAACGGCTTCGTGTTTTTTTTATTTTTGTATCTACTGTTCTTTTAACCACCAATCTGTTACTTTTCTATCTTCATTTTCTCTTTTACTGTAATACTTGTGGCTGAAGAGAGGAATAGATTTATCCGCTGCCAGCCCACCTTTGTACAAGGTGAAAAATAACAAAAAAGAAAAAAAAACACGGGGAGAAATACCTTCTAGGGTATAGGTCATATGCAAAAACGGTAGCTTATCAATAAAAAAAATTGTAGTCAGTGAATTCTCGAGATTTCGTTCGTCCCTCGATCTAATGGCGTCTGACAGTACTGTCCCGAAGATGGGTATTGTCACTGTAATTTACTCTCGCGATAAGAATTACAGTCAGTTTGCCATGAAATACAGGATGTTTGAAAAAGAACTCCTTGGTTTTAGGGGCAAAACCTTTCCCCCGTTATCTAGTTTGCACCAGGACTGATGGAGATACTTTCACCAGTGTCAAGCCTTTATTCTTTGTGGAACACATTGAAGACAAGTTTGGCGAAGTGGACTCCCTGAGCAAGATGCGGTCGGGTTCATTGCTGATTAAAACTACTTCAGCTGCCCAATCTGCGGCCCTTCGTGCCTGTACCCATCTTGGCACAATTCCTGTGTCTATTACCCCTCACCAGTCTCTAAATATGGTCCAAGGTGTGATTTTCCACAGGGACCTCATCCTTCAAACTGATGAGGAACTTCGGGACAATCTCGCACGGCGGGGTGTTCACTTTGTTCGGCGTGTTCAGAAGGGTCCTAAAGATAACCGTATTGATACTGGTGCCTTTATCCTGGCCTTTGAAGGGGATACCCTTCCTGAGAAAGTTAAGATTATGGTCTATCGCTGTGATGTGAAGCCGTACATCCCACCTCCTATGTGGTGTTTTAAGTGCTTGCGTTTTGGCCACATGTCTTCTCGCTGTTCCCAGGACCCTCTCTGTGGTGACTGTGGACGTCCACTCCATGAGGGGAGTCCCTGTGTTCCCCCTCCTGTATGTGTAAATTGTCGTGGTAGTCATTCTCCACGTTCACCAGATTGCCCAGTTTATAAGAAAGAAAAAAAGATCCAAGAGTATAAGTCCCTCGATCGTTTAAGCTACACAGAGGCCCGTAAGAAATATGCACGACTGCACCCTGTGTCTATGACATCAAGTTACGCCTTGGTTACATCTTCCCCCCTTCCCCCCCCTTCCTTACCCCCATCCCGGACCCCACTCCTCCCCCCCTCCCCTGCGGCTCCCACACCTTCTCCTCTGGGTGCTGCTCCCCCTCCCCAGCCGGAGAAGTGTCCCACTCCTTCGGCGTCTGCCGGTCAAGGGCGCCTCTCCCGGGATGCCCCTTCCCGGCACCTTCCAGGTCAAAGGTCTGCTGCCGCGCGGCGACCGCGAGAGCCGCGGTCTGTCGGCCCCCAGGTCGCCCGGTCTCTTTCTGTTCCTGATCTTGCTGCAGCTGGCTCCTTTATGCCACACAGCCCTCCTCGATCTCAGCCTGAAAAGAAGAAGAAACATAAGTCCCGGGACAAAGAGCCTCTGGTGTCACCGGAGGTCCCTTCCCCGACTTCACAACTGGATTCTGACCTGTCGTTTATGGATGTCGCCCCCTCCTTGTCTGTGACGGGTGGGGACCCGGCAGTATGACTGGATTTAGCGTGTTCAGCCCTCATTTAAACCATCGTTCTGTGGTTCTCCAATGGAATTGTAATGGCTACTATCGACACCTTCCGGAATTGAAATCCCTTCTTTCGTCCTACTCTGCAGCTTGTGTGGTTCTCCAGGAATCACATTTTACTGATGCTCACTCACCGACCCTCCGTGGGTTCCGTGTTTTCTGTCGCAATCGGGTCGGACCCTTGCGGGCTTCTGGTGGCGTTTGTACGTTGGTCCGTACCGACATTGCTTGCACGTGGATTCCTCTCCAAACTACATTGGAAGCGGTTGCTGTTAGGGTCCACTTAGACTCTGCAGTCACCGTTTGCAATCTTTATCTCCCTCCTGACAGGGCTCTTACACCTGCTGCCTTAACCACCCTTCTTCAGCAACTTCCTCCTCCCTTCCTCCTCCTTGGGGATTTTAATGCTCATCATCCTTTGTGGGGCAGTGCCTTTCCATCTAGACGAGGTCTTCTTATAGACCAATTTATTGCAGACCACGACCTGTGCCTTCTTAATGATGGCTCCCCTACTCATTTCAGTGCTGGTCATGGTACCTTTTCTGCCATTGATCTTTCTCTTTCTTCTCCCTCTCTCCTCCCTTCATTACACTGGTCGCCACACGACGACCTTTGTGATAGTGACCATTTCCCGTTGATTCTCACGCTCCCTTCGCGCTCCCCGATGGACAGGTTACCTCGTTGGTCTTTCCACCGCGCCGATTGGCCTCTATACACTGCACAGGTCGAGTTTTCTCCCTCTTTGTCGGGTTGTATTGATGACGTCCTACGTGACGTGTCTGACGCGATTGTTCGCGCTGCTAACGTTGCTGTCCCGCGCTCATCTGGACTATTTCGTCACCGGCAAGTCCCGTGGTGGAGTCCGGCCATTGCCATTGCCATCCGTGATCGCCGTCGAGCTTTGCAACACTTCAAGAGGCACCCATCCGTAGCCAGCCTTACTACTTTTAAACGCCTTCGCGCTAAAGCCCGTTATTTAATCAAACAGAGCAAGCGGATATGTTGGCAACGATTCGTTTCTTCCCTTGGTTCCACTGTCCCTCTGTCGCGGGTATGGGCTACACTTCGTTCTCTCCAAGGTTGCCATCGGCAGTCCACCCTACCAGGCCTTCACCTCCCAGATGGCATTTGTACGGACCCATTAGTTATCGCCGAACATCTTGCGACCCATTTTGCAGTGGCATCGGCGTCAGCCTCCTATCCCGCTGCTTTCCTTCATCACAAACAGCAGGCTGAAGCTCTCACCTTATGTTTCACCACTTGTGAGTCAGAATCTTATAACGCACCTTTTACTGAATGGGAATTTCTTTCTGCTCTATCTTCTTCTCATGATACGGCCCCTGGCCCAGATTCCATTCATAACCAACTGCTTCAACATCTCAGTGCTCCACAACGGCAACATCTTCTTCGGGTGTTTAACCGTATCTGGCTCCAGGGTGACTTCCCTTCTCAGTGGAGGGATAGCATTGTGGTTCCTGTCCTTAAGCCTGGTAAGAACCCCCTATCTGTTGACAGCTATCGGCCAATTAGTTTGACCAATGTTGTTTGTAAGTTACTTGAACGGATGGTAGCCCGTCGGCTCACTTGGGTCCTCGAATCTCGGGATCTATTGTCCCCTTACCAGTGTGGCTTTCGAGAGGGACGATCTCCAATCGATCATTTACTTCGCTTGGAATCCGCAGTTCGGCAGGCTTTTTCCCAGCGCCGCCATTTGGTTGCAGTGTTTTTTGACCTTCGCAAGGCCTATGACACGGCCTGGCGCTATCACATCTTACTAACCCTTCATCAGTGGGGTCTTCGGGGCCCACTCCCGAATTTTATCCGCCAGTTCCTGATCCATCGGTCATTCAGAGTTAGAGTTGGTACTGCTTTTAGTTCTCCACGGACCCAGGAGACGGGCATCCCACAGGGTTCTGTCTTGAGCGTCCTTCTTTTCCTCATTGCTATCAATGGACTTGTGGCCTCTGTCGGTCCCTTGGTCGCCCCTGCCCTGTATGTGGATGATTTCTGCATTTGGGTTAGTTCCTCCTCGATGGCATCTGCAGAACGGCAGCTCCAGGTGGCTATACGGCGTGCCTCTGCATGGACCCTCTCACACGGGTTTCAATTCTCTCCTTTAAAATCGCGGGTGGTCCACTTCTGTCGCCGTACTACGGTCCACCCTGATCCAGAGCTCTATCTCGCTGCACAACGATTGCCTGTGGTTTCACAGTTTCGTTTCCTGGGTCTTCTTTTCGACAACAAGCTCACTTGGTTGCCCCATATCAGACTCCTGAAGGTAGGATGTTTACGTAAACTCAATGTCCTTCGCTTCCTTGCCCACTCCTCTTGGGGTGCGGACCGTTCTCTCCTCCTCCGTCTTTATCGTGCTCTAGTTCTGTCTCGTTTGGACTATGGTTGTCAAGTTTATGGTTCAGCTGCTCCTTCCACACTGCACGTGCTGGATCCAGTCCACCATCGTGGTATCCGTTTGGCCACCGGTGCCTTCCCTACTAGCCCTGTTGATAGTCTCCTGGTTGAAGCTGGGATCCCACCCCTTTCTGTTCGGCGGTCCCAGCTTCTGGTGTCTTATGCCCTCACTATCCGTTCTTCTCCCTCTCATCCTTCCTATTCTTTCCTGTTCCCAGACCATGGACGTCGCCCACCCGACTCCCGCCCTCGGGCGGGTTTACCGGTTGGGCTGCGCCTTGCGTCTCTTTACCGTGATTTTCAACTTCCTTCTTTGTCCTGTCTTCCTCGCTCCCTCCCCTCCACCCCTCCTTGGTTAGTTCCTCGGCCTCGAATTCGGATGGATCTCCGCCGCGGTCCGAAAGATTCCATCCCCCCGGTGGTGTTTCGTTCCTTTTTCCGCAAAATTTTATGGGAGTTTCGGGATGCTGTTGTTTTTTACACTGATGGCTCTAAATCTGCTGATCATGTTGGGTATGCCTTCACGTCCTCTGTTGGAACGGAAAATCATCTGCTGCCACCTACATGTGGGGTGTTTACTGCGGAATTGATGGCAATTTCCCAGACCCTTACCTTTATTAAACAATCCCAACACAACCGCGTTTTGTTATGTACGGACTCGATGAGTGGCCTTCTTGCTATTGACCGGTGTTTTTCGCGCCATCCCTTGGTCTCTGCCATCCATGACCATCTCGCTGATATTCACCGTGCTGCTTGTTCCATTGACTTCCTATGGGTCCCTGGCCATGTGGGTATCCCGGGAAATGAGCTCGCTGATCGTTTGGCTGGGGGAGCAGTTACTTACCCCCCGTTTCCTGTAACCCCTCCTGCAGCGGATTTACGGCTTCACATCAAATCCCACTTCGCGCAGTCATGGGCCAATTCTTGGGAGGCTACTCCACTGTCTAATAAACTTCGTGCAATTAAGGTGACACCAGGCCCATGGCGTTCTTCCTTTCGCGTCTCCCGAAAGGACTCGACCACACTGTGTCGTCTCCGCATTGGTCATACCAGGCTGACCCATGGTTTTCTTTTACGTGATGAGCCACCCCCGCTATGTGGTTGTGGAGCCTTCCAGTCAGTGGCCCACATTTTGGTTGAATGCCCCCTTCTTTTGGCTCTGCGTACTAAGTACAGACTCCCCCACACTTTACCTTTGATGTTGGCTGACGATTCCCGGATGGTCTCTCTGGTTCTCGGTTTCCTCCGGGAGAGTGGTTTTTATTCTCAGTTTTAAGGTTTTTAATCTCTCTGGTGTTGGGGCAGGGCGGTGAGTGTTTGGGTGTCTCCCACTGTAGGCAGTGTTTAGAGATTCCCGATTCACCTCCCTGACCGGAATCCTCTTTTCTTCCCCTTTTACTCTTTTTACCCTTTTTTAAGGCTTGGTTAGTCTTTTTATTCCCATACGTATTTTCTGCATTATAGCAGTTGTACCTTTTAAGTCACAGGTGGTCTTGCCTATGCTGCTTCAGCATAGTGTTGGGTTCGTTCTCTTGCCGACTTCCCTCATTTGTTTTTACCAATGACAACGTGACTGCCCTTTACGTTTTTCCCTTTTTCCGTTTTATTGTTCTGACTTTTCTGAGATGTCCCGTTAGCAGAATGGAGTATATTTGAAACAAGGGACTGATGACCTCGCTGTTTGGTCCCTTAAACCTCAAACAACCAACCAACCAACAACAACATACTCATATACTTTATCTATCTCTTCATCTTCAGCTTGTGATGTCGGCATGTATACCTGAACTATCGTTGTCATTGTTGCTTTGCTATCGATTCTGATAAGAACAACCCTATCACTGAACTATTCACAGTAACACAGTCCCTGCCCTACCTTCCTATTCATAACGAATCCTGCTTCCGTTATACCATTTTCTGCTACTGTTGATATTAACCGATACTCATCTGCCAGCCGCGGTGGCCGAGCGGTTCTAGGCGCTTCAGTTCGGAGCCGCGCGACTGCTACGGTCGCAGGTTGGAATCCTGCCTCGGGCATGGATGTGTGTGATGTCCTTAGGTCAGTTAGGTTTAAGTAGTTCTAAGTTCTAGGGGACTGATGACCTCAGATGTTAAGTCCCATAGTGCTCAGAGACATTTGAACCATTTCGATACTCATCTGACCAGAAATCATTGTCTTCTTTCCATTTCACTTCATTGACCCCTACTATATCTAGATTGAGATTTGGCATTTCCCTTTTCATATTTTCTAGTTTACCTACCACGTTCAGTCTTCTGACATTTGACGCCCCGACTCGCAGAACGTTATCCTTTGGCTGATAATTGGATCTTTTTCGCATGGTCACTTCCCCTTGGTAGCCCCTCCCGAAGATCCGAATGGGAGACTGTTCCGGAATCTTTTGCCAATGAAGAGATCATCATGACACTTTTTCAATTACAGTCCACATGTCCGGTGGATACACGTTACGAGTCATTAATGGAGTGGTTTCCATTGCCTTTTGCATCCCCATGCTGTTGATCATTGCCGATTCTTCCGCCTTCTTCTTTTCCCACCCCCAGGACAACAGAGTGTACTGAACCTCTGTCCGCTCCTGCGCCCTCTTGGACAAGGCTGTTGGCAGAATGAGGGTGACTTCTTACGCCAGAAGTCTTTGGCAGCCCGTTCTGATTAATAATGAAAATTTAAACAATGGCGAAATTCGAACCCGGGACCGAGGACGGTTTGATTACTAATCAAAGACGATACCCCTTTTTTTATTTTTGTTGATCTCATTTTGTTCGCTATTTTTCGTTGCATTTGTTGGGGGAGGGGGGGGGGGGGCGGACGTCCCATGACACCCATTTAAGTTCGTCGTTGATCCATTCACTCAATTTTTTATTGCAGACGGAGCTAACCCTCTGACCGATCACGCTGAACTGCCGTGCCAGCGCCCCTAAACCACAGGTGATCGTGACAACATGTTAGGCCTGGATGTATGGACTGATTCGTTTGGGAATCCGTTGTATCCTCTCCTGAGGCAAACTGGCAGACAACTTTTTAAACTGGTCCTTGATATCCTTGGATACTGACATTGAGATGGAATTGACATCTGAGCTGGTCTCACACGTATTCTATTGGGAACAGATCTGGGTATCTTGCTGGGCATGGCAATACCTCATCATCAAGCAGACAGTTTATAGAAACACATGTCATGGGTGGACGAGCATTGTCCTGTTAAAAAATGGCATCACGATACTGTGCATCAGAGGTAACCCATGAGTACACAGTGTCCGTATCAGTGCGCCGTCAGAGTTCCTTCAATCAGTATCAGCCATGACCTGAAACTATTTCCTACGGCACCGCACATGACGACGCCAAGAGTCAGATCGCAATGCCTCTCCCAAGTATTAGAAGTTGGGCTCTCCCGAACTTGCCGTCATACTCGCCGACGATGGTCATCCGGGATAGTGTAGAACACAATGAGACATCGTTCATCAGCAGTCCATGCTGCCAGGTCACGGCACCAATTCAAACGTTTGTGTTGTGTTGTGCAGTCCATGCTTGGAACTGTACCTCTCTATTCCAGCTGCTGCTACTCTCTGACGAACTCCAGGAAGACACAGGTTGTAGCAGGAAATCCATTACTTATTCTCGGATGACACGGGAAAATATAAAGATGTTACGATATGCTTGGTGCACCATAATTTTCTGCCTTGTTATGGTCACAAATGGACTATCGAAACCTTGACGACAAATATGTCTGCCCTAACACTCTCATGCAGTCCAGCACTGGGCCACTGTCACATTCAAATGCCTGACAATGTTCGATACTGCAAGATTTGACCAACCAGCCAAATGGAGACCCACAAGGAGGTCCATTTAAAACTCTGCCTCCTGCTGATAACAGGTACTCGGCATCTGTATGTCCTTATAGACTGATAAGCAAGAACCTTACGACCCTCTACCTAATAGCCGGTACGCCCGTCTTTGACACGGATACCAGCGGCGATGCGTCGTGGCATGGGAGCAGTGAAGCCTTGGTAAGTCGCTGGAGGGAGCTGACACCACGTCTGCACCCACAAGTCACCTAATTTCCATAAATTCCGGGGAGTGGGGCGATGAGCTATGATGCCACATCCAGTCACATCCCAGATGTGTTCAGTCAGCTGCAGATGGCGAGTTGGGGGCCAGCACATCAATTAGAATTCGCCATTGTGTTCCTCGAATCGTTGCATCACACTCCTGGCCTTGTGACATGGTGCATTATCTTGCTGAAAAATGCCACTACCGTCGGGAAACATGATCATCATGAAATGGTGTATGTGGTCTGCAACCAGTGTAAGATATTCTTGGCCGTCATGGTCCCTTGCACGAGCCCCACTGGACCTATGGATGTCCACGTGAATGTTCCCCAGAGCATTATGGAGCCGCCGCCAGCTTATCTCCGTCCTGCAAAACGGGTGTCAAGGAGTTATTCTCCTGGAAGATGGCGGATTGGCGCCCACACGTCGGCATGATGAAGAAGGTATCGAAATTCATGAGACCATGCACACGTCTACTACTTTGCCAATGTCCGGTGTCGATGTTCGTGTGCCCATTTCAGTCGTAGTTGACGATGTTGTGGCGTTAAAATTGGCACATGCATGGGTTGTCGGCTGCGGAGGCCCATCGTTAAGAGTGGTCGATGCACTGTGTGTTCAGACACACTTGTACTGTGCCCAGCATTAATGTCGGATGTCAGTTCCGCCACAGTTAGGCGTCTGTCAAGTTTCACCAGTCTGCGCACCCTACGACGACCGACGTCTGTAATGAGGGGTGGCCGCCCAATCCAACGACGTCTCGATGTGGTTTCACCTTGGCTTAGCCACGTGTTGAAGACTCTGACCACAGCACTTCTCGAGCACCCGACATGTCGTGTAGTTTCCGAAATGCTCGTGCCGAGCCTCCGGGCCATCACTATCTCCCGTCGGTGAAGATCGCGCGCCTTTCCCATTCTACACACGGACAGCAACCTCACCGGTACTACATGTACCATGGGTGTACCTGACCAGCAGTCATTCCTCGCCAGGTGCTACTGACTAAATGGGTTTGCATCGATAGTTGGTGGGTGGTGATAGTTTTCTGGCTGATCAGTGTATACCCTGTCAGGCCTAGCAACAACACTGAAAAACATACAACACCAAAGCACTCGGGTAACTGTTCTCAAGGTCACAGAGAATTGCAACTCTATTACCTACTCTGTGTATACTTGAACAAAGTTACACTGAAAACCGTCTTCTGGTTGCTTCACCGATTTTTATGGCAGACAGCAGATGTTGCACTCCAGAAAAATATGAAAATTTTGCCGAGCTGTGTCTGTGTTATGAGCCATTTTTATGTAGGTGTAAATGAAAATATTTCTTAAAATAACGGCGCCTCTGCTGAGTGATAGGTCTGAACAAAGTGAACTGGGACAGATGCTTAGGGAATGTGGACTAACGGGGGGATGCCAAGAATGGAAAACCATAAGTCGTCGTGGGAAAAGGGTATCCTAAGGATTCTGATGATAAAATCAGAGATAGGAGATAAGGGTTTAACGACGAGGGAGAGGCACAGGCTAGGAGGAGGAGTAGAATGGGGAAGAAATTCTTTCCAAAATTTGCCTTAAGTTACTAAGGGAAACCATGAGAAACGTAAATCTGGATGGATGGACGAAATCTTAGCCAAATACGACTAAATTGCTTGAACGTTCTGACACATGGCTTGGTGTACTGATTATCGTCAGTTACCCAGTTGAAGAGGAATTCACCTCAGTCTTATTACAGCTGGAAGCCGATTATGTCAAACTTGTGAAACAGGCGTATACCTGGATCAACAGCTTTTCCCTCCTCTGCGAGTCAAGAATTGCTACAGGATGCAACACTGATTCTTCCATGTGAATTGTGGAAGAGGGGAGGGCGTGAATCAGCCATTTAACGCAGGAAAATTTGGTTTACTCCTGCCAAAGAACTTGATGTGCTACAGTGGGCGAAGATTTCCTAACAAATGTGGATGTACAGACCTAAGCGACTAATGAAAATTTGTTCCAAGGTCAGGATTCGAACCTGGTCTCCTGCTCACTGGGCAGATGTGCTAATCACTACGCCACCATGGCACAGCAGCTTTGAACAACTGCACAGATAACCCTAGGACGCCTCCATCCTCAATCCAAATTCCCATTTGAGGAGTTCAGGATAGTCCGTGAGGTTGTGCAAAGCTGTTGGGCCATGGTGGCGTAGTGATTAGCACATCTGCCCAGTGAACAGGAGACCAGGTTCGAATCCTGACCTTGGTACAAATTTTAATTACTTACTTCAGGTTGCATATATACATGATATATGTCTGAGATTTGGGAAGACCTCTGAAACCATATAGTTTCATTTGGTTCAAGTACCACCGCCTGGGTTTCAGGAAAGACCTCCCATTTCGTTCCAAGCTATAGTGCTACTCCAGTATACTTCGAGAGCATCTGCAATGCTATTAGAGTTTAGGGGGATTACCAAGTGGATTGAAGGATGAGTAGGAACTTTGGTGGAGGAGGAAGGCATGATAGGGTAATCCATGCAGTGGTGCAATACCACTTTGCCAGGGCTGCTTTGTTGTTAGCGCATCTGCCTAGTGAACAGGAGATGCAGGTTTGAATCCCAAAGTTGGTACAAATTTTGTTTCGTCACTTCAGTTTGCATATGTGCATCACAGATGTCTGAAACTTGAAAAAGTCTCTGGAAACATATGGTTTATTTTGAGATGAGGATGACTGGAAACGTTTCAGATATCCACACAAACTGATGGCGGTGTCCTATTTTCGAGGTTTACTTGACGTTACCTTTCAACAAGATAATGGACCGTGCTGTATTCACTAATCTCGATACAGAGACAATTCGACTTTTGCCCCAGCACGTTCTCGAGATCTCTCAGTCACTAAGATTTCGAGACACTGACACGCAACTATTCACTAACAACTACAGTACGATTCATGAACTATGGCATTTGAAGCAGCGTGTATGACGCATCTGTAACTGTCATTGACTCCATGTCAAGCCGACTTAGCGCCATTGTTGCTGCCAGAGATGGCAGCTCTGCTTATTAAATTTCGCACCATGTACACTCCCAAATACCGACAATTTCATCACGCATTCCTCCTATTATATTTTTTTAGGCTTCATAAATAAAATTTCATTCTTATTCTTCCTGGTGTTATAATTTTAAAGGCCAGTAGTGTATGTAACACAACAGTCATGTCCAGACCACAAATATTTTATACCGAGTCACCTCTCTTTACGCGTTCAGCCACTGGTAATCTCAACGGACTATACAAAAAGAAGAACAGAATATCAGAAAACAGTTGCACATGTACTATGTTAATCTTTGGGGTGCTGAACATCTCAAAACACCCACTGCAAAAGAGCGGGGAGTGCTCTGATTCTCGGAGAAACAAACTTGATTGACAGCTCTGGGGAAAGAATATTACGTGGGACGTTCAGTAAGTAATGCAACACATTTTTTTCTGAAAGCAGGTTGGTTTCATTTATAATTCCAATGCACCATATTATTCCCCACTCTTTTGGCTACAAAATCCTATCTCTGTTCAGTACGACGGCTTAACGCCACCATACTGTGATGGCTTACGACCCGTCGAATGGTCGACGTCGGAGGCAATGTCTTGCTGCACCAATTAACCACACTATCATCCATGTACTGCTTCCTATGGAGTGGATCCTCCATTGGGCCAAACACATGAAAGTTGGAATGGATGAGATTTGGGCTGTTGAGAGAACGAGGAAGAACAGTCCAATGAAGTTTTGCAGAGTTGTATGAAGCCTTGCGTTGTCATGAAGAATGAGAAGTTTGTTTGCATTTTTGTAGCACCAACATGCTGAAGTTCCTTTAATTTCCTGAGAGTAGCACAATACACTTCAGAGTTGATCATTGCATCATGAGCGAGAACATCAAACATAATAATCCGTTCAGAGACTTAACAGTGAGTGCCTCGAACGGGACGCCGAGCGAGAAGCGGTTGCCGAATAACAGCCGTGCACGGGACACGCACGGTTGCTCGATTCACAGCCTGTCATTCGCGAGTGCGGCTTCCGACACTCGTGAAGTACGTATCTTGTTCCGGTCAGTTTTGCAGCGAGAAGTTTGACTGCGATCCTTCAATCACCTCGAACGAGAGTGTCCGCACGTTCCAACATTGCATGGGTCACAGCTGTGTGCGGCCGACCGGTACGCGGGAGACTGGACACGTTTGCGCGACCTCGTTGCAATGATGACAGACGCTTCGCCCAATGACACACCGTGCTTTTGTTCAATGCCAGTCCCCGCAGACATTCTGCAGGCGCCTATGAACATTGGAATGCTCTGGTTTTTCACCGAAAGCAACAGTTCCCTGCGTGGAACGGACCTCCATTGTAGAGGCCATTTTGAAGTCTACGTACAGCACTGCTACCTACCGGTACTTCATGAAACTACAGGGCTGAAGTGGGAACATTCCACGATGTCTCACAACAAAACCTGCGTTTCTTCAATAGAAATTGGGCGAGAAAAAATGTGTTGCATTACTTATTGAACGCCTCTCGTAAACCCCTGGTAATTTATTCATGCTGTCGTACGCTCTCTTGAAGATGGCCGGTGGCTGAAATGCCAAGGGAGAAGCGATTCGTACCTGTTTTCTGAAACAGCTGCAAATGATTGAGTTTTTACCTGGACAGTTGCGTGATATAATTGCTCTAATTCTCATGTTCACCGGACAAAGCTGTACCCGCACAACAAAAGGCATGCCACATTATGGTAACTCTTCTGCAATAATCCTGCAAAGTGCCAAAATTAGATTAGGTTAGATTAATTATTCATTCCATAGACCCACAAAAGAGGGGATCCTCCTGGGTGTGGAACATGTCAGTTAAACACATTACAAAAATGTAAGTAGAAAAACTTGAGTTTCATTAATTTTAAAGAAACTCAGTCAATAAACAGTAAAATTATGTACATGAATTAAAATTAAACTTCTAATATTTACAGGTTTAATATTTACATCTGCTTTCATTAAATCCATCATTCACACAGTAGCTAGTTACTTGGCTGTTACAACCAAGTATTGTCAAAAATTAAATTATAATAAATTTTCATTAAAATGGTTACTGCACTTGTTGAGAAATTCATGGATGGAATAGGAGTTGGCCATCAACAATTCTTTTAAATTATGTTTAAATTGTGCCTTGTCTGAAACTAAACTCTTAATGGTTGCTGGTAACTTATTGAAAATATGCGTTGCTGCATACTGGACTCGTTTCTGGGCAAGAGTAAGTGATTTTAAATCTTTATGTACTTATTCCTAGTATTGATATCGTGTATTAAGCAGTAAGCTGGAGAAAGAGATGCATTATTTATAACAAACTTCATTAAGGAAAATATATACTGAGAAGCTGTGGTTAGTATGCCCAATTATTTGAATAGGTTTCGACATGATGTTCTTGGTTTTACACTGCACATTACTCTTATTGTACGTCTCTGTACTCTAAAATTTTTTTCTCGGTTTGTGGAGTTACCCTAAAATATGATATCATATGACAGAATGGAGTGAAAATAAGCAAAATATGTCTGACATCATTCGCATTGCAAACACAGACTTGTTCAGGCGTTTTAGCAGTTTGTTAGTATGTTGCTCCCTACTGAATTTATTATCAAGTTGTAATCCCAAGAATTCTACATTCTCAACTTCTCCTATCTCCATGTCATCATATTTTATACACACACTAGAAGGAAATCTCTTGGAAGTTCTGAACTGCATATAGTGGGTCTTTTCAAAGTTTAATGACAGTGAATTGGCTATGAACCATTTACTAATGTCAGTAAAAATTTGATTAGCTATCCTTTCTAAATTTATATTTGATTTACTATTTAATGCAATGTTTGTATCATCTGCAAATGAGACAAACTTGGCGTCTGGTAACATAACAGATGACAGGTCATTAATATACACAAGTAGTCGACCTAGTATGGAACCTTGGGGAACACCACATGTAATTTCTTCCCAGTCAGATGATGTCTGATTGCCTACTGCTGAAGTGTTACATAATGACACCCTTTGTTTTCTATTAGTAAGATATGACTGAAACCGCTTTTCAGCACTACCAGTGATGCCATAATATTTTAATTTACTTAAAAGAATGCTGTGATTCACACAGTCAAAAGCCTTTGACAGGTCACAGATTATGCCAGTTGCCTCTGATTTGTTGTCTATTTAATTAAGGACATTTTCACTGTAAGTGTAATTAGCCTTCTCAATATCAGAACCCTTAAGAAACCCAAATTGTTATTTTGACAGTATGTTATTTTCACTAAGGTGCCTGAGTAGACGCTTGAACATAAACTTTTCAAAGATTTTTGAAAAATCTGGCAAAAGTGAGATCGGTCGGTAATTTGACGGCGTTTCTTTGTCCCCTTTCTTGTGGAGAGGTATAACTTCAGCATATTTAAGCCAGTCTGGGAATATTCCTGTGATAAGTGATTGATTACACAAATAACTTAAGACGTGACTAAGCTCACATGAACACTCTTTTATTAACTTTCTTGATATGTTATCATAACCACTAGAATGCTTTGATTTCAAAGACTTTATGATGGATTCTATTTCTTTGGGTGAAGTAAGTGTCGATTCCATTTTACTTAGATTGCTTGTGTGCACTGGTCTCAGATATTCCATTGCATTATTTACTGAACCTGACAACCCCATGCTATCAGTAACAGAGACAAAATACTTGTTTAAATGGTTTGCAACACATGTGTTTGTTACCAGGGTTACATTTATTTTTATAGCTATTTGTTCCTCCTCATTTCTGGTCCTACCTGTCTCTGACTTAACTATATCTCATATTGTTTTTATTTAGACAGGAGTCCTATTGAAGATACTTAATTCCACACACGACAACATGCCAAACGTCAGGGTCGGAACGCAAGTAATATGATCGATCTGTGCAAGTTGTAGTGGTAGGAGCAGTTGGGTACTGAAGTCTGCTTGTATTCAGAACCTTGTACATTTCATACCACAACAAATCAGATGTCAGCAAGCTGGATGTGACGGTGGTAACTAATTAATTTTATTTTTCTCATGAGTGCCAATAAACACCTATTACATTCAGTACATAACCGGGATAGTTCTGCAGAACCGAAGAGACCAATGACGATTCTCTGGATTCATAATCGGAGAACAGAAGATCGAAACGCCACTCTCGTTTTGATTTCAGGCCGTCACTTCATACGACTTTGGATCTCACGCAGCGTCACTTAAGATTACACCTACGATTCTTCAAAAATGGTTCAAATGGCTCTGAGCACTATGAGACTTAACTGCTGAGGTCATCAGTCCCCTAGAACTTAGAACTACTTAAACCTAACTAACCTAAGGACATCACACACATCCATGCCCGAGGCAGGATTCGAACCTGCGACCGTAGCGGTCGCGCGGTTCCAGACTGTAGGGCCAGAACCGCTCGGCCACTCTGGCCGGCTTCTATTCTTCCTACACCCGAACAAACTGCTTCCAGTCGAGAGTAATTACAGTATTCTTGCGCCTAGATGAATTTAAAAAACACGGTTTCAGTTTTCAGTTGGTTTCCGAAGCAAACAGTGTTTTGTGGAACTACATCTAAAGTTCTTTCAAACTTATCGGGAGGCTGTAGATGAAAAGTGAAACCCTGCGGGTTTACAGGCACAGACGTGTACGTATCAACAAATCCCGCTGCTGTACTTTTGGTGGGTTATGGAATTACTAGGCGCGGCGAAGTGCTATGGTATGCTTGCAGTATTGACTAGTTCCCACGCGCCGGCGCACATTAGGCTAGTAAACGGTCACTGCCGTTGCACTGACGGCTGATAGCTACTCGGCTACGACCCGGGGAATATGAGTTCCCCTTAAATAACAACTCATTAACCTAAATGAAGCTTTCAGTTACTTAGGCTTAATTATCTGTGCAATACGGTTTCGCTAGTGAACACTTGTACACCGGGATTCAAGTCAGGCCCGCAGCGCTTTCTTACTAGAACTAATAACCGTATTGATCCAATGTCGACGTTTTTGCCTTCCTGTGACTCACAAAATAGGCTTCCACAAGCCTGACATTTTTCAGCCTCTCCCCGCACAGAAGCTACACAAGAATCTTTACAAATATAGCATGTCACAGGGATATGACAGAAATTAAAAAATTAAATGTACGTCAACTTCGGGTTAGGCAGCGGCTAGGAGCAACGAAGCCATCACCAACTAATATCCTTCTCGTTAAATAGTTTCTACTTCCAAGATGCGTAGTAATTAGCTGACCCGTCATTGGCCAGAATGAAATTTTCACCCTGCAGTGGAGTGTGCGCTGATATGAAACTTCCTGGCAGATTAAAACTGGGTGCCGGGCCGAGACTCGAACTCGGGACCTTTGCCTTTCGAGGGCAAGTGCTCTACCAACTTAGCTACGCAAGCACAACTCACGCCCCGTCCTCACAGCTTTAATTTCGCCAGTACCTCGTCTCCTACCTTCCCGTCCTCACAGCTTTAATTCCGCCAGTACCTCCTCTCCTACCTTCCAAACGAGGTAGGAGAGGAGGTACTGGCGGAATTAAAGCTGTGAGGACGGGGCGTGAGTCGTGCTTGCCTAGCTCAGTTGGTAGAGCACTTGCCCGCGAAAGGCAAAGGTCTCGAGTTGGAGTCTCCGCCCGGCACACAGTTTTAATCTGCCAGGAAGTTTCTTGTCACGTCGTTGTTAAAGCTAAACGACAGGCAGATAGAGGCTATCCAGGAGAAGATGAACGAACACCATTGCGAGTAAAAGGTTTCAGGTGTCCAAATGATACCTGCGTTCAATAATGACACAACTTTCTGACAACCTGAACTTTCAATAATGACACAACTTTCTGGCAACCTGAACTTTCTAATCTACCAGACAGGTTCCGTAAAGAGTTTACAGTTAACAGTGCTGTAACAAATTACCTGGACATCAAATGGCCACATTTTTTTGCCTATATATACTGACGGATCTAAAAGAAATGAGGGAGATGGTTGCGCATATTATTGCCCTAGGTTGCAGATGATGTAGACAACATTCCATTAGAACTACTGACGGCCTTGGGAGAGCCAGTCCTGACAAAACTCTACCATCTGGTGAGCAAGATGTACGAAGCAGGCGAAATACCCACAGACTTCAAGAAGAATATAATAATTCCAATCCCAAAGAAAGCAGATGTTGACAGATTTGAAAATTACTGAACTATCAGTTTAATAAGTCACAGATGCAAAATACTAACGCGAATTCTTTACAAACAAATGCAAAAACTGATAGAAGCCGACCTCGGGGAAGATCAGTTTGGATTCCGTAGAAATGTTGGAACACGTGAGGCAATACTGACCCTACGACTTATCTTAGAAGAAAGATTAAGGAAAGGCAAACCTATGTTTCTAGCATTTGTAGACTTAGAGAAAGCTTTTGACAATGTTGACTGGAATACTCTCTTTCAAATTCTAAAGGTGGCCGGGGTAAAATACAGGGAGCGAAAGGCTATTTACAATTTGTACAGAAACCAGATGGCAGTTATAAGAGTCGAGGGGTATGAAAGGGAAGCAGTGGTTGGGAAGGGAGTGAGACAGGGTTGTAGCCTCTCCCCGATGTTATTCAATCTGTATATTGAGCAAGCAGTAAAGGAAACAAAAGAAAAATTCGGAGTAGGTATTCAAATCCAGGGAGAAGAAATAAAAACTTTGAGGTTCACCGATGACATTGTAATTCTGTCAGAGACAGCAAAGGACTTGGAAGAGCAGTTGAACGGAATGGACAGTGTCTTGAAAGGAGGGTATAAGATGAACATCAACAAAAGCAAAACGAGGATAATGGAATGTATTCGAATTAAGTCGGGTGATGCTGAGGGAATTAGATTAGGGAATGAGACTCTTAAAGTAGTAAATGAGTTTTGCTATTTGGGGAGCAAAATAACTGATGATGGTCGAAGTAGAGAGGATATAAAATGTAGACTGGCAATGGCAAGGAAAGCGTTTCTGAAGAAGAGAAAATTGTTAACATCCAGTATAGATTTAAGTGTCAGGAAGTCATTTCTGTAAGTATTTGTATGGAGTGTAGCCATGTATGGAAGTGAAACATGGACGATAAATAGTTTGGACAAGAGGAGAATAGAAGCTTTCGAAATGTGGTGCTGCAGAAAAATGTTGAAGATCACGTAACTAATGAGGAGGTATTGAATAGGATTGGGGAGAAGAGGAGCTTGTGGCACACCTTGACAAGAAGAAGGGACCGGTTGGTAGGACATGTTCTAAGGCATCAAGGGATCACAAATTTAGCATTGGAGGGCAGCGTGGAGGGTAAAAATCGTAGAGGGAGACCAAGAGATGAATACACTAAGCAGATTCAGAAGGATGTAGGTTGCAGTAGGTACTGGGAGATGAAGAAGCTTGCACAGGATAGAGTAGCATGGAGAGCTGCATCAAACCAGTCTCAGGACTGAAGACCACAACAACAACAGGTTGCAGATAGCTAAAAAGTTCTTATTACCATCGTTAAGTAGTATTTGCATGATAAGAGTAATAACAATTACAGAAGCAGTTAAGTTTGGAATTGAAAAAGGGAACAAAATACTAGTTCTGTGGACTGTGGATCAATTAAAACAATTAAATTGGGAAGGTGATAACAGCTATATTTAAGGTGTGGTACAACTAAGAAGATTAATCCGTTCATCTAATGTGAGTACAAGGAGACCCAGATTTTTGGCGCAGTGAAGTAGTGGATGGTCTTGTTAAAGAAAGTATCAAACAAGGGATGCCACTATTTACACAGCTTCCATATTGCGACTTTTTGCACATATCGGCCGGCCGTTGTGGCCGTGCGGTTCTAGGCGCTTCAGTCTGGAACCGCGTGGCCGCTACGGTCGCAGGTTAGAATCGTGCCTCGGGCATGGATGTGTGTGGTGTCCTTAGGTTAGTTAGATTTAAGTAGTTCTAAGTCCTAGGGGACTGATGACCTCAGAAGTCCCACAGTGCTTAGAGCCATTTGAACCATTTTTTGCACATATCAGAAGAAGAGGCTTACGATCAATGGGAAACTCAGTGGCAAATATCGCAGCAGAAAAAGCACTTTTCGTTCGCTTGAGCTCAGCGTCCTATACCAACAGAATCTCCCAAGAAAATATGTGAAATCTTTTGTTAGAATAAGGCTGGAACACACATGTTAACCTGGCAATCTGTACCGTACTGGAGTGGCAGTCAAAAAACATGGTTCAAATGGCTCTGAGCACTATGGGACTCAACTGTTGAGGTCATAAGTCCCCTAGAACTTAGAACTACTTAAACCTAACTAACCTAAGGACAACACACACATCCATGCCCGAGGCAGGATTCGAACCTGCGACCGCAGCGGTCGCGCGGTTCCAGACTGTAGCGCCAGAACCGCTCGGCCACCAGAGGCCGGCGGAGTGGCAATCTCTACCACCCGTAGTGAACATCCAAAAGATTAGGGAGATCCCGATCATATCATATTAGGATGCTCCAAACATATTGAACATCAGTCTGTGGGAAAATCTCGTAAAAATGAGGTTTCACGTGCCAATTAATATTAAAACATCAACAAGTGAGAAGAGCTTCAAAATTAACAGTTTAATAGTTCGTTACTGCAAAAAGCGGATATATGGCATATCAAAGAGTGAATTATTAATTTTATGTATGTAGAAAATAGCTGTGTCTTTAAAATTTGATTGTAGTCACTAACGCAAGCAACTGTAATGACTACTGTTTTCCGCAAAAATCCAGAAAATTTAACTAAAGAGAAAAGTGCACTATGTGATCAAAAGTATCCGGACACCTGGTTGAAAATGACTTACAATTTCGTGGCACCTTCCAGCGGTAATGCATGAATTCAGTATTGTGTTGGCCTACCCTTAGCCTTGTGGCCAGCTTCCACTCTCGCAGGCATGTCCAATCAGGTGCTGGAAGGTTTCTTGTGAAATGGCAGCCCATTCTTCACGGAGTGCTGCACTGAGAAGAGGTATCGATGTCGGTCGGTGAGGCCAAGCACAAAGTCGGCGTTCCAAAACGTCCCAAAGGTGTTCTATAGCATTCAGGTGAGGACTCTGTGCAGGCGTCCATTACAGGGATGTTATTGTCGTGTAACCACTGCGCCACAGGCCGTGAATTATGAACAGGTGCTCGATCGTGTTGAAAGCTGCAATCACCATCAGTGAATTGCTCTTCAACAGTGGGAAGCAAGAAGATGCTCAAAACATCAGTTTGGGCCTGTGCTGTGATAGTGCCACGCGAAACAACGCGTAGTGCAAGCTCCCTCCATGAAAAACACGACCACACCATAACACCACCGACTCCGAATTTTACTGTTGGCACTACACACACTGCCATCGGATAGCTACATTGTGTGCCGTGATTCGTCACTCCACACAACGTTTTTCCACTGTTCAATCGTCCAATGTTGGCTAGTACACATTACGACCCTCTTCAACTGTTGGCGGTCTCTGTCAGTCTCCAGACGAGGTCGGCCTGTACGCTTTTGTGCTGTACGTGTCCTTTCACGATTCCACTTCACTATCACATCGCAAACAGTGGAGCTAGGCGTGTTTAGTAGTGTGGAAATCTCGCGTACAGACGTAAGACACAGGTGGCACCCAATCACCTGACCACGTTCGAAGTCCGTGAGTTCCGCGGAGAGCCCCATTCTACTCTCTCACGATGTCTAATGACTACTGAGGTCGCTGATATGGAGTACCTGGCAGTAGGCGGCAGCACGATGCACATAATATGAAAAACCTATTTTTTGGGGGGGTGTCCGGATACTTTTGATCACATAGTGTCGATCTCAGTCTTTCCGCCATTAAACTAGCATGCTGAACGCGACGTAGTCCACGGTGGGTTATGAATGAAGCAGTGCGAAGCGTATCACAGAGAAGCATCTGTTAACTGTGTTTCCACACGCGCTGGCTAGAATGCCATACATGTACGCTAATGAAGTGTATGCAGATAAGGTGTATGTTTACGGCTTCTGCGATGGTATCACTCCGGCAGCTATCGAAGAATACCGTCGACGCTTCGCGATATGTCATGTTCCTGATCGTGGCGTGTTTACCAGAGTTTAGAGCACACTGCTTTAAACGTGTATTCCTACAAGTTCCCATCTTTCTTCTGAACGAGTAGGTCAACAGTCCGTCCAGGAACAGCAACACGTTGTTGAAATAGAGCAGTGTAGTCCTACCACCAGCACACGGCCACTTTCTGCACGAATCGATGCCCCACGGACATGTCTATGGCGAACATTACATGCGGAAAAGTATCCATTTCACCTACAGCGTGTCCACAATTTTCCTGTTGGCGATTTGAATTTTGTCGCTGTTTAAATGACAATCGTCATATCCTTCCATCAATGTGTCAGTTAGACCGTCAGCGAGAGCGCACCGCTAGTTCCTGCTACTAATAAGGCGAGTACACCGTTCGCTTCTTACATACACTCCTGGAAATGGAAAAAAGAACACATTGACACCGGTGTGTCAGACCCACCATACTTGCTCCGGACACTGCGAGAGGGCTGTACAAGCAATGATCACACGCACGGCACAGCGGACACACCAGGAACCGCGGTGTTGGCCGTCGAATGGCGCTAGCTGCGCAGCATTTGTGCTCGCCGCCGTCAGTGTCAGCCAGTTTGCCGTGGCATACGGAGCTCCATCGCAGTCTTTAACACTGGTAGCATGCCGCGACAGCGTGGACGTGAACCGTATGTGCAGTTGACGGACTTTGACCGAGGGCGTATAGTGGGCATGCGGGAGGCCGGGTGGACGTACCGCCGAATTGCTCAACACGTGGGGCGTGAGGTCTCCACAGTACATCGATGTTGTCGCCAGTGGTCGGCGGAAGGTGCACGTGCCCGTCGACCTGGGACCGGACCGCAGCGACGCACGGATGCACGCCAAGACCGTAGGATCCTACGCAGTGCCGTAGGGGACCGCACCGCCACTTCCCAGCAAATTAGGGACACTGTTGTTCCTGGGGTATCGGCGAGGACCATTCGCAACCGTCTCCATGAAGCTGGGCTACGGTCCCGCACACCGTTAGGCCGTCTTCCGCTCACGCCCCAACATCGTGCAGCCCGCCTCCAGTGGTGTCACGACAGGCGTGAATGGAGGGACGAATGGAGACGTGTCGTCTTCAGCGATGAGAGTCGCTTCTGCCTTGGTGCCAATGATGGTCGTATGCGTGTTTGGCGCCATGCAGGTGAGCGCCACAATCAGGACTGCATACGACCGAGGCACACAGGACCAACACCCGGCATCATGGTGTGGGGAGCGATCTCCTACACTGGCCGTACACCACTGGTGATCGTCGAGGGGACAATGAATAGTGCACGGTACATCCAAACCGTCATCGAACCCATCGTTCTACCATTCCTAGACCGGCAAGGGAACTTGCTGTTCCAACAGGACAATGCACGTCCGCATGTATCCCGTGCCACCCAACGTGCTCTAGAAGGTGTAAGTCAACTACCCTGGCCAGCAAGATCTCCGGATCTGTTCCCCATTGAGCATGTTTGGGACTGGATGAAGCGTCGTCTCACGCGGTCTGCACGTCCAGCACGAACGCTGGTCCAACTGAGGCGCCAGGTGGAAATGGCATGGCAAGCCGTTCCACAGAACTACATCCAGCATCTCTACGATCGTCTCCATGGGAGAACAGCAGCCTGCATTGCTGCGAAAGGTGGATACACACTGTACTAGTGCAGACATTGTGCATGCTCTGTTGCCTGTGCCTATGTGCCTGTGGTTCTGTCAGTGTGATCATGTGATGTATCTGACCCCAGGAATGTGTCAATAAAGTTTCCCCTTCCTGGGACAATGAATTCACGGTGTTCTTATTTCAATTTCCAGGAGTGTATTTTTACGAGCTTCAAACAGGAGCGACTGCAGTAATGGATAGGAAGTGTGATTGTTGCGTACAGACGCGAGCAGAGCTGGCGACCCTTCGTTCACAGCTTCAGGCTGCGTTGGCTTCCGTCACACAGCTTGTGGCGGCTGCCAGGGGGGGGGGGGGGGGTCACTGTTGGGGATCGGACGCGGGGATGCGAGGGACGTCGAGCACGTCTCACGTGTCCTCCGATCGGTCTACTGCTGTGACCTACGCGGGCACTGCCTGCATGAGGTTGACCCCTCATTTGTGGTCGAGTCTGGCAGGCAGCGAAAAATTTTCCGAGGGGCCAATCGCAGGACCTCCCCGGTTCGTTTGACGAACAGATTTCGGGGGTTATCCGAGGCTGACGATGTCTCTGAGCCGGATGCAGTCGTCCACCCTGTTCCAGAGGAAGCTTCTCGGCCCGCAAGGTCTGGACATTCACAAAGGGTGGGTTTGCTGGTAGTTATGAGCTCCAACTTTAGGCGCATATTGGGGCCCCTTAGGAACATGGCTGCCAAGGAGGGGAAGGAAGCCAGTGTGCACTACGTGTGCATTCCGGGGGGAGTCATTCCGGATGTGGAAAGGGTGCTTCCGGATGCCATGAAGAGTACAGGGTGCAGCCAACTGCAGGTGGTGGCTCATGTCGGTATCAATGACGTGTGTCGCTTTGGATCGGAGCATATTCTGTCTTTACATGGAATGGAGTGAAGAACTCACGTAATAATCATCGTCGAGGCAGAAAAATCCACACGCTACAGCGGAAACAAATCTCCAAGTTCGTTTTTCGATCAATTTTCGGTGCGCCTTGATAGGTAGCATGTTGATAAGCCCAGTCATTTTAGAAGAGTCAATGACGGGACTGAATAGCTTTCATTTTTTGAGAAAATTCCTTTATTGAACACATTGAGGACGCATGACGGCGCCCATCCACATTTTACTAGACGCGTGAGAGAACATCTCAACCGCACTTACCCTAATCGCTGGATTCGTCGTGGTAGTGCACTAACTGACCACTAAAATCGCCAGAGTTTACGTCATAAATATTTTTTTTACAGAACTGTATGAAGTCTGTGGTGTACAAACGAAAGACGAATACGAGACACACTCTGTTCGGTCTCACCGTGGACGCTTCTGCCCTAATCAGTGAGCGGGTAGAGGAACTCGGACAGGCAACACAACATGTTCTCCCTAGAGTGCACAAATGCACTGAAGTTGACGATGGGGTATTCGAACATTTTTTGTGAACTTGACAACTGTAACGTGACGTGTACCATAATGCTTTGACGTGAATGTGATAAGGACACATATTGTTAAAAAATGGTTCAAATGGCTCTAAGCACTATGGAAGTTAACATCTGAGGTCGTCAGTCCCCTAGACTTAGGACTGCTTAAACCTAACTAACCTGAGAACATCACACACATCCATGCCCGAGGCAGGATTCCAACCTGCGACCGTAGCAGCAGCGTCGTTCCAGATTGAAGCGCCTAGAACCGCTCGGCCACAGCCATATTGTTCAATTGATACTTGTAAGGCGCATACCGTAGTGGTTCAAAGGGCTCTGACAAGGGAACCTCCCCATCGCACCCCCCTCAGATTTAGTTATAAGTTGTCACAGTGGATAGGCCTTGAAAAACTGAACACAGATCATTCGAGGAAACAGGAAGAAGTTGTGTGGCATATGAAACAAATAAGCAAAATATACAAACTGAGTAGTCCATGTGCAAGATGGGTAACATCAAGTATAGTGTTAGCGCAGGAGCGCCGTGGTCCCGTGGTTAGCGTGAGCAGCTGCGGAACGAGAGGTCCTTGGTTTTCAAGTCTTTCCTCGAATGAAAAGTTTAATTTTTTATTTTCAGTTTATGTGACAAACTCTTATGTTTTCATCACTTTTTTTGGAGTGATTATCACATCCACAAGAAAACCTAAATCGGGCAAGGTAGAAGAATCTTTTTACCCATACGCCAAGTGTACAAGTTAGGTGGGTCGACAACATATTCCTGTCATGTGACGCACATGCCGCCACCAGTGTCGTATAGAATATATGAGACGTGTTTTCCTGTGGAGGAATCGGTTGACCTATGACCTTGCGATCAAATGTTTTCGGTTCCCATTGGAGAGGCACGTCCTTTCGTCTACTAATCGCACGGTTTTGCCGTGCGGTCGCAAAACACAAACACTAAACTTATTACAGTGAACAGAGACCTCAATGAACGAACGGACAGATCATAACTTTGGGAAAATAAAGAAAGTAAACTTTTCACTCGAGGGAAGACTTGAACCAAGGATCTCTCGTTCCGCAGCTGCTCACGCTAACCACGGTACCACGGCGCTCCTGAGCTCACACTATCCTTGATGTTACCCATCTTGCACATGGACTACTCAGTTTGTATATTTTGCTTATTTGTTTCATATGCCACACAACTTCTTCCTGTTTCCTCGAATGATCTGTGTTCAGTTTTTCAAGGCCTATCCACTCTGACAACTTATAACTAAATCTGAGGGGGGTGCGATGGGGAGGTTCCCTTGTGAGCGCTATGGGACTTAACATCTGAGGTCATCACCCCCCTAGAACTTAGAACTACTTAAACCTAACTAACCTAACGACATCACACACATCCATGCCCGAGGCAGGATTCTAACCTGCAACCGTAGCTGTCGCACGGTTCCGGGCTGAAGCGGCTAGAACCGCTCGGCCACACCGGTCGGCCATACCGTAATGTTTACTAACTCTTGTACATGCGTATGTGTGTAAATCTGACAATGTATTGAATAATATAAAAATAAATAACAATGTACGTTGAATGTGTAATATCTCGGAAACAATTCGGGGTAGGGCATATGTCCATTTTAAGTTTTGTGCTTCAAATTATCGTTCCTGTAATTTCCCTTAAAATGACCATTCCTCCTGCGATGCCCTGTATGTCTACTGGACACTAAATAATCGATTTGTGTCATATGTAGAAACTTCATCTGTTCTAGAAGGACTTACACCTCTTATACATCTACGTTTACATCCATACTCTCCAAACAACTGTGAAGTGCATGACACAGGTTACATTCCATTGTACAAGGGATTATGCTGTCTTCCCGTTCCTTTACCCCTGTTAAATGATGCCACAAATCTGACTTGTGGATTTCATCGATAATATACAGGAATTGGTCGAAAATAGGAAAACGCTGCGAGATATACATGCTTGAACATAAATGCAAATGTTAGCCAAGCTTGCAAATTGCAGTGATGTATCTGACCACGAAAGGCACTTGTGACATCTCCTCGATACGACGTAAATGTCAGTTGTGGTCAAGCAATTATCTGTGTGGTTGTGAGTGCGTTACGTCGGAGCTAAGTCAATTCGAGCACGGGCATCTTTTTGGTGCTCGGATGGTGGGTGCTTCTGCAATACGGGAGAGGATGTGTCTGTCGAAGACGCGTGTATCGAAGATTTACACCGCATACAGGGAAAGCAGGAAAGCGTCGTCCACTAAGTCACAACATCGACGAGAGTGTGCGCTGAGTGATCGTGACGAACGGTTCAAAATGGTTCAAATGGCTCTAAGCATCATGGGACTTAACATCTGAGGTCATCAGTCCCCCAGACTTAGAACTACTTAAACCTAACTAACCTAAGGACATCACACACATCCACATCCGAGGCAGGATTCGAACCTCCGACCGTAGCGGCCGCACGGTTCCAGACTGAAGCGCCTAGAACCGCTCGACCACACCGGCCGGCCCACCATGTTGAATAATGCTTTTCGTGCAGCCACTTGTCGTGTTACGACTCAAACTGTGCGCAATAGGCTGCATGATGCGCAGCTTCACTCCCGACGTCCATGGCGAGGTCCACCTTTGCAACCACGACACCTTGCAGTGCGGTGCAGATGGGCCCAACAACATGCCGAATGGACCGCTCTGGATTGGCATCAAATTTCTTCACCGATGAGTGTCGCATATGCCTTCAGCCAGACAATCGTCGGAGACGTGTTTGGAGGCAACCCGGTCAGGCTGAACGCCTGAGACACACTTTCCAGCGAGTGCTGCAAGGTGGAGGATCCCTGCTGTTTTGGGGTTGCATTATGTGGGGCCGACGAACGCCGCTGGCGGTCATGGAATGCCCCGTAACGGCTGTACGAGTCGTGTATGCCATCCTCCGACCGATAGTGCAACCATATCGGCAGCATATTGGCGAGGCATTTCTCTTCATGGACGACAATCCGCGCCCCCATCGTGCACATCTTGTGAACGACTTCCTTCAGGGTAACGACATCGCTCGACTAGAGTGGCCAGCATGTTCTGCAGACATGAACCCTATCGAACATGCCTTGGATCGATTGAAAAGGGCTGTTTATTGACGACGTGACCCACCAACCACTCTGAGGATCTACGCTGACTCGCCGTTGAGGAGTGGGGCAATCTGGACCAACAAGTGCCTTGATGAACTTGTGGATAGCATGCCAATGCAACAGGACATGCTACGTATTAGAGATACCGGTGTGTACAGAAATCTGGACCACCACCTCTGAATGTCTCGCTATATGGGGGTACAACACGCAATGTATGATTTTCATGAACACTAAAAATGGCGGAAATGATGTTTATGTTGATCTCCATTCCAATTTTCTGTAGAGGTTCCGGAACTCTCGGAACCGAGGCGGTTCAAAACTTTTTTTGATGTGTGTATATTGCTATTAGCATTAAAAAGTTCTCCTTTGCGTACTAAATCAGTTGAAATGTATATTAATGTGTTGGAAATCATGCTCGATTCCACCATCCTTTCTACAACCCATTGTGATATCTTAGCAAAATAAAATAAATATATTTTTTGCGAAATTTAAAACAAAGCGAGTTGATGTACGTATTATCTTAAAGCAATAATTGTTATGATTCCAAAACTGGTCTTGGATTTGCTAATTTGTAATATTTCCGAAGTTATGGAGAATTTAATGCTACGATTAATATTTTTGTAATATTAATTTAGCTGATGTCTTTTGGATCCTCAATTCATGGTTGCAAAATCTGGAGTGATGAATGCAATCTTGTTTCAACATTCTAAGTATGGATTTCTTACAGAAATCTTAAAACAATTTTTCCAAAGGATTGTATGATGTTTATGGAATCAAAAAGCAATCAGCAATGTCGTGTTGTTGTTATAAATAGGTCTTACGTATAAAAAAATGGAATTTGTGTGATAACAGTTTAAATTAGGATCTCATGTCGGTGAAACAAATCAGCATTCATGGTCTTGTTCTTTGTAAATGTTCAATATCCCCTGTTACTTCTATTTGATACGGATTTCATATATTAGAACATTAGCCTAGGAAAATTCACACTAGTACTTTGTAAGAAATCTCCTTTGTAGATTGACCACATTTTCCCAGTACCCTGCCACGTCTGCCATCTGATTTACCTATAACTGAGCATACGTTCCTTCTCATATCCACTCTGACAGTTTACACCCATGTAACTTTTGTAACACATCAACGTGTATCCATCTCGTTCTTATACCACTCGTAATGCCATTATTTTGTTTTATTTTTATGGTTTGTTTTCAATAATAATGCGTAGGCCATGAGCATGCGACATGTCAAATTCTTATTCCAACATTATTTCAATAAAATTCATTATTTACATTATAGTTTACCGACAGCTGACAACAATAGTACATTTAGTTCATACTAAACCATTTTAATTGAATAAATATTCATAATTGTCTATACCTAAAGACTATATGCAGGTAAAAATTCAATACTACCCTCATTAAACGTCAAGTAAATGTTTTACGAGAGGCGTTCAATAAGTAAAACCCTTTTTTTCTGAGATCAGGTTGTTTTTATTCAGGATTCCAATACACCACATTATTCCCCACTCTTTTGGCTGCAAAACCTTATTTTTCAGCACAGACTCCGTTCAGTGCAACGGTCTTACGCCACCTTACGTCGGAAGGGGCGAGATTCGGGCTGTGTGATGGATGAGGAAGAACAGTCCAATGAAGTTTTGTGAGATCCTCTTTGGTGCACAAAGTTGTGTGAGGTCTTGCGTTACCGCGCGGGCTTGCCGCGCGGTCATGGGCGCCTTGCCACGGTTCGCGCGGCTCCCCCCGTGGGAGGTTCGAGTCTTCCTTCGGGCGTGGGTGTATTTTTTGTCCTTAGCGTAAGTTAGTTTAAGTAGTACGTAAGCCTAGGAACCGATGACCTCAGCAGTTTCGTCCCATAGGAACTTACATCACCACCGCCTTGCATTGTCATGGAGAAGGAAAGTTCGTTTGTACTTTTGTGGCGACGAGCAAGGTGAAGTCGTTTCTTCTATTTCCTGAGTGTACTACAAGACACTTCAAAATTGATCATTGCACTATGAGTGAGAACATCAAACAGAATAGCCCCTTCAGAGTGCCAGACGATGTCGCTATGACTTAACTGGCTGAGGGCACTGCTTTGAACTTTTTCTTCAGAGGAGATATGGTGCGGCCCACTCCATGGATTGCCGTCTTATTCCCGGTTAGAAATGACGAACGCACGTTTCATCGCGTTTGTCAATGTTCGATAACATATTGTCACGATCAGCCTCATGACGCGCAAGCAATTCTGCACAGATGTCCTTTGTGGCTCTTTATGGTGTTCTCTTAGAGGCAAGGAATTAAGCATCTTTGAACGCCCCAACTGGTGGACGAGTGCGTCACTACTACCAACAGAGACGTCCAGATGTGCAGCGAGGTGTTTGATTGTGATCCGTAGATCACCTCGTATGAAGTTCCGACATTGCAGGAGTCACAGCTGTATGCCGTCGACGGGCACGCGGGTAATCGGACAGGTTTGGGCGGCCTTATTGCAATGACAGACGCCTCGCCCAACGACTCACCGTGCTTTTGTTCGCTTTCATGTCTCCGTAGACATTCTGCGAGCTCCTATAAATATCGACGATGCTCTTGTTTTTCGCCACAAGAAACTCAATAACAGCTCTCTGCTTGAAACGCACCTCCTATACAGACGCTATTTTGAAGGCCACGTATAGCACCGCCACCTACTGGAATTTCATGAAAGTGTAGGGGCTGAAGCGGGAATGTTCCACAATGTCCCACAACAAATATGCTTTTTTTTTTTCAACCGAAACTGTCCTACAAAAAAAATTTGTTACATTGCTTATTGAATGCCCGTCGTATTTTTTCTAAGCACTTGATATTTCAAAAGTTACTCTTATTCAAAAACTTCGTGTGCTACATGTTCCAATCTATAAGTGATGTTATTTTCAAAATTCAGTGCCATAGTTTTTAAAATCCCAAGGACATATTTTTCCACTAAAACCGCATGTTAAATTGTTAATTATTAAAATTAAAAGATTTAACATTCTCGAAAATTCTTGGTGAACATTGGGAACCCTTGTGCACATTAAAATTTCCCTCCTATAAAAAGGTTCTCATTTTCTAATTATGCAGCTTTTAGCTAAACAAATTTACTTCATTGCTTACTATACCACTATAGTTTTCATTTTCTTCTGTCTCTTAAGTTAATATATAAAATGTATTTTGCAGTGAAAACATATTGCGTAGTGGGGCGATTACACAGCTGTAGAAATAATTCAAAAGCCAAGATCGCTTAAATACTGTTTACTGGATAACCGGTTTCAACACACGAAAGGTACCATCATCGGATCTGAATGTAGATTAACATTTGTAAACTATTTGGATATAACGATACATGAGGCAGCCCAGCTGATATAAAATCATTGTCACAAAAAATAAAAAACAACTGCGCTCATGGTCATTCTTTTCCACAAGATATGTAAACAACGGTCGGCATCACACTCACCAAACAGTGTGATGCCGAACGTTGTTAGCCGAGCAGCGGTCGTGTACCAAACAGTTTTATCTTGTGGCTGCGGTTTTGCATATCTTATGCAAAAGAATGACCATGAGCGCAGTTGTTTTGTATTTTTTGTGACAATGATTTTATATCAGCTGGGCTGCCTCATGAATCGTTATATCCAAATAGTTTACAAATGTTAATCTACATTCAGATCCGATGATGGCACCTTTAGTGTGTTGAAACCGGGTATCCAGTAAACAGTATTTAAGCGATCGTGGCTTTTGAATTATTTATATAAAACGTGTATTTCACAATTTTATGATTTCTGTAATACGAGCGCCTTTAGATAGAGGTCGCGCACAAAGCCAGCCAGTCAGCACCCGTTAACTGGAATAGGAACTTCTGTGTCAGTTGGATGCGGTTGATTATTCAGTATGTAAACATCATGTAGTTTTCATCAGTGTTGGTTCCACATTCATTAGGTTACGTTCGTAATGAGTCTGTAATAAGTACCCAATATTGGCAGTTATTTTGTTGATCAATGTTACTTATGGAATGTCTGAAAGTTTTCCAACCTGGTGTACATTAATAACATGTGTTAAGATACAAACGCTCAAATGTTCTAAAAGAGCTTATTATCTAACTGAACTGTGTGTTAATAAATGTGAAGGAAAATGTAAGACAAGTTCTGCAATGTTGTATACAATATTTAATAACGTTTCACCACAATAACAAACCACAGGAAGAAGATTAAAGCAAAAATTCGATGAATCAGAGGGATGCGAAGCACGTCACTAAGTTACCCTGTAACTCGTCGATATAGCTTACATCACTAAGGCAACTAAATAATGGCCAGGGGCAACTCATCTTTCTGAAAGAAAGTTTTCATTACACGATAGCATTACACCAAAATATCATTAGCTGCTAACGCCTCTAAAATATTAGCTATTCTTAAAACTTTTTTCGGGCACGACGTTACAGGAATAATAATGTTGATAGTTACAAGACTATACGAAACAATTATCTTCACTACTCTTCATTAACGTTGACATCGACTCAAAACGGATGAGTTATCTTTGGGGAATACTTTTTATCGTTGTTTAATGAGGTAATATTCTGTAGATGTGTAAAGGGTGGTATTGAAAACTAAGTGAACATATTTCACCCAGAGAACTCATATCACATGTAGAACAATAAATTATCCTCTGTGAACAAACGATTAATCGGCATAGTGGCTGCTGCATCGCATAGACAACAGGCAAATGAATGAAGTCGTTCACTGTAGGATAAGCTCTCCTCTTAAAATTACTGTCAACTGAAATAACAACAAATTTTCATCAAATGTAAACAAATATAGTATGACAAAAAGTAGGCTTGATTGTGGTGAATAAGACAGTTTCTGCCCTGTAGCCAAATAATCATGAAAAAATCTACAACACAGCATAGCTGATCAAATTAAATACTAGCTGTTGTTAAAATAACTTGTGGTTGACAGCCTCTGCTGTCGTAACTGAAGAAGCAACTACCGTTTATCACGTACCACTTAAATAAACTCTGATGCATAGCCTATAACTGTGAAAAGAGATTAAAAATGCTTACATGTCAATTAGATGAAATTCTAGTATTCCCGAAACCCACTGACAAAAGGAACACCGAACTTTGTTTGTGCCTACTATTTTTTAGTCTCAAGTAATACTGCTATCGAATCACATTGAAAAATCACGAACTATTTTTTTAAATTCCATATCCACGAGTGCAGGGCAAACTGTTGTAGAATTTCCCTTTCTGTCTGCCAAATTCTAGCAAGCGAGAAGTGGAACAAATGGCCTCTTAATTGGGAATCGTGTTCTCTCTATGCCGAACTACTATGATTACAGTATTTTGTCTGTCATTAATTCGAAATCTGAATATCTGAGAAATGTTTTTTAATCTTTTTTCGGATCATTAGAGAGCCTCAGGCCTTTTTAGCCTAATACCAGGCGATATTAAATGGGAGTGGATGATGAGTTCTGGCATTTTTCTTACAACATGGGCCGGCCGAAGTGGCCGTGCGGTTAAAGGCGCTGCAGTCTGGAACCGCAAGACCGCTACGGTCGCAGGTTCGAATCCTGCCTCGGGCATGGATGTTTGTGATGTCCTTAGGTTAGTTAGGTTTAACTAGTTCTAAGTTCTAGGGGACTAATGACCTCAGCAGTTGAGTCCCATAGTGCTCAGAACCATTTGAACCATTTTTTTTACAACATGGGTCAACCTCTGGTCGAAACCAGAAGAATGGAACTATTGATAACTCATTTCTGGGACACTGATGAAATTCTCACAATATCTAAATACAGTTCTAAACAGCAGTTATGTTGCGAGCTAGAGCATCAAAACGTACAATGTTTAATTACGGAAGGTTGTGCTTACAGTTACTTATCGACGATAGACTTTGCCCTGGTGTTTAGACTCTGCCATCCACAGTTTATTAACAGAGTTCCAGCTCCATTCTTCTGACGTAGTACAATATTCGAGCTGTTTACTACACCATGCAGCCAATGATTTTTTTGCATTGTCTAGTTCAAATGTCTGGTGCAATATTCATCTTCGACATCTGGATGCGGGACGCAAACAGCCGCTATTAGAACACTGGTCTCAGCTTCTTTGTAACTCCGGATTAATCGTGCTTTTTTGTAACACTTGGATATTAAATGGGAGTGGATGATGAGTTCTGGCATTTTTCTTACAACATGGGCCGGCCGAAGTGGCCGTGCGGTTAAAGGCGCTGCAGTCTGGAACCGCAAGACCGCTACGGTCGCAGGTTCGAATCCTGCCTCGGGCATGGATGTTTGTGATGTCCTTAGATTAGTTAGGTTTAACTAGTTCTAAGTTCTAGGGGACTAATGACCTCAGCAGTTGAGTCCCATAGTGCTCAGAACCATTTGAACCATTTTTTTTACAACATGGGTCAACCTCTGGTCGAAACCAGAAGAATGGAACTATTGATAACTCATTTCTGGGACACTGATGAAATTCTCACAATATCTAAATACAGTTCTAAACAGCAGTTATGTTGCGAGCTAGAGCATCAAAACGTACAATGTTTAATTACGGAAGGTTGTGCTTACAGTTACTTATCGACGATAGACTTTGCCCTGGTGTTTAGACTCTGCCATCCACAGTTTATTAACAGAGTTCCAGCTCCATTCTTCTGACGTAGTACAATATTCGAGCTGTTTACTACACCATGCAGCCAATGATTTTTTTGCATTGTCTAGTTCAAATGTCTGGTGCAATATTCATCTTCGACATCTGGATGCGGGACGCAAACAGCCGCTATTACAACACTGGTCTCAGCTTCTTTGTAACTCCGGATTAATCGTGCTTTTTTGTAACACTTGGTTAATCGTGTAGTAAACTGTAGCACCAACAAGTTCAAAATTTTTACTGTCAGAGACGATTAGTCAAATATAGCAGGCCCTAGAAAGTTGCGTAACAATCAATAATCAATACGCCGACTCAGCACCACTTATTTATTAAAAACTAAAAATAAACTTTGAAATTACTGAAACGGAAATGCCACTTCCTACTAACATAACCGCTCACAGTTTTTATCTTGGTTTACAATAAAATCCAGATTATAGTAATAGGTGTGCAGCTGAAACTATAATGCACCAACAAATCCTGTACAAAGTGTCTGCTATTATGTTAATTATACTGCTTACCTGTAAATTAAATACTCATCTTAATTATACAGTGTTCTGGCAGTGCTGACGCAAATTTCCACTTTTCTGATGATTTAATGGTGCGTGTTTCGTCTTGATAAAGAACGAGCTGACACACTCACCGACTGTTCCCTGCTCTCTTGCTTGTTGCACAGAGATTAATATCACTACAGCTAACTGCTTTTGGATGTAGGTATCTGTATTTTACATTCATTTAAAGCAAATTATTACGCTGTTGTAGTGGATTACGTTAACGCAGGTGGGAAGCTAATATACTGTACGTGGTGGATTACGAGGGCTATTCGGAAAGTAAGGTCTGATAGGTCGCCACATGGAAATGATAGTGAAAATTCGATTAAGCTTTGCGCAGATGTGTTGGGTAGTGTCTCCAGTATGCATGTAGACCTCGTCACGTTGTTCTGTTCCTTTCTGAGCACACAGTGAGCATGTATAGATGGCTAGACAACAGTGTCTCTCGCGAAGTATGGGCGCCTGCTACGAGGTAGGGTCTGATTTCATGCAACCCCACACAACGTAACCGTCATGCATTTCCTTGCATGTACAATGAGGACGCCCTTGCAGCGGTTCTCGATGGGAAGTGTTTGATCACCCACCTTAAAACCCAGACTTGGCTCCCTCTGATGTTCTTCATCTCTGCTCACATGAAGACAACATTTTAGCACAGACAACGAACTGCAGACCAGCGTAGAGAAATGGCGGAAAGTACAGGCGGCTGCCTTCTATGAGGAGGGCATTGGAAAGTTAGTACAACGCTACGACAGGTGTCTAAGTCGGAGCGACGAATACTTAGAGAAGTGGCTGGAAGGTGTAGCAAACTGTTGCAAATAACACATTTTTTATTTTCACAGTGGTTTCCATTTCGAGACTGATGAGACCTTACTTTCCGAATATTGTTGTTGTTGTTGTTGTGGTCTTCAGTCCTGAGACTGGTTTGATGCAGCTCTCCATGCTACTCTATCCAGTGCAAGCTTCTTCATCTCCCAGTACCTACTGCAGCCTACATCCTTCTGAATCTGCTTAATGTATTCATCTCTTGGTCTCCCTCTACGATTTTTACCCTCCACAATGCCCTCCAATACTAAATTGGTGATCCCTCGATGTCTCAGAACATACCCTACCAACCGATCCCTTCTTCTAGTCAAGTTGTGCCACAAACTCCTCTTCTCCCCAATTCTATTCAGTACCTCATCATTAGTTATGTGATCTACCCATCTAATCTTCAGCATTCTTCTGTAGCACCACATTTCGAAAGCTATTCTCTTCTTGTCTAAACTATTTATCGTCCATGTTTCACTTCCATACATGGCCACACTCCATACAAATACTTTCAGAAACGATTTCCTGACATTTAAATCTATATTCGATGTTAACAAATTTTTCTTCTTCAGAAACAATTTCCTTGCCATTGCCAGTCTACATTTTATATCCTCTCTACTTCGACCATCGTCAGTTATTTTGCTCCCCGAATAGCAAAACTCCTTTACTACTTTAAGTGTCTCCTTTCCTAATCTAATTCCCTCAGCATCACCCGAGTTAATTCGACTACATTCCATTATCCTCGTTTTGCTTTTGTTGATGTTCATCTTATATCCTCGTTTCAAGACACTGTCCATTCCGTTCAACTGCTCTTCCAAGTCCTTTGCTGTCTCTGACAGAATTACAATGTCATCGGCGAACCTCAAAGTTTTTATTTTTTCTCCATGGATTTTAATACCTACTCCGAACTTTTGTTTCCTTTATTGCTTGCTCAATATACAGATTGAATAACATCGGGGATAGGCTACAACCCTGTCTCACTCCCTTCCCAACCACTGCTTCCCTTTCATACCCCTCGACTCTTATAACTGCCATCTGGTTTCTGTACAAATTGTAAATAGCTTTTCGCTCCCTGTATTTTACCCCTGCCACATTCAAAATTTGAATGAGAGTATTCCAATCAACATTGTCAAAAGCTTTCTCTAAGTGTACAAATGCTAGAAACGTAGGTTTGCCTTTCCTTAATCTTTCTTCTAAGATAAGTCGTATTCCAATATTTCTACGGAATCCAAACTGATCTTCCCCGAGGTCGGCTTCTATCAGTTTTTCCATTTGTCTGTAAAGAATTCGCATTAGTATTTTGCAGCTGTGACTTATTAAACTGATAGTTCGGTAATTTTCACATCTGTCAACACCTGCTTTCTTTGGGATTGGAATTATATTATATTATATTATATTACCCATATTGACAAGATACTTTGCATTAGTTACAGTTATCGCTAATTAGTAACTTAGATGTCCAGAAATGTAATTGAAGTACATTATACTTTTTATATCCAGACAATTTATTTTATACATCTGTTTTTGCGTGGAGCTTCTAAAAATTTTGTAATGTAGAACGTGGTCCGCAGTAGGCTGTATATACAAAATTTGTTTCCGTTAGGGCTGCAATTACATACCGAAGCAAAAGAAACATTAATTTGCCCGTTATATCAATAAGAACGTTAGGGTCCCTTTCCTGAGTGTTATATGAATGAAACTTCCCATTTGAATGTAAAGAAAGACTGCGCTGGTAAACTTCTGCGTTATTTGATACTGAAACAGCTGAGCGAATCTGAACGTACTGAGACAGTTTTATCCTTACTTATTCTGATCATTTCTAAACTGACACACAATATTTTAGCACAACGCAATCTGACTTTTAATAATCCCTATAAAAGAATAGCCCTGACTAACAATAACCTATCCTTCATGAGTCACCTATCTCACAAAAATCTTCGTTACTCCACCCTCCGTCGCATGGAATCCCTGATGCGCTGATGCAGCCCTGGAGAATGGCGTATTGTATCACAGCCGTCCACAATACGAGCACGAAGAGTCTCTACATTTGGTACCAGGGTTGCGTAGACAAGAGCTTTCAAATGCCCCCATAAATGAAAGACAAGAGGGTTGAGGTCAGGAGAGCGGAGAGGCCATGGAATTGATCCGCCTCTACCAATCCATCGGTCACCGAATCTGTTGTTGAGAAGCGTACGAACACTTCGACTGAAATGTGCAGGAGCTCCATCGTGCATGAACCACATGTTGTGTCGTACTTGTAAAGGCACATGTTCTAGCAGCGCAGGTAGAGTATCCCGCATGAAATCATGATAACGTGTTCCATTGAGCGTAGGTGGAAGAACGAAACTAAAGTGAGCTCTAACATGGAAATTAAGCATTTCCGAACACATGTCCACATAACATCTTTTCTTTATTTGTGTGTGAGGAATGTTTCCTGAAAGTTTGGCCGTACCTTTTTGTAATACCGTCCAGTGTGACAAATTTCCTTTTTCTGACGGCCCAACACTACGCGCTGTTCACATCCAACTGCCCAACACTACACTAACGAATAATCCAAATATGAGTCCAACCAGCCACAGACTGCACACAGCGCAGTCAGCGATTTTAATACAGAGCGCTACGTGGCGTCGACAACATAGAAACCTAAATAGCCTACTTACATATGTTACAGCAAGCTCCCGATTACCCAGCTTAATATACACAGAGACTGCAAGGATGACCGAAATTCACGGATAATACAAAATAGACGTGTTGTACCGAACACTGCTATTCATTGTATTTACAGAACATGCTAACTCTCACAGCTGAAAGACCACTGCATTACTTTATCGTTACACGTAGGAAGTAACTGGTTGAAAATTTCGCCCTTTTGCTCTTAGGGAAGGAGCTAAGTAAACGTACAGACAGGAAATTGGCTGCGAATATGTTACAAGGGTAGAGTCCCCGCATTTGCGTAATGATAGAAATGGGAAACATCGGAAAAATGTTTCATGGGTGTACAATGGTGGGACGGGGACCGCATCGTACTGCATCGGTTAAACGTAAGTCAAATGCACACGGGCGTCCCCAATAACTTATCCAAGAGGCGGCAAGCTTCTGAAATTGTCATTTTTTATACAACTGATTCTGAGAAGTTGAAAAGGTGCCGTGCCTCAAGCTGCAAGCACTAATTTTGACGTGAAGCATACAAGACTATATTATTTCAAACGACTGATAATTATTAGCTTAGTACTTTGAAGGTGCTGTGATACCTTAACAGTATGCATGTTTTAAAATAGTACGCAACACAATATTTAGGTATTACAACATGAATATGGATGTTACATTTTTTATTCGATAATTTGAAATAATACCTTCATATGTTTACATAGGCATAATTATGAGTTATGAAATATTTGTAGAAAGTATATATGAAAATTTATATATTCTAGTAATGTTGCACCGACACTAAAAATCTTAAATAAAATGCGGAATGACAGAGAAAATCCTTTTGGATTTCAACGAAAATAATCAATAAAAATTCACTTCAGTGCTCCATAAAGTGGCGAAACAGGGAATATACTTAAAAAAAACACTTATTCAACTTTGATGACATTTACAACACTTCACATGCTTACAAATCTTGTCACATTATCACGTAAATGGATGTATTGCTTTAATTCCATGCTTTCTATTTGTAATGTTGAGTGGCGCAAACGAAGCTGAAAAAAGTGTTTTGAAGCTACATTTCTTAGCTTGGTTGAACAAGGCGTAACCCAGGGTCATTAGTCGACGGGATGAATCTGGAAAATCTCTCAAAACATACGTCTAACTGGCCAGTAGAACTGACTTGTAGCAGGCCAGGACAGAACCACGGTAATCCTCGTAACTTCAGGTTGTCACATTATTGTGCAGAAGACCAAGTGAATTTCATAATTCGTAGCTTATTGACTGCAATTGGCGCTTTGTGTTGCAGGAGGAGGACGAGATTAGTGTTTAACGTCCCGTCGACAACGAGGTCATTAGAGACGGAGCGCAAGCTCGGGTGAGGGGAGGATGGGGAAGGAAATCGGCCGTGCCCTTTCAAAGGAACCATCCAGGCAATTGCCTGAAGCGATTTAGGGAAATCACGGAAAACCTAAATCAGGATGGCCGGAGACGGGATTGAACCGTCGTCCTCCCGAATGCGAGTCCAGTGAGCTAACCACTGCGCCACCTCGCTCGGGCTTTGTGTTGCACCCCATATAGTATGAAAAGGCCTCAGTCCTTGGAGAGGACGTCTTTTCGGCCATAAATTGTACGCGCAAATCAGTAGTATCTCGTGAGTCTTCGCATTCACCTAGGGTACTACATGACGCTATAGTTCATGGGTGAATAGCCTGATGTCAGTGTCCAAAATTTCGGCAAGTGAGCACGTTGTCATCACCAGATGCGCTGATGAACTGACCGCTATCCCTACACCGCCACGCCGGCACCCAATGATGGCTACGTAGTAGCTTGTCGAGATATTGTGCCCGTAAGACATTGACATCTGGACATGCATTCGTGAACTATTTAGTTAGTATTACCTTGTTTAGACTGATGTTTTTAGGTTCCAGTAGGAATTATAGATGTGTACGTTTACAGTAATAATGAATAAAAAAATAGGAGTGCGGGTAAGCTACTACAAACAGCATAGTGAACGCATTATTGTGGCCAAGATAGACACGAAGCCCACGCCCACTACAGTAGTACAAGTTTATATGCCAACTAGCTCTGCAGATGACGAAGAAATTGAAGAAATGTATGATGAAATCAAAGAAATTGTTCAGATAGTGAAGGGAGATGAAAATTTAATAGTCATGGGTGACTGGAATTCGGTAGTAGGAAAAGGGAGAGAAGGAAACGTAGTAGGTGAATATGGATTGGGGCTAAGAAATGAAAGAGGAAGCCGCTTGGTAGAATTTTGCACAGAGCACAACTTAATCATAGCTAACACTTGGCTCAAGAATCATGAAAGAAGGTTGTATACATGGAAGAACCCTGGAGATACTGATAGTTTTCAGATAGATTATATAATGGTAAGACAGAGATTTAGGAACCAGGTTTTAAATTGTAAGACATTTCCATGGGCAGATGTGGACTCTGACCACAATCTATTGGTTATGAACTGTAGATTAAAACTGAAGAAACTGCAAAAAGGTGGGAACTTAAGGAGATGGGACCTGGATAAAATGACTAAACCAGAGGTCATACAGAGTTTCAGGGAGAGCATAACGGAACAATTGACAGGAATGGGGGAAAGAAATACAGTAGAAGAAGAACGGGTAACTTTGAGGGATGAAGTAGTGAAGGCAGCAGATTATCAAGTAGGTAAAAAGACAAGGGCTAGTAGAACTCCTTGGGTAACAGAAGAAATATAGAATTTAATTGATGAAAGGAGAAAATATAAAAATGCAGTAAATGAAGCAGGCAAAAAGGAATACAAACGCCTCAAAAATGAGATTGACAGGAAGTGCAAAATGGCTAAGCAGGGATGGCTAGAGGACAAATGTAAGGTTTTAGAGGCTTATCTCACTAGGGGTACGATAGATACTGCCTACAGGAAAATTAAAGAGACCTTTGGAGAAAAGAGAACCACTTGTACGAATATCAAAAGCTCAGATGGAAACCCAGTTCTAAGCAAGGAAGCGAAGGCAGAAAGGTGGAAGGAGTATATAGAGGGTCTATACAAGGGCGATGTACTTGAGGACAATATTATGGAAATGGAAGAGGATGTAGATGAAGATGAAATGGGAGATACGATACTGCGTGAAGAGTTTGACAGAGCACTGAAAGACATGAGTCGAAACAAGGCCCCGGGAGTAGACTGCATTCCATTAGGACTACTGACAGCCTTGGGAGAGCCAGTCCCGACAAAACTCTGCCATCTGGTGAGCAAGATGTATGAGACAGGCGAAATATCCTCAGACTTCAAGAAGAATATAATAATTCCAATCCCAAAGAAAGCAGGTGTTGACAGATGTGAAAATTACCGAACAATCAGTTTAATAAGCCACAGCTGCAAAATACTAACGCGAATTCTTTACAGACGAATGGAAAAACTAGTAGAAGCCGACCTCGGGGAAGATCAGTTTGGATTCCGTAGAAATATTGGAGCACGTGAGGCAATACTGACCCTGCGACTTATCTTAGAAGAAAGATTAAGGAAAGGCAAACCTACGTGTCTAGCATTTGTAGACTTAGAGAAAGCATTTGAGAATGTTGACTGAAATACGCTCTTTCAAATTCTGAAGGTGGAAGGGGTAAAATACAGGGAGCGAAAGGCTATTTACAATTTGTACAGAAAGCAGATGGCAGTTATAAGAGTCGAGGGGTATGAAAGGGAAGCAGTGGTTGGGAAGGGAGTGAGACAGGATTGTAGCCTATCCCCGATGTTATTCAATCTTTATATTGAGCAAGCAGTGAAGGAAACAAAAGAAAAATTCGGAGTAGGTATTAAAATCCATGGAGAAGTAATAAATACTTTGAGGTTCGCCGATGACATTGTAATTCTGTCAGTGACAGCAAAGGACTTGGAAGAGCAGTTGAACGGAATGGATAGTGTTTTGAAAGGAGGATATAAGATGAAGATCAACAAAAGCGAAACGAGGATAATGGAATGTAGCCGAATTAAGTCGGGTGATACTGAGGGAATTAGATTAGGAAATGAGACACTTAAAGTAGTAAAGGAGTTTTGCTATTTGGGGAGCAAAATAACTGATGATGGTCGAAGTAGAGACGATATAAAATGTAGACTGGCAATGGCAAGGAAAGCGTTTCTGAAGAAGAGAAATTTGTTAACATCGAATATAGATTTAAGTGTCAGGAAGTCATTTCTTAAAGTATTTGTATGGAGTGTGGCCATGTATGGAAGTGACACATGGACGATAAATAGTTTGGACAAGAAGAGAATAGAAGCTTTCGAAATGTGGTGCTACAGAAAAATGTTGAAGATTAGATGGGTAGATCACATAACTAATGAGGAAGTATTGAATAGGATTGGGGAGAAGAGAAGTTCGTGGCACAACTTGACTAGAAGAAGGGATCGGTTGGTAGGACATATTCTGAGGCGTCGAGGGATCACCAATTTAGTATTGGAGGGCAGCGTGGAAGGTAAAAATCGTAGATGGAGACCAAGAGATGAATACACTAAGCAGATTCAAAAGGATGTAGGTTGCAGTAGATACTGGGAGATGAAGAAGCTTGCACAGGATAGAGTAGCATGGAGAGCTGCATCAAACCAGCCTCAGGACTGAAGACCACCACAACAACAACAACGTTTACAGTATAGCATAGATGTATTTTTCACGGAGCACTACAGTAGCTCTGCCATGTAAAACTGAATGTATTGCTGCACCCCGGTACACACTCAGGTAACAAAAGTAATGGGATACCTCCTAATATCGTGTCGAACCCGGCGTAGTGCTGCAACTCCACGTGGCATGTACTCAACGAGTCGTTGGAAGTCCCCTTCAGAAATATTGAGCCGCACTGCCTCTACAGCCGGCTCGAAAATATCCCACAAGTGTTCGATGCGATTCATGTCGGACGATTTGGTTGGCAATATCATTGGCTCGAACTGCCAAGAATGTTCTTCAAACCAATCGCAGACAACTGTGGCCCAGTGACAACGTTGATTGGTAACGTGAAGTCCACGAATGCAAATGGTTTCCAAGTAGCCGAACGTAACTATCTCCAGTCCATGATCAGTTCATTTGGACCAGAGGAACCGGTCCATATCGTGTAAACACAGCCTACACCATTACAGAGCCACTACCATCTAGCACAGTGCCTTGTGGCCAACTTGGATCCATGGCTACGTGGGGTCTGAAATCGGGACTTATCTTACCAGGTTTTCCAGTCCGTCTTGGGTCCAACCGATACAGTCACACACCCGGAGAGGGGCTTCAGGTGATGTCGCACTTTAGGAAGGCACTAATGTCGCCCGTCTGCTGCTGCAGCCCATTAATACCAAATTTCGCCGCACTAACCTGACGAATACATTCGTCTACGTCGCACATTGATTTCTGCAAGTATTTCACGCAGTGTTTCTTGCGTATTAGCACTGACAGCTCTACGCAAACACAGCTGCTCTCGGTAGTTAAGTGAGGGCCATCGGCCACTGCACTATCTGTGGTGAGATGTAATGCTTGAAATTCGGTATTCTGTGCACTTGACATTGTGGTTCTCGAAATATTGAATTCTCTAACGGTTACCGAAATGTAATGTCACATACGTGTAGCTCCAACTACCACTCCGAAGTTCAAAGTCTGTTAATGTCTGTTGTGCGGCCATAATCGGTTGGAAACCTTTTCGTGTGAATCACCTGAGCATAAATGACAGCTCCGCCGACGCTCCGCCCTTTTATAGCTTGAGTACGCTGTACTACCGCCATCTGGATACGTGCATATAGCTATCTCTCTACTTTTGTCACCATAGCATAGTATCGCACGCGAACACTAAAATTTTTTTGAAGTTCTTCAGAGGTGACATGAGAAGTAAGGCGCCTGAGTCAATGACCAGCTAACCACCAGCTGGGAGGAAATGCTGAGCACATCGAAGTGAAGATGGAAGCGATTGTGGCAAGCGGGACTCGCTGTATGCCCCTGTAGTGGCACCACCGTTTAAGATAGGAAAGTTAGATTCGGTGCAATATTTCTGAGCGCAAAAGTTACAGCCGGGCGCGGGCCTGTTGACAGTAAGTTACGCTGACCAGCGGTTGCAAAGTAGGATGGAGGCCACAGGGCTGTCGAACCACTGAAAAGAGTAAATGCAGCGGTTTGCATGGCACAGGTTACAGGCAGAAGAGGCTCTCTTTCCCAACCTAGGCATTATGAGTACATGACTTGAAGTGGCACATTAGCAAAACGGAGGCGCAGAGCCACTTATAAATAGGCGCCGGTTCACTAACAAGGCTTTCAAGTGTGACAGCCATCCTGGATGGCAGGGCGTGTCACACCACCAGCTAGACGCAGCAGCAGATGCGGCACCAGCGTTCCAGTCCACAGCAGGTCGCTGGTTCGACCCTCTGAGGTCAAAGCGGGATGTGCAGCCAGCCAGCGGCGGGGCACGCCACGGCTTGCTACTGCGGGCAGTCTTGGCTCCCAACACACGCCGGAGGCATGCCGAGGCGAAGGCTTCAGATTCGGACATCGGACCGCAGGCGCTTGTTGTTGCCGCAATCCTAACCACGACGGCGAAGAAGCACACAGGGGCCGCCCTGCGAGCGGCACTGAGGCAACGGGGACGCAGACTGCTGAGTCAGCTGCTGGCGCAGCCTGACATCGCCACAGCTCCGCGGTCGTACAAGGCCGACCACTGCAGGGTATTGCACGGGTCGCTGAGGCAGCCACTCCACACCAAGCTGTTTCGCAGGCATCGAAATTGTGTCCTCAGCGCTTCCCGCGCCCTGGTTCCCGCGTTCGATTCCCGGCGGGGTCAGGGATTTTCTCTGCCTCGTGATGGCTGGGTGCTGTGTGATGTCCCTAGGTAAGTTGTAAGTTGTAAGTTCTAGGGGACTGATGACCATACATGTTAAGTCCCATAGTGCTCAGAGCCATTTTTGTGTCCTCAGCATTTGGGACCCAGTGACACAGACCGAGAGGGACGGGAGCACTGTAGCTGCAAATAATAAATCACTTGGGAAACTCTGACAGGATTTAATATGGCGCATCCTGGTAGTTTTCATCGTCATCCGACATCCCTTCTACACCCCTGTCCGCAAACGAAGCCCACATCTTGGCAGCAGACATGCTCGTGACAGAGCAGAGTGTCACAAGGAAGCCCAGTTATAAAGAAACAGTAATTCTTCAGCCACTGGCGCAGCAAAGAGAGCGTCTGGAAGACGAAGTTACGAAAATCTGAATTCACTAGGGGAGCTGACCACACGAGAAAACTAGTACACATGATATCAGTGGAACAAACAGTGCAGCAGAGCGCCAGTATCAATACCACATCTCACTCTCAGCTGCAGCTGTCCAGCGGGACAGAGGAGGCTCTTTCAGTTGATCCTCTGCGCGCCTAATCGTCTACAATCTTCTAGGGCCAGAGAGACTCTGCCACTGTAAGGTGCAGCGCCAACTTCCGAGCCACCACTGATGTGGTGCAGGGACCGCCGTCATTCTACTGGCCTACTGGAGATTTGACCAGCACATATAAGAAACTATATGTCATCTGCTTGTGACATAACGTCTGCACGTGAGCCTTCCACAACGCAACAGAACTGCTCAGAGACATGCACCTGCTGCTGCTGGCCCGACTGAGTTTCAGCGCCTTGGGAACACAGTTCCGTATTTCTGATCAATAAATGTTTCATTGTGAATATTCTTGACACTCTCGAGCACGAACAGATTCTCGTCATCGCATCCTGCTCGGCACAATCGTGACAACCGTAGGTGTTGGACCGGACCACTATGGTGTATTCAGCAAGCCATTGTAGGTCTTCTTGGTACACATCACAAGGAAAACTACTGTTGTGATTCCTTTGCGTAGTAAAGGTGGGGTTGGAGGCGGTATCCTTATAGGAATTGGGTGACGTATGATCAGCACATACTGCAGTTCTATAAGGGCTGTATGAGGAAGTGTCAGAGAACAGATTGGGGGCACTATTTCGGCACGGTTCTGTAATGGTCCGCATACATTTTGACTGCAAAAGTGTCGAAATCGCCGCCACACCTACCAGGTTTCCAATGAACAGCACGACAACTACAAAAAATTCAAGGTGTGTACTGATCGTTTAAGTTACAGTGTTTCTCGTCTGGCTCAGCAGTATTAAAACGACAATTCAGGAGTGTCGCTGATAATCATTGCTAGAAACATGCAAGTTCCGTATAAGTTGCCAGTATCTATATTCGAGGAGAGGGGAAGTGACCTTCCCGGCCCTCCTCCCCCCCCCCCCTCACCCTCCCACAACGCCACCACTTCACTTCGTTTTTTATTTATTTTTTAAAAAATCGCTGAACATTGTAGAGATAGTTCACAAAACATATGATTGACATACGAATAATCACCAACTTTCTCTGCTTAGAAAAATGAAACTTTTATTTAGGTGCGTTAGTGAATTTGATGGTTCAAATGGCTCTGAGCTTTATGGGACTTAACATCTGAGGTCATCAGACCCCTAGACTTAGAACTACTTAAACCTAACTAACCTAAGGACCATACACACATCCATGCCCGAGGCAGGATTCGAGCCTGCGACCGTATCAGAGTGAATTTGAGCTCCTGGTGTATGGATGCTGTTTCGTCACGATAAAAGTTGTACCACTGAAGTTACGTACGTATGACATATCTTCCGGTTGCGACATGTTGCGTAGTAAGTCTATTTAGCAACCGCTTTCAAACTGTGACTAAGAAACTTGGTACAGTCAGGAATAAGAAAAAAGCATTGAAATGTATGCCGTAATCAGTAGCAGAAGTACTCAACAAGCTCGATGTATTCTCAACTATTTACAGAGAAATTAGGAAAATGAACAGCCCTTTTAACAGCGAATAACGTATCAGGGAAATTTTAAGAGCATGTTGTTCTCATTTAGCTACTGTACCCAATCATATATTTAATGAATCACTCTCACTAGTTTTCTTTCCAGACAGTAGTGCAGAAAATGTTTCCTTACTAATTTTTTTGTCAAACGATTTAGAAAAGGTAATGTTTTTAAGAATATTTGAGCACATAAGCAGATATACTGCCAGAAAAAAATACACCTTGAAAGACAACGTTGATTTTCCAGAATGAGATTTTCGCTCTGCAGCGGAGTGTGCGCTGATATGAAACTTCCTGGCAGATTAAAACCGTGTACCGGGCCGAGGCTCGAACTCTGGACCTTTGCCTCTCGCGGGCAAGTGCTCTGCCATCTGAGCTACCCAAGCACGGCTCACGACCCGTCCTCACAGCTTCAATTCTGCCAGTACCTCGACTCCTACTTTCCAAACTTCACAGAAGCTCTTCTGCATACCTTGAAAAGCTCCCGAGTCCGAGTCTCGGTGCGGCACACAGTTTTGATTTGCCAAGAAGTTTCATATCAGCGCGCACTCCGCTGCAGAGTGAAAATCTCATTCGGGAAACATCCCCCAGGCTGTGGCTAAGCCATGTCTCCGCAATATCCTATCTTCCAGAAGTGCTAGTTCTGCAAGGTATGCAGAAGAGCTTCTGTGAAGTTTTTAAGGTAGGAGACGAGGTACTCGCAGAATTGAAGCTGTGAGGACGGGTCGTGAGTCGTGCTTGGGTAGCTCAGATGGTACAGCACTTGCCCGCGAAAGGTCCCGAGTTCGAGTCTCGGTCCGGCACAAAGTTTTAACCTGTCAGGAAGTTTCAACGTTGATTTTGATCCGATAATGATACCTGCCACCTACAGGATAATAGATGTACTGATAATGGCTTCAACGTCTTCCACCAACATATAGTGTAGTGGCATACGTACCAGAGCACCATCTGTGTCTACCCTTTAGTAGGGCATGCTCGCAGCCAGAAGGCTCAGTTGGTGCAAAAGTGTGAACCATGAAGCCAACCATGCTATGGAGACGCACTCGTGCTCCCTACAGCCAACTAAACGAGTTTGAAAGGGGTCAAATTGTGGCCTTCCGAATGTCGGGATGGTCTTTTCGGAGAACTGCCACACAAGCTCAACGTGCTGAGTCAGTTGTGCAACGATGATGGTATCAGCGGTCACGTGAATATTCTCACACCTGTAGACGAGGTTCCGGACGTCCACTAAGCACAGACGCCCGCTAGGACCGTCGTATTGTAACGGCAGCAGTGGCAGAGCGTGCAGCTACCGCAGCACAGGTAAGAGGGTACATGAGCCCAGACATATTAACATGAGCTGTTGCGAACCGGTTATGAGCAGTGGTACTACAGGCACGCAAACCTCTAGCCTGTCTTCCAATCACGCCACAGCATCGACGTGCACGGCTCTGTTGGTGCCATCAGAGGATCACTGGGATGATGGTATGGCGTGCCATGGTCTTCAGCGATGAAAGCAGATTCTGCCTGCAAGCGAGCGATGTTCGTGTGCGCGTCCAGAGTAGACCTGGTGATCGCTGTCTTGTATCGTGCATTCTTCCAAGACAAATTGGCTCCACCCCAAGCCTTATGCTCTCGGGTGCGACAACCTACAAGCCTCGTTCACCTTTGGTGTTTCTGGAGGGGACGCTAACCAGCGCTCGGTAACTGCAGAATGTTGTCAGCCCCGTTCTTTCGCCGTTATGGCAAGGGAAGGTGATGTGTTGTTCCAACAGGATAATGCTCGCCCACACACTGCCCGTGAAACTCAACGAGCTCTGCAAGACGTATAGCAACTTCCCTGGCCAACACCATCTCCCGACTTGTCCCTAATCGAGCACGTGTGGGATACGATGGGACGAGAAGTGACTCTTGCGACTCGTCAACCAACAACTCTTACAGAACAACGTGAACAGTTCGAACAGGCGTGGCGTAACGTATCCTATCCCAGGGCGGTATTCGCTATCTCTAAGATCGACTGAATGCTGCATTACCACCCGTGGAGGTTACACCACATACTGTATAGGTGTTTCAGCATTGGTAGAACCTGGTACCTCTGAACCGCTGGCGCTATTGATCTGTACATGTAATCACTTCATGCACTGCATATCAACTGTTGCAACAATCAATCTTGAGTGAATTTGAAGCCTCTGAAAGGGTGTACTATTTTTTCCAGTAGCGTATAAAGATATAAGGTTGTCGCAATTTGAATTTCAGAAGAACCTCTCCACCAAACATGCCATCCACCATTTCACTGAACGCATATTAAAACATGCGAATCACAAGATTTCACGTATCGGGATTTGTGTCATCTCTCTACGGCGTTTGGCGGTGCAGATCACAATATTCTTCTGAAGAAACTTAAAGGTTTTGGCGGTCGAGATATAATGAGTAAATGTTTCATTTCACAAGTACCGATAGAAAACAAAATGTCATGTGAGCGCTCATGTAGCTCTCATAACGAATCTTCTTCTAAGAGCGGAGAAATTATTACTTGCTATATACAGGGCGCCCCTCCTAAACCTCGTCAGGAGAATTTTCTGTGGTGTTTCGGCAGACATTTGCAATTTCTTTTATGCGATGTACAGCTCGAGTCAGCCCAAAAAATACGTCCAGAATGAGATTTTCACTCTGCAGCGGAGTGTGCGCTGATATGAAACTTCCTAGCAGATTAAAACTGTGTGCCGGACCGAGACTCGAACTCGGGACCTTTACCTTTCGCGGGCAAGTGCTCTTCCAACTGAGCTACCCAAGCACGACTCACGACCCGCCAGTGCCTCGTCTCCTACCCTCCAAACTTTACAGAAGCTCTCCTGCGAACCTTGCAGAACTAGCACTCCTGGAAGAAAGGATATTGTGGAGACATGGCTTAGCCACAGCCTGGGGGATGTTTCCAGAATGAGATTTTCACTCTGCAGCGGACTGTCCGCTGATATAAAACTTCCTGGCAGATTAAAACAAGAAAAAATGGTTCAAATGGCTCTGAGCACTATGGGAATTAACATCTGAGGTCATCAGTCCCCTAGAACTTAGAACTACTTAAACCTAACTAACCTAAGGACATCACACACATCCATGCCCGAGGCAGGATTCGAACCTGCGACCGTAGGGGTCGCGCGGGTCCAGACTGAAGCGCCTAGAACCGCTCGGCCACACCGGCCGGCTTAAAAGAAGAGCTTCTGTGAAGTTTGGAAGGTAGGAAACGAGGTATTGGCAGAATTGAAGCTGTGGGGATGGGTCGTGAGTCGTGCTTGGGTAGATCAGTTGGTAGAGCACTTGCCCGTGAAAGGCGAAGGTCCCGAGTTCGAGTCTTGCTCCGGCACACAGTTTTAATCTGCCAGGAAGTTTCAAAAAATACTATTCACCACGTCTTTCATGTGACGCCCAGTGTCTACAGCAAGTATCGGTTCGTTCCTGTTACAAGCAAAATGATTTTTAAAGTTCAAATGGCTCTGAGCACTATGGGACTTAACTTCTAAGGTCATCAGCCCCCTAGAACTTAGAACTACTTAAACCTAACTAACCTAAGGACATCACACACATCCATGCCCGAGGCAGGATTCGAACCTGCGACCGTAGCGGTTGCGCGGTTCCAGACTGTAGCGCCTTTAACCGCGATTTTTAAAGTCCGCTCCCGGTAGCTGAGTGGTCAGCGCGACGGAATGTCATACCTAACGGCCCGGGTTCGGTTCCCGGCTGGGTCGGAGATTTTCTCCGCTCGGGGGCTGGGTGTTGTGTTGTCCTTATCATCATCATTTCATCCCCATCGACACGCAAGTCGCCGAAGTGCCGTCAACTCGAAAGACTTGCACCAGGCGAACGGTCTACCCGACGGGAGGCCCTAGCCACACGGCATTTCCATTTCCAAAAGCCTAATTTCACGTGCCCATTCGAGAGCGCGGTCTCAAATTATCCTAGTTCTTTATCGACGTTTATGAACAAGGACAGTAAAACATGAAGAACAATGAGTACTCCAGCAACGACAGCAACGTCCTGGCCCGTTCTGACTGTTACCACTGTAGCAGCTGCACTCAGTCGCTGGTGATTCTAAGCGAAACTCCCCATCGCGTCCCCCTCATATTTAGTGGTAAGATGGCCCGTTGAATTACCCGTCAAAAACTGAACACGTATCAAGCATAAAAACAGAAAGAAGACGTTCTGTCTGTGGAAAAAAGAAGCAAAATAGGAACAGCGAGCGTTCCAAGGTAACATGTGCAACATCGAGCCACTTTTAATGACTGTGGCGTCGTGGTCATAGCGTCACAGAGTTGGATTGCGAAGGGGACGGTCCGCATTTTAACCTCCTTCATGCCAAACTTCTTTTTCCACAAAATTATGAAGTGTCCGTCGGGTCATTGAAGTATTTGTTCCCTATATTCAAATTTTTGTCTGTATCGTGTTGTAACGTCCATTTGCAACAGCCACGTGTAACGAAGGGATCTCCAGACGTACGTACCTCCTATTTGTCCCACACAAGTTCCACATGTTATGCCTCATGCGGTCCATTTGGAAGTTTTGACTCTTGAATTCCTTCCTTGTAACATTGTTCACACCCTTGTATTTGTTGTTTTTATTTCTGTGAGAGGTCTATGAGGTATCTTGCCTGCTCTCACTATTTATCACATTTATTTGAGACGGTAATATATTATTATCAAAAAAAGTGTTCAAATGTGTGTGAAATCTTATGGGACTTAACTGCTAAGGCCATCAGTCCCTAAGCTTACACACTACTTGGCCTAAATTATCCTAAGGACAAACACACACACCCATGCCCGAGGGAGGACTCGAACCTCCACCGGGGCCAGCTATTATCACATGACTTATATTCTATAATGAATGCATTGCATGACAAATGCCAAGACTACGAAAGGAGAACAGTCTCTTCAATGTCCGGTCGAATAGTTTATAAATTTGTGGGGAAAAAAAATGAACGCGAGGGAGGTTTGAACACGTATCTCCCACTTTGCAGTCCAACACAGTGATCAAATAACCATTCCACTGCGGTTCTTGAAAGTCGCTCGATGTTGCACATCTTGAGCTTGGGCCGTTCACTGTCTCTATTTTGCTTCTTTTTTCACAGTTCAGTACACCTTCTTCATCTTCTCACTTTTCATGCTTGATCCGTGTTCAGTTTCTGATGGGCTATCCACAGGACCATTTTACCATTAAATTTGAGGGGAGTGCGATGGGGAGTTTCCTTGTCAGGAGGGGCACCCAGTATAAATGACATTTCTTCTTATACTGATCAAGCAGAACTAATGCTCTTCACTGATGATGCTAGCTACAACAACAAAACAAGCAATACTTGAAATATTAAAATGTGTTATTGATTGGTTCTCGGTGGATGATCACTTAACGTAGAAAACCACATTTCATTTAATTCGTACAATGCAAAATTGTGTGCCTCATCATCAGTAATAATACAGCTTGAGACAACAAAAACTTGAAAAACTTATTGTTCAAAATTTGTGGAGTGCATCTTTATCAGAACATAAATTAGAAATCACGTATTAGAGAGCTTCTCAAATGCTTGAGCTAAGCAACATGTGTCCTAAGTGTAATTGTCGATTTTGATAAGGAATGTATTATAAAATTACCTTCAAAATCAAATGGTTGGGCTCTGAGCACTATGCGACTCAACTTCTGAGGTCATCAGTCGCCTAGAACTTAGAACTAATTAAACCTAACTAACCTAAGGACATCACACACATCCATGCCCGAGGCAGGATTCGAACCTGCGACCGTAGCGGTCACGCGGTTCCAGACTGAAGCGCCTTTAACCGCACGGCCACACCGGCCGGCATCAAATGGTTCAAATGGCTATGAGCACTATGGGACTTAACATCTGAGGTCATCAGGCGCCTAGAACTTAGAACTACTTAAACCTAACTAACATAAGGACATCACACACCTCCATGCCCGAGGCAGGATTCGAACCTGCAACCGTAGCAGTCGCGCGGTTCCGGACTGAAGCGCCTAGAACCGCTCGGCCACAACGGCCGGCTAAAAATTATCTTACTTAGTAGCTCTTTTCTGTTCTTCGATGTCATGTGCAATAATTTTCTAGGTCACTTCCACATATAGACTCAAAGCATTCTTTACACAACAACTTACTGTAAGGTTAATACAAGATGTCCATCCACGAACTTCATATCGACAAGTCCGTGAAAAAATTAAAATTATTAAGAGCCTTGCAATGGAGTTACTCTCTTATGAAATTTGTTGTCAATAAACGGATGCACTTTGAAAGTAGTAGTATCATTCATAAGTATAGCACTAGGAACACAAAGAGCCTGCGCTTTATGCGAGTTGCCCCTACTCTCGCACAGAAAGGAGCGAAGTATGCAGCCTTAAAGTATTTGACCACCTCCTGGCAGACAACGAAAGTTCTCAAAACAAATTGAAATCATTACCTGACAACTCATTCTGCTCCTTAGATGAATTTCTGAACAGCCAGTCTCATTATGTGGCTTGGTTTATTAAATTTTGATGTGTAGTCAAAAAAATACAGTTATGAAAATGGGCAGCATGTAGCCATGATTTCGTAGAGCAAATGAACATTATTTGTAGCTCTGCTGGCACATTCCACATCATGGCGATTTGTCGCGAATGTAAGCCACAGAGCGCTCATAAACTTTTACTAAATTAAACTTGGTAAAACGCTTTGCGTAAATTTCGAGGTGGCATCTTCAAGATCACCGCCAATTCCCTCTCCTGTGCTCCTGGACTGTGCTTCAGTTCAGTCACCACTGAGATGAAAGTCGGCGGGAACGTCACAGCCTCCTTTTCTACTGCAGCCCTCACAAGACGCCGCATGAAGTGTCGTCACCCTCGCTTCCAACATAGAGATTATGAAAGTAATCATGCGGTAAGAGTATTATCTGAACAACTGAGGAATGTCTCTGGAAACCAGCTTGCAAATAACTCCTGAGTGGTCCCGTAGTTCAATATTTCTGTATGCTTCTTTCCACTAGGCGTTGCTGTTTGTATACGCAGACAGACAGACAGAACGCTTGACTCGATCGATAGACGTGGAGTACAGTCGCGACCCGTGAGATATGTCAGGTGCTTGTGGTTTATTTTGGCACACCGCTGTCTCGCGTAATTATAGGAACATGTAAGCCCTTTGGCTGACAGAGTCAATGAGCTCCTACGTAAGATCACAGCGTTTATGGGTAACTCACAAAGGCATTCTGGGAAAATGCCATAGGCTGCATACTTAAAACCCCTTTATTTGGAGCAAACGAATTCCACCTTCTTCTGAGTACAGAAAACTACGCAAGGTGATTCTAATTAAACTTTCGCTACTTGAGCTAGTATTGACGGAAAACTATACGGGCGGAAAAAAATCGCAAAACTAAAAAATAATTAATGTAGAGTAATTAAATTTCGGAAATTTAGCACACAGAAATGGTTATAGTCCTACACTAATTGACAACGGATTCCGTAAAGGATAACATCACTCCTTTACCCACCTCAGACAGTACAAGGCAGGACTGATAACAAATGCACCCCATGCTACCTTTGGGTAGGACTTCACAGTTTCTTTCCAGGAAACTAAAATCCAGGAAATATATTGCAGATTTTTACACTGGGAACACGTCTGACTGAGGATGAAAGGTGTTGGACACCGAAAATAAAAGCTTTTACCTGTGCTGAACATGCTGTGAATGTATGTCATTTATATGATGTGAAATGTGATGTTCTTCATACAGGAACTAAGGGCAG